>NC_134707.1:36221844-36821844 GCF_043290135.1 Rhipicephalus microplus | reverse complement strand
GACATGGATATAGGGCGTGACCACAAGTTGGGGACATCTCGCAGCGCCATCGTTTCGACGACAGTCATTGCCTGCCGTAAATAATGTCAAAAAGGCAAAAAACTATCTGACGGAAGGAGTTATTGACAAAAAACGACACAATTATATGAAGGAGATACACCGGAACTCTCAGGTATAATTACAGTGTCGCACCACGTACCGCAATATTTCCCAGAGTGATTGTGTTCAATTCAAGACTAACATGAACTGACCACATAGAACACATTACTTGTAAAACGCAGAAGAAACAAGGCTCTCTGAAACGATGTTCATATATAGCCGACAGGGAGACCGGGCTTCAAGTATATAATTTCCTTGTGGGTCCTTCACTGGAATATGCATCAATCATTTGGCATCCCCACCAGGTCACACTTGCTAATCTACTGAACGTAGTTTCATATATTTGACCGCTTTCGTCAGATATGACTTTTTAGCACGAAATCGTTTCATGCCGTGACCCACCAAGATTTCCGTCACTAAAATGACGTCCGAAATGTACACCACAAGATCTCAAAGAGATAAGTTTAGTTAACGGGTGTTGAACAAACAGCCTCTCAATCTGCAGCGAAAGGAGCTGAGCATGCTTTCTACTGCGCCACGCCACTAACTTTAGCTGCTTTACAAACTCATCTCTTATAGCTCACAGTTGCCTCTGATAGTGGTCTTCGTCAGTTAGTGGAGTAGCTGCCTTGGAGCAGTAAATTAAGGTAATTTATCATTACTGTGACCCCTGCACTTGGCACCAGCAACGCCTGTGTCAAATTCAGTGTACATTAAACAGGGTACAGTTTTGGCAATGCCTTCACACGCCTTCAGTTGGCTAATTTAGTCAGTGTCGGGGGTTCCTTGTAGCATGCACGGCCTGTGCCCGACTCATTTGACTGCAAAAGCTGGGGCACACCGGCAACTAGCAGCGGTCGCATGACCATTTGCGACTGGTCGCAAGTAGTCGTGAATGGTCGCAAACGGTTGCAAAGTGACTGCTTTGGCTAGTTGCGGCCTTTGGCTAGTTGCTGCCTGCTAGTTTTCAGTGGCGCGGCTGCGATCACAAAGCTACTGGAACCAATCAGCCATACTCAATTTTTGTTGTTTGTTGTTTCATTGCGCTGGCAAGAACAGATAAAAACAAGAAATGCGGCGTGCTTGGTTTGCTTCGCTCACTCAGCTGGCGGCAATCAGATGATTGGTGCCGGTATCCAGAGTTCTCACTAATAACAAGATCCAGACGCGATTGATTGATTGAGTGATTGATTGATTGATTGATTGATATGTGGGGCTTAACGTCCTAAAACCACCATATGATTATGAGAGACGCCGTAGTGGAGGGCTCCGAAATTTCGACCACCTGGGGTTCTTTAACGTGCACCCAAATCTGAGCACACGGGCCTACAACATTTCCGCCTCCAACGGAAATGCAGCCGCCGCAGCCGGGATATGAACCCGCGACCTGCGGGTCAGTAGCCGAGTACCTTAGCCACTAGACCACCGCGAGGGGGGGGGGATCCAGACGTGACTTTCTGCTATTGCGACTTCCGGTCACTCGCGTGCAGCCTCTTCTGGTGTGAAGATCAGTCGTTTTTTGGTTGCCAGACGCAAATGGTCGCGCGACCGCTGTTAGTCACCAGTGTGCACCAGTCTTAATACCACCTTCCTCGCACCCGTTCACCCGAGAAGAATCACAGCTGAACTACAGTATATAAATTCCTAAGTATACTGTTGTCTATGAGAGCGGTAACGCATGACACTTCAGCGAGCATGAAAACAGTGGGCAGTAAATTGATTTGTTTAATCTTCTTACTGTCCACTTCGTTTGGCTTATTATGGCCTGGAGCTGCTTTGTCAGAAAACACCAGCCAGCAAATGTTCTGCAGCTGCATTCATCACCTTTTAGGCTGACCAATCTGCTAATGAAGTTCAAAACGGTTCATTCCTTTACGCGGAACAGACCAAAGCACAACATTAAACAAGGCCACTAACGAAGACTAGGCAAAACCATGTACTATTGGTCACTCCCATGGTCGCTAAAGGGTTCGTGACTGTGAATGAGCGTGCAGATACTTTTTAGGTATCAAATACGTGCTGTATAGTTTTTATAGACAACTGCTCTAACTTTTATTGAAATATCTTTTTAATCCCACTTTAGACGCTGCCCGAAAAGCACTTGTGCGGCCTAAGCACTCCACAATGTCCAACAAAGTGAGCTGAATGAAGACACCTGGATGAAGTTTCAACTATCAAGTTAACACAGAGGAGTAGCATGGATGAACTATGAGTTAATAAAGTACTTTTTCGTGCATATCTTTTGACATAAGTAGTACATCTACTGACGCTCCACCTGTTCATCTCACAGTGAAAGCTGTGATGAGATCACAACGAGGTTGCCATAGCTGTCTGCCTCTGCCACTGGTGTCAGTACCCGCGCAATGATAAAAAAATGCAAATGAAAAAAAAGCACGAACAATGCAACAGGGTGCTAGCCTGAATTTTATTTGCCAAAGCCCAGTGTTTTATCAGTAAGCTATGCTCAAGCTTGAACCTATCTTTTAAACTGACCTTATGCCTGTGCGATAAGGAATCGCGTGAACATGCAGAATGAGGCGCTTTATAACATTACAACAACGGCCAAGCATCACTCAATGCAAACTGCGGAACAAGTGTGTCGTTAATTGTTGAGACCCATACCGAAAGCGTCAGGCCATTCTTTTCCAACGTCAACCATATCATTAAGCAACTGCGCGGAATGCCTCACAAGGGTTTCGCTGGTACCACACTTCTTTGAAGACGAATAACGGCATAATAGATGCTTCGTATATTCTATTGCGTAGTGAGTAGCATGCGATTGTGGTTGCAGCAGTTGCCCCATAAAGGGAAGAAAATGCTTTTTAAAGGCCACCCTTTCAGCTTTCGCTGCGAATCTGACGCACGTTTCGCGCAGGTCTGGCAGATTTTCGTTTTTCGCACACTACACAAGACGGTATCGCTCGAGAGAAACACGTGTGTAAAAGATATTGCCTTTGACTTACGTAGAGTTCTGCTATTTACTGGCACAACTGGCGCTGTAAATGAACAACAAACTTTACGTGCTTGCATGTCAGTCAAATATCAATATACCCCTAACCCTCACCATCATACCAGCCTAACAACGCCCCATGCAGGGCAAGGGCCTTTCCTATGTTCCGCCACAACATAGCTGCAGTGCACTGCACTTCATAGAAATTTGGCCCCCTGAGTTAATATGTGCATGGCTCTTATTGCACTTCGCACTCATCCCAAATTGACTACTGTGACCCACTCTCGTGTCTGAATTTCTTTGAATAACAGCACAACGCCTCAGCAGTTATTCTTGAACACATGCGAAGATTTTCCGCCTCTCACTTTTCTGTCTTCATTCCCCCTTTTTCCTCCTTCTAAAAAAGGGTGGCAAAGGAGAATTTTCAATAAACTGTGACACAGTAGCTTTGTTAGCTGTCACGGCTCCTGAAAAACCTGCGCGAGTGAAGGTTCAATGCAAAGGGTGCCAGAAGTTAGGCAATGCTGCATTACCCGAAAAAAAGTGCCAACAATTTCGCAGTGTTCTCGAGGATCGCAAAATATCAGATTGATCTTTTCTCCCGAACAGATATGCTTCTGGTATTCGTTTAAATCTTTGGTTGGTCATACTAAGTCTAAAAATAAAACGGTTAGGCGTAACGTTTAGAATCGGCACGAAAACACAGTGAATCAGTAAACAGGCAGCCGTCGCTTGAATTTTTTTACGACACTGGAAGACCAATATTCATTAGGACACCTCAAGCGTGATTGATGTCTCCATTTGGGCTATATTACCCCAAAACGAGTTTTTATTTTTTTATGCTGCACTGGTGACTGATTCTGTATGATGAAGAAGGCTACTAGTGGGACCAAAGAACACTAAGTGTAGATAGCCGGTGGTCAGTTAAATGAGAAGATGAAGACACATGCACTCTAGATTAAATCATTTTGTTTTCAATGTAAAGAAACATGGTGGTCATTTAAAAAAGTTCTGAGTGCTTCCGTAACACTGTAGAAAAGAGTACTTCTGTGACACAGTATATACTCGTTATGAAACATACAGTCGCTTCTAAGATCATTTCTTATAAATTTTAAAGTGACAGGATAGTCAGTTGAAAAAACGTTCAGAGTACTTCTGTAATACTGACCATTCAGAGGTGGATTGCACTTGACACCGTTAGCATTCGCCCATATATCCATGGCGAACACAGCGTACAGTTCAGGAACCAGTGTCAGCCCTATTTGACCTGCAGATTTAGCAAACATCGAAAATCAATGAAGAGCAAGTACAAAAGCACAAAATGCCCATTACGAAAAGCCTATTCTGAAGCTGCATTCTCCACATTCCTAGGTGAATCCCCGAACCACAATGAGTTTGATATTACACGATGTGCATTCATATGGGGTTGGTTGGTAAGTCATGACGAGAGCGTAAACAGAGAAGACCACACTTGTGCTCTTCAGCGTGCCTACTTTCAGCTGCCATTATGATACAGGGCTCATTGGGCCAATATTGATTTTCAGTTTCTCCCATATGAAACCATTCCAGGTTCTATGTTTTTTAAAGGGTGTAATGAAAACACACAATGCAAATGGGATACAAAGTACAAAAGAAATATAATTTAAAAAATTTAATCGAAATAAAGTATTTTCATGAAGGAAAATGGCCCATATATTTGTAACTTATTTGTGAGAGTTTTCAGGAAGTGGGAAAACAGTATTGCTCTCCCATGACGGCATCATCTCGTGATCAAATGAACGATCCTTTTTGAATAAATAGCCAAGCCAAGTGGCATACAGCACTCCTCAAGTTTTGAAGAGAAAGTTAGAGTGCACACTGTTATATCAAAGCATCACCACTGGCAGTGGAGTCTTTTTCGAGACTAATGACGTGCTCACATAAATATTCATATTATGAATTCAATGGCTCATTCAACAGAATTAGCAGAAAGCAAACGGTGTGCTATGCCAAGATATCCAGTTAAGAAAACAGTCGTTTTATTTCATCTTCAATTGTTATGCCTGCGGGGCTGGCTGGAAACAATTTCTTCTGCGTTTTCTCTAGCGGTGACAAAATACACCATTTATTCCTGTAATTATTGATTTAATTATTTACAGTACACTGAGGCGACAATGTTCATTGAGATGGGAAACTACACAGTTTATATTTACAAATTATATTCACGAAGTAGAACGATAGAAGCAACGCAACGTGTTCATATAGCAAGGTAATACTATTCGGAGAGTGACACTTTTATAGAATGAAATAAACCTAAACAATAAAAAACATACACTATCACTAAAAATAATACTTCCGTGTTAGAGTGCAAGACATAAAAACTTGCAGAAGAAAGAAAAGATCCCCCCCCCCCGAGATACGTCATGATCATTACGTACAGCTGAATGGGGAAATGTCGTATAAATTTGGACCGACTACAGTGTACATAAATCGATGTGCAGATTCTTTTTGCCCACTTCAATGTACTCAGGCTTGAAGATGAACTCGAGTGCTCAAGAAATAATGAAGCGATGCGCCTAAAGCCTGTGGCGTAGCCAATTGGGTAACCCATATTTCCCCACGCCATCAGGGGCGTAGCAAATTGGGGCTGAACTCCCTTATGCCTCTATTCTCCCCCCGAAAAAAAAATTGTTGCTAAGCCCCTGCCTAACACGCTAACTTACACTGGTGCGCGTAACCACACCTCGAGGGGAGAATAGCGTAATCAGTATACGAACAATACTTCTAAATGCAGCTCAAGATACCCATTTCTTCTTTTGGATACTTTCTTTCTACGCTATGAAGATTCATCTTCTAGATAACTGCGACGTGACACATGGAAGGAACAGAACAAGACCGACAAGCGCTCATCTATCGTTCTCTTCTCTGCTACTCAATTTGCTAGAAGACGAACCCATACCAACTCGCCGAGTTTTGAACACGTGTTAGGCTAATGACATATGTGATTCTGAGACAACTCACTCGTTAACGGTGAGGCTCACAGAAGTGGTGTAGACAAAATGGCGCACCTTTTCATCTCGATCGACTGCGATCTAGGACACGTGCTGGCCAGAATGGTGTCGAATATCGCCCTGTGCGCACGAACGCTGAAGACCAGACAGTGCAGCAGACGCACACACGCTTCACCCGGCGAAAGCAGCCAATATCTATCAAAAGCCCGACGAAATTGCCAAGACGAGACAGGCTTATCTCCGGTAGCTATAGCAACCGGAGCTTTGCTTGAAATACAAAATTACACCACTACTTTAGGCGAGCGAAAAACGGCCGAAAACTGATCGACAGTTTCGGTCAGGCGTGGCGAGTTTGACAAGTGATCGTCTGTCACAAATTTGGTTTTCGGTGGACGCGCCGATTGCGATAACGTGAGATAAAACATTTTTGATCTCGGTGCTTCGCGGTGGCTACGAAAAAGGGTGCTGCCGCCAATTCACTGACGGATGCGGGTCGTCCCTGCTGAGTGTGGGCAAAGCCGCTCTCGAAGGTCCTGGCCAAGTAGTTAAATAGGAGGGTGTTTAATGTCCCAAAACAATAAGATTAACAGGAACCACCTGGTAGATTTCTTCGGAAAATTTCGCTTTTCTATGGTCATTTACTTGTGCACTTCTAAGTACACGGACCTTAAATGTTTTCTTTGACGATTATTGCATCGGAACAATCAGCAATGGCATCCATGGTCTCGCACAGCTACCTCAGAATTCAAGGTAATAATAATAATTGGGTTTTTCAACGTCACAAACCTGTCATATGATTACCATAGACACCGTAGTAGACGGCTACGAAAATCGCAACAACCTAGGGTTTTCTACGTGCTTTAAATCTAAGCACACACCTCAAGGAGTTTAGCTACCATCGTAAGTGCGCTACCAGCGCCCAGATTCAATCTCGAGACCTGTGGGTCAGCAGCCAACTGCTTTATTTACTAGACCATGGTAGTGGGTCAGAAGTCTATTGGTCACAAACTCTTATCGGTGCAGCTTTTTCTGGTTGAACATTGAGAGAATGCGCATTCCTTCGCCTTAAATTTTCAGTCAGCGTGCAAGGCTCATAAAAGTGCCTGCTACAACGTCTCAAACAGGATGATAATCATTGTGTTCGGGGAGTTATTTGTACTTTCGTAACGTTACAATGGATGCATAAGTTTTGAATAAAAACCCGCGTTTTTACGCGGGTTTTTATTTTGAACAACAACCTGTACATATAGTTGACATTTTCCGAGTGCGGGGAACACGAATGACAAAATGAAAAAAAGAAACACACGACACATTTTACCTGTTAAAGTACGTGTCGCAGTCTGCCACAAATACTTTCTCAAGAGCCTTTGTGCGACATAAAAGTTTTCGTCGCGTAGGGTTTCGCACTGCGAAAGCATTGTTACCATTTAATTCTTTCCACATCGGAACGGGTAGGCCGAGCATCACCGCCACGTTATGGGCCCTCTGGACAGCCCAGAGTTGAGGAGCAAGTCCTGAGCACAGAGCTTCATTCCCCTTCGGTTAAGTGTTAAGAATTGAGTAATAAGGGGCACTGCCAGAGCATGTGGTCTAACGTAGAGTTTATAAACATTCGTGGTAGACGAAAGTAGTCAAAGTGTCAGTCATATATAAGGATGCTGATTCTATGTTGGCTAAACAGGCTGCCTTTCCAGGATTCAACCTTCCTATAGGGTTTGCTTTTGCTCCGAATCTTGGCTAATGTTTACCTGACACGTTTGAAAAAAAATATGGCAAAAAAGTTGCAACACACGGTCACGAAGGAAACAGGACGACACCTTTGTGTTTGTTGAGGCGTTTTCGCGGTTTTAATGAAAAAAAAATTAGATAAACTCTCCGAACGGTCTGTGCTAGTGGTAAAATTTGTATATGGCACCAGTCATTCTAGAGAAACTTTTGCAAAATTACAAGTTGAGTTTCTGCTTCTTCAGGAGGCACTATATTTGTGGGGCGGGGAGTGTATTTGACACTAAAACATTCTTGATTGCCTGAGTTCAGAGTCGGCCCTGCTCACTGTCGATTACTTAATAGCCACGTTCTTCAAGTTTGACTGATTAAAAAATGTTCTTGGCTGTAGGAAACGTTAGTATACTTTCAACATTATTCACATCGACTTTGTTTTCAGTGCCTTATCAGTGATGTTGTCCACGCAACCGACGTGAACCACACCAATCATTTAAAGGCATTTATGAACCTATACGAAAAAGATATCTAATGTGTAAATTGAGCACCCGGGTACTCATGCTTTAACATTGCAATATAGTGTTGAAAAAAAAGTGAAGACGTGTGTGCGTGTGATCACTGCATCACTTTTTTTCTTACATCTACTGTATTTTTTAAAAAGCGCACTTCGTCTTGCGTTTGATATTCAAGAAGCGAGTGTTTAGGTATGCCAAGGGTTGTGAATATGTCTGATTAGAGAATATTCTCTAATGCACAATACTCTTTGCTAATTCATTATTCAAGCTCAAAAAAGAGAACGTTTACATTGGCTTCCGAAACAACAAATGTATTCAATGTCATGCTGCAGATTTGTCAGTCGATCGTCTTCCGATGGGTATCAGGATACTGTGCCTTGACAGGCAAATAACTAGCTGAGAAAAGCTGCTACACGTAACAGCACCGTTAACGTGAAAATTTAACACTAGTGATGTTATGCGATCTTTTTGATGAAATCGCTAATGAGAGAGTGCACAACTTCGTGGTCTAATGCAGACAATTCACATTGGTGTCTGTGGGATTTAGACCCTCGCATGGCCTTTACTTTCCCGATAAAATAAAGCGAAGCCACGCTAGTCTTTTACGCCTGATTTATATAGGCCTCGTATTCACTGAACGGTACGCGCTCGCTATTTGCTGTGCGGGCAGCCCGAGCTCAGAGCGCTGCTAATTAGATGCTACACTAATCGATCAATTGTGTGACTGTCCTCTAGGTGTATCCGAACAAAATATGTTGGCTTCAACGTTGTTGTCAGGCATCGGTGTAAACACTTTCAGTGGAACTCAGCTATGCTCCATAGTGTATGATAAGGCATGATCAACACGTATCCGCAGTGGAGAAAGAAAAAGTGCACAATTCGGACAGGACACACAAGATGAAGACGACTCGACAACAAGGCTTGATCTTGTGTGTCTCATCAGAATTTTTTAAGTCAGAACCCTCGCAACACCTGCATTAAGACCATTTATAAAATTTTTGTGGAGTATTGCCCTGACCACCAAGCTTTAAGAAAGAAAAACAAGGTGTTAAGTAGTTATTGTACAAACGTGTTCCCTCATCCTGTCTCCTCATCGTCGTGATTACTTTCCTTTTTTTCCCTTTTCGCATGGGCAAAGTATCAGCTTAGAGTACAAGAGTTCGGCCATTTGTTCTGCCTTCTACCAAACTTGCTGTCACTTCAGCAACAATTACCGTTTGTCCCAGACGAGATTTGTGGAAGTGTTTCGTCATACCGTCACGGCAGCAGGTGAAGTTATGGACAGTGGCGTACCAACTCTTTTGCGAGGGGCTGGGAGGGGGGGCAAGCTTATCTTACTCTTCAGTCGATATATATATATATATATATATATATATATATATATATATATATATATATATATATATATATATATATATACATATATATTGCTACGAAGATGAAGGAAGAGGAAGAACTCAAGCAACTGATAGGCGCGCGAGTGTGCCAATTAGCCATTGTGACTCTTGCCTGTGGGTTTTCCTCTGTAAATGCATTTTGTACAAAATTGTCTAACCCTGTAACATATTAGTGAGAGGTGCTGGGTAACCATCGGGCAATGGAGCTCCGCAGCAGACGTCGCATCGGTTTTCCAGCCATGGCCAATGCCGAGTCCTCCGCGTCAACGTTAGCATCTTTGACGAACACGGCGTCGCAACCATACGTTTTCACGCCACATAAGGATCCATATACATTCTGCGTGACCGATGGCGTCGACGCTGACGATTGGTTGGCCATGTTCGAACGAGTGAGTGTGTCGAACGGATGGGATCCCACACTTCAGTTGGCTAATGTGCTGTTTCACTTGGGAGGCACGGTCAAGCTGTGGTATGAAAACAAGAAAAAAGAAATCACAAGCTAGGACCAATGCAAAGAAAAGATACGAGAGATGTTTGGCGAAATCGCCAGTCGCAAGATCGCCGCCAAAAAAGAATTGGTTTGCCATGCCCAATCCCCCACAGAATCATACCTCGTATACATTCAAGACGGGCTGCTGGCCCTCTGCCGAAAGGCCGAAAGTGACATGACAGGAGGTGACAAGGTAGGGCATGTCCTGAAAGCGATTGCTGACGGCGCGTTCAATCTGCTTATGTCCAAGAGCTGTTCCACCGTGGACGAGATCATCAGAGAGTGTTGTCAGTTTGAGCAAGTGAAAAGTCACCGCATTACGCAAACATTCACCCGACTTCCAAACACCGCTGCAACATCGACTTGCGAGGACCAGTGCGCACCACAATGTCCGCCGCCACTGGGAGACCTGACCCGCACTTTTCGTCGTGAACTGGAAGCAATGGCACCCTCAGCGTTCTATTCGCATAGCACTAATACTACGGCTTTTAGTGTTCCTCTTGTTCAAGGCACCATGCGCTAGGAGCTTGAAAACATCGGAGTGCATTCTGTGTTCCATTTCACCGCGCCCAGAGTCAGCGAACGCCCTATCACAACGCCCTCCTTCGACCGACAGTTTTCTCCAAGAACTCGTAACCCTGCTGAGTGGTGAACTGCAGATGACCGCCCTATATGTTTCAACTGCCATAGAGCCGGACATATCGCTCATTACATACTGCCGCAACGCATGGTACTGGCACCTTGTGCAACGACCAATATGACCCGTTTTGACAGTACCACCCACACGTTTTCACCTGCTTAAGAGTCCAATACCGTTAACCATTCTCGGAACACTTGGTACAGCCGCTCGCCCTCACCACGTCGGCACCACTCTCGTTCACCGAAACTATGTCACCCATCGTCCCGTTCGCCGCAGAACGGTGCTTCTCGTCCCCCATGGCTTCCGGCCGCATTGTCCAAGAAAACTGAGAAATGCAGCCCCCGGAGGTGGTGCTGCATTTATGACTTCCGCAGCAAATCCGCTCTCCGTTCCCACACGACGAAATTTAATAGACGTCAAAGTAGACGGCATACCTGTACAAGCACTTGTAGACACCGTCGCAAACATTTCGGTCATGAGTTAAAGCCCACGCACACGTTTAAAAAAAGTTCCGGCACCAGCCGCTGCACCAATGCTCCGTGTGGCCGATGGCGGCACGCCGATGGTTCTCGGTCTGTGCGCTTCCCGCTTAAGTACAAAGATCACACTACTTCTGTGATTTTTGCCGTGATTGACCATTGCCCTTATGATGGTTATCGTAGGTCTGCACTGCGTGTCAAATCATTCTGCTCTTATCAATTGTGCTACCGACGTCCTTCAGCTAAGGCTGCCTTAGATAGTCGCTGAACCCCAAACTGATCCACCGCGCCTGTGCTCTCTTCAGAATATGCAACTATCACTTCAGACATCCACCTTCGTCGTTTGGACCACACAGCCACAAGTTTCCGATGGTGAATATGTCCTGCTTGCTCTCGCTAACGTCCTTATGAGCCGCAACATCGCCATTCCCCATAAGCTTGTGACTGTCACTGACAACTGTACCTCGCTCCCACTTCACAATTTCAGCTCGTGCCCTCCAGTGCTTCCTCGTGGCATGTTCTTGGCCAGCGTATCTAATGCTGATGAATTCGAAATAGCGGTTCTCACAACCGACATTGATTTACTTCAGCCTTCTGTGGCTAACAGCACCTATTCTACAAATAATTTCTCGAAGATGATTGCACCCGACCTCAATCCTGCGCAAGCCAAAGACATCCATCTCTTTCTCCCGTCCTACACCAACATTTTTGATTTCGACGACAGACCTTTAGGGCAAACATCCATGGTTCAGCACCGTATAAACACTGGTGACGCCAGTCCTATTCGCTGACGCCCCTATCCTGTCTCCCGCATTGAGCACAGAGTTATCCAAGCGGAAGTTAACAAAATGCTCAACAAAAGTGTCATAGAACCATCAAGTAGCGCTCGGGCCTCCCCTGTCATCCTTGTGAAGAAAAAGGACGGTACCTAGCGCTTCTGCGTTGACTATTGCCACCTCAAAAAGATCATGCGAAATACGTATACTTGCTACCACGCATCGATGACACGTTGGACTGCCTGCACGGCGATACATACTTCTCGTCTATTGATTTTGGGGTTGGCTACTGGCATATTTCTTTCGATGAGATGGACCCCGAGAAGACGGCTTTCATTGCACCGGATGGTTTACACCAGTTTAAGGTGATGCCTTTTGGACTATATAATGCCCCTGCCACATTCGAACGAATGATGGACTCTCTCCTACGTGGCCATAAGTGGTCTACTTGTCTCTGTTACGTAGACGATGCGATAGTCTGTTCATCCACTTTCTATAACCACCTAACCCGTCTCGCTGCAATTCTCGCAGTCTTCAGAACAGCTGGATACAACTCAATTCGAAGAAATGTAAATTTGGCCGTCGTCAGATTGCCATTCTAGGCCATCTTGTGAACGCCGATGGCGTCCAACCAGATCCCGAAAAAATCCACCCCATCCGTAGCTTTCCAGTGCCCCGTTCTACATCCGTTGTTCGGAGCTTCATCGGCTTATGTTCGTACTTTCGTCGTGTTGTGAAGAACTTTGCCGACGTTTCTAGGTCACTCACAGATTTGCTGAAAAAAGATACCACATTCCCATGGGGCCCTCAGCAGGCTCAAGCGTTCACCGCTCTCATCGGCTACTTAACCAAGCCCTCCATACTTGTTTTATTTAATCCTTTTGCGGCCACAGAAGCTCGCACCAACCCCAGTGACCACGGTATCGGCGCAGTTATTGCTCAGCGGCACCACGGCAGACAGTGCGTGATAGCTTGCGCCAGTCGCCTGCTTTCTTCCCCGACAGGAGTTGTTCCATCACCGAGAGAGAGTGTTTAGCTTTAGTTTAGGCCGTCGCCAAGTTCCGGTCATATTTATATGGCCGCATATTCTCCGTTGTCGCAGACCACCACGCCCTCTGCTGGCTGACTTCTCTGAAGGACCCGACTGGACGTCTGGGTCGCTGGGCTCTGAGGCTTCAGAAATTTTTGTTTAGCGTCAGCTACAAACCTGGCCGTTTGCACAAGGACGCAGACTGTCTTTCTCGTCATCCGGTGGATCCTCCTAATCCCGTTGCGACTGACCTGAAGAGCAGCGTAATGGCGTTTACTGACATAAGCGATATGCGCATTGAACAACGACGGGATGAGTCAGTGTGCACTATTATCGACGCCATCCTGTCCGACAACCATGACGCTGAATCCCGTATGTTCGTACTACATGATGGCATCCTCTACCGCCCCAACGTCAGCGCCGAAGGCCCTGAGCTTCTGCTCGTCATTCCTCGTCATCTTCGGCCTGCCATACTTAACAACTTCATGGCGCACCAACAGCGGGACACCTCGGCGTTTCCCGCACATACGACCGCGTGTGACGTTGGTTCTCCTGGCCAGGACTGTACCGCAGTGTGCATCAATATGTCGCCACTTGCGACCACTGCCAGCGCCGGAGAAGGCCTTTGCTGCCAGTTGGATATCTTCACCCAGTTGAAGTCCCCTCGTAACCATTTCATCGCGTGAAACTCGACCTTCTTGGCCTTTTTCCGACGACGACACTGCAAAATAAATGAATTGCCATCGCCACAGATTATGCGACCCGTTACGTAATATATATATATATTAAAGGCCATGTCAACCACTTGCGCCACTCACGTGGCAGATTTTCTTCTTCATGACGTTTTGATTGATATGCGGGGTTTAACATCCCTAAACCACCATATGACTATAAGAGACGCCGTAGTGGAGGTCTCCGGAAGTTTCGACCATCTGGGGTTTGTGATGTGCACCCAAATCTGAGCACACAGGCCTACAACATTTACACCTTCATCGGAAATGCAGCCGCCGCAGCCGGGATTTGAACCCGCGACCTGTGGGTCAGCAGCTGGGTACCTTAGCCACAGGACCACCGCGGCGGGGCCTTCTTCATGACGTCATCTTACACCACGGTGAACCCCGACAGCTGCTTACGGACCACGGCCGCTCTTGTCCAAAGTTATCGACGACCTCCTTTGATCGTGTGCCACAGCAAATAGGCTATCTACCGCCTACCACCCACAAACTAATGGCCTAAATGAACGTCTCAACCACATGCTCACAGAGATGATTTTGATGTACGTCTCCGAAGATCTTCATGACTGGGACGCCACGTCGGCCTAATCGACTTTTGCATATAATTCCTCTCGACATGACACCACAGGATTCTCACCTTTTTTATTTTTTTGTATGGTTGCGACCCCATATTGCCATTTGAAACCACCTTGCCCCTCAAGCTATCTGCCTCCGAGTACGCTCGCAAAGACATTGATCGGGCTCACATGGCTCGTCAAGTTGCCCAGTCTCGTCTCGCCAGGTCAGAGGATATGCAAAAGGCCCGCTACGACTACCGGCATCATAACATAACGTTTTCCCTGTCTCTGTGTAGGTCTATCCGAAAAACTTTTGTCTCCATACGCAGGACCCCTTAGTGTTACGTCAAGTTAGTGACGTCAACTACGAGATAGCGCCATTGCACTCCAATACATCAAGGTCGTGTTTTGTTGACATTGTCCATACTTCGCGCATGAAACCCTACTTCTGTCGCACTTCTTCAGACTCGTGCCGAGACGGCGCTCCAACGCCCGGGGGTCCTGTTACGGAGATGAAGTATAGAAAGAGGAAGAACTCAAGCAGCTGACAGCCCCGCGAGTGTGCCAATCAGCCATTGTGACTCTTGATTGCGGGTTCTCCTGTGAAAATGCATTTTATACAGAAGTCTAGCTCCGTAACAATGTATATATATATATATATTATATATATATATATATATATATATATATATATATATATATATATATATATATATATATATAGTGGCAAAGCCTTCGAACAGTGGGTCGTCCTCTCAAGTGCCTTCTAGTGGGTCGCCTTTTTCATAAGAAGAAGAGCAGCTCGTGCAGAGAGTCGGTCCCCGCATTGACTGTCGCTGTCGTGAATCATCAACGACTGTCCGCCAATAAACGACTTAACAATTTGGTGGAGAGTGCTGTCCCCTTCAAACATCTTTGATTCGCATTCGATGCCCTTCGAGCTTCGATCCCGTACCGTGCCTTCTACCATGCACCAGGACGCCGCTCAGCAAACGCTCCCTCCTACACCGACGCCATGTCCCGGTGTCCCCCGCATCCGCGACCCTCCTGTCTTCACCGGTGCGGATGGCACCGACGTCGAGGACTGGCTTGCCATGTACGAACGTGTCAGCGTCCCCAATCATTGGGATGAGGCAGCTAAACTCGGTAACCTGTTCTTCTACCTTGCGGGTGTCGCCGGAATGTGGTACAATAACCACGCATCTGATTTCCCGACTTGGTCCGCTTTTAAGACCGCTGTCGTTGACGTGTTCGGCCGCCCTGCCGTTCGTAAACTGCAAGCCGAACAGCGTTTACGTGAACGAGCACAGCAGTCTGACGAGTCCTTCACAAGTCACATCGAGGACATCCTTGACTTGTGCAAGAAGGTCGACCTGAACATGTCAGAGGCTGACAAAATCCGGAATATTCTCAAATGCATCGCCGACGATGCCTTCACCATGCTCCTGGCCAAGAACCCTTATACTGTGACAGTAATCATTACATTATGCCAAAGTTACGACGAGCTGCGGCGGCAGCGCTTGATGACCCGTCGATCGCCACCACGTGATGCTGGTCTCTCGGCTTTGTCAGCGGTTCCTTACCACACAACCTTGCTCGCCGAAATCAAGTCATTCGTGCGTGAGGAAGTTGCCCGCCAGGTCTCTACTGGCTTTTGCTCCGCCGCAACAAGCTCAGCAGCCATCAAGTACACTTGTACCTCCTCTCCGCCGAGCCATTCAGCAGGAAATCGCGCAGGTCGTACCAGAATACCACGAGCCGCCTCCTGTATCTGCGCCACTCAGCTACGCCCAAGTTGTAGCCAGGCCGCCCCCACCGATTTCTGTGGATTGCCCTCTAAGTTACACCGAAACCACCGCGAGGCCCCACGCCTTCGGAGAAACTGTGTCACCTACATACGCCGACGTCACCCACGTGCCCCGAGTGCCGCCCATCATGCACTCATATCAGCAGCCGGCTCGCCCAACGCGTTCTGCGACATGGATGGGACCCGCAAACAGATGGCGCACTGCTGACAATCGCCCCATCTGCTTTGCTTGTGGTCGCGTCGGTCATGTAGCACGCTATTGCAATCGTGTGCAGCAACCGCAGGTCGCCTCGAACTTTCCCAGCCAATCAAGCCGCTCTTATGACCAACCGCCACCTATGTCACCGTCGTCCCGCCCCGCCTCGTCTACCCGCCGTTCACCATCTCCGCGACGTCGCTCACTGTCGCCGATGCGGCCACGTCCACTCGAGGGCGACCAGGAAAACTAGTCGTCGCAGTCCACGAGGCAAGGGCTGCGACGCTGTCGAACTGCGAAAGCCCTCAGGAAAGCCCATCGAACGTGATAGACGTACTTGTGGATGGCGTTCGTGCATCTGCCCTTGTAGATACTGGAGCCGCCGTATCCGTCATGGCCGCAAAACTTAGCCGATTACTGCGCAAAGTGACCACGCCACTCTCCGGGCTCTCCCTCCGTACAGCCAGTGCCCAAAGCATTCACCCTACGACGATGTGCACAGCCCGCCTTATGATTCAGGACGTGATGTATGCGGTCGAATTCATCATAATTCCTTCATGCTCTCACGACGTCATCCTAGGATGGGATTTTCTCTCCCGCCATGATGCCGTCATTCATTGCGCACCAGCAGAAATAGAACTCGCCCAATTCTCTTCTTTGACGCCGGCCGACAGTCCATCTGCTGCAAGCAAGTTACTCGTCAGAGATGACACCCAAGTGCCTGGAAACTTGACCGCGATGGTGTCGGTCTACTGCGCAAGCCTTTCTGACACCGCTGCACTCCTCTCGCCATCTTATCGTGTTTTCGTCAGAAAAGGCTTGCTGGTTCCTTTCGCGACCGTGCAACTCACTCACGGCAGCACCACTATTTTTGTAGTGAACTCATCCCCGTACAGCGTTACGTTGGTGCGAGGGGAATGTCTCGGCAGCGTGGAACCCATCGAAGACGAACAAGTTATGGAACAAGATATGGATCAACCCGATGACATGCACTGCTCAAGTTCCAGTACGCTTAGTGCTGTTTCGACATCTGCTTCATCATGCGATGATGTATTCGGTCCCTCCATTCCCGACAACCTTACGCCAGGCCAGCGTTCCCAGCTTCCGGGCCTGTTGGAAGAATTCCGGTCTTCTTTTGATGTCGCCCAACCTTCTCTCGGCCGCACATCCACCATTACGCATGGCATCGACACAGGCACACAGCCACCACTGAGACAGCGTCCATATCGCGTATCTCCCACAGAACGCCATGTAATCAACGAGCATGTCGACGACATGCTTCGCCGTGTTGTTATTCGACCCTCTAGCAGCCCCTGGGCGTCTCCTGTCGTTCTCGTCACGAAGAAGGACGGTTCTGTGCGGTTCTGTGTGGACTACCGACGCCTCAACAAGATCACTCGTAAGGACGTGTACCCACTACCCCGGGTAGATGACGCTATTGACAGCCTGCAAGGAGCAGAATTCTTTTCATCCCTCGATTTGCGTTCAGGGTACTGGCAAGTACCTATGGCTGAGGACGCTCGACTGAAGACCGCTTTTGTCACCCCCGACGGCTTGTACGAATTCAATGTCATGCCGTTTGGGCTGTGCAATGCGCCCGCCACCTTTGAGCGCATGATGGATACTGTTCTGCGTGACCTGAAATGGCACACGTGCCTGTGCTACCTCGATGACGTCGTCGTTTTCGCTCCGGACTTCTCGACGCATCTTCAGCGCCTACGGCATGTTTTAACGCGTCTGAGTGACGCCAGTCTGCAACTGAACCTAAAGAAGTGCAGATTTGCAGCTCGGCAGCTGACAATACTCGGCTACGTCGTGTCCAAGGACGGAATTCTCCCTGATCCAGCTAAGCTTCGGGCCGTGGCCGAGTTCCCCAAGCCGACATCCGTCAAGGAACTGCGAAGTTTCGTAGGGCTGTGTTCCTACTTTCGGCGCTTCATTCGAAACTTCGCGACTATCATATCGCCGCTGACGAAGCTCCTTGGAAGTAACGGGCCTCTTCATTCGTGGTCATCACACTGCGACGACGCTTTCACAACGCTCCGTCGTTTGTTGACGTCGCCTCCCATACTCCGCCACTACGACCCTACGGCCCCTACAGAGGTACACACGGATGCCAGTGGTGTCGGCCTTGGCGCTGTCCTTGCGCAGCGCAAACCAGGGTTCCCGGAATATGTCGTGGCGTATGCAAGCCATACGCTTACTAAGGCCGAGACTAATTACACCGTCACCGAGAAGGAATGTTTGGCAATCGTCTGGGCCCTTACGAAGTTCCGACCTTATTTGTATGGTCGCCCATTTGATGTCGTCACCGACCATCACGCACTATGCTGGTTGTCGTCATTGAAAGATCCCTCAGGCCGTCTCGCCCGGTGGGCACTTCGCCTGCAAGACTATGATATCCGTGTGCTGTACCGCAATGGAAAGCAACATGTTGATGCCGACGCCCTGTCACGCTCTCCCTTGCCTGACGACAATGCCCACAACTCCGCGTCTCACCTTGCCATTTCTTCCATCAGCATTCATACCATCGCTACTGAACAGCGCAAGGATCAATGGATCGCCTCACTGATCGACTTGCTGGCTGATCCATCCACTCCATCCACTCACGCGTTGCGTCGTCAAGCCCACCATTTCGCCATTCGCGACGACCTCCTCCATAGGCGCAATCACAACGGGGACGGCCGCCAGTGGCTACTAGTCATACCTCGCAGTATGCGCTCTGACATATGCGAGTTCTTTCATTCCGATCCGCAATGTGCGCACTCCGGGGTATCGAAGACTTACCACCGCATTCGCCAACGGTACTTTTGGCGCGGCATGTACCGCTACGTGCAGAAATTCGTTCGCTCCTGCATAGACTGTCAGCGCCGAAAAGCTTCAACGCACCTATCACCGGTAGGTCTGCAACCTCTACCTTGCCCTGCCAGGCCCTTTGGGCGCGTTGGCATCGATTTTTATGGGCCACTTCTACTGACGTCGGCTGGTAACCGCTGGGCCATTGTCGTTGTGGACCACCTCACGCGATACGCCGAAACGGCCGCTCTCCCCGCGGCTACAGCGAGCGATGTGGCCTCCTTTCTGCTCCACCGATTCATTTTGCGACACGGTCCACCCCAGGAACTGCTCAGTGACCAAGGCCGCGTCTTCCTGTCTGAAGTCGTTGAAGCCATTCTTAAAGAGTGCAACGTTGTTCACCGCAAAACTGCCGCTTACCACCCGCAGACGAATGGCCTCACCGAACGCTTCAACCGTACGCTCGGTGACATGCTCTCCAAGTACGTCGCCGCCGATCACACAAATTGGGATTCCATTCTACCCTTCGTCATCTACGCATATAATACCACCCCTCAGAGCACTACTGGCTTTTCACCTTTCTTTTTATTATATGGAAGGCACCCGTCGCACACCATCGACACGATACTTCCGTACAGGCCAGATCCGTCTGAGTGGGCGCCTATTTCTGCTACAGCCAAGCTTGCTGAAGAGTGTCGAGAGCTTGCAAAGACCTTTACTGCGCACGATCAAGAGCGGCAAAAAAGCATTCGCGCTGACACCAGCACTCCTGCGCCCACGTTCCTCCCTGGAGCGCTCGTTTGGCTCTCGATCCATACCACTGCAAGTGGCCTATCTTCAAAACTATTGCCCAAATACGAAGGCCCCTACCGTGTCGTCAAACGAACTTCCCCTGTCAACTACTTGATTGAACCAATCGAACCATCTTCGGACATGCGCCGTCGAGGACGCGACATTGTTAACGTGGAGCGCCTCAAGGCCTACCATGACCCGCTCATTGTAACCACCTGTTAGGTCGCCAGGCGGCTCCCTTTTCGTACCCGGGTTAGTTGTGGCAAAGCCTTCGAACAGTGGGTCGCCTTTTTCATAAGAAGAAGAGCAGCTCGTGCAGAGAGTCGGTCCCCGCATTGACTGTCGCTGTCGTGAATCATCAACGACTGTCCGCCAATAAACGTCTTAACAATATATATATATATATATATAATAAGGGAAAGAAGTGTATACCTAAGGGCTCGTTTTTCCGTGTTTTAACACAATATTAATGAGATATAACAGACAGTAATGCCAAGGAATGTACAGGGGAAGTTATTAAAACCAATGGAATGTAAATAAGAAGAAAGAAAAGTGGATGAAAAAAATTGGATGAAAAAATTACCAACTGTGAGCAGGAATCAAACCTACGACCTTCGAATTACGCGTTAGATGCTCTAACCACTGAGCTATCTATATATATATATATATATATATATATATCGGAATAAATTCTGTTGCCGCAAGGTTATAGGTACAAAATTAGATGCGCTTTCACATAACTTGTTTAATCAGCCGATGTTTCGACGGTAGCCCCGTCTCTTTAAGGGCACGATAGTATTTACACATTTTTGTGTCTTCGGTGCTTGGGAGGTAGTGCTGCCAAAGATGGCACTGCTCGTTTACGTTCGCCTTACTCTATTGAGTTTCTTTCCCTTCCGAATCCTGCTGTGTCACTCTTGCTTCTTTCTAACGTTTCCTCCTCCTTTCTTCTTTTTTTTGTTGTTAATATTTTTATTCTGTCGCCTTCCCTCCTGTCTTGAGAAGCTATAAGAAAACACGAAAGTGTGTAAATAATATTATGCCTTTAAAAACATTGCGCTTCCGTCAAAATGTCGGCTGAACAAACAAGTTGTTAAGTGAAACTGCATCTACTTTTATACTCATTGTTATTTATTCTGTGTTATGTGTGTTAATTATGTGTTAATTATTGAAACGCCACCAAGTATACATGGCAGGAAATGTTTCACTTGTCGACTGCTGTTTTATCGACGTAAAACTTCACAAGTGTAGTTTCCATTACAGATTATGCTTGTAGGACGCATCAGCAGGCTTTTCGTTTTTTCTCCCAGCTCTGACGTGGCTTATGCAGAATAAAAAAGAACAAATCACAATAGTTACCCTTTCATAACACGTAATGATTTGAGCTATTGAAGCCATTCTTTTGAGAGCTGTACTTATTTATTCCTTGGAGAAACGTAATACGTGCGATTATTTTTGGCTGCGCCAATGGCTCATCGTTGTCACCGCCTCGCGATAACAATGAATGCATATTTATCAAGCTGGAATGAAGAGGACTAGAAGTGTGCTTCAGAAGACCTTGTTATTTGAGTGACATAGTTAAATGACAAAGACAAATATGACAAAATTTTCCAAAATAATAAAAAAAACTGCATAAATGTCAACAGTGTTTTCTGATCCATAACTCCGGCATGTTTCTCAGTATGAATTCAGTTACTACACCCTATAGATTACGGTCTTGAATGCGAGTAACTCTCTACAGCATTACTGTATTCATTGTCATCATCAGCGCATTTTACTTCCCTTGCGAGCCGATAGCCTCTCGTGATATTCTTTAGGGCCATTTTGTTTCTTATCAAGCTAATGACGCTTTAGGACTGAAAGTTTAGAAATTCTGGCCTGTAGTCATCCTCCGCTACACTTACACCTTTGTATTTATTACGTCGTCATGAGTGCCTGTCTGTTAACTGTTCTTATGACATCACTTATACAGGCCCATTTAAATCTGGATACTTTCATTGCTCAACAAATATATTAGACTGCTTCTATCTATCTATCTATCTATCTATCTATCTATCTATCTATCTATCTATCTATCTATCTATCTATCTATCTATCTATCTATCTATCTATCTATCTATCTATCTATCTATCTATCTATCTATCTATCTATCTATCTATCTATCTATCTATCACAATATACGTTCGGGCGCTCTTGTGGTCGTCCGCTTTACTTGGTATAAACCTATATTACCGTAGGAAGGCATGAGCTTGTGACAAACACGAATAAAAAGTTTTGAGAAGAGTAACTTGACCTGCATTACGTGAACTTTATAACGCCGTTTGTCTCCCTCACGCGTGGCCCATACATACAGGTGATTCACACTTGTATCGCGTGACTCAAAAAGCTACAAGCAAGAGCTACTCAAGCTTGGAAGCATACGCCGATGACCGCCACTTATTGATACCAAGTCATCGTTTTGATGAAAGTATGCTCTTACGTAAGACTTTAACCTGCCTAACATTCCAGTAAAACATGGGAGAGCCCTTTGCTTTGCACGGGGTGGACTCAGGCTGATGATGTTGATGTCAAAGAGCCCCAGATTGTCGAAATTTTCGGAGCCTTCCACTACAGATTCGATCAAAATTATATGGTGATTTTGAGACTTGAAATCCCGCTAGTCAACTGTCAACGAAGCACTCCATCTGATGATGATGCCGATACGTCCGTGAAGGAAACATATCTGGCTAGGTGCTAAAATGTGTCACACAGCATAATATTCACGCAGACCTCGATTCACATCCCAACACTTGTACCTAACAAAAAACGCAAATGCGGCAATCATAGGTCATGGCTCACCGCTATAAATTGTCAGCACTGTTGGCTTCAAAACAAGTAGAGCAAAAACTCATCTTTACTTGATGACGTCACGATGCAACGTCATCGTGCCACTCGGGATTTTTCGCAATTTAAGCACCATATTTATGTCATTGCGACCTCTCATAACCTGATGCCACCACATGACATCAGATAACACTTTATAGTGAGGTAATAAATACCTTGAGCTACCTTTGTGGGGGCCTTTCCTGATTTTTTTTCTCATCATGCGTTGTGAAATGCTTAACTAATTCATGCGTTAGATATTCTGAATCTTTAGTGACCATGGTAACTTTCAAATCATTAGTAGAAAATATCACCACACACGTATCAGTACATCTTCATCAATGTTGAGAAATTTTTTTTGACAGAGTGAATGATAGGTAAATTTCACGCTTCTGTTGGACCACGTAGAACACCGTCTGTGCCATACTCATTGCGAGTTTTAATTTCTCGTCACATATCCAAACGTGGGAAGTCTCCTCCATGTGACTTGCTTTTATTTGGCATTGATGACAGTATCGAAGAAACATTCGCATATGTATTTCACAAATCTTTCAACTAATATCTGTCATTACATGGATGCATTTAAAAGTTATATTAACTCCTCATCCTTATATAAATTGCACCTGCCCCTTGAAAACAAATATCTCTTGTTCTAGAAAAATGTCAGCAAAATTATTCTTCAAGATTTTATCTTTAAGATTTATTCATTAGGAAATATATTGCTACCTTATATTGAAACAAAATTTTTATAGTTAGTATTTTAACTATACAAATAAACAATATTTTCTCTTGTCGGTCTTCTCAAAGAACAACCTGATCTTGCAAGCCCGTTTTGCATACAAAATATGGCCTATCATGGCTGTTTGAACTCGTGTTTTAAAAGTTGGGTCAGCAAAATTTTCAAGATAACGCACATCAAAGCATAACTTCTTAAGCACCTCAGTTTTTCCAATTATCGCCTGACATACTGTAAAAAACCTTTCGTCAGCATAAAAATTAATTTCGAGTTTTCTCTGATTTAGAGATCTCTATCAATTTTGCTTTAAAAATCTTAAAACAAATTTTACTATTACAGCTAAGAGTTTGTGAGGCTTTTTCTTGTTCACACTGAGCATTACTATTGCATATAACTTTTGCATATCACATTGCATATTACCTTTGCATAGAGTGTAATTCTACAGGAACATGACTGAAAAAGTCGCGTAGCACATAAAAAAGTGTATTTTGATCTGGTAAAGTAACCTTGGCCTTCGTTTACTTTTGCAGCAAACTTGCATATTAGACGTGCGAACGCTAAGAGCATAAAAGCTTGCCTTTTGTCAAAATCAACTTGGCAATAATGCAGTAGGAGATTAACTTTTTGCGGCGATGTATTTGTAAAACCCATTACTTATAACTGACAAGCGTACAATTAACTTCTGAAGAAAAAGTTTCCCACTGTTCTAAATGCGGAAGCCGTAACAGAGCATTTCGAGGCTTTGACAGCATCTAGATGAAGCAGTTTCAAATTTATGCTTACTCAGCGAAAGACATTCCAGTTTGTACTTTCCGACCCTATTTATTTGGCCCTGCAGTTAGTCATCAAGTCTAAAAGAGTCTTTCTTAGCATTGGTAAAGGTCATAATACCAATATCTCAGTGGAAGCGATACTTATTGATATCGAAAATAACTCAAGCGATGTGCACCAATCTGTACGACGCCACAGAACTACATCAGTAAAATGGAATTTCACTACAACAATGACTGCATCTCATGTAACGATGCGGTAACATGGAATTGGTTAAGACAGAGACATAGCATAACAAGTGATGCATTTTATTGCATATTTCAATATTTTTTTATTAACGAAGGAGTCACAATATCAATATTCTCATGTCAAGCCGTTACGAGTAACAAGGCTGTTTAATCGTAGAATTATATATAAAAAGAACTTGCACACAGACTTCCGCGAGAAATCGCTACAACCTGACGGACACGGTTGCATAAGTGTCGAATATATCCTGATATGAATCCAGCTGTTTTACTTTTCTGCGTTGCATACATTGCACCTACGCACGCAGACCACCATGACGTTCTGTACTGGCCATGGTCACATGGGTCACAATGTAAGCCTCTTGAATACGTACTTGCAAATGCACACGACGAAATCCTTGGTTGGTTGCACTGTGTCAGGTGTAAGAAATTGTGAGATGTATTAGCTCTTTTTTTATTTTGTAGGCAGGAACAAAGGAGATAGCATAGTGCAGAGACAGATAACTCGAAATATATAACCACATGC
Source organism: Rhipicephalus microplus (assembly GCF_043290135.1). NCBI lineage: Eukaryota > Metazoa > Arthropoda > Arachnida > Ixodida > Ixodidae > Rhipicephalus > Rhipicephalus microplus. The sequence goes on along the minus strand of NC_134707.1, from coordinate 36,796,733 downwards.
GGCGACAAAAGGTCTTGTGTCTGTTTCAAAGATATCGCGTAGAGACATATCTGCGAATATATTGACACAAGCATCGAGAAAAGCTCTTGTGTCTGCTTAAGAGATATACAGTCCAGGAATTTGCTAAAGTTGCAGTCGTCTGAAACTAGACGTCCATGGCCCTGGTTCAAGTTAAAGCTTTCGTAGGAAACACGTAAGATGCATGCATAACTCTAAGTAAGGTGAAAGCAAATTATCTGTAAGGGTAATAAACGAAGATTATCTGACCAAGTAGATCGAGAAATTGTGTGCGCCCAGCGGGGATTGGTAGAACCTCTGACAAATCAGATCACAACCACACCCTTCCACATGACCACTGTAGTGCGCTTCACAGATTTAAAGGGACACTAAAACACTTGAAAAAATGAAATATGGTCTCATGATGCGCGATTTTGTGCGGTGAACTCGAAAATCGAGTCGAAAATTTGGGTAAACCTATGCAAATAACTATTTTTCTGAAAACGAGCAACAGGCGCCGCGGCCACCCTCATGAGTCTGGCAGCCGTGGTGATTGGTCGAAGCTCCATGACGTCAGTGTCAGTTATAAGGTGAGGACAGCTGACTGCGCTCGCCGGCAGTCAATGATGTGTTTATCTGTTGAAATTGGTCCGAATTTCACAGTTCGCCATACTAACAGCAACTACTCGACTTCGCTGTACATTCTTACACATTTCAGCCGGTCGTAAGGGCGACGACTGAAGCGGCACAGAAAAACGAGTCCCAACCAGTCAGCTTCACCAGCTGATTTGATTTTATTTTTAGGGTTTAACATCCCACAACCTCCATATGATTATGAGAGACGCCGTAGTGGAGGGCTCCGGAAACTTTGTCCTCCTGGGGTTTTTTAACGTGCACCCTAATATGAGCACACGGGCCTACGATATTTCCGACTGCACCAGAAATGCAGCCACCGCAGCCGGGATTTGAAACCGCAACTTGAGGGTCAGCAGCTCAATACTTTAGCCACTAGAACACCGTGGCGAGATGACTAATAGAGCAGGCACAAGCATTACTTCTTTTAGAGACTAACGGCACCGAGCCTAACAGTGTAAACAGACCAGCTCAAAGGACTAACATTTAAGCCTCACATTTCCACCTTACCAGGCAACCATTAGTCCTCATAGTTCACCTCACTTGCCGAGCGGTTGGTCCACTCAAATATTCTCATCGGGTGAACATTTTATTTTGAGTGTACTATTCTAAGAAAATGCAGAAATATGCCTGTTCCTGTCTATGTTTATTCCCGTGCAACGTAGTGACATATACGGGAAAATTTTCGGGGAAAGATTGCATGAGAGAATGTTCATTTTGTGCTTGGGAATTGTGCTTTCTAGTATATTACATCAGCGGAAGTCAATGAAGTGGTCAACAAAGAAGGAAGCGAGCACGCATCCTTGGCGCAAGCGAAGAAGAATCCGTATACTAATGCCTAAAGAACTCGCTACGCCACGACAAACGCTCCTTTCAATGCTCATAAAAAGACACTGAATATTACGTATCTGAAACAAGAAGAGATAAAATTGAGTAAATACCACAGCTTTGCGTATTGTGAAAACTTTTTCATCAAAAACATTTATTGCGTCCATCTGCAGCTCATGTCCTGTCACCTTCGCATGTATAGTGAGAAAATCGCCCCTCTGGGCAACTTTAGCTTACATTCACTTTATTTTATTGCGATAACAAATATTAATTATCGGCCCTCTCGGCTGGATGATTTCACCACCGGAATCGGTGTCGACGTCAGCGTTGATGTCATGCACCGTAAATTATGTATATATATATATATATATATATATATATATATATATATATATATATATATATATATATATAAGAAAACGTAAAAAAATAATCCTAGAAAAAAAAGATTGGCACGCGGAAGGAAACGTGGGGCCTTCACGTGGTGAATGCGAGGGGTTAACCACTGAGCCACCAAGAGGCAACTCCTTCAATGTTCAAGCGGCAAGCTATTCATATCTACCACTTACCGATGTTCGCGTGAATCTCGGGTAGGGGGGAGGGAGAAATATTGTGTTTTCAGCATTATCAGGATGATGGTGTAGTGAGCCCGCAGCGGCTCTCATTTCTCACGCATGTACTTTATACCGCGTAGAGAATAAGGAGGCGTACGCTCGATAGCGCGCCCTTATCTTGCAGTAGGGAGAATGGTATGTCTTAGCTAGGCTATGAGTTCAGTCGGAACGATTATGTTGTAGTTACCGGGCACACAAAGGTCACTGCAATTGTTGCATAGCCTTCGTTTGTAAGAAAGAAGCACTTATCAGACACGGCGAAGTAACTACTGAGACGCTTATTCATGTTAATTTGTACATATAGGTATGTTTCGTGCGTACTTTGTGCGTGAGAAACAAGGGGCACGTTCTGATCTGCTGGTTAATCTGCACGTGACCTTCCAATTTGGAGCTATCGCGTTCATGCTTCGCCTTTGCGGAAAAGCTGTGACTTTTTTCAGACATCTGCGAAACGAAGTAGTGACACCTTGATCCTGCGGTGCTGTGACTTAGGCCACCATCTACAGCGCTTCTTCACCCCGCCGCTAGGGTCAACCGAGCGTCACTCTGACACGAGTGACCCGTTAAGAAGGCCTTACGTTGTTTTTGCCTGCTTGACGATGACGTATTCACTCTAGTCTAGCACTGATACCAAAGTGCGTGTGCTCACGACAGATAGTTACAACTTTAATTCTTGGATGTCGAAAAGAGTAGAAAGGCGAAGCGAAAAAGTGGTGCTAGACTAAGTGTGTTATTCTCTACCCTGTAACTTCCTTATCACATGGCTTATTCAGATTTTGTTTGGCCGAATGTTCACAATGCACAAATGCACAACAATCGACTCATCACATATATGAAATATTTGTTTATTTACTGGCCTTTTAGGCTAACCTCTGGCATATGGAACTTTCTGTACCTCATCGAAATGTGAAACATGCACGTTTAGGGATTCCGTCGTAAAACAGACACACAAAATAATGTAGTAGTAGGGCTCTCGATCTGCCTTCTGAATATATTGTTTGCCTCAACTTTTGCTACCAAATCAGAGCTCACTTCATTTGCTTACACAATGCAGAAAAGAACACCCGAAAATAATCAATTTGATAACGACATTCGGCATTTGTTTTACAACATATTTCAGATACTCAATACAGATAAACTCTTAAAAGAGGCAGTTCCGTACGCTTCATCAAGGGCACATTGTTCAGTCTACAGTATTCTCCAGACTCTTTGGTCTGCAGTCACTAAAAAATACAAGTTAAGCTTTTCAATACTGTCATGGGGTCGTGACGTGGCTGAAGACAGAAAACTTTGAATTGCAATTTAACTGTTTATTTGGACGAATCTGTGCCCGGTAAAAGGGAAGTCCAATTACAGTAGCAGTCTTGCACAGATAGCAGTCTCGGACTGATAGCGGCGAACGGAGCGTCGGCCGTCGATCAACTACTGACAAGCGGCGAAGTGCATCGGCATTTATACTCTTGCCATAGAATGTTCTAGCATTTTCGCTGGCGGTGGCGTAGGTTCCAGAATAATCTGTACAGTTCGCAGAGTGGGCGTGATCTTATCGAATTGATCTACTAAAGTCCGTAAGCTTCTGGAAAACTGCACGCGAGTTTTGTGCTGAGAATTGTGTAGTGTTTCGGGGTGATAAGAAAACTTGAGAAATGGAACGTGGCAATATGAACACACATTTTGAAATCATAGCATTGACGTTAAGGACATGACGGTCAGCAACACTGTTCATAGGTGTTTCATGATGTGATATCCTTTGTAGATTCAGATTATGAGTGGCCCCTGCCGGAAGTTGGTCAAGGTGTAAGTGTAATCGCAAAAGTACTTTATGATTCTACGCTAAAGTCAACAGCCTCATCGCAAAACGAAGTCACTGAAGATGAAAACGAACCAACGCTTGAGGAGTTCAAGAAACTTTTCGAACAGGTGAGAAAAACAGTTTTCTTTCTCGTTACAAATCATGGGCACGAAACAAGGCAATACGTAGAAACGTATTATGTTCATTTTTGCATCAATAAAGTCTGAACTCTGGTGACTGATGTATTGCTGTGAACCACCGCGAGGTCCAACTGGGGTGCCATGACGCCATCTTAACAGGTATTCGGTCGAGCATGACACTGAAAAAATGAGCAAGATATCAAGGTCGTTATGAAGCTCGAACTTCTTTGCGCCAGGATTGCGTGATATGCACAAACACCTTTAAACGTCACAACGATACATTGATTGATGATTGATTTGTGGGGTTTAACGTCCCAAAACCACCATATGATTATGAGAGACGCCGTAGTGGAGGGCTCCGGAAATTTTGACCACCTGGGGTTCTTTACCGTGCACCCAAATCTGAGCACACGGGCCTACAACATTTCCGCCTCCATCGGAAATGCAGCCGCCGCATCCGGGAATCGAACCCGCGACCTGCGGGTCAGCAGCCGAGTACCTTAGCCACTAGACCACCGCGGCGGGGCACACAACGATACATGGATAGTATGTTAAAATGAACTGTGTGACGAACTGTTATATAAAGTGGGGAAGGCCGATGCAAATATATCCAACGTAGAGTGTTATTGACGACACTTTGATATTAGTTTCAAATAGGTTCATTAAAACATTCATACTTTTCTGCTTGAAAGCTTCTAAAATGCACTAGTTCCATGCAGTTTTTGTAGAGCTTTGGTGAATATTCAAGGTGGAGAACACCATAAAGAAGTGAAGTGAGTCCGCTGGAAATCTGCATCATACTTAGTATTTTTAGTTGGCCAACGAGGGCTTCACGCAAGTATCAGAGAAGCCAGTAGTATTAACTGTTGGTCTTCTTATCCTAAAGCAGTATTATAACTGGGAAATACGTATTAAAAAGCACCGGACGTTTTGAACTCCTGAAATTCTTTAAGCACCAAATATTCGTTACGGACAAGTAACCATCCTTTGTGAAATGATTTTGTGCAGCGTCCAGTGGAACCCATTGCTAAACACCAGGGCCGAAAACTTCAGCTTTCGCTGGCTAACCATCGGTACAAATTGCTATCGCGGTAATTTTTCAACTATGATTCAGCTGCATTCTTCGCACCCTCGTTTGCGTTTACCACAGGTAAAACATAAGATGCCTGCAAATATGTTATCAATTTAGGCTGGACGCAAAACGTGATAGTGATAGGAAAATCACTCAAAGAGTGTCGATATAATTGCAAGTGCAATAAAACATTTTAATACACTTGTTCTATGCAGAATTCACAACTTAAGCTGAAATTTTTAAAATCCATTAGGTGAAATTTCGGTAATTGTACTGTTTATCCTTATGACCACATTTTCTAAGAGAACAAAAGAAAACATTGTAGACCTTCGCAGACATGCTGGCCAGTAGAGTGTGCCACAACCTTCCTGGTTTAAAGTAATTTATGGTTATAAGCTTCCTTGTACACGTAGGTCAAAAAAGTCACAACTCTGTGAGTTGAATCGATAGAGTTGCTCTGCTGCATATAAATTGAGCTAGCGCTGCCTTAATTTTTATTTATTATGTGCTGCAGTCGGAACTATGATTTAATGTGTAGAATTTTGTATATATCTTACATTTTCTTTTCAGGTTGAGGCCTTTTTCCACTCTCTGTCAGTAATGATCAAAATCGAAGTAGTAAGTGTTCAGCAGGTAGGTGTAAATTTAAAAACGTTATGGAATCCCCTCATTAAGAAATGTCTGTTTCACACAGGACATGGTTTCTGAAAGTGTGAAAAAAATACAACGCGGTACCTTGTCGAAGCGGAACTAGAGAAATCGTTCAGCTAGCAAAGCAACAGAAGTTTCAGGTGAAGACCATTTAGTGCTAGGGATTCATCGTAGCTACATAGTGCGGCTCTTCTATACAAACTAGAAGCGAAAGATAAATGATATATTGCAAGGTCGAATGGTTCCATGTTTACGACTGGCTTAAATACTTAAACCAACTCACATAATGCCTCATTTTGGGTGAATACAATCTCGCTGTCGTAGAAGGATGCCCATCAACCACATTTTTGGGTATTGCTTTCTAAAATCGACTACACATCATTCGTGGTATTTCTCTTGCGCTCACGAAGGCTCGTGTTCTCACGCCCCTTGATTTAGCCTGTGTTGGTAGCACTGAATGTAAAAGGAATACAAAACGTTTTCAGCAAATGAGCAATCGATTCTTGTGTTAAATGGTACATCCCAGCACCCGGTGCCTACCTGCCGTTTCTACTTTATCGGGAACGGTTGGGCAAAACGTTGTTTGGTTGCAGTGCTCAAAACCTTATTGTTGCCTTATATTCAGGCTACATTATTAGGGTCATCTCATGAGTACATCAGAAATGATTGTAGTTTTTTCGCTTGTTTTTTCTCGTGCACGCTTGCACCAGTATCCAGTTTTAGTACTCTGGACAGTGTTTTTATGCCTAAGAGACACTCAATAGAGGGTAATCTCTATCGAGCCGTAAGGCTGTTGACCTACAACGAAAAGGTTGCGAGAGTTTAGAAGAGTGAAACATAGGCGAATGACCACAAACAAGTGCTCACAATTTTTGTGAGCCCAAAGCCCTCAGCGAAAAGTCACGTTCATTAGATAAGCTTAGTTGAGCTTAACCAAATTTCACTCTATCTTGAAGTGATGTTGCAAATGATTGATTTATTAATTGATGGGTGGGTTTAACATCCGAAAACAACCTCATGGTTTCGAGAGACAGACGTTGTAGTAGAGGGCTCCGGAAATTTCGACCACCTGATGTTCTTGAACGTGAATCCAAATGTGATGATGTTGCAACTAACAACCATACACAATTAAAAAAAATGCGAGTGACAAACGATTTAGGGTTCTTGTTGTTATCTTTTTCTGCATATCGGCATACATCTGTTTTGAGAAAAATGTGTGGTTAATGTGGTGCAGAAATATTGTCTAATGCTCTCCATCATGGTTTCAGGATGATAGCATTGGTGTTGAAAATAATCCAGGGTCACTGGAGGCGAACTTTACTCTTGAGAAGTTAAAGAGCCATGTTGCTACTCAGCAAGACGAAAATAACACTATTACCTATTTATTTACACGGTAAGTACTATGGTTCCACAAATTCTCGTTAGTCACTGATATTGAAAAGGTATATGCAAGTGGTAGAGCACCAAAAAATTCTAGCATATGTACGGACTGAATGATAATGAGTGGTGCGAATCATCCATCTGTCCGTGTGGGCATACGGCCGCCCGTCCAACCGTGGGTTGATCAGTCCGACCATAGGTCTGTCCGTCTACCTGTCTGTATGTCCGTCCATTTAGTAAACACTCCAGTCACCACCATATCCCATCTTATCATCATCATCAGCCTGACTAAGGTATTCTCAATTCTCATTAGGCGCAGGTTACTAAGGAATCCTCCATTAACTCTTATCCCTAACTGTTTCCATTCGAGGCTTCGGTAACCTCCTGCAAGCATGCGGTAAATAGCATTGGGGAGATTGTGTCCCCCTGCCTTATACCCTTCTTGATTGATATTCTTTTGCTTTCTTTGTGAAGCACTATGGTAGCAGTTGATCCCCTGTAGATTTCTTCCAGGATGTTTATATATACTTTATGAACGCCCTGATTCTGCAGTGTCTGCATGACGGCTGATATTTCTACTGAATCAAACGCCTTCTCGTAATCTATGAAGGCTTTGTATAGTGGTTGGCTATATTCTGAGCATTTCTCTATTACCTGATTGATTGTATGAATGTGGTCGATTGTTGATTAGCCTGTACGAAATTCTGCTTGTTCCTTTGATTGATTGAATTCTAATGTTTTCTTTACTCTCTTAGCAATTACCTTTGTAAATAGATTATATACTACAGAGAGCAAGCTGATTGGCCTGTGCTTCTTCAAGTCCTTGTCAACTGCTTTCTTATGTATTAAGATGATGTTAGCATTCTTCCAAGACTCTGGTACTCTTCCCGTCAGAAGACACCTAGTAAACAGGGTGGTAGTATTTCTGACACAATCTGTCCTCCATCTTTCAGCAGATCTCATGTTACCTGATCCACACCAGCAGCTCTGCCTCTTTGCATGCTCTCCAAAGCTTTTTTGATTTCTTCTATCAATACTGGTGGGGTGCCATCTGGGTCACTGCTAGTTTTTATAGTATTAAGGTCAGATTGGTCCCAGCTACTGTACAGGTCTCTGTAGAACTCCTCCGCTATTTTAACTATTCTATCCATATAGGTAGTTATTTTGCCTTCTTTGTCCCTTAGCGCATACATCCGATTTTCGCCTATCTCAAGTTTCCTCTTCACTGCTTGGACGCTTCCTTCATTCTTCAGAACGTGTTCGATTCTCTCCAAGTTATACCTTCTTACACCGGATTCCTTACGCTTATTAATCAACTTCGAAAGCTCTACCAACTCTATTTTGTCGGTTTTACTTGAGGACTTCATGCTTTGACGCCTCTTATTGTTTTTTGTTTCCTGGGACAGCTTGGCAGTGTCTTGCCCAAGTACCATAACTCCAACTTCCAGTGCACATTCCGTAATGATACTCGTCAGATTCTCAATCACTGTATCGACGCTAAGCTTGGTTTCCTCACTAAGAGCCGAGTACCTGTTCTGAAGTGAGACTCTGAATTTCTGTACTTTCCCTCTCAGTTCTAGCTTATTGATTGGCTTCTTGTGTATCAGTTTCTGTCGTTCCTTCCTCAAGTCTAGGCGAATTCGGGACCATACCATTTTATGGTCACTGCATCGTACCTTGCCAAGCGCTTCCACATCTTGCACGATGCCTGGGTGTGCACTCATTATAAAGTATATTTCGTTTTTCTTTTCGCCATTAGAGCTCCTTCATGTTCATTTGCGGTTTCCTCATTTTGGGTAGAAGGTATTCCAAATCCGCAAATTATTACGTTCTGCAAATTCTACTAGTAGCTCTGCTCTGGCGTTTCTAGTACCAATACCACAATCTCCTACTGCCTGGTCTCCAGCCTGCTTCTTTCCTACCTTTGCATTAAGTCTCCCATCAGTATAGTCTACTGCGTTTTTGACTTACTCATTGCCGATTCCACGTCTTCATAGAAGCCTTCAACGGAAGCGTCATCATAGCTGGATGTAGGCACGTAAGCCTGTATTACCTTCAACTTGTATCTCTTACTTAGTTTAATTACGATACTTACCACCCTTTCATTAATGCTATAGTATTCCTCTATGTTGCCAGCCATGTTTCTGTGAATTAAGAGCCCTACTCCCAGTTACCTTCTGTCAGCCAAACCCCGAAAGCATAGGACGTGCCCAATCTGTAGCACTGTATATGCCTCATTTGTCCACCTAACCTCACTGAGGCCTATTATATCCCATTCAACACCCTCTAGTTCTTCGAATAGTACAGCTAGACTTCCCTCACTAGATAAAGTTCTAGCGTTGAACGTTGCCAAGTTCAGGTTCCAATGGCGGCCTGTCTGAATCCAGAGATTCTTAGCACCCTCTGCTGCGCTGCAGATCTGGCCGCCGCCAGGGTCAGTTGCTTCACAGCTGCTGGGGACTGAGGACCGTGAGTTAATTGACGTATGCATGTGGGACGTAGTGGCCAGATACTGCACCAGGGTGGCCAATCCTTCTCTGGTGAGGGAGTGGGTTACCGGCGGTGATTGCCGGAGAGGCTGCACCCCTGGCCTCTAATTGCAATTCTATCACAACGCAGATTTTATCATCTAATCATATATTGATTTATTACAAGTACCACCCTCTAGCGAACATTTCAAGAACTAAACTCCCCTGTGGCATATACCCGATACAGGTGTTCACTACGGAGGACAATCGGGTGACGCCTGAAGGAGCTTCACCCCTAAAAAGCAGCAAGTTATCTCTAATAGTTTATTGCAAAGTCAATAATGATGCATTTATTTTCCCGCTTTTTTTCTTGTTACTCAATAGAAATGGTGGTCTATTTTAAGTTTTTTACACTGGTTCATCATGAAGGAAATAAGTTCATGTACAATTTTACGTATAATTGTCATCTGTGTGGTAGTACGAGCAAGGCTATTTCTCTAAGTATTTGGACTCGTTTGAATTTCTGTAGCGGCCGAAGCAGAAGGTTCAGTGTAACATAATTGCAGTTCAAAGCAGCAACGTTCAAATATTGCGTTGTAGGTGCGTGTCGCTCACTTTTGGCAGGCCACCACGGTTACCAGATATAGCTACTTTACGCCACACTGGCTACCTTTAAAAGGCTGTGGCGACGAGAAAATGGCGATGACTACTTGGCTACTTTTTGGCTATCATTCTTGCGCTGGCATCAACAGCTAATATACGCTCAAACTAAGTTCGACATTACAAAAAAAGTATTAAGTTTTCATTCACACTGCTAGCAGCGGCTTCCTCAGCCTAATCGCATTTTTTTTACTCTGAATACTGTGAGCAATCGTGTGTCCCCAAAACGCCTCCCGGCTGCCATGGTTTCACAAAAATAATGGGACTCATAGAAGTTAGACCGCACCGTAATGTCGCTGGCTGGAGACTCATTCAGGCTTTCTAGCCCTATCCGTCTGATGCGCTATTGCTCTGAGCTGTACGGGTGGCGCCACCCTAGGGGACCGTTGGCAAAAAGTGGATTTGCTCGGCTCATTGAAGCCCGGCTGAAAGCGCATGCATTCTGATGTTGTTGCAGACCTTTTTCTTTGTGGTTTGATATTTCCACAGGACCGGGTTAACTGGCGGAACATGGGAGAGGCCTTTGTCCTGCAGTGGACGTAGTAAGGTTGATGATGATGATGATGATGATGATTTCCACTGCCGACGCTGCTGCACTTGTTAGTCGTGACGTTTGTTACGTCGACTGTTCTATACTATTTCCTTTGGAACAACTAGCCCCTGCTTTATATGTGTGTGCGGTGCACGATGCACTCCATGCATTTCTAACCAGAATGCGTCTAAAGTGGTTGTGTGATCAGCTAACACAGGCACAAAAAAAAAACATTTGCTTGCGAAGAGTCTGCCAGTCTTGTTTTTTCCAATGACTCTAGCTGAACACTGCGCATCGCATCGTCTGTTGAGAGGCCGAATACAACGAATGGTTTGGAAACCTCCCCAAGGGTTTGGTTGCTCTGAGCCATTATTGAGGAGTGGGTATGGTACATTTATAGAATTGAAAATGTCAGTGCCGACATGGCAGCAATGAAATTTAGGATAGAGATATAAGCCTATAGCGATGTATCAGGTGCTCTTCATATGCAAGATGTTGCATATCACCATGCAGGGGATTGAGCTCACTCATTCGATTCTTTACATCTAAAAAAAATTGGCAGATCCCATGTACAGTTGAAATCGATGATATGCGACGAACGAATGAGAAATTTTGATATGTCAGCTTAAAATCAGCTCGTTGTTACGAGGTGGATGTAAATGATGCCGTACATGACTTCCGTGTCAGGATTATCATTTTTAGATGTGTTGTTTGTCTTCTTCATTTGTTCACGTCACGTGATACCAAATTTAGCATATGTGAAGCTAGTGAAATGGCCGCGAGCGCGCTTAGAGTGTGGCATGTAGTCATGTTGTTACATGACACGCGTATCAGGATTATCATGTTTGTGCCAGTCATATATTTCGTCATCCATTGACATCACTTAACACCAAATTTGGTATATGAGGAGCTAGCAAAACGGCCGGGAGCGCATCATATAGGGCCCAATGTACTCCAATGTAGCGTTGACGCGGGCGCACGCTGGGCACAGCGATGTTACGTTCACAAAACGCGAGCACTTTATTGTCTGACGCCAGGTGCAATCAGAGTCTGTCGGCATGGCCAGACGGCAACCGGCGCGAAATGCAAAATGCCGCATTTGATTGATTGATTGATATGTGGGGTTTAACGTCCCAAAACCACCATACGATTATGAGAGACGCCTTAGTGGAGGGCTCCGGAAATTTCGACCACCTGGGGTTCTTTAACGTGCACCCAAATCTGAGTACACGGGCCTACAACATTTCCGCCTCCATCGGAAATGCAGCCGCCGCAGCCGGGATTTGAACCCGCGACCTGAAAATGCCGCATTTCACGCCCTTGCATTATCCAGACAACACTGTGCCTCCCTCTTTTCGTGACGGAAGGACGCTGGACGCACCGAAACGCGCAAAAGGAAGGAGTTGTTTTTTGCGTTCTTTCACTTTTTCCTGTGATTTGTATATGTTCGCATAAAACGTTTTTATCTTTCATAAATCGTAAATATGTAAATGTTGTTCATGCTTGTGTAAAATACTGACTATTTTGGTATTTTACACAGCATAAAATGTCAGAATGAATGAACTTGGCCTAAGAGCATGATTTATTCCGATTTTAGGAAGCCACTGTACGTAAAAGAAACTGGAGAGGAGCCTAAGGACATATACACTTGTAAGTAAATCAAAACTACTAAATTGGTGGTGTAATAATTTGCTGCGTTTTTTTACGGATGATGGCAGCTCTTAACAGAAGGGGTCCTGATTAAAATTGTCCCTTATTACCTTCTATATAAGTTACAGTGAACAGTATAAACGGCGATCATTAGAAGACCTTACAAAATTATGCATAATCTTCCTGTAAGGACCAACATGATGAGACGCGAAAAGATTGCCGTGGGTGCACATCGAGTTTCGTTTCACTTGTCAACACAACCTAGGACACACCCTAATGCATGTTAGAGCGAGAATGTATTGAGAAAGGAGGAAGCGTGAGCACCTTCGAAGGCCAGGCGTTGCAACGGCCTCAAACATCATGCTCTGGCCGATGAGAGAGTTGTGTGCAATCACCTTCAGCGTAGATAGAGAGGAGGAGGAGATAGCACAACTGCGAGGGAGAATAGAATGAGGGACAGTTAGCGTGCGCGGTATCATCGCGGACGCTGCAGAATGGACACTCCGCGAGTATGACACAAAATCGCATAAAAAAACAACTAGCAGCTGTTCATTGTTCAAATACAACCGATGAGTGACGCTCCTTAGAAATCAGACGAGAACGGGTTTTCTTAGATCAGGCTTGTGGCTTTTATGAAGGTGATTGGTGGGGAGAGTGTCTGCTGTGCTCGGTGACGGGATCTACAGAGTCCTTAGGGTCAGCGCGTGCCATCTGCCGCCGGGGCTGCGCTATTCAAGTGCGCGCGCCTGATATTTTGCTCAGAATGCTTACTCGGCACTGGGAATTTTGCACGACGGCTATTGCAAAGTGTTGGCCTAAGAATCTACGCTCTCAATTACTCGGTGAACGTTTGAGCTTGGTATTCAAGAGTGGGAAGTGACTAAGATAACTTGGCCCGTTCGAATCCCCTTTTCAGGTGCTAGCTTTTCTTCCATTCTATCTGTATGCCTAAACCGTGCCGTAAAAGAACAGACGACTGTGTATCCAGCATTGATCGTTTCCAACCGTACTGGAGTGTCTTGTAACTTCACATAAGGCCCTAATTCTTCTTTTTGACAATCTTCTTTTTGAGAATCAGCAAAGGACCCACTTTGGATACGCAAGGTGACACTTGAAAGTGCACAATTACTCACTGTGTTAATGCTCTTGCAGCTGGTGTTAACATGTCTGAGCGCTCTCTAATGGTTCGGTGTTTAAACACCTACCCATTGTGCAATTTACACGTTTCAACACCTGGGGCGATCATAAGCTACTGCCACCCTATATTGCATGCAGTAAGGAGACTCTCCTTACTAGGTGTTATTCCAATAAATATTTGTCTTGTTTGGAACCAATATAAAGCCATAGCTATGCTCTGTGGTCGGCCACCTGCTTGTGATGCAAACGGCCTACAGTCATTTATAACAGAACCACTTTCAACACAACTAAGGGTATAGCATGATAAAAAGGCGGAAGAGGAAGCGAGAGTTGGAGTAGCGGATGTGTGAATGAATAGAATGGGAATGCGGGAGAATGAGGATAAAGCATAGCATAGCCAGTCTAATATTTTATTGCCATGGCGAATTAAATGTAGTAATTAGTGCAAAAATGAAGCCAAGGTCACAAGGAGAGATGTGAATAATCGGTGACCACTGTTAATGGCACTGAAGAAAAAGCTACGGTGGCGAAGCATCCGCACTTGTAGCACTACACGAAGTAGTTCAATTTGACACGGGTCTCATAACGCTGTATAAGGTGACGGGGCGCACCATCAGCGTTTCAAGTAGACGCAGGCGCTGTGTAGCGTTTGAGGTATACGTAAAAAGGCAAAATTTTCGCGGGTGTTTGAAAAACGCCACGCCTCATAAAATAAATCAAAAGATATATGAATATCTTCTGGTGTGAGCTGTGTTTTGCGTCAAATAGGTATAGTCGAAAATAAAGATAGAAAATTTATGTTTCGCGGGGAGAACAGGGGTTCTATTGTAGAACTACATTTACTGGCGGTAGAATGCAAGTGATTTTGCTCTGCGGCTTTCGATTTAATGCCAAGAAAGATAGTGAAAAATAGGTTGATGGGCTGCAGAAGCTGTCTTTGGCTTTCTAGTTGGAAGGATGGCTCAGTGTTTGTGGGGAGGGATGCGAGTATCAGAGATATTGAGGAGAGAGAAGAATAAAAGACATGGTGTCTATGACTGCATGAGAGCCTGGCGGGCGGTTTCGATAGCTGGTTGTCTAGTGCAGTGTCCCCAAGGATATGAAGAACCAAATTGAAGACCAGACCCAACGTTGTGCTGATATTAAAGTGGCATATCAAAATTTCTCATTCGTGCTTCGTATATCATCGATTCACTCTGTACCAGGGATCTGACTTTTTTTTCATTGCCGTGTGGAATTGAATGTAGTATATAGTACAAAAATGAAGTCAAGTTTACAAGGAGAGATGTGTATACTTGGCGACGACTGTTATTGGCACTGAAGGAAAAGCTGCTGGGGCGAGGAATCTCCAGATTAAGCACTACACGAAGTAGTCCAATTCGACTCGGATCAGGTAACATTGTGGAAGGTGACGGGGGTGCACCATCAGCATTTCATGTAGATGCAGATGCCGCTTAGCCTTCAAGGTACACGTAAAAAGGCTGAATTTTCTCGGGTGTTCAAAAACGTCAAGCCTCAAAAGAATAAATCAGAACATATACGAATATCTTCTGGTGTGAGCTATGTCCTGTCTCAAATAGTTCTACAAAGAAAAGACAGAAAATTTATAATTCCCGTGGAGAATACGGAAGTTATTTATCTCTACTAGCTGTAGAATGCATGGGATTTCGCTCTGTGACTTTCACTCTAATGCCAAGAGAGAGAGAAAGAGAAAAATAGATTGATGAAAAGAGAGGACTCAACTTCTGCCGCCCTAATTGGAAACTCGGCTCAGAGCTTGTGGTGAGAGATCTGAGTATAAAAGATATGAAGTATAGACAAGAGTCGGAGAAATGGCGTCCATGACGGAGAGCCTGGCAGGCGGCTTCTATAGCTGTTTGTCCAGTGCAGTGTTCCCAAGGAAGTGAAGAACCGCATTGAAGACTAGGGTGTGGTGCCATGCAATAAGAGGAGGTCCCTCCATGTAGCCGTAGGCAGACCATAGTGACGGAGTGCGGTGAGCAAGACTGCTCTTTGTACGCGAAGCGCTGGGCAAACCCACAACAGGTGCTCCATAGTTCCGGCTTGCCGACACGCAGTCAACGCAGAGGACGAGACTCTCGCAAGGCGTTGACTACAGCTGCATGCCAGAAGCAGCCGATGCGTAAATGCAGTAGAAGGGGCCTGTACTTTCTGGCGAAACCCAGGTCAGGCGGCTAGCTTGGTGATTATATCCTGGCTACACGATCGTCAGGGGGACAGCGTAGCAACAAAAGTTGTCGCCGAGTGTAGTGATGGACGAGAGAAAGAAGGAGGGAATAAGTGAACTCCATCGCAAATGTATATACGCCTGTTCTTTCGCCGTAGAGGCCGAGCGAACTACACGTTTCTGCGCACGCTTACCCGTGAACGAGTTCCCAGCTGAAGCACAAGGGAAACATTGCTCGGCACGTTTTACTATTTTATTGTTGAGTGAGGTTGCATATATTCATATTGTATTGAATATCTTCGAATCTCACCTGACCAAATTGAAATGTGGTCACAGAAACCAGTGATGGAGGTCCCGTTGAAGCAATGTTTTATGCGATGCCCTTAGAAATGCGGGGCTTAATAGAAACGTGATTTATATAATTAGGAAGCAAAGCGTATAATAGTAAAAAGTTACAGGTGGAATCAGAGTCCTACACCCCCGCGATGACTAAAAACTATGTGCAACGTTACAGGTCTACAGACATGATCTATACCAGGAGCCTATACCAGGGTTACAGACATGATCTATACCAGGAGTCTCCACCGTAAGCAGTCAGCCACACGTCGCAAGCTCCACTCATGGGCGTCTAACTGTTTTCTTCGTCCCATAGCTTTGCTTCTTAATAGGTATTTTCCAGAGCTACGCAGTAATGACTGCTTTAAAGAATTTTGTAGTGAGGCCTTGTACAGTCTCTATTTTGGAGACAGTGAAACTTGAGTACTTCTATAATTTAGGTCTTCGTTGACATTACATGCTTTATAGCATTGGGTATCGTAGTGTTGTACAACTGACGCCAATATTTTCTCAGAAGAGACACCTATATGCGATATGAAAATGCCATTCTAGATTAAATGTGGCAATATATACTGCTAAGACTGTGCGCTAATTATTGAAATAAATATCCATCCCTCGTTTGTTACATTAAACACACTACAAACATTTATTTATTTCTAAACTTCAATACATACCTAACGTTGCGCCTTCATCATGGCAGCAGCATGCATGACAAAAAATGATGCACCATTTTCCCACAAAAAACAGCCACAGTAAGTGCAATTCACAAAATCGCAAGCGTTTCTCCGTAACTAGAAATCACGACTGCAGTATAGTACTGATACATTGCACCTTGGCTGTAATTACTCATGGCCCACAGCATGACATCCTAAATGAAAGCTTAGTATGGGAAGCATGCAAACTGAAATGCAGCACGCAGTATAAGATATTGCGAGAGGTAAAAGCGTGAGCATAATGTTATTAAAGAATCGTAACTTATAATGATGCTTTTGTTTGCAGACTTAGGCCCATACAAAACATTTTGCAGTACATTGAAGAGCGCTGCTGTCGTGCATCATGATGGTATGAACGACTCCGCAAATGCTATATCAGCGACGGCATGGATGTAAGTGAGGACTTTTAGTATTCCATCACATTTAAAATCGAAATTATAAATGTCGAAGGACGAGAAACATGATCACAGTGAGGCATGTAGCATATGACAATACTGTCCCAGGCATGAAGCTAATCGAAGAGAACAGATATTAGTGACTGTAGTAATGTTTAAAGAGGACCATTTTGCTTTAAAATATTAGTTTTTATAGTATAAAAATTTTCATAAGGTACCTGTGTCCAAGTAATTATATTACTATGTCGTAAATAATGCTATTAGTTATTTGAATACCTCTACTTTAATGTTTGAAACGTGTCTAAATTGGCACAAAAAGAAGTTAGAAGAATGTACGCTATATCTGCTCATTCTTCTATTATTTTAACGTTATAGAAAGGCATCACTTCAATACTGTGAAGCGTCTATATTCAAGGTGAATACTGAGAGTGAACTAACCCTAGAACATTGCCGTCAAGTGAACTACTGCAGATGCTATCAAAGTGCTAATGCGCCGCTTCAAAAAAACTGCTTTTTTTTATGTTCAATACAGAAAATTCAGACTATAAATTTCAATCAGATCACATCAATAATTTATCTCACGGGGAGCACCCAACACCAAGAATTAGCACACGAAAGCTGCATATAGTTTTGCGAAGGCGAGAATATAATGTTTCTGGAACGCTACAACGGCACGTCCACACAATATTATTGGTAATGACGGCCATTTTACGTTGCGAAACCCCAAAGCACGATAATGATTATCAGAGGCAGCTATGCGAGCGACTCCGGAAATGAAGCCTGCCGGAACTTTTTTCAGGTTCACTTATATCCCCCCATACACGGTTTTCATCATTTCCGCTCCATCAAAATGTGACCGCCTCACCTTGGATAAAATCCATGACCTCTGGGTCAGCAGCTGAGCACCTTAATCGTTGTCACTACCATCATGGACATCACAACGATTATCCAGAACCTCAGGCGGAGATAGTGTGTGGCTGTGGCCTAACTCTCATATCTAATCAGAGAAATAGAAGCCAACGGTGACGCAGTAACCTAAGACAGCATACAAAGTGCCTAATAATAGTATTAACAATAATATTCATAATATTATGTGATGTTTCACATTCTGAATCGCAATATGATCATGAGAGTCACTGTAGTGGAGGGCTCCGGAAAATTCGACCATATTGTGCCCTGTAACATGTTCTGACATCGCACTATAGATGGACCTCTGGCTTGGATCAAATCCGCGACCTTTGGGTCGAAGCACTCTCACGACTGCTCTACTGGGGTGGACTATTTGCTTGATAGCACTCTCCTTATGGCGTGACAGCTTTTGTGTGTTTCGCAGCATTCGTGAATGCTTCGAACAGGTGAATACCAATGCTGTGATGAGAAACTTGTCTGACGTCAAACTTCGGCAAGATGGAAAGGTTCGTGCTTTGTGCAAAGCACCCCGTATGTTTTTAAAATCCTGCCTTTCAGGGTGCTTTCCGTTCCACTTCCAAGAAATTTAACAGTGTCGACAAATAAATTGTTCTTATGCATTTCTGTTGCACTACAGAAACATCTCGTTCCTGAGGTTCCAGTGCATCCACGTTCTACGAGATGGGTGCGTTGTAGACGCCCGCTTTAAAATGGAGAGGGGGGGGGTTGTGTTCACAGCAGCTCCGCCAAGAAAAATTAACATATTGAATCGGCCTGCGTATTCAATATGTGATAACTGCATTTTGCGGTGAAAAGGTGTCCAAAATTCTTTCAACGGGCAAGTTAACATAAAGTCAGAAATAAATCACCGCAAATGCGATGCGCAAAAAATTCAAGATGTTTGTACACATCACATCTACATTTCACCCAAAGGCATCAAAGTATTTCCATTTTTTCTCTATTGCAGGTTTGGTCTAACAGGTTTGGGCACTGTCGAGCAGGATTTCTTCACCGCGCTAAGTGTGTTTCAGTAAGTTACACTTGAGCCTTTGAGATTACCCAGACGGCCCATTTTCGCGAACAGTAGTGAAAAAAACGTCGTGTCACGCACCCCTGCCGCTTATATAGCGGAGCTCGTACAGCGTTCAGGGTTCTAGTGTTAACATGCAAATATATGCATGTTAACACTAGAACACATTAGAACACATTAGCGTTGCAACATGCCACGCTCTTACACTTTCAAAATATGGCCTGCATATTTGCAGTTATGTAACGAAAAATTAAAAGAAGGCTGCGTTAGGTATAACCAAATCGTGGCAACACAGCAGTAAGGCGCACCTTAGAAAAAAATTCGAACGCCTCAAGAGTGGACTCTTGGAGCTTATTTCACGCTTGCGCATGTCGGCCTAATAAAACGCATCACTCATGCGACTTGCAATTTTGGAAAACAAAACATCGTTTTATGAATGGCCGTACCTGGTACAGTCACTGCCTGGAAGCTTATTAAGAAAGCTTTTCACCTGTTTCTCTCTCTCTCTCTCTTTCTCTCTCTCTCTCTCTCTCTCTCTCTCTATATATATATATATATATATATATATATATATATATATATATATATATATATATATATATATATATATATATACTGGTGATGGTTGTGGCCATCAGCGTTTCCTTTATTCGCACAAAAAGATTCTGGCTGTCATTGAAGCAACTGTCGGGTTAGATTTGTTGTGTGTTTGCAAAGTTATTTGGTCATTTAGTTACCTTGAGTGCTTTATAGCTCCAAGAAAATATGTCATTAAATTTTAGTTTACGGGTTTAGGTGTGTGTTGTATGTTTTCACTGCACCCGTGAATTGTGTGGAAGAAAAAGGAAGCACGTGTAATATATATGTAGTGGGTGGTTATTAAGAAGTTTTTGAATAGGGGCCCCACAGAAATGGCGTCAAGGCCACTGCGCCTGTGCAAAACACGTCTGTAGGTCTACAGACATGGCAGAGTAAGAATAATACGAGTTGAATACGACGATAATTGACGTTTATGTGAAATTAATGTAATGCTTTACATGGAGCATGCAATTACCCTCAAAATATGTTTACCAACAATCACCTACCCATTAAACCATGCGGTGGCTCTAATATCATACCCAATGGCTTAATCAAAATAATGGCACGCACACTCGTGAGATATCGAGTTCTAGCACTAGAAGTAATTTTATTTTTATGTGGCTGTCAGAATATATGCATTGATTTGGAAGTGACCTCAGTAGTTTCAAGTCTAGATTATTGAGCAACTTTATAAGTAGCCTAGAGTACAGCGTCTTGGGCTTGAACATATTACAATAACATGTATAATCTAAGGAATACTGGTCAGTCGTACAAATATAAATGTGTGCTTCGCAGAGTTTATGTCATACTGTGGCAAAGTTCATATGACATGGATATAGGTCACGACCACAAGTGTGGAACATCTCGCAGCACCATCGTTTCGACGACAGTCATTGCCTCCGTGAATAATGTGGAAAAGGCAAAAAAGACATATCTTACAAAAAGAGTTCACGAAAAACGACACACAATAATATGAAGCAGAGACCCTGGAACTTTTTTCTATATTTACAGTGTCGCACCACATGCCTAATTATTTCCCGGAGGGCTTATTGTGGTAAAGTAGGGCCGACTGAGTGGGCTAAATTACCAATTAGCGGTCTGAAATGTCGTGGAAAGCAATTATAGTTTGCAGTGCAATACTTTTAAAATGCTAGAATGTTCCGATGGATTTGTGCTGCACATAACCGTGAGTAGCTTTCCATAACTGACAGTTTTTGTCAGATATGACTTTTTAACACGAAAGCCTTTTATGCCAGGACACACCAAGATTTCAGTTATGTAATTCCATCCCAAAAATGATGCCCGAAATGTACACCATCAGATCCTAAAGAGATAAGTTTCGTCAAGGGGTTTTGAACAAGAAACGTCTCGATCCGCAGAAAAAAGGTCTGAGCACGCTATCCACAGCACGACGGCCATGAACTCTTGCGGCTTAGAAACTCGTCTTTTATAGCTCACAGTTGTCTCTGACAGTGGTCTTCGTCAGATGACTGGTGTCGATGTCTTGGAGCGGTAAAGTAAGGTAACTTATCATTGCTTTGATCCATGCACACAACACCATCAACCCGTGTGTCAGATGAGTGCAACTGAGTGCAAACGCCTTCACGTGGCTTCAGTTGTTGACTTTAGTCAAAATGTCGGGGGTCTATCCTAGCATGCACAGCCTGCGCCCGGCTCATGTACGTGCAATACCACCTTCCGCGCTCCCGCTCGCTCGAGAAAAATCACACCTGAGCTACTGCGACAGTATATAGTTTCCTACGTATACTATTGTCTATGGGAGTGACAATGCATGGCACTTCAGCGAGAGTGAAAACGATGGGTATTACATGGATTTGTTTATTCTTCGTACTTTTGGCTCCGTTTGGCTGATCATGGCCTGGAGCTGCTTTGTCAAGCAACACTAGCCAGCAAATTTTCTGCAGTTGCATTGACCCCCTTTTAGGCTGACCAGTCTGCTCATGAAGTTCAAAACGGTTCGTTCCTTCATGTGGAACAGACCAAAGCACCACATTAAACAAGGCCACTAATGAAGACTTGGCAAAACCATGTACTATTGGTCACTTCCATGGTCGCTGAAGGATTCGTGGCTGTGAATGAGCGAGTGAAACAACTTTTTAGGTGCAGAATTGGTGCTGTAAAATTTCAATAGACAACTGCTCTAACTTTTATTGAAATGTCTCTTCAATCCCACTTTAGACGTTGCCCGAAAAGCTCTTGCCCGGCTCACTGCACTTCGGAATGTCCAGCAAAATGAGCTGAATGAAGATAACTGGATGAAGTTCCAACTATCAAATTAAAGTAGAGAAGTAGCATGCATGAAACATGAGTTAATAAAGTGCTTTTTTCATACATATTTTGTGATATAAGTAGTACATCTACTGATGCTCCACCTGTTCATCTTACAGTGAAAACTGTGATGAGATCACAAAAGGTAGCTGTAGTTGTTTGCCACTGCCACCGGTGTCAGTATTCACACAATAAAAAAATGCAATTGAAAAAAAGCACAATTAAATAGGGTTTGAGCCTCAATTTTATTTATTAAAGCCTCGTGTTCTACCTATGAGCTACGCTCAAACTTGAACCTTCGTTTTAAACAGACCTTATGCCTGTGGGTTATGAAATCGCGTGAACATGCACAAAGGGGCGCTTTATAACCGTAAAACGACAGCCAAGCATCACTAAGTTTGAATTGCAGGGTGAGCATGTCGTTAATTGCTGAAACTACTCCAAAAGCCTCAGACCATTCTTCTCCAACGTCAACCATATCATTAAGTAACTGCGTGGAATGCCTCACAATTGTCTTGCCGGTACCACACTTCTTTGAAGAAGGGCGAATAAGGGCATAATGAATACTTCGTATATTCTATGACATAGAGAGTATGTGATTGTGGTTGCAGCAGTGGCCCCACAAGTGGAAGAAAATGCTTTACGAAGGCTGCCCTTCCAGCTTCGCTGCGACTCTGCCGCTGGTCTCGCGCAGGCCTGGCAGATTTTCGTTTTTTCACGCTACACAAGACGGTATCGCTCGAGAAAAACACGTGCGTAAGAGAGGTTGCCTTTGGCTTACGTAGAGTTCCGCTATTTACTGGAACAACTGGCACTGTAAATGAACAACAAAATTTACGTGCTTGCATGTCAGTCAACTATCAATATAGCCCTCATTCTCACCATCATACCAGCCTAACAACGCCCCATGCAGGGCAAGGGCCTCTCCCTTGTTCTGTTTGACACAGCTGCAGTGCACTGCACTTTGTAGAAATTTGGCCCCTTGAGTTTATATGAGCATGGCTCTTATTGCACTCCACACTCATCCCAAATTGACTACTGTGACCCACTCAAGCCTGAATTACTGTGAATAACAGCACAACAATCAGCAGGTACTTTTGAACACATGCTTATTTGTTCTGCCACTTACTTTTCCGTCTTTATTCGCCAATTCTTCTGCTCCTAAAACAGAGTAGCAAATGAGAATTTTAAATAAACCAT
Organism: Rhipicephalus microplus; assembly: GCF_043290135.1. NCBI lineage: Eukaryota > Metazoa > Arthropoda > Arachnida > Ixodida > Ixodidae > Rhipicephalus > Rhipicephalus microplus. The sequence continues at coordinate 36,773,540 of NC_134707.1, read as the reverse complement.
GACACAGTAGCTTTGTTAGCTGTCACGGCTCCTGAAAAAGCTGCGCGTGTGAAGGTTCCATGCAAAAGACGCCAGAAGTTACACAGTGCTGCATTACCCGAAACAAAGTGCCAACAATTTGGCGGTGCTCTCGAGGATCGCAAGAGATCAGATCGATCTTTCCTCCCGAATGGCTATGCTTCTGAAATTTGTTTAAATCATTCGTTGGTCATTTGAAGTAGCAAAATGAAATGTTAGGCGTAATGTTTAGAATCAGCACGAGAACACAGTGAATCTGTAAACAGGCAGCCGTCGCTTCAATTTTTTTACGACACTGGAAGACCAATGTTTGCTAAGACGCCTCAAGCGTGATTGATGTCTTCATTCGGGCTATATTATCCCAAAACGAGTTTTAATTTTTTATGCTGCACTGGTGACTGATTCTGTGTGATGAAGAGGGCTGATAGTGGGACCTAAGAACACTAAGTGTAGATAGCCGGTGGTTAGTTAAATGAGAAAATAGAGACACATGCACTCTAGATGAAGCAATTTTGTTTTTAATGTGAAGAAAGATGGTGGTCAAATAAAAACGTTTCGAGTGCTTCCGTAACACTGTAGAAAAGAGTACTTCTGTGACACAGCATATAATCGCTATGAAACATACTCTCGCTTCTAAGATCATTTCGCTTAAACTTTAAAGTGACAGGATAGTCAGTTAAAAAAACGTTCACAGTACTTCTGTAATACTGATCAGAGGCGCATTGCAGTTGACAGCGTTAGCATTCGCCAATACATCCATGGCGAACACAGCGTACAGTTGAGGAGCCAGCATCAGCCCTAATTTACCAGCAGATTTAGCAAATATTGAAATTCAATGAAGAGCAGGTACAAAAGCACAAAATGTCCATTAAAAAAAGCCTATTATGAAGCTGCATTTTTCACATACCCAGGTGTATCCCTGCACCACAACGAGTTTCATATTACACGATGTGAATTCATAAGGGGTTGGTTAGTGAGTCATGACGAGAACGTAAACAGAGCAGACGAAGCTTGTGCTGTTCTGCGTGCCTACTTTCAGCTGTCATTACGATCCATTGCTTAGTAGGCCAATTGTAATTTTGAGTTTCTCCTATATGAAACCTTTTAAGGTTCCACATTTTTGACAGGGTGTAATGAAAACCTAAAAAGGTAATCGTATACAAAGTACAAAAGAAATATAGTTAGAAAGTTCACTCGGAATAAAGTAAGTATATTTTAAAAAAAATTACCCATATATTTGCAATCGATTTGCGAGTTTCCAGAAAGTGGGAAAACAGTACCGCTCTTCCATGATGGAACCTACTCGTTATCGTATGAACGATCATTTTTGAATAAACAGCTGAGCCAAGTGACACACAGAACTCTTCAAGTTTTGAAGAGGAAGTTATAGCGCATTCCGTTTTATCAAAGCACCACTACCAGCAGTGAAGTCCTTTACGAGTATTCAAAACACTTTGGTCTATTCCGGTGAATCTTACTTCACAGCATGCGTCAATCATCTTTTTTTTCTATTTGGCTGTCCTTTTTAGTGCTTACATTGTCGAGTATAGAAGTTGTCTGAGCCTGTGCATACTTTCCAAGAATTATGTAGTATCAAAAGAATATTTCAAAGCGTCAAACTCCACAAAACACTGAACAATAACAACTATCACACAGGATCATTGTGATCCATTTATCGGTGGAGTTATTACTCAAGCTTCACAAAACAATTGATCACTTGATGATGTATCATCTCGCCCAAGAACATGCAAAAGAGAATATTGCCACCATTAATGAACGAGCCGCTCTGGCTCATACCCATTTTGGGCTAGGAAGAAGAGAACATTTTCGTTGCTCTGGTTCGGGTAAACTCCTGGCTGCAGGTCTTGTTTTTGCTCGCGACATTACTGGTGGAGGTGCTGGGTACGTGTACTTCGGCTGTGTCGGCCATCGTGGAGACAGCTACATCTCCCAGAGCAAGAAGCAGCCGCCGCCTGCGTGGGTTATCCCCTGAATTTGGTCCCTTGACATCGACACCCAGAAAGATGGCAACTCCGATGACAAGCCAGGCGGTCCAAACCAGCGATGCCCATGGTTCTCTTCTCGCCCATGTCTTTCATGCGCCACAGACACCAAAGCCGTTCCATGGAGACATCTTCGAGGATGTTGATGACTGGCTCGACCACTTTGATCGGGTTGCCAGTATCAACGAATGGGACGATGTTCGCAAGCTGCGCCGAGTTTACTTCTACTTGGAGGATTCTGCGAAGACGTGGTACGAGAACCACGAGGGCTCCTTTGCAACCTGGCAAGAGTTTAGCCGTCAGCTCCGTGACGCCTTTCGGAACACCGAGAGGAAGGAGAGGGCTGAACAAGCCATATCCTGCAGAAACCAGCGGCCGAACGAACGAGTATCCATGTTTGTCCAGGACATGCTTCGGCTCTTCAAGCACGCGGACCCTGCCATGTCCGAGGAAAACAAGGTGCGGCATTTCATGCGCGGAGTAAAAGAACAGCTTTTCGCTGGGCTCGTGCGCAATCCACCAACGACAGTCACCCAGTTCATCAGTGAGGCGACCACTATGGAACGTACGCTGCAGCAGCGGTCGTCACAGTACGAACGCCAGATTCCGGCCACTGCATGCTCTATCGGCTCTGACAGCGAGAGACAGGCCCTCGCAGACTTCATTCGAAGTATTGTTCGGGACGAACTGCGACAGCTTCAGGCAGTGGGATCGCATCAACCTGTGTCAGCCCTCGCGGATGTAATCAGACAAGAAGTCCGGCAGGCCGTCACACCCCTGACCCCAATCGCACCATCGATTCCCTAGGCCCCAGTTTTCACTTACGCAGCGGCATTGCGATCCCCTGCGCCACCGGCTACAAATCCTGCTAAGCGGCCCAGGTAGCAGGCTATGCAGTCATTCCACACCACTGCTTCGAGCCCACCTCTCGGCTCCAGGTTCCCGAGCACACCCACCTATCTGCCGTCTACCTCAAGACAAAGTGGTAGCAAGGCAAGCACGTGGCACACCTCGGATAACCGTCCGCTCTGCTATCACTGCGGCGAAGCGGGTCACGTATACAGGAACTGTCAATACCGGCAACTGGGTCTCCGCGGCTTCCACCCTGATGCTCGATGTTCGCGCTACGGTGAGCGCCCCCGCGAAATCGAAGTCTATCTCAAGGGCCAGCGAACACCTTCGACTGTTCAGAACCACCAGTCGAGATCACCGTCGCCTCGCCAGTCTACGTCATCCAGTTTGCTCTCATCGTGCTTCGCTCCTTTCAGGAGCTGGTAACCAAGTCCCCGCAGGAGAAACTAGGAACGGCGACTTCTGGGGGTGAAGTCGCGGCCCGGCGAACTGTAAAAGACCCTCGATTGACGCAACGACCAGACGAGGATCATTCCGGTTTTGCAGTGTTCTCTGACAGCAGAAAGATCGTTTCTGCCGAAATCGCCGTCTTCGTCGACAATCATGCTGTCAACGCCCTTGTAGACACCGGCGCCGACTATTCCGTATTGAGCGCCGCACTGGCATCTGAACCGAGGAAGGTTACCACACCATGGCAAGCACCCAAGTTGCGCACGGCAGGGGGCCATCTGGTGATGTCTACCGGTATGTGCACGGCCCGCATTCGTATACGTACGTCGACATTTGCGGGCTCTTTACTCGTATTGCGCGTGTGCTCTCGGCCAGTCATTCTAGGAATGGACTTCCTTCGTGAATACAGTGCCGTCATCGACCTCCGTGAATTACTTGTGTCGTTCTAGGATCCTTTTTGCACTGCAAGTGACAGTACACAATTCCGGAAAAGAGCGCTTCGTGTTACCGACGATTCTCTGACTCTCCCACCTCGAAGCAGCCTCTTTGTCGAAGTATAATTGGGACAGGACATGTCTGACGCGGTAATTGCAGAGACCAATTTGTCTCTCCTTATTTCATGACAAATCTGTGTTGCCCGAGCAATCATTCAGCCTAGCAATAGGCATGTTCACCTGCTGGTCACGAACTTCAGCCACGAATATCGCCACCTAACGAGACGCACCGCCATTGCATACTGTGAAGAACTTGTCGATGTCGATGGTTTGCCCACGTTTGCTTTATTTTCATCGCATGGCCACCCTGACGAGGCCTTCACGAGCACTCTTGACGTAAACGAGAGACTACCTTCGGCTCAACGAGAAAGCTTTTTGCGTTTACTCGGCTCATTTCAAGACTGCTTCGCCACTACGTCAAAGGTTAAACAGACACCACTTGCTCAGCACCGTATCATCACGGAACCCACCGAGAGACCCATTCGACAACACGCCTATAGGGTGTCGCAAAAAGAGCAAGACGCTATACGTGACCAAGTCCAGCAGATGCTTCAGGACGACGTCATCCAGCCATCAACCAGTCTCTGGGCTTCGCCAGTTGTGCTAGTAAAGAAGAAGGATGGTACGTTGCGTTTTTTCGTTGATTACCGTAAACTGAACTAGGTCACCAAAAAGGACGTTTATCCTCTACCCCGGATAGATGACTCGTTGGACCGTATACGCAGCGCTAAATATTTTTCTTCCATGGATTTACGTAGCGGCTACTGGCAAATCGCAGTGGATGAGCGCGACCGCGAAAAGACGGCGTTTATTACTCCCGACAGTCTGTACGAGTTTAAAGTGTTGCCTTTCGGTCTATGCTCAGCGCCAGCTACTTTCCAAAGAATGATGGATACGGTTCTCACAGGGCTCAAATGGCAATCATGTCTTGTTTACCTTGATGACGTCGTGGTCTTTGCAGACACGTTTGAACAACACGTCCAACGCCTTCATGCAGTACTTCAGGCAATCAGAACAACGGGGCTTTCTCTCAAACCCGAGAAATGTCATTTTGGATATGAAGAACTGAAGTTCCTTGGTCATGTTGTGAGCCATGCCGGCATCCGCCCAGATCCGGAGAAAACTCGTGCTATTGCCGCCTTTCTCGTGCCCACAAATAAGCGCGACCTATGCCGATTTCTGGGGCTCTGTGCGTATTACAGGCGCTTTGTCAAAAACTTTTCGAAGATTGCTGAACTCCTCAACAAGCTTACAAAAGACGGTGTCTCGTTTGTTTGGGGTCCAGATCAGTGCCATGCGTTCGACACCGTCCGAAACCTCCTCCAAGCTCCGCCTGTACTGGGTCGTTTTGATGAAAGCGCTGACACGGAATTACACATTGACGCCAGCAACGTTGGACTAGGAGCGGTATTAGTTCAGTGGCATAATGGCGTAGAGCGCGTGATCGCTTATGCGAGCAGAACGTTATCCCCAGCGGAGAAAAACTATTCTGCAACCGAGAAGGAATGCCTCGCTGTTGTCTGGTCCATAACAAAGTTCCGCCCATACTTGTATGGCCGCACATTCAGGGTAGTTAGCGACCACCATTCCCTGTGTTGGCTCGCAAATCTCAAAGATCCCTCAGGTCATCTAGCACGATGCAGCCTTCGGCTACAAGATTTCGATGTCACCATCATCCACAAATCTGGGCGGAAACACACCAACGCCGTCTGTCTCTCACGTGCACCGGTCGAAAATGCCAACACTGACCTTGAAGACGACGACACTTTTCTTTCTGCCGTGTCAGCAACCCGCTTGGCTGAGCAACAGCGTCACGACTCGGAGCTCATTCCGCTCATTGACTACCTGGAAGGACGCAATTCCCACCCTCCTCGAAGCTTTACACGCTCGCTATCCTCCTTTTGTTTCCGCGATGGAGTGCCTTACAAAAAGAACTTTCATCCTACACAAGCTATGTGTCTGCTTGTTGCGCCAACTACGCTTCGTGGTGACATTTTACGTGCGTGTCATGATGAGCCATCGTCCGGACACCTCGGCTATACGCGCACGCTGCAACGGATTCAACGCTCCTACTACTAGCCACGTCTCGCAAAGACTGTGAAGCACTATGTTCGCACATGTCGCGACTGTCAGCGACGTAAGGTTCCACCCTTACGACCAGCGGGACTACTGCAACCAATAAGCCCACCAAAGGCGCCCTTTCATCAGATTGGCATGGACTTGCTGGGGTCATTCCCCACGTCTTCGTCTGGAAACCGGTGGAATGTGGTCGCTACCGACTACTTAACACGCTACTGCGAAACCAAGGCACTTCCAAAAGCAACCGCAGCAGATGTCGCCCAATTTTTTGTGAACAGCATCGTCTTACGTCACGGTGCTCCAGCTGTCGTCATAACTGATCATGGGACAGCTTTCACCGCAGAGATGCCGCAGGAAGTCTTGCGATTAAGTGGCACGGAACATTGTAAAACAACGGCTTACCACCCGCAAGCAAACGTGCTGACTGAACGACTCAATAAGACAATTGCAGACATGCTGTCAATGTATGTGGACATCAATCACAAGAACTGGGGCGCCATAGTTCCCTACGTAACTTTTGCGTATAATACTGCTGTTCAAGAAAGTATCGGTTTCACACCTTTTCGCTTAGTTCACGGTCGCGAGGTCACGGCGACGCTCGACGCCATGCTCCTGCCCGACAACTTAGGAATATACCACACCAGTGCCGCCAAATTCGCGCTGTGGCAAAGAGGCCCGTCAAATTGCTCGTCACCGTATTCAACATCACCAAACCGCAGACGCACGCCGCTACAATCTTCGTCACCGTGAAGTTATTTTAGAGCCCGGTGATGAAGTCTGGGTGTGGACCCCTATCCGACAACGTGGCCATTGAGAAAAGCTTCTTCGCCGCTACTTCAGCCCTTACAAGGTCGTACGACGTCACAAACGAAGTTCTCCCAGAAGGCACTTCGAGACGTTCCCGTTTCACCCCGCGAACTAAAGTCGTTCACGTTGCACGGCTGAAACCTTACTTTTCGCGCTGTGAATCGCCAGTGAGCGACTGACTTTATTCGTCTCTCCCTTACATTCTTTCCTATTTTTCTTATTTCTTATTTAACTCTTGGCTCCACAACCAACTATGTTGTTTCGCCTTACGCCATTCATTTTGCTTGCATGGTAATTTTCATCTCATTTTCTTTTCTTTTTTTGCCTTCATGTACAGCATCGAGACGATGCTTCTTGGGAGAGGGGTAATGCCACCATTGATGAACGAGCCGCTGTGGCTCATACCCGTTTTGAGCTAGGAAGAAGAAGAGAACATTTTCGTTGCTCTGGTTCGGGTGAACTGGCTGCAGCTCTTGTTTTTGCTCGCGACAATATTGTGCGAAATTTGAATTGTAGATTTTATTAAAAACGATGTAATTAAGGGTTCACAAAAACTTGAGCAACATTTAACGCCGATGCAGCAGTGCATCCTTTCTTCGAAAGCCTCGTCACACAACTTTCCTAGAGAGTACAAAAACTAAGACAAGAAGCAAGTGACGTAATGTTGTGGGAAATTGAATGTTTCATATCTGAGAATTTTTTCTCTTGCGGCAAAAAAGACATCTGGGAAGTGCGTTTAATTACAAGGTTAAGCATAATTATTGTCCCTGCATACCGGAGCCCGTCCACGCATTGACATTTTTTTTTTGATGAATTGCCTTGTAAGAACAATATGGACTCGAGTGGAATATATATACTTTTATATTCTAGAAGGAACAAATCACAGATGTATAAGTAGGTATATATCAGAGCGCTTATTCTGACTACACTTTGCATAATAGTGTTTATAGCGAACAGAAAGAAAAGAAAAGCAATTCATACCTATAATGTACGGCATGTGCGACAAGGGCAAGTAAGAACACCCTTACGCGGACATTCATATCATGAATTCAAGAGTTGTTAAACAGAATTAGCAGGAAGTAACTGGTTTGGTATGCCTAGATATTCAGTTAGGGTGAACCCTTGTTTCATATCATCTTGCATTGGAATACCTGTGGGGCTGGTTAGAAATTTATCAACTTCAGGGCTTTCTCAAGCCGTAACACAATACGCTATTTATTCATTCGTTTATTTATTTATTTATTCCCAATATACTAATGCCACCATGTTCCTGGACATGCGAAACTACGCAGTTCAAATTCACAAAGACAATTAGTGCCATAAGGCAGAGACACTCACAGAAGAGGTTAACAAAGCAGAATTATGGGGTAAATAAAAGTAGAAGTATAGAAGCCGCATAACCTGTTCATATAGCAAGATGATACAGCTGACTGAAGAGTGCGTGCTTCATATATAGGATGAAGTAAACCTAAAAAATAACAAAACCTCTGCCCGAAATTCAATACTTCCAATCGGAGTGCAAGACATAACAGGCACTTGTAGAAAAATAAAAAACAATTTGGACTAACTACGGTGCACTTCAATCAGCGTGCAGCCTATTTTCGCACCCTTCAAAGTAGGAATGGTAAAATTGATTACGACTAATCGATCAATCGATCGAAGGTCAGCAATTACTCAATTATTTGTAATCAATTTTTGCCTTTTATATATTCAAAATATACGATTAAGCCGATTCGAATAATCCGCTACGGCACCGCACACTCGCGCCCCCAATCTTGGTCCTTGACCGCAGCACATTCCTGCGAGGCGCGCTATCGTGAACCACAGATGCCGTGCATGTCACCTTTCTTTCGATGCTTTCACTACATCGCATATTTCTGCACTAGCAGAACGAGCCCAGAGCTGGCGGTGGCCATACCCCATAGAGACAGATATGAACTGGCCCTGATCTCCGCCGCGTACGCATGTAATGACGTCCAACTCAGAGCACTGCCTAACATTTCAAGTCCGGCAGGTGGCGGCTCCACCCCATCGAGGCAGAAATGAACTTGCACGCTTCTCTCCGGGTCACAGACTATTGTTGCTCTTGTTGCTAGTGCTAGTGCATTCACCTCCTCTCCCTTAAGCTGGTTGACCGTCCCCCGAGTATACGTGAAGCTTGCGTTGCTTGCCTGTTATATTGTGTAATTATTACACTTTGGTGGTTGTGCTTCTACATTTGGGATGTCATAATGCCGGGCGATCAGATGAGGAGCACAGTGTGGTCGTTGTTTGCTTAAGATGAGAAAGCGAAGACTGCAAGGTGTAATAAATGTTGCAAGCACTTCTCAAAGCCAGCGGTGGAGACTAAGATATCACCTTCTGCACGTCCACTCTAATCAGGTGCCAAAGATCAGTCTCCCAAAGAAAGGTGATAATGACGAAGGCGACAATGTTGAAGAGCCCAATGTTGAAGAGCCCAATCCGAACGACACCAATCCGCCTCTTCAGGTAAGTTATCGGTAACTTGCAGCCAACAGACATCTATTTTTGTATAAGTTAACTTTGAAATCGGTGGATTTTTTATTGGTGCCGGTATGACCTTCGGCAAAAGTTAAATAAAGAGTGGTCGATGCAAAGGACCGAGCGTCCAGCGCGTAAAGTCACGTGGTCGATCGGGATGGTTGTCATGGCTAGGTAGGTTTTTCTCGCACCCACAACCGATGGTGGTGGGTGTGAGGGAAATCAATTTACTGTGTTAAGGCCACTATCAGATGCAACCTGCGGAGTGTACTGGCGCAGCTACTCTTATTTCTAGCCGGGAGGCAGAAACTCGTGTCACTATTTCCAGCAGTTGCCTGCACGGATGGTCTGTTTGAGGCCAGTATGCTTCAGTGTAATCTCTGCATAGGTGACCTCAAGGAAAAGATCGCGTCAGTACGCAATTATAGTGTTATGTGGAGCTTTCAAAATATCTAACCTACAAACCGAAAAAAGAAGTCGTGCTTACGAGAGCGAGCGTCCTAATTTCTATTCTCATTCGTCTCTCTTTCACCTCTCTCAGGATTTCCTCACCCTCCTCCACACAGCACGTTTCTGCTGCGACTTTCCAAGCAGTGTCATCCCCGAACGTGCTTCCGGTTTCGATGAGCTTGAGTAGGCAGGCTTCGAGAAAGGACGACCTGCTGCCGAATAGTGCAAGGATGATGGCCACAGGTGCTGGAATCCGCGACATCTACCAACGAGGACAGGCCCCTTGTGTCTAATGTGGGCAAGTGGGAGTTTTTCGCACACTGGATACAAAAAACCTGCCGTCGACATTTACGAAAGTCAGAATTTTTGATCGTCAGCGCGTTTGATAAAAATATTTGGGTCCATATGAAACACAAACAATGCCTCTCAAACAGAGATATTTGTTTTAAAGCACCCACACAAAATGTCAAATAATTGATTAATAGAGTAAACCATTCTATCAAAAGCAATTATTTGATTAAAGGCTAAATTGATTACTGATTAGCAATCAATCAATTAAAAATTTAAATTGACCATCTCTACTTCAAAGTACCTGGACTTGGAGATGAACCAGAGCGCTCGAGATCAAGCGATTCAACTAAAACCTGTGGCATAGCCAATTAGGTTAAACCATACTTCACGTTGTCGGTAGCGTAGCCAAGGGGGATTGAACTGCCTTTTGCCTCCCCTTCTACCTGGAAAAATATTTCTTTCTACACCCCTGCCTAGCAAGCCAACTTCCCCCGGAAAGTGCAACCTGCTGGCGAAAATAGCGTAATAAGTATTCGAACAACAGTACTTTTGAATGCAGCTGAAGATCCCCATTTCTTCTGTTGGATACTTCCTTCTAACACTCTCAAAGTACATTTATTAGATTACTGCTGAACAGATGGGACACGTGAAAGGAACGAAATGAGACAGACGAGCGCTCTACTGTCATTTCGTGTTCTGCTGCACAATTTGCCAGAAAACGAACCCGTACCAATTCGCTGAGCTTTGAACACTAGTTAGGCTAATGAGAAGGTTCATTCCGAGACAATTCAATATCCAGCGGCGAAGCTCACAAAAGTGGTGTAGACAAAATAGCATACCTATCTGTGTCGAGCACGGGGCAAGACACATGCTGGTCAAAATGGCGTCGAATCTTGGCTTTTGCGAAGAAACGCTGTCAACCGGACAGTACAGCGACGCAGCAGGCGTTTCAGCCCGGCCAAAGCATCTGACATCTATCGAAGACCGGATGAAATTTTCAATACGGGACAGGCATATCTCCAGTAGTTATAGCAACCAGAGCTTTGCTTGAAAGACGAAATCCAGACAACTACTTTAGAAGAGTTAAAACGACCAAATACTGATCAACAGCTTCGGTCAGGCACGCGGAGTTGGACATGTGATCGTCTGCCTCGAAACTCTGTTTTCAGTGGATGCGCCGATAGCGATAACATCAGAATAAATATTTTTGGTCTCGGTGCTTTAATGTGGCTTTGAAAAAAAAGTGCTGCTGCCATTTCACTAACGGGTGCAGGTCGTCTCTGCTTTGTCTGGGAAAACCTTCTCGCAAAGGTCCTGCCAAAGTAATCAAAGTTGGAGGGGGTTCAACGTACCCAAATGATAAAATTACGAAAAACGACCTGGTAGAGTTTTTAAGAAATTTTGCTCTTCTATGGTTGTGTGCCCGTGATCAATTCTAACTACACGGGTCTTAAATGTTTTCCTTGATGATGGTTCCGTCGGAACACTCAACAATTGCTTTCAGGGTCTCAAAAAGCTATCTCAGAATTCAAGGTAATAATCGTTGGCTTTCAACGTCACAATACCGTTACATAATTGCCTTAGACGCCATGAAGGAGAGCTCCGAGAATTGCGACAGCCTGGGCTTTTTAACGTGCCCCTTAATGTAAGCACACGGGCTGCAAGAATTTTCACCACCATCTTAATTTATATGGCCGCTGTAGCCGGTATTCGATCCTGTAACATGCGGGTCAGCAGCTGAGTGCTTTGATGACTGGACCATGATGGCGGGTCACAAGTCGAGGTAGCACACTCTTATTGAAGCAGCTTTCTCCGCTTGAGCAGCGACAGTATATGTATTTTTTTGTCTTCAATTTTCAGTTCGCGAGAACGGCACACAGAAAAGCCTGCTACAACATTTCAAACAAGATGATAATGATTGTTTTCGTGGAGTGATTTGGCATTGGAAACATACCTGTGTACAACAACTGTAGTTGACATTTGCGGAACACAAGGAATACGGATGATAAAAAAATAAAACTCCCCACTGTGCGTCGTACAAGGTAGGAGCTTACTTGTTCTGATAATACATTCTCAAAAGCCTTTGCCGGATTAAAAAATATTCGTCGCACAGTGTTTCGCATTCTCAAAGCATTGATATCATTTAACTGTAATGAACCCCAGGTGGTCGAAAATTTCAGAGCCCTCCACTACGGCATCTCTTATACTCATATGATGGTTTTGGAATGTTAAACCCCACATATAAATAAATCAAAAGAGAAAAATTCGTGATAGAAGCAGTGCGAACACTTGAAAGCAACATTTGAACGCAAAGTATAGGTGGGAGGAGGAGAGACAGCGAGAGGGATAAAATTTAAACTTCCGACAGCAAACAATACATTGCTAAACAACTGATTTTCATGCCGGAGCCAGACCAAAAAAAAATCTTACAACGCGGTGTCTGTCCAATATGTGAAGACCCGTTTATAGGCGTTAGGTGAAAATGAAGTTGCCCTTGCCAGACGCCGCCATGCTACACACACAAAAAGAAAGAAGTAAGAGGAAATGACGCAGTATAAAGCTGGGGGTTGGATTTATTTGCTGGGGGTTGTATTTATAAAGCTGGGGGTTGTATTTATGTACCCCTACTGACGACAAATGTCGTCAGTAGGGGTACATGCCCTCAAATGTTCAGCGCATTCAACTAGCAAATATATTGATACAATACATGCAGTGTTCACCACCATATGAGCTACAGTTTGGCTTATCAAATCGAACTTGATATTCCATATTACCTGCTGCAGTGCTACGCTATTCTTCGACATTACTACATTGAACTAAAGGCCATTTAAAATTGCCTGAATCCATCTGGCCAGAGAAACGCCAACTAGTTTTTGAAACAGCCTATTTTTTCACAAACCAGCATAGTTAATGCTGTACAATATTTTTTAAGTTGAATCATCAATACACTTTAAAACTGAAGGCAAGCCACTGAAGTCTTCTACTATGAAGTGATTGCATTGCTTGAAACTGGCTCGAAAATATACCGAATACAAGCACCAAATTGTTCAGCAGATTTCATTCTAGGATTCCTTTTCTGCTTTTATGCAATAAGCATTCCATATGCATGCCCATGAGACTGCAATCTGCAGTCGAGTGGTATAAGTGAGTTGACCACTGCTGGAAATCATAGCTTAGCTTCGCATTGCAATACGCTCAACACTGAGGAGCAAGTGGAGCATTTGTGAAAATTGTGCATAAACACATCAAGCCCTTTAGGTGGCTTGGGTGCAGGGCTAATGTGCTATTCTTCATCATCATCATCAGACTGACTGCGCCCTCTGCAAGGTGAAAGCATTTTGCATGATCCACCAACTGACCCCGTCTTGCACTTTCTGCTGCCACAATGTACGCCCGAATCTTGCAGTCTAATCGGCCCACCTAACTTTCTCTCCTTTCTGCGCTTGCCTTCTCTGGAAATCTTTCCATTTTCAAGGAAAAAAGGAGTGGAGAGTCAATAGAAAAACCTCCAGAGTAGTTCAGTAGCACTGACCGTTCATGGGAGCGTCATAGCTAAAAAAATCGATAGCTTGTGCCGAGACATCTATATTGAACAGCTAGTATAGCCGGGGGCCCCGCATCAGCCTGAGTTTAGCCAAATGAACGGCATCAGGACTCGACGAGGCCAGTCATTCTTGAACTGTTGAATTCAAGAAGTAAATATGAAATACTAAGAAATGGCTTTAAACTGAAGGGTACGGCTTATTTTTTTAGTGAAGATTTTTTTCAAAAAGTCCGTTACATTCCAAGGAATTTGCGGGCTAGTGCGAAGCTGACCTGTGACAAAACAGAAAAAGTTTCACTTGCATTCGATAAATTGTACATAAACAACATGCCTTACAACTGGGATCTTGAATCGAATGATAAAATTCCGTAACGAAAAAACGGCCACATGGACATGAACCACCCGAATACCAGAGGCTACACGCAGAAGCAAAGCAAGAGTTGAGATTAAGGGTAGATAATGAGGGCCCTTCCATATCTGTTAAACACAATCATATTAGTCAAGTAGCTCAGAGCAACAAAAAACCTACGACACTGAAGAAAAAAAAAGTCGAGAATCCTAAACATAAACGCATGAAGCACTGTAAACTAAAAAGATTTTATTGAGGCCACACTACTCGAACATGACATGCACATTGCTGTACTCGCCGAAACGGTTAAGAAATGTAATAGGTTATGTAGTTTTTTCCCCCAAGTGACAGTGTGTTTGATAAGGACTGGTCAAATAAGTGGGGAGTTGTTGCTGTCCTTGTCAAGCCTTATACCCAAGCGATTGTTTCAGCGGATGTCACTGATCTCGAGTGCTTGTGTATCAAAATAAAATGTTGGGATCAATGCTTTGTGCTATATGCGTGTTACAGACCACCTGACGCCGCTTCTGAATACTTGCTGAATTTGCAAGAGCATACGACGCAATTTCAGAGTAAAAGGCTTTTGTTGTCGAGGATTTTAACTTACCAAATGTTGATTGGGGACTTATTCAAGCAAGGCGCAATTCCAACAAAAATGCCAACATAATTTTTGTCATCATGCTTACTCACGACCTAGTTCAAGTGGTTAGGCCGCCTGCTCGAGAACAAGGTTCGTGTAGTGCAATATTAGACATCGAGTTCTTAATCGACGATTTTAACGAATATACTGTTTTAATTGAAAGTGGCCTGTGTGATCATCATCTTGTAAGTGTTACTATTCCTTTATTCAACTCGGCCGGTCAACAATGCACAACCACGGGAACCTTCAAGGATTATGCAAGATCTGATGATGTGTCTATTGTGCAGTACATTGAAAGTTGTTTCTATGAGTTTATTGAAAGTGAGGGCGATATTGATGAGCTATGGAACCTATTTACTAGAATGTGCGATCACTGCATAAGATCATTTGTAACAACCAAATCTGAAAAGATTGCAAAAACTGCCCAATGGATTATGCACAAACCTTTAGTCTAAAATGTAAATTAAAAGACTGAAAAAGAATAATACCCAATCAGCTATTATTCAGGAATTAAAAAAAATTTGGCAAGTGCTCTACATAGTTCTAAGAATTTTTGCTTTAAAACAACACTGTCAAACTTTTTAAAAAACGATCCTACGAATTTCTGGAACTTCCTGAGTGATAGTAAGAAACAGTTATCACATATATTAGTTAATGGAAATACAAGTACAGATCTGAACCTTATTGCAGAACATTTTAACAAATTTTTTCATAGCCTGTTTTCTGATGAGAGTCTTCATACGTCTCAGTAAACAGTATTTCAGCTTAATGAAGTGGGAATCAACACATTTGCACAATGCAAGACTGAGGAGGGACGACGTAACTACAGAAGAAGAGACAAGGACAGAAAGTTATATCGTAATCACTCGTAGCCTTGCGCTGTGCAAATATGTTGATTCCCAATCACCAACTAACCCAAGCACCTGTCTTAATGAAGTGGACTTTATATCTAATTCGGGTGTTCTCGAAATTATTTTGAAGTTGAATACTGAATCACCTTGTGGTCCAGACAATATCCTAAATATTTTTCTTCGTTGCTCACTAAAAGTATTACTGCTTTAGTCGTTGTACTCTTTCGGTGTGCACTGTTGAGTGTTAGATTACCCAGTGATTGTAAGAGGGCTCATGTTGTTCTCATCTATAAGAAAGGCAATCATTCACTTGTAGAAAATTACTGTCTAATCTCATTAACTTCAACAATTTGTAAAATGCTGGAACATGTAATATCTAAGCGCATTGCGGAATTTCACGAGCAAAACTCTGTGCTGACTAAATTTCAGCATGGTTTTATAAAGGTTATTCAATGGTAACTCAGTCTCAGTGGTTCATTAATGTGCAAAAACTCTGGAAAAAATGGTCTATTGAACGTCATTTTTTTTATTTAGCAAGGCATTTCACAAAGTTCTTCATCACAAACTAATTAAAAACTCAAGGAAATCAATCTACCTGACATATTCATTACCTGGATACAACACTACTTAAGGTTCACAGTTTGTTTCAATAGATGGTAGCGATTCGAGCTGTCTTCCTGTTACATCAGGCGTGCCGCAGGTTAGTGTTCCGGGGCCACAGTTATTTTTAATGTGAACGACATTGCAAACACAGTTCTACCAGGGACTCCAATTAGATTATTCGATGATGCTTGTGTGCTCTTTCGTGAAATTACTTGTTCTAATAATGAAGAGAACTTGAAGATTTGCCCTAATACGATACTAGTCTGGTGTAACAACAATGGTATGGCACTGAACGCAGAAAAACTATCTCTGCATGACTCGTTCCAAAACATATTTTCATTTTACTAATAACCTCGGCTTATCCTCACTACAACAGGTAAAACACTACAAATATCTAGGCACAAATATAACTGATGAATTGTCATGAAACACTCAAATACACTAGGTATGTTCTTGTGCGTTTTGTAAGCTGTGTTTTCTAGAACTTAAACATAGAAATTCTCCTTCTAACACAAAACTACTTAGATATTTTATGTACATAAGACTAAAACTAGAATACTATTGTGTTGTATGGGACCCTTTTACTAAATCTAACTTTAAGAAACTCGAAGCAGTACAAAGAAAGGCTGTTATGTTCACTTATTCGAAGTTCAACCTTACCAACTGGCAGACTGAACTCATGAATGTTAACAACATTAAAACACTTCCGTTACAATGAAAAAGATACCGCCTTAACTTTTTTATATTTGCTAGCTAATTACAAGTTAGCCCTTGACCCGAGTGCATATGTATCTCCTCTGTCCACTAGGCATACACGTCATCATCATGCCCATCCTTTAACCACGTATTTTGCCAAAACCAGCGCATTTAAATTTTCTTTTGTTCCGCGTACTTTGTCAGAGTGAAACTGCCTGACTGATTCTAGACAACTTTCGGCTGTTCAGAGCTAAAATAGGCACTGTAAATTTGTGTTGTGGTGCTATTTCGTGTAATAATTTGCCTTGTTAACTTTTATGTGATCTGTTAGTACGAGTTTTGATTCTCTTTCTTGTGTTTTATCCTTATGTCATCACATGCATTTTTCTATTTATATTCCGCCTCTTGTACCTGTCCTGCTTGGACCAGTTCTTGGTGTGCAGTATTCAATAAATAAAGTAAATAAATATAAATTTTGATACTTCAAGACGACACTTCAGCTAATTAGAAACTACATGAAGCAAGACACTGCATACAGCCTTTTAGTGTGTGACATATTGAATATATTGAATGATGCATTTCAATCCAGACATGCCGATGTGTTGCATTCGATTTCCTTGTCAATGTGGCATAGCTGGGAATGAACAAGGTAATGTAGAAACCAAAAAGATGCACACTAGCGGTGAGGTGATATCACTTCACTTTTCCCGATATGACGTTATTGCCTCGCTGTCTAAAGGTATGAGAAAACTTATGTAACAAGAATAAAATGATCTGAATCATTGCCATGAGGGCATTTACAGGCTTGACTTGCCTTTCATTGCAACAAAGAAGAGATCAGGAAATGCTACTACACAGACTGTGGCTGGGTGTTGCATATACACGACGACACTTATGCAAAATTGGACAAGAGCTAAATCCTAACCGCAGTTTGTTTCACAGGCCAGAGACAATTAATCACATGATGTATGTGTGGTCTCAATTCGCCGTCAAAAGACAATCTCTTGAGAGCCTCACAGATCACCTAGACTGCCTACCCTTTTCGGAACAGAAGCTTTTGGGTGCATTGGAATGTGTGTATTACGCCCATTGTAGCTTTAGGGCCTCGTTGCATTTCTAAGAAAGACAGATTTATATGCATGCTTTTAGAGCATCTGCTAATGTGGCTAATGTATAAACTTTTGTGCGTGTCGTACACCAAACAAGACAGTGTGTAATGACTTATTGTGATATATCACAATTACCCCTCATCATGTCCTTTTCCTTTACGTTGCCTCTAACCCCCATGAAGAGTAGCAGGCTAGAAACCTCTTTCCAGGCCGACCTTCCTTTCTTCTAATTAAACACCTTCTTATGTAAATGCTGCCTTACTCCACCCAGCATTAATGTACCAGTGGTGATGTTTATACAAGAAACTACTGGGTTTTATGATTGATAACGAATTTATTTCAGGATAAAAATAAATAAACAAATAACCTAATAGCTGAATATTTATGTTATAGGTATTGTTTTGTGCTAGAATCTGAGATAATAAAAATGCTTGTGGGTTTTTGCAACAAAGCCACATTAACAAAATAATTTTTTTTGGAGTAACTGAAGAGTAACACTCATCACCTTTACTTGGTAAGAATCACCTTTACTTGGTAAGTCTTTTTTTTGGTATTGAATTGCGGTAATGCACTGCTTTTGTTTTGTAGTAAAAAGTAACGTTTTAGGTATTTCATTTTGGTAGCACAGACAACACTGCCAAAGAGGAAGAACTCTCCTCTTTCAGTTCCGTGATGCTTGCCAAGTGGTGAAGAAACCATCATGAAATTAACAGCCTACCATTGCGATGGATGCGGCGAGTATTGGCTGCAGCTGATTTCATTCCTTCAAACCACGACTGAGAGGAGCATGTCAGCTGTGCATGAATGCGGTAGTCACGTAGCCATTTTAGGCAATTCAAGGGCTTTCATTGCAGCTTTGAGAATACAGCGTACCTAAGAATGTCTAGCGCCAATAATTTATTGTGGGTTTCAGGAGACATTAGGAGAAATATCAATGTAATATTCCAAGCTGAATGTGTCGAGTGGACTTATCAATGCATATATGTGTGGTGCCAAGAGTCGTCCGGGTCTCTGTTCAAGTTGACACAATGTGGAGAGCGATGAAAACACCTCATTATATTCGTATGGAATTTCTTGCCTTTCACTGCTCTCTATAAATAAAAATAATTTGCTCCTCACCTTTCATCCACTATTCTACATTATTGGGCTAGGGGTATCTATAATTACTAGTACGTATATCTGGCTCCCGTCTGACGACCAACATTATATATTGCAACGGGTGCAAGGGAGGAAAAGCCAAAAACTGGTTTATTATGGGCGAACTTGTGCCCTGAAAATTATGTGCGAAAAGATGGAAGAGTCCGCTAGAGCGTTCAAAAAACAAAAAGTGTTCCTCTGCCCACGCACCTTCTTCGCAGCTCCAACCCACACTGGCTTGTGCCTGTAAACAAGAGGCATGAGTCGTGCGGCCCAAACCAAGCAAGAGTGCGCACAAGACTGTGGACGCTGATTCTTCATAATGTCGGATATTGTAAACAGTCTCTGTGGCATTAGTCCCCCTTCGAAATACGCATCGTCCCGATGCGCGATGGAGGGAAGCAAACAGAAAAGGGGAGCGCTTTCATTCCCTCTCATAATAGGGCTTCATACAAACGACATGTACGACTTCTGCGCTGTTTTGCCGCTTTGAACAGATGTGTCCATCGGCGATGACTTCGTAGTTTAAGTCACTAATTCGTCCGAGAACCTTATAGGGGCCAAAGTATCGACAAAGAAGCTTTTCTGATAGGCCGTGGCGTCGGAGTGGTGTCCATATTCACACTCGCTCGCCTGGGTTGTACTGAACGTTTCTGCGGCGCAGGTTGTAGTGGCTTGCGTCCTTGTTTTGCTGTTGATGTATTCGACGTTGTGCCAACTGGCGGGCTTTTTCAGCCCTTTGCAGAAAGTCGTCAAGTTTAGAGGGCTCGTAATTGTCGTTGTCTACTGGCAACATGACATCTAGTGTCGTAGTGACAGTGCGACCGTAGACAAGCTGAAATGGTGTGACGCGGATGGTCTCCTGCACTGCCGTATTGTAGGCGAAAGTTACGTATAGTAAGTCTTCGTCCCACAATTTATGCTCAATGTCAACGTACATCGACAGCATGTGAGCGATGGTGCGGTTCAGGCGTTCTGACAACCCGTTGGTTTGGGGATGGTATGCAGCGGTCTTCCTATGGCTGGTGTTAGTCATTGTCATTAAGGACTGCATCCAATCAGCCGTGAGCGCTGCTCCTCGATCGGTAAACACGACGAGTGGGGCTCCATGGCGAAGAACAATATTCTGAACGAAAAACTTCGCGACTTCCGTTGCCGTTCCTCGCTCAAGGCAGCTGGTTTCAGCGTATCGTGTCAAATAGTCAGCCGCAACTATTATCCACCTTTTTCCTGATGCCGACATTGAAAATGGTCCGAGGAGGTCCATTCCAACCTGTTGAAATGGAGTCGCAGGTGGCTCTATAGGCTTGAGAAGGCTGGCCGTCTTGAGGGGTGGTGTTCTTCACCTTTGACACTCGCGACATGTATTGACGTAATGCTTCACGGACGCTAGCAACTTGGGCCAGTAGTATTTCCGACGAATTTTGGCGAAAGTTCGACTCGCAACCAAGTGACCCGTAGACGGTTCATCATGGCAGGCTTCTAAGACTTCATGCCTCATGCGTGATGGTACAACGAGTAAGAACTTCTTGTTGTGTTCAAAATTCCTCTTGTAAAGTGCATTATCTCGCAGGCAGAATGAGGATAACCCTCTCTTAAATATGCGAGGAACTTGTTTGTCGTGCCCTTCGAGATACTTTATTAATGGCAGCAGTTCCATGTTAGCCCGTTGATGTTCGGCGATTTCTAAGGTTCTTATCACACAAAGAAGTGGAAAGTGCTCTTCTTCTGAAAGAGTCGAGTGGACTGGTGAACGTGATAAGCAGTCAGCATCATCATGCTTTCTGCCAGACCTATATACGACCGTAATGTCATACTCTTGGAGCCAGAGACTTCATCTCGCAAGCCGTCCCGATGAGTCTTTTAAGCTCGCCAGCCAACAAAGTGAGTGGTGGTCGCTGACGGCACGGAACGGCCTGCCGTAGAGGTATGGCCTGAACTTGCTGATCGCCCATATGACTACCAAGCAATTTTTTCGGTTGCAGAGTAGTTTTTTTCCGCTTTTGGGAGGGTGCGGCTAGCATATGCTATCACTTTCTCTTCTCTATTCTGCCATCGCACCAGGACCGCACCTAGGCCAAGATTGCTGGCATCTGTATGAACTTCCGTATCTGCGGTTTCGTCAAAGTGGGCCAGGATAGATGGAGCTTGCAAACGTTTTTTTAGTTCGTTGAATGCATTGTCTTGTTCGGTGCACCAAATGAATGGCACGTCCTCTCTTGTGAGTCTTGGTAGAGGTTCGGCAATTTTCGCAAAATTTATCACAAACCGCCTATAATAAGCACATAAACCCAAAAATCGGCGTACCACCTTCTCGTCTTTGGCTTGGGAAACAGCCCCACGGCTACAGTCTTCTCCGGGTCCGGGCCAACACCTTGAGCGCTGATTACATGACCGAGGAAACGAAGCTTTTCGAATCCAAACTGGCATTTTTCTGGTTTAATCGTCAAGCCGGCTGACTGGATAGCCTGAAGTACCGAACGTAGTCGCTCTACATGCTGTTCAAAGGTTGCTGAAAACACCACAACGTCGTCCAGGTAGACTAAGCACGACTGCCATTTGAGGCCTGAAAGGACGCTGTCCATCATGCGCTGGAATGTTGCAGGCGCACAACACAGGCCGAATGGGAGTTCTTTAAACTCATATAGACCATTCGGGGTTATGGAAGCAGTCTTTCCATGGTCCCTTTCGTCCACTTCAATTTGCCAATAACCGCTTTTTAAATTCAATGAAGAGAAATACCTTGCGTGCTGTAGCCGATCCAACATATCATCAATACGCGGCAAAGGGTAGACATCCCGCTTGGTCACGCTGCTCAGCTTTCTGTAATCAACGCAGAATCTCAGCGTGTTGACCTTTTTCCTCACAAGGACTACAGGCGACGCCCACGGACTATTGGATGGCTGTATGACATCATCCTCCAGCATCTCTTTCACTTGGCTCTTTATGATCTCACGTTCCTTCGGTGATACTCTGTACGGATTTTGGTGTACCGGCCTTGTAGCTTCATCTGTTATTATCCGGTGTTTAACAACCTGCGTCCGCCGTACTTTTGACGAGGTAGAGAAACATCCGTTGAAGTCTCTTAGGAGGTCTTGAAGGATTTTCTTCTCGGCTGGGGATAGATTTTGGCTGATTTCAACTCTTGCCACGACATCGGGCGCAGGTTCCGAAGTAGGTGGCCCTGACACCAGACCAAATAGGTCCGTCACTGTTTGAAAACCGTGCAGGAAGGCGATAGCAGTAACCTTTGCAACGTGCTGAATTTCGTTTCCAAAATTCGGGAGCAATACATCGGCACATCCACCACGTAATTGAATAATGCCTTGAGCTACACAAATGCCTTTCTTGAGCAGCAGTTCGATGTTTGCATTCGCTATACCTTAAGAATCAACGAATGCTTCATTTCTTACACTGACTATTACGCTGCATCGTGGCAGCACGGTAACATCACAATCTATAACACGTAATGCAGTGTGTTCTGGCTCATTTGTGGCCAGTTTGGTCGAAAAAGAGACACCAGAATTCTGCAGGTCGATTATAGCTCCGTTTGCTAGCAGAAAATCCATTCCGAATAGTAAATTTCTAGAGCATTCCGAAAGTATGACAAAGTCAGCAACGTAAGTAGCGCCTTGAATTCCGATTCGTGTGGTACATCTTCCCACAGGTGTGATGAGATGACCCCCAGCCGTGCGTATCTGGGGTCCACTCCGAGGCGTCAGGACTTTATATCCTTTGCGGCAGCGTAACTGACAACAGAATAATCAGCACCTGTGTCAACTAAAATGGTAAATTCACACCCGTCTACGGTAACGCGTAAGTCTGAAGAAATTTTGTCTTTACCAAAACTAGTTGTAGTGTTCCGCTCATCGTTGCTGCACTGGGACCTTGACGAAGGATCTTCGGTTGGTCGGACATCAGCGGCCTTGCCTCCATAGGTCGCTGGCTTCAGTTTTCCTGATGGGGACTGCTTGAACGACGGTGTGTTGAGGTTGAAGGTGGAGACGGTGAACTAAATCGTCGAGGGCTTGGCGATCGATAGCGAGCAGGCGCTGGTGATCTAGGCTGATTCTGGAAACCGGCAGTTGGAAACAGATGGCCGGACAAGTAATCTTCAATTTCAACAAGTCTTTCGCCATTTCGGGGGCATGGTACGTTTGGAGAAAACCCACGGAGACCAACTCGTCGATACGGGCACATTCTGTGCAGGTGTCCAGCTTCGCCGCAGTGAAAACAGAGAGGCGTCCTGTCGGGTGTGCGCCACACGTCGCTTTTTCGTGGCCTCGAGTTAGCTGGATAGTTTGAGCCACGCGAAGCCGGTCGGTAGCCACTGGGAGCTGCAAACGAAGCAGTATGCACGGCGGGCTGCCGTACGGCATCGGCGTAAGTCGGTACGGGGTGTTCCTGCAATTGCTGTTCAAGTCGAACAGGTTGCGCCTCGGGTTCGGCTTGAAGAATGGCGTGGCGAACTTCATCTCTGATCATGGTAGTCAGAGACGAAACTGGCGTTGCGACTTGTCGGGGCAGCAGCTTCTGGAGCTCTTGCTTCACAATAGATCGCACCATTTCCCTCAATGCTTCGCTGCTGCTTCCCAGGTTTGCTGAGAGGACATCCACAGGAACACTACTCGGGTCATGATTGTAGTGACGGGAGCACTGCTGCAATGCCCGCTCTATGGAGGTGGCTTCGTTGCAGAATTCAGCAACTGTACGAGGTGGGTTGCGTACCAAACCAGCAAATAACTCCTGTTTGACACCTCGCATCAAGTGACGCAGCTTTTTCTCTTCGTTCATGTTCGGGTCAGTGCGCTTGAAAAGGCGGGACATGTCCTCAATATACATGCCAACGCTTTCGTTCGTGCGCTGGTTTCTGGACTGTAGAGCGTTTTCCGCCTTCTCCCGACGATCGGTGCTGGCATATGTAGCTACTATTTGTCGTCCGAATTCCTCCCATGTCGGTATGAACGCTTCGTGGTTTTCATACCACGTCCTCGCTGCATCCTTCAATGCGAAGTACACGTGACGTAGTTTCCTTGCTTCATCTCAGCCGTTGGTTTTCGCAACCCATTCGAAGTGTTCTAACCAATCCTCCACATCCTCGAACGTGTCGCCGTGGAATGGCTCAGGCAAGAAGGGGGGGGGGCAGAACAAGTTCCGATGATGTCACCTGGTAAGCCATCGTTTCGTTGTCTGTGGACGCTGCTTGTGTTGCTGGAGCACTGGGGAGGGGTGCGAATTCAGGCGGCTCTCCTCGGAGGCGGCGGCTTGAACGCTGGTGTACCGGAGTCAGTTCGCTAGGTTCCAATCGTTGAGGATCGGGGCTTCGCTCTCTTGCGCCAAGGGGGCTTCCGATCATACCCAGCACCGTCCACCAGAATGTAACGTGTGCAAGAGAAATAAAGTGAAAAACTAGTTTATTATGGGCGAACTTGTGCCCTGAAAATTATGTGCGAAAAGATGGAAGAGTCTGCTAGAGCGTTCAAAAAACAAAATGCGTTCCTCTGCCCACGCACCTTCTTCGCAGCTCCAACCCACACTGGCTTGTGCCTGTGAACAAGAGGCATGAGTCGTGCGGCCCCAACCAAGCAAGAGTGCGCACAAGACTGTGGACGCTGATTCTTCATAATGTCGGATATTGTAAACAGTCTCTGTGGCAATATAATTACAAGAGTTCTAGTTACAAGCTCATAACGCCAGCGGAATAAGATACAACTTTAAAGGCAGCACCAGTCAAATCTTCAGCAGGTAGAAACGTTCCGCTTTTACTTTTAATGCACTCCAACCACCCGTGACCTCTACGCTCAACATACCAGTCGCATAGAATTAGTCGACGAGTCTCAAAAAAAGAGTGTGCAACTCTTCATTTGACAGGAAATGTCAAAGTGGGATTGCGACTACTCGAAATCTGTAAAACTCCGAAAGTCTGGACACTTTAAAGGCAAGAATTTCAATATAGAGCGAGACAGGAAGAAGTTAGAGAATAAACATGCGAGAAGGACAGTTATCGAGAGCACTAAACTGGCCTTAGCTCGCAAGGTCAGGCATTCTAAACTGTGCCGTTTTTCTTTTAATAGAAATTTGGCCTTGCAAACAGTTAAGAAAAGGCCAGGTGAGCTACAAGTCATGCGAAGTTGAGAACTTAAGCTGTCAGGTTGTATTCTACAGTTCTAAGGAAGTACAACAAAACCCTCTATTTAAAGAGAGCACAGCAGCCTAGAATGCAATGTCGAAATTTCCTTCGAATGCAGGGGCGGGACTATTCCTAGTTTTGTATTTACTTCAAACGTGTGATAAAGGAATTGGTAAAAGAAAAAGAAAAGGTTTGGGTTCAGCCTCACTGGCGACCACCTGTCAGTAAGGCACTTTCTCATTAGAGCAGGATTGGCCTTGGACACTACCTTCTTTATGCAAGTGCAAATTAAACCTTGGCCCTCAGTCCTCAGCTGCTGCAAAGCAACTTTCCAAGAAGTTGGTCAGACCCACGAAGCAGCGGAGAGTGCTAAGGATCTCTTGGTCCAGACAGGCTACCAATAAAATCTGAACTTGGATATGTTCAACACTTGTACACTATGTAGTGAGGTTAGTCTGTCCTATTTGAGGAATTAGAAGGCTCGGTGAAGTTAGGACACTTGAGGCTTACACAGTTCTTAAGAACTAACATGTCCTATGCTACCATAGATTAGTGGACAGAAAAAAAACTTAGAGTGCTGCTTCCCATGCACAAAAATGTTGCTGGAGACATACAGGAATATTATAGCATTAAAGAGAGGGTGCCAAAGTGCCATAATTGAGCTTAAGAAAAGGTGAAAAATGAATGTAATTTAGGCCTACGTGCCAACATCAAGCCATGATGATTTCGTTGAATGCCTCTATGAAGACGGAGTCAGCCATTGAAAAGTAAAAATGCAGTATATTATTCTGATGGGCAATATTATTGCCAACGTAGGCAAGAAACAGGCCGGAGACTACGCATGGGGGAATGTGGCATCAGCTTTAAAAATGCCAGAGGGTACTTAGTGGAGTTCGCAGAGCGTAATAGTAACCGATATTGAATACCTTCCTCAAAATGGGCTAACCATAAGTGAAATGAAGTAGCGGCGAGAGCGAAAGTACAAGAATTTGAAGTTTCACTTCAGAATAGATTGGAGGCACTAAATTAGGTAACCGATGTTAGCATTGACACAATGAATGATCATCTTACTAGTATCATCAAGGAGTGTGCGATGGAAGTAGGAAGTACAGTCACTAGATAGGACACTGGCAAACCATCGCAGGAGACGAAAATTCTCACTAACAGATGATAAAACATATACAGTCAACTCCTCTTAAACGAAACTCGAAGGGGATCCATAAGACTGTTATATTTATCAGAAGCTTCATTTAAGTAAAGTATACTTATTTAGTGAATCAAAAACTTTATTCAAATTGCACAAACCTCACCTTACCCATCAGGATGAGTAGGAGAAAAGGAGTGAAGGGTGGTTTGTTTGGCAAGCTTGAGTTGTTTTTTCACAAGGTACGCACCAATGCCAGACAAACTAGATAGAAATTCTGGACGAGCCTCATGCTCAAAATGACGCTGCAAAAGTTCAACAGCCTTTTGAGCTGATCGGTCTCGTGGCACCACTGCACTAGCAGTATTGTCATCACATTCTTCGCTGGAAGGTTGATCCTCATCTTGCACTTCAGCAATCATTTTCTTGAAAGTCCTTTTTCTCGACAGTCTCTTAACGACAAGTATGAAAATTTCCATCAATTGATTCATAGTCCTGCAGCGTAAAAGGGGCAGAGGGCACGACCTGACTGAATACTGTCTCATTGTCGGCATCAGCAGGGCTTTCTTTTTCATAAGGTATTGCTTTCTTGTGCTTAAAAGCCAGCATAGTGAAAGCATCTGTGTATTGTTGCATTCACTTGCTCCCAGGCACAAGCCAAAATGTGGATGGCCGCCAATAAATCTATGCTGTAGCATTTCCCGCTGCCTGCTCTAGCAGCATTTGATGGAGCAATTGTCTGCGGTAATGAACTTTAACGTTTAACGTTGAACTTTAACACCTTGATCCATCGGCTGGATCACTGCCATTGCATTGGCTGGCAAGAACTCCAGAGTGATGGCTTGGAGTTCTTGAACCTGACCTTGGGCTGGGCAATTATCTACGATGAAGACAATCTTCCTGCCTTGCTTCGTAAATCTTGCGTTTTCCTCTCGAAGCCAGTTTTCAAAACTACTATGGTCATCCACGCTCTTCCGTTTCCATGTTACACAACGGAAGGTGTTGAACGCCTTTGAAACAACGTGGGTGCCTTGATTTTCTAATTATCAACAGCTTCAACTTCTGATCTCCTGCCATGTTTGCGCCCACCAGCACAATGATGTGATCTTTACTGCGTTTTCCTTCACTACAGGCTTTGCCGTTGAAGGTGAGTCTTGATGGAAGGGCCTTATAAAAAAGACCTATCTCGACGGTGGTGAAGACGTGACTCAAAGCTCATCAAAATTTCCTTAAGCCACCCCTGCTACCAGTCGGTGCCAGTGTCCCTGTTGACTGCACCACTCTCACTCGAGATTGCTTTGAAGACTAGGCCATGGCGTGTTTTGAAGTGGCTGAGCCATTCGTCGTTTAAGTCGAAGTTCTCAACACCTATTTGCATGGCGATCTCTCGAGCTTTCTGCTCGAGAATTGGTCCACTTATGGGCAAATTTGAACTCCCTGCACGCTTGAACCACAGAAAAAGAACCTTTTCTAGTTGTTCATAAGGCGTCGTCCGCATCCGTTATGATGTAAAGGTCCCGTTCTTAACAGCGCCTTCAATCTCTCCTCTGGGGGGGGGGGGATAAACAACAATAGGGAAGGCAGGGAGGTTTACCAGGCACATGCCCGGTTTGCTGCCCTACGCTGGGGGAATAGGAAGGGGGCATAAAGATGAGAGAGAGAGAGAGGAAAGAGAAGAGAAAGAGAGAGAGAGAAAAAAAGGAGGATTGTCAGTCAATCGGCTGGCGCGTATGCAGCGGTGGCACTACACAAAAGTTAAAGGTGGTCACATAGGCCTGTAGTCCTCAAAAAGCACAACACAGCTTTGACTGCTTTTTGAGCCGACGAAAGGCGATGGCGGTGTTCCAGTAGCATCTGCACAGAGAGTGGCCGATCGTCCAATTGTCGCAATGCGTCCGAAAACTTCTGTCTTTCAGAGGCAAATCGAGGGCAATGGCATATCAGATGGTCGATGTCTTCTTTTGTGCGGCAGACGTCGCATTCCGCATTGTCGGTCAATCCGATGATGGTTCTATATGCTTTGGTGAAGGCAACCCCCAACCAAAGGCGACAAAGAAGTGAAGCTTCACGTCGACGAAGTCCGGATGGAGGTCGAAGTTCTAGTCTAGGGTTTATTTGGTATAGTCTCGTATGTCTTATGCTTGGGGTGTTCCACTCCTGCAGACTCAGACTACGTGCCAGGTGACGAAGTTGCTTTGCAGCGTCAGTCCATGACAAAGGAATTGAGAGGGTGTGTTTTTCTTGGTGCGATGTGCGAGCCGCGTTGTCTGCGGAATCATTCCCACTGATCCCACAATGGGCAGGAAGCCACTAAAACTTGACCTCATGGTCTGCTTCTGTGACATGGTGAACAAGCTTGACAACTTCGTAAGTTAATTGTTCATGGCAACCTCGTCGAAGGACTGACTGCATGCTTTGTAGGGCTGGTTTTGAGTCGGAAAACACAGCCCATTTACTCGGTCTTTGGGATTTGATGTACTCTAGGGCGCCACGCAAAGCCGCAAGTTCTGCCGCTGTGGACGTAGTAACATGTGACAGTTTGATTCGCAGAGTGATTCCTCTAGCTGGAATCACCACCGCACCACCAGAACCAGACGCTGTGGTTGAACCATCGGTGTGTATGTGCACGTGGTTGTTGTACATTTCATGCAGATAGCTCAAGCTCAATTGTTTTAGGGCTGATGAAGGCAAATTTGATTTTTTCTGTATTCCTGGAATTGAAACACGTACTTGTGGAAGTGTCAGGCACCACGGAGGATACACCAGTTTCTCAGCAGGCGTAAAACCTGACGTAAACGACGCACGATGAGCACAGACAATTGCACTAAATTTCGTGCGGGGCCTCTCAGTAGTGAGAGTTGCCAAGTGGTGGGAAGGATTCCTAGCATGTTGCCTGAGGTACGTACGCATCGTTTCAATGGTGGTGTGTGTCATGATCGAGTAGTCCTGTGCAATGGCGATTGTTTCAGCTGTCGATGCGCAGCGGGGTAAACCAAGGCATATCCTAAGCGCTTGGGCCTGAATATTTTGGATTGTGCGCAGGTTCGTTTTGCACGTGTTAGATATAACAGGTAGGCTATACCGCAGGAATCCAGTAAATAATACCTTGTACAGCTGTAACATAGACTCGACAGACATTCCCCAACTTTTCCCAGCAAGAAACCTGAATAAGTGACAAATGGCAGTCAGCCGCTTTTTCACGTAGTTTACGCGGGGTGTCCAAGACAGGTTTCGGTCTATTACGACTCCCAAGAACCTGTGACTCCGGCTGCATGAAACCAACCGCCCGTTAATTGATATGCCGTAAGCGGACATTGGTTTTCTGGTGAAAGCCACGACTGCACACTTCTCACTTGCGATTTCAAGCCCTTGTTTGCGTAAGTGGTACCATGTCACTGTTGCTGTCTTCTGAAGTCGAGCGCGAAGTTGAAGTCGAGTCACACCTGATGTCCACACACAGATGTCATCAGCATACATGGAAAGTCGTACACTGCTTGGTTGCTTGGCAACTAGTTCAATGAGTGTTAGGTTGAACAGCGTCGGGCTTAGCACTCCGCCTTGCGGGACTCCTCGGCTGCAGTAATACTCGGGTGTCGGGCCATTCTCTGTCTGCACGTGAAATGATCTATTCTGTAGGTAGCTCTGAACCCACGTATATGTTCTGCCACCGAGTCCCACTCCTTCTAGTGCGCTGAGAATGGCTTCGTGGGTGACATTGTCGTATGCCCCTTTAACGTTAAGAAACAGAGCAGCAGATAACCGTTTGCAGACCTTCTGGTGTTCTACATATGTCACCAAATCAACTACATTGTCAATTGACGAGCGGCCTCGTCGGAACCCGGACATGACATCTGGATATATTTCGTAGAACTCTAAGTACCATTCCAGACGCGTTAAAATCATCCATTCCATAACTTTTCCCACACAACTCACGAGGGCAATCGGGCGGTAAGAGGAAATGTCCAAGGGTGACTTGCCGGCTTTGAGAAGTGGAATCAGGCGACTTGACTTCCATTCCTGTGGAACCATGCCAGTTTGCCAGGAGTCGTTGTACAGCTGCAAGAGTGCCTGCCGAGCTTGATCTCCTAGGTGACACAGAGCGCGGTAAGTGAAGCCGTCAGGTCCTGGCGCTGAAGAACGTCTACACAAAGCAAGCGCGGCCTTTAGTTCGTCCATTGAAAACGAAATCTCTATTCGGGGATCACGTGAGGATACAGAAAAGTCGGGCGTCTTTGTCCCAGTTGAATTTGAGCCGCAGGCAATCCTTCGACAGAAAGAATCTGCGACATCATTCTCTTCGCAGCGCAAGTGAAGTGCCAGAGACTTTAATGGGTAGCGCTCATTAGTGACAGAGGCTTTCTGGGATCCAAAGACTCGCAAAAAGATACCCATCGTTGCTTGTACAACTTGTCCGTGTGACGCTATATTTTCTTTTGTGTGCGTCTGGCCACTCTCAGATCAAGTGACCTCGTGCGTCTACAACGTCGTTCTGCACGACGACGAATCGCTCGGAGTTTCTCGAGATCAATGTCCTTATCAGTGCGAGATGAGCTCACCGGAAGCGAACGCGTCGTTGACTGTAGGGCACTCTTTATTGCGTCCTCTAGGTTGAAAGGTGAGGCGCCAACATAGTCTTCGATGATTAACTTGTATTTTTGCCAATCGGTGCACTGGACGGCTCTGGAGGACTTGAGACTTGGAAAGCCGTCAATCTTCAGGTATGTTGGGATGTGGTCACTGCCCCTTGTTTCCAAATCCGAAAACCAGTGCACTCAGCGTGTGAACGAGCGTGAGACGAAAGTGAGGTCCAGGCAACTGCTATAGGCCGATCCGCGCAGATAAGTAGGGCTGCCGTCATTCACGAGGGTAAGTACACATTCAGAAGCGAAAGACGGTAACTGTCTACCTCCAGTGTTGACCCTGGAGCTTCCCCATAAGTAGTGGTGGGCATTGAAGTCACCAGTTATCACCCATGGCTGGAAAATTGAATTCGAAATTCCGCGCAAGCGCTCACGGTCTAGACTACTTGATGGATGTAAGTAGGCTCCGATGATGGTGAATGTGGTCTTCTTGTTTTTTACTGTTAGGCAAACGTACTGGTTTTCTTCGTCAGGGGGTACAGGGTGATGAACATAAGTTAAGTCGTGCCGTATGAACACAACGACCTTGCTGCGCTCTCCGTGGGTTAGAAGACATAAAGCACTCATATCCAGACAGTCTCATCTGAGCTCACAGGTTCGGTTCACAAATCACAATTATGGAGAACTGGTTCGTGAATTGCCGGAACTCGGACATACGCGCCCTAAGTCCTCTGGCATTCCACTGAAGGACAGATGCGTTCTTGACCTCCTCTCGAAAGGATAACATGTTGCGGGCCATCGTTTTACCTTAGAGCTGCAAGCACCGGACTCAAAGTGTCCAGCACTTGGAGTGCGCTCTGCGCTGATGGGGTGTTCATGTTGCTTAGGAGCATGCGCATTGCGCTCATAAGGGTCTGCAACATGTTGATGACATGGCGATCCTCAGTTGTCTTTTCATCAGTGGTTCGTGATGGCATCGAGGTTGGCGGGGATCGATGCACCTCTGAAACAGGCTGTGTTCGTGGAAGTGATTGATTCTGATTCTGTTTTCGGTGTATCCGTCTTCACAGAGCTTGACGATGGGGGGCCAGTTCTTCTTGCTTGAGATGACGGGTCTCTATCGGCAGATGTCACGTTGCGTGATGATCTTCTGTGGTGACGCCGACGTCGCCTGACAGTAGCAGCGGCTTCCCTATGCGTTGAATTGTCGCGCACCATGCGTTTCTGCACCACGCGTTCATTTCTCACTCGTGGGCAATCTTTAGATGACGCTTTATGAGCGCCGTGGCAATTGGAGCATTTGAACGCATTTGCATGGAAGGTGTCTTCTGAATGAGGTTCGGCACACCGAGGGCACACGACATTGCTGGTACATACTCCTTTGACATGTCCCATCTTGAAGCATCTGAAGCATTGTAGGGGCTTCGGTATGTATGGACGGACCGGATGGCGAACGTGGCCAACTTTGACGTGTGGGGGAAGACTGTCTCCCTCGAAAACAATCTTCAGGCATCCTGACTGACCAAGCCTTGTGATGTGCTTGATGAGGATGTCGTCTGTAGTTGGCTTTATCAAGATTGGAAAATCGTCAGCGGGAATGGAAATGTCCACGTCATAAATGACGCCAACACTGCCCTTACAGTCAGTGGGGATCACTGATTTAACTGTGACTCTGTCGATTTCCGAGATGTTCTGTAGGCTTTGCAGCGCACTACGGTGTAGAACATCAACTGCCAGAACATTCTTCCGTGAGTTGATCCTGACGTCTTTAATTTCATTTGGAGCAAGTCCTTCGAGGTATGCAGAGAGGACTTGCCTGTTAAGCCGACGTAGGTTGGCTGAAGGGTCCACAGCCATGAAGAGTATAGTGTGTGGCCAACGCTGCGCGGTAGCCTGCACGGTGGATATACTCGCCGTCGTCGATGTTCGTAGCAGTCTTCTTTTTGCATTGCGGCTCATGACGACTGCGTAGTCATCATCCGATGACTCGAAACCGTCGAAATAGAGCTCCGTTGCCTCGCTCTCTGTGCCACTTGAGGTGGTCTCACGTTTCCTAGCCGCTGCCAGACGTAGTGGTTGTCCACCTCGAAAATCCTGAGAGGCTTCTTCATCCATTCTCGCAAGAAGGGAGCGGCAGCTCCCAGAATTAGCGGTAAAACAAAAAGAAAACTTGAGACAAGGGTACAAGCGTTCTATGAAATAGACACTTCGTCGTCGTCTTCATCTCTCCTCTGTCTTTCCAAATCCGCAACAGCCTCGAATTCGGAATGTATTTTTTCGCCCCGTCCGTCTTGGGCAAGCTGCTTCGATTGAGCTCCTGAAGAATTTGCAGCTCTTTTTCAAGCTAGAGTGCATGGTGCGGCATCTTCCTTTCTATTGGTCTGAAATAACATCATGATCCACCGCACTTAGCCACACAAATAGGCCTAACACACAATTGACTCGCAGACTCTGCTCGCGCTAGCCACAAGCGAGAATGGCTACTGAATTGACTTGTCTCAGTTTCAAGATGTTGTCATGGTTGTGAGACTACCTTTGGCTTGAGTGAGTCTATGCTGTGTTTAGAGTTTGTCCCATTACCCGTAGGTGACCAATAGGCACTGTTTCGATTAACAGATGAATTTTACTGCGCAACACATAGAAATCTAGCCATATGAGCCCACTTAGTTCTGTTAATGAGGCATTTTCGTTTAGGCGAGTTTTGTTTATTGGAAGTCCACTGTATGGAAGCCTCCAATGCAACCGCCAGTACAGAGCTAGTGAAGCTTCCTAAGGTAATAGGCGGTATCCAGGGGGCGGTATATCCTTTTATTGCATTTTACAGCATTATTTTGATTAAGTCTATGTATATACATATATCAAGGTAGCTAAAAGTAATGAGTAAACGTGTTTCGAAGAGAACAGGTAAATATGCATTGTCTTTAAATGATCGATTTCTTTTCTTCCTTCAAACATGTCGTGTACATTCTCGGCTGCACATTGTATTGGACCACCAATAGGTACTTATGACTTTCTGTCAATGTAATGCTTGTAATATGAAAATAATCCCAATAAAGATGAAACTAAAATGAATTATATACTGTTAGATAGGTACACTGCATCACTCTCATTCCTACAAAGTCATTGCTTAAAGTCATTGCTCTGTGTACACTCGGGGAAAACTGCACTGACAAGTGAACTGTTTCTTTGAATATAATTGGCAATCCTTCAGCTCGTTAAAACAGCGGCTGATATGGCTGATATAATATTTGGCACAATAAACAGTGCAGAGTACGTCGCTTTCCTATTTACCACATTCTTCTTTTTTGTTCTGATGTGTGTTCGACTGTTTTTGATCATTTTACACAGCCTTATGCAAAAATTCTGCCCATTGTTTTTGGGTGGACCGTGTTTTGTACTTTTTTACAATGTCTGTAATAAGTTTTTTTTATTGCTTGTGTACCTAAATTATTGCCGCAATTTGTATTTAATATCAAATTCATTTATATATATATATATATATATATATATATATATATATATATATATATATATATATATATATATATATACACCATATTTACTCGCCTAATGAGTCCACTTGCATAATGAATCCCTCCCCCCCATTGATCCTGGAAGAAAAAAAACTTTTTAAACGTATCTTCATTTTGTTTCTGTAAGATAGCCAGTACCATTAACGATCTTTCGAAACAACATTAAATGAAGCCAATATATGACAAAATACCAACACGATAAAAGCCAAAGATAGTTATTCAATCATGCTGAACAGTTGCGAGCAGAGTGAGCACAGACGACGTCAATCGAAATTGGAAAGTCACGCCTTGTACAGCAAAGCGCCATCTGTCGCATGCAAAAGAAACCTCTTTGCTGATAGCGCTACACATGCCGGCACAAAACTGCAGCGCGTAGGGTCTAAAATGGTGCTCGCGCTGAGTCATGAAACACGCCGCGCGCACACCATTTCGAACCTATGCAAAGCACAACCGCACCAACTGAGCCGACGGCGCATTGTGCACTCGCAACATCTAACACAACATTTGTGCGCCGCCGTTTTCGTTGTTTTTGTTGTTGGGTCTGTCCTTGTCAACTTAGTAGGGACACCTGCTGTGCAGACCGCGTTCGACCGGTTCACTAGCTACACGGCTGGTTACTAACAGTGTGGAGTGGAGCAATGGAACCGAGCGGCTGGACAACACTTTGGCGTTGATCCATGCACTTTCATTACAGGATGAAACAAAAAAGAGCTCCGGGCTACAAAAAGATTTGTAAGGCATTTCACGGGTCGAAACAAGCAAAGTCCTCGCCTGAACTTTTTGCTGTTATAACTTCAGTGACTTTTTTCTCCCGCGCAATGAGCCCTCCCCTTGAATTGACATCAACTTTTCTGAAAAAAGAAGGGTTCATTACGCGAGTAAATACGGTACTGTTGAAGCTACTTCGTCATCGAACTTGTATATTGATTTATAATCATAAGTGCACCTCGGCAATAGATTGATATGTGGGGTGTAACGTCCCAAAGCTACCATATGATGAGAGACTTCGTATTGGAGGGCATCAGAAATTTCACAATGATCATTTAAAGAAGTTCAGAGTGCTTCCATAACACTAGAACAGTGCTTCTGTGCCACCTGCTCGCTAAGGTGCGCACTCCCATCTAAGACCGTTGGTTTAACTTTGTAAAACGACAGAATGGTGACCTGAAAAAAAAGTTCAGAGAACTTCAGTAACACATGATATTCAGAGGAGCGCTCTAGTTGGCATCATCGATAGCATGTGTCCAAGCATCCATGGCAAACACAGTACAGTGCAGAAGCCAGCGTTTGCCCAAATTTGCCTGCAAGTTAAGCAAACATTGAAAATCGAAGTATAGGAGGCACAAAAGTACAGCAAGTGCAACGTAAAAGCGATTCTGGAACTGCATTCTCCACATACATAGGAGAGAACCCGCATCAGAAGGAGTTTCTTATTACACGATGGAAATTCAATGAGTTGGTAAGTCATGTCTAGAGCGAAAAACTGAGGAGACTGCACTTGTCCTGTTCTGCATACCTACTAGATCATAACATTATGATTCATGGCTTAGTGGGTGCATCATCATTTTGCGGTACTACTATAATAACCCTTTTCAGGTTATGTATTTTGGACAGGGTGTTATGAAAACCCGAAGTGAAACTGGGATACAAAGTAAAAATAAACAAGAGTATGCAAATTGAATCGAAATAAAGTAAGTCGTTTCAGAAAAAGTTTTGGGCATATATTTGGTACCGATTTGCGAGAGTTTTTTAAAAGTAGGAAAAGAGTTACACCCTCTCATGAGGGTACTGTTCGTGATCAAATCGCCGGTTATTTTCGAACAAACCGTCGAGTGAAATGGCATAAAGCACTTCTCAAGTTTTGAATAGAAAATTAGAGTGCACCCCTTTCAACAGAGCAAAACCACCTGCAGTTGAACCTTTTATGAGCCTTCAAAACAGGTCTATTCCGGCAAACTATAGACAGCAATTTTTAACTATCTTTTTTTTTGTTCATTTGGCTGTCCTAGCTTTCTGGTGCAAAAATTGTAGAGTACAGATGTCTTTGAGCTGGAGGCCACTTGCCAAAAGCATGTGTTAAAGAAGTTGTAAATGCGTCACACTGCACACTGGAGCTGAGCAATAACCAGGACTATAGCAGGAGATCATTGCGAAGAATTTATCGGTGAAGTTATTAGGCAAACTTAAATAAACACGAGATCATATGATTTTGTATTCTCGCTCAAGAACACGGAAGGGAATATTGTCCTGATGTTTCTTTGTCGGTTCTATTTAAAAAACCAGAAAAAGTAGGGTCTCATTAAAATTTCATCGAAATTTACACCACACATGTCCAAGTACAATTTTTGGAAAGCCTGGTCACATAGTTTTCCTAGAGAGTACAAAGACTTGGGCAAGACATGTGTTGCAATAATTTCAATGGATGATATTCGACAATTTTTTATGGAGACAGAAATGTGGGACGCCTGTGTCCCACGCTTGCTTACAGGGTTAAGAAGATTGTTCGGTACACCATTAAAAAAAAGGTTAGTAATTAGTTAGTAAAGACGTGTGTTAAATAGTTTACAGAGTATTTTACTATCTTCGTGGCATACTTTTACTAGCCACCAGTTAGAACAGCTAGCAACTTTAGCTGTTACTAACCAGATAACCTTCCTTTGTTTTTAACTAAGCAGGCTCTAAGCCACCTACGTAGCCAGATATTTTGTTGATTCCGCAGTATATTTTGCCATAATGGTGATATCATAAGAAATATTTAGGCAAGCTCTAATTTTATTGACTACCTTGGAATATAAGTTTCGTGCCACATAATGACACACACATAAATAGAAGGTGACATAATGCGTAGAAAACAACAATTATCTTTCTAATAGAATCATTTTGATATGGCAATGCACACGAAAATTTATCAAAATAGACGTAGACCTCAACTTCCGCGGGTCACTAACAACGTAGTAATGGACTAACCACTCGACTCCGCACTATTCATTTAAAAACAACGCAGTAATTTTCACTAACCTGCATTTTACTATCTTCTCTTACTAAGCAGCTAGTGGTTTGTGTGACAAGCGAATGTTTAGTATATAGTTAGTGAATATGCCGACCTTTATTTTGAAGAGTACTGTATACCATAGCACATCTACACAATCAGTTGTTTACAAATTTCCTTGTAAGAACAGTAGACTCAAGTGTAATATATTTTCTTATATTTCGGAAGGAATAGAACAGCCAGGTATAAGTAGGTACGCATACGATGGCTTATTTTCACTACACGTTACAAAATACATGTATAAGCAAACACAGCATAAAAACAAAAAGAACAGTTTAAACCCTTAAGTAATGTACCGGATTCACGGAAGGGACAATCAAGAAAGCACTGACGCAACATTTATACTATGCATTCAAGAGCTTGTTAAACAGTATTAGCAGGAAGTAACCGGTATTCCATGATATCATTTTAGGTAAACGCTTGTTTCATTGCATCCTGCATTGGTATACCAGCGGGGATGGTTGGAAAATTAACTTTTGGGCTTTCTGTAGGGGCAAAAAAAAAACAATGTTTATTTACAGTATACTGAGGCCACAATGTTTATGGAGATGGTAAACTACACGTTTTCAAATTCACAAGGACAATTTGAGCCGTAAGGCAGCCAAGCTAAGAGAAAAAGGAAACACAGCATACATATGGCATATGTAGAAGTATAGAAGCAAAGCAACCTGATCATAGAGCAAGATAATACAGCTAATTGGAGAATGAAGCACATATATAGGATGAAATAAACCTAAAAATAAAACATAACCCTACGCTTAATGATGATGCTTCTGTATCAGAGAGCAAGACATAACAGGCAGTTTTAGAAAAAAGGAACAGCTCGCACCGAAATACGTCATGACGCAAGCTGAAGGGAGAACTTCGTTCAACTTTGAAATAAGTACGGTGCGCCTAAATCAACGCGCAGGTGCTCATCGCCCCCTTCAATATACTGGGACCCGTGAAATCGACATTAGATGTAGCGATGCATGTAAATCCTGTGGCATAGCCGATTGTGGTAACCCATAATTCAAGCCTTCAGTGGCGTACCCAAGGGGGGTTTGACCCTCTTCTGGCTCCTCGTATCCACCTTCTCCAGCGTAATATTTCACGTTCGTGCTACATCTCTGTTTAACGCGCTGACTTGCACCCGTGCACGCAACCTCACCTCTAGGCGAGAATGGCGTTATCAGTATTCGAACAACATTACTTCTACAAGCACCTCAACATACCCATTTATTCTGTTGGCCACTAACACTACCGAGATTTATTTTCTAGATAAAGGTGCAGTCGACGTGATACATTGAAGGAACGAAACGAGACAGACAAGTGCTCATCTGTCCTTCCGTTGCCTGCTGCGCAATTTGCTAGAAGACGAACCTGTACCTATACTCGCCAAGCTTTCAACACTTGCTAAGCTAGTGAGAATTGCTATCCTGATACTCGTTAGCGGTGAAGGTAAAAAAAAAAAAGTGGTGTACATGGAATGGCACAGCTTTCCATATCGACCGTGGCTTAAGATACGCGCTGGCCGAATTGGCGTCGAATAGTTTGTGCACACGAACGCTGTCGAACAGACACAGTAGAGCAACGGCGCACGCACTTAGGCCTGGCGAAAGCTTCTGATATATAAGGTCCGACGAAAATTCCAAGACGAGACATGTTTATATCTCCGGTAGCTATAGCAACCGGACCTTTGCTTACAATACGAAATTCCTAACACTACTTCAGGCAAGAGAAAAACGTGTGATTGCTGATCGACAGCTTGTCTGTCATGCAATTCGGTTTTTCATTGCTGCGCCTATTGCGATAACGTGAAAAAAAATCTTTTTGGGCCTCGGAGCCTTGTTGTGGCTATAAAAAAAGTGCGGCCGCCATTTCACCGACGGAGGCGGGTCGTCTCTTCTTTTCCTGGCAAACCCGCTAGCATAGGTCCTGGCAAAGTAGTTAGAATACGAGGGTTATTAACATATAGAAATCATAATAAGATTACGAGGAACGCCTCGGTAGATACTCCGTAAATTTCGCTCTTCCATAATCCCAGAATCAAAATCACAGCTATGTATTGGGTATTGAACATTTTTCTTGACGATAGTTTCGTTGGTACACTGAACAGTGACATTCGTGGTCTCACAGCTAGCCCAGAAGGCAAGGTGACAATAACGTTTGTTGGGTTTCAACATCCCAAGACCATCATATCATAAACACCGAAGAGGACACCTCATGAAATTTTGACAACGCAGGGTTTTGAACGTTTCCTAAATCTAACCTTATGGGCCTCGGGAATTTTCGCCACCATCGTAAGTGCGGCCAAAGGGGCCGGGATTCGATTCCAAGAACTGCGCGGCCGGCAAGCGGTTTAATGTCTAATGCGGTGAATAACAGTGGAAAGATCGTAACTTATGTTTTTAGCGCACACTCACATGGACAAAGAAAAAAAAAGGATACAACACCAGCGCTGATCAGGGTATAACAAGCGCTGGTGTTGTAGCCTTTGTCCCTGTGTCAGTGAGCGACAAAAATAAGTCACCATGCACTCAAACCAACTAGTTCGTCTTGCAACATTACTACAGCGGAGAGATTATATACTTATAGCTCCGTGCTTTACAATGTTATTCCTAAAAAAACATATAGCATATTTCTTTTATGGAGGACTATGGTGGCCGTGGAGACAGTGTAGATATACACCATGTTGGTACAGCGCCTATACGGAGATTGGCGGCATGTTACGTGAAAGGTAAAGGTTCGGTACCGGATGCATTTAGATTGAGGCGAAACGGTAAAGGACCGTGTATGATGTGACATCAGTGCTCGTAAAAGAAAACCAGGTGGTTTAAACTATCGCACTTATCTACAGCAGGCCTCGGATTCACATCGTAGTCTTGGCATGCAGATTCCTATGTATTTTCATTGTTCATCACATGGGGCTGAGATTAATTGTACGCCCAGTCATGCCGCACAACGTAGGATGTGTGGAGCGTAACCTAATACTAGCGAAAACTGAGCCTAAATATAGTACTAATTCAATTACCAACCTTGGCTTACGCTAACATAGGATCCAAGCTAATCGAGATCAAACCTCAAACATGCAAATCAGGCCAATCACTTATTTAAAGAAATAAAGTACTTGATGCTGCACTTGCTAAGCGATTCGCAAGGGAACCCGATCGATAACGAGTGACTACTCGTGAATCGCAATTTGATCGCGTGAGCATTTTGTGCATGGGTGTGTGAGGTAACGTGCGAGTTACATAACACAAAAAATATTCTGAATAACTCCAGGCAACGGTGAGCACATGCATTTTGTCGCGTCGTAATTTCGTGTGCCGGCATATTCTTGAGCTCTGGCTAAAGTTACCCGAGACATACTGCATGTATAGAATGAAATAAACCAAAGAACACAAAAACCTACCTTTTTACCTGAATCCATTACTTCCACATTAGAGCGCAACACAAAGCAGGCACTTGTAGAACAAAAATGGGCAGACCCCACGTACAGTGGGAATCGATGATATGCGAAAAACGAATGAGGAAGGTTGATATGCCACTTTCAAATCACCGCAACGTTAAGAGGTGGGCGTACATTATGCCGCACATGACTTTAGTGTCATGATTATCATGTTTGGATTTGTCTACCTTCGCCATCTATTCACGTCACGTGATGCCAAATTTAGCACATGTGGAGCTAGCGAAATGGTCGCGAGCACTATGATCGTGGTATGTTGTCATGTTCTTACATGACACGCGTCTCATGATTATCATATTTGCACCAGTCTTATACATTCGTCATCCATTGACGTCACGTAACAACAAATTCGGTATATGTGAGGCTAGCGGAACGGCCTCGAGTGCGCCATGAAGGACCCAATGTACTCCAACGTAACGTTGACCCGCGCGCACGCCGGGTACAGCGATGCTACGTTAGGAAAACGCGAGCACTCTATAGTTGACGCCAAGCGCGATCGGCACGACCACAGTCAGTCATCACGGCCCGACGGCAACAGGCGCGAAATGCCATGTGCTGCATTTGGCGCCAATGCGTTATCCAGACAGCACTGCGTCTGCCTCTTTTCGAGACGAAGGGACGCCGTACACGCTGAAACGAGCATGCGTCAAAGCGACGCAGCGCGTGCCTGCGGGTATGTGGCAGGACCGCCGCTTTGCGTGGCAACGCCGGCGGGACGCTACGAAACGAATGCCGACGTCTAAGTGTATGTATTGGCGCCTTGACTGTGGTATGTAGTCATGTTTTCACATGACACGCATCTCATGATCGTCATGTTTGCCCCAGCTCCATACCTTCGTGATCCATTCATGTCACGTAATATCAAATTTGGAAAATGTGAAGCTAGCGAAACGGCCGCGAGCGCATAATGAGTGTAGCATGTAGTCATGTTACATGACACGCATCTGATGTTTATCCTGTTTGCACCATTCTCATACCTTCGTCATCTATTCACGTCCCGTAAGGCCAAAATCGTATAAATGAAGCTAGCGAAATGGCCGCCAGCCCATCGTGAGCGTGGCATGTAGTCACGTTGTTACATGATACGCATCTCATGATTATCAAGTTTCCACAAGTCAGATACCTTCGTCATCGATTCACGTACCATAATACCAAATTTGGTACATGTGACGCTAGGGAAATGGCCGAGAGCGCATCATGAGCGTGGCATGTAGCCATGTTACATGACATGCATATGATGATTTTCATGTCAGGGTCTCTTACTTGTGTTCGCAATGCAATCATGTCATACCATACCAGTTTTGCGACATGTAATGTGAATGAAACCACTGCAAGAGCAGCAAAACCACAAATTGTAAATCATGACATTCATGAAAAAGATGTCAAGATTTTCATGTTATGACTAGTCAAATGTGCTCGTCATATAGTCTTGTTATGCCATACCAAGTTTGGTATCGATACCATTCTCAAACGGCCAGGAGAGCTAAAAGTCGTAGGCGGCTAATAGATACACTCAAAGGTGCCAAAGTTCGCTAAGAAATGGTTCGCATTAAAAGAACTAGCACCGAAATACGTCATGATTATGGCACGCGCAGAATGGTGAAATATCGTATTAATTTTATCCAACTATGGTTCAACTGTAGCAACGTGCAGGGGATTTTCACTCGCTTCAAAGCACTCGGGCTTGGAGACAAACCCACATGCTCCAGGTTAGATGTAGTGATGCACCAAAAGCCTGGGCATAGCTAATTGAGGTAACCCATACTTCCTCACGCCCACAGTGGCGTATCGAAGGGGGCTTACGCTCCCTTCTGTCTTCACCCCCCCCCCCCCCCGGTAAAATATTTTTATGCACCTGCCTGACACGCTAACTTACACCGGTGAGGGCAACCTCACCTCCAACAGAGACTAACGGAATCAGTATTCGAACCCTACTTCGAAATTCATCTGAAGGTCTATTTCTTCAGTTGGCTAGTTCCTTCTAACACCATCGAGATTCATCTAGATAAGTGCGCAACAGGCGTGACACACGGAAGGAATGAAACGAGACAGACGAGCGCTCATCTTTGATTCCGTTGTCTGCTGCGCAGTTTGCTAGAAGACGAAGCCGTACCTACTCGCCGAGCTATAAACACTTGTTAAGCTAATTTCGATAAGTGGAACTCTGAGACAACTCACTCATTAGTGGCGGAGCTCACAAAAGCGATGGAGATGAAATGGCGCTCCTTTTCATGTCGACCCCGGCGTAAAACACGCGCGC
Source organism: Rhipicephalus microplus (assembly GCF_043290135.1). NCBI lineage: Eukaryota > Metazoa > Arthropoda > Arachnida > Ixodida > Ixodidae > Rhipicephalus > Rhipicephalus microplus. The sequence continues at coordinate 36,730,521 of NC_134707.1, read as the reverse complement.
TGGCAAATGGCGTCGAATCTCGGCTTCTGCGTGTGATAACGCTGGTGACCAGACACACTACACTAACGGCGCGCACGCTTCAGCCCGGCGAAAACTGCCGATATCTATGAAAGTCCCGACGAAATTTTCAAGACGAGACAGGCTTATCTCTGGTAACCATGGCATCCGGAGCTTCGATTGAAATACGAAATTCGCCGCAGCCTTTGGGCGAGTGAAAAACGACCGAATGCTGATCGACAGCTTTGGTCAGGCGCACCGAGTTGAACACGTGATCGTGTGTCGCGGAATGCGCGTTTTCGGTGAACCCGTGGATAGCGATAACGTCATAACGAATCAATTTCGGCCTCGGTGCTTCGTTATGGCTACAAAAGGTACTGCCGCCATTTTACTGACGGAAGCGGGTCCACTCTGTTTTGTCTGGGCGAACCGCTCGCAAAGATCCTGGCCAAGTAATTGAAATTGAAGCAGGGTTTACGTCCCCAAATCGAGATGGAATACAAAGAAACGCCCGGTAGAATTCTTCGGAGACTTAGCTCTTCTGTCGTCATTTACCCGTAAACACTTGCAAGTACACGGCCCTTAAATGTTTTCTTCGACGATTGTTCCACCAAACACTCAGAAATTGCAACCATATGCAAATCAGGCCAATGATTTATTTACAGAAAGAAGGTACTTGGTGCTGCGATTGCTAAGGGATTCGCAAGGGAACCCGATCGATACACAGTCAATACTCGTGAATCGCAATGTCATCGCTTAAGCATTTTGTGCATGGCTGTGTGAGTTAACGTGTGCCTAAAGTCGAGCCTGGACCAGCCAGTGCCGGCTATAGCTTTCCTCTGCCCCAGCCTTGCACGAGTCGGCCAATTTTTTACCGTGTCGAAAGGCTCCACCAATGGCAGATATTCAAGGGGTTGGCGTACATTTAATTACCTAACAGTCGAATGCTACCACTTGGCAGTGTTCAGCTCCAGGTTTCTTAACTTGTACCGTAGGTTAATTTACCTCTGAGTTTTCGAGATTTTCTGTACTATGTAGTTTTCTCTGGCTTCACAGAAAGCGGTTTCACTTCTAATAATTGTTAGTGGTATTGCATCCAAAAAACGCAATATGACGGTGAGCTACTGTAGTGGAGGGCCCGGTAGTTCGATTACGTGGGGGTGAACGTGTTAGTAAACTAGGCTGCTGACCCGCAGGTCGAGTGATCGAATTCCAGCAACGGCGCCTGCAATGTTGATGGAGGCGGAAATGCGGTAGACCAGTGTGCTCTCAGGTTCGAATGCATGTTAAAGAACCACGGGTCGTCACAAGAACACGCAAAATAAAAGAACGTCCGCAATTTTCTTTGCAGGTTCTATATCAAAAACGAGGAAAATTGAGCTCTCATAAAAGCTTGACCGAAATTCAACAGTCATTGTACAAGTACGTCGTTCCTTCGAAAGCCTGGTCACACTATTTTCCTGGAGAGTACAAAGGCTTTGGCAAGACACGAGTCACGTTAATTGCAATGAATGATATTCGAGGATTGTTTTTTCTTATGGAGACGGAAAAGTAGAGCACCTGTGTCCCGCGCTTTATTACAGGGTTAAGCAGATACGTACAATCAACTCTTTGCAAATCACCTTGTGACAACCGTAGATTCAAGTGGAATACATTAAGTAGAATTTGGAATGAAGCACCCATAAGTAGGTACCAATAAGAGGGCTTACTCTGACTACACGTTGCAAAATATATCTTTCAGCAAATACAGCGAAAAAAACAAAAATAATAATTCAAACCCCTAAGTATTGTACCGGAGTCGCAGGAAGGGCAATTAAGACTGCGGTCTTGTGAACATTCGTATTATGAATTCAAGAGCTCGTTAAACAGGATTAGCAGGAGATAAACGGTGTGGTATGCCAAGATATATATTTAGGTAAACACTTGTTTCATTCCATCTTGCATTGGTGTACAAGCTGGGCTGGTCGGAAAATTAACTTCTGGGCTTTCTCTGGCGGTAACAAAGTATACACTATTTACAGTATACTGAGATCATAATGTGCACGGAGACGGCAAGCTACACAGTTTCAAATCCACAACGACGATTGGGGCCGTAAGGCAGACAAGCTAACAGAAAAGGAAAACAAAGCACACATATGGCATATATAGAAGTAGAAGTATAGAAGCGAAGCAACCTGTTCAAATAGCAAGGTATAGCTAATAGGAGAACGACGCATATGTAGGATGAAATATATAGGATATACGACGCATATACGATGATATACGACGCATATATAGGATATGGGGTGAATGGAGCCACTTCGTATGAATTTGGTCGCACTATGGTGCACCTACATTATACTGGGGTCTGGAGCCGAACCCGCACGCTCGAGATGCGCTTGAAGCCTGCACTCCTCAAAAACGTTAGTAAAAAGGTAGCAACTGCAAGCAAATAGGTAGCAGCTGCAGCGGTTACTATCTTTCTTGAACCGTTACTACCTTTTTGCTACCTGTTTACTATCTCCATTAGTAAACAGTTACCAGGTACAACTGTTACTAACTTATTGTGACCTGTTTACTACGTATACATTAGTAAACAGTTGGTTACTGGAATGAAAGAGGTAGTGACTGCAGCCATTACTACCTTTCTTGTTTTGTTTCTTCCTTTTTGCTACCCAGCTGTTGACTAATCCGAAATAGTGTGTCACTCCGATTCTGATAATGCATGAGAGGAATAGTGTCGACGTATTATCGTTAAACTGAAAAATGGCGCAGAAGAAATTCATAGATCAAGAAAGTACATTTTGTTTTAAATTACGCAACCGAGATAACAAAACGTTATTCTGATATTGTCCAAGCGGAGAAATACAAGTTAACCAACCATAAGCAAAGGCTACACGCGTTGTAATACGCAATTACAACAAACTTAGTAAATTTCAGTTTACGGAACTTCCCTGGAGGACAGAACCGATTGTGAACTATGACATTTGTGACATTTTAACGTCTCCTTGTTTACTTTTTATTGTTCGTAATCCACGCTTTCTTTCGGAGGGAGGGGGAATCGTGTAACGTAATTAGGTAGTGACTGAAAGTAGAAGCCGAGAAGGAAGAAGTGACAGTAGAATAAACATGGCGTATGTGCCAGGCCACGTCTGCAATTCATCATAGCGTCACACGAGTCGACAGGATGGAGACCTGCCTGCACCTTCATCAGTCACTCATCATCGAGGCAGTTCCCCAGAAGACACCCTGACCATACATTGACTACCGAATCATCGCCTAGAAGGACAACGACCAGCACCATGACAGAACCATCGGCTGACCTCGACATCCCCAAGTACACTGGATCAGTGGACGACAGACCCGTACAGGACTGGTTCAACCTATTCGAGGTCCACGCCGCCTCTTCATCCTGGTTGGAGCGGGAGATGATCATCAACTTCACTGACCACATCTCCGGTGAGGCATTTAAGTTTTACGTCACCCACATCTTTGAAAATGACGAGTCTTGGCAAAAGATAAAAGAAGAAATGATCACTCGTTTTAGCGACTATGACCAAGACCTACTTATTGCCAACCATCTCAAGAAAACTCGACACTATCATCAATTCCCTATGCAATCATCGAGCATTCGAAAGCAGAACGTGAATCGACAACTGCCACAAGACAAATTCGCACATGAGTTTACTTACAGAAAACCATGCGTATTCTGGGAAAAACCCAACCATCAAGCGCGCCTCCCCTCTGCAGGAAAGTCGGAATTTGCAAAGTCCTCGCTCCAGCTTATGACACGAGGCGTTGCTCACCCACCTGATTGCCTTCATTCTTTGTCTCGCATACGTGATCCACCAGGCGGTTTTTCATCACGCGGTTTTTCAAGCGCTCCTATCGCTCACCATTTGCCTCATAAGGACGCCGCGATCACGGTAGATGACCTGACGCTTCACGAAAATACCCGGTCAAGCCATGCTCTTTCAGGACGGGTTCATTCATTACCGTCCGGTGCACACACCTTAGACAGTCGAAGCAAAGCACAAGGCTCAGACGTAATGAACATCGCACCCTGCCAGGCGCAAGAGCTTTTCGTAGTGAACAGTGTAGAAGAAGCTTCTAAAGAGCTGTCTATCAACCTTGAAGCATTATCTTAACTGCCCGAACAGAATTACAACAGCCCACAGACTACCAGCTGCCGACTAGACACCAGATCAAGTTGTCAAGAAAACCGGCCTGATGTTCAAGAATGGCTCCCACCGCAACGTGTTCCACAGCAACACCAGAAACGCCAACAAAAACAACAAGGAGAGCCCCAAAAACTAGAACGGCCACACCAACAAGGACAACGAACTAAAGCTACATCGCAAGCATACTTGCGGCTTAAAGAATGTCGTGAACAACGATCACAAAAGAAAAGACTGATTCCGCATCTGAGCCAGCTTAGAAAGAAAAGCCAAGGAACTTTTCTGCAGCAGCTTTCAAGATTGCGGCTTCGGTCTGAACATCTGCGTTATCACCATATAAAACTCTCCAAAAGGCACAAAACAACCATTTGTGCTCTGCAGGAACACAAGCAGCGCCTAACCAGCCACGATCAGCGGGTGCGGAAACTGCATGCATGGCGTTTGTACGACCCACGACAAAAAATGCGACGCCTACGAAACATTCAATCCTGCAAAGCGTGCCAACCTCGTTCGTTCTTTGCAAGAATACCGGCTATATCTCCATCTGTTTCTACGCTCAAAGCATGTTTATGTTGTCCAGAGCATAACAGCCAGCCTCGCCCACCGGAGCTGCACTTGATAACCCCGGATTGCTGCCCTCTCTTGTGAAGACTATGTGCAATCTTAGGGAACTTCAATGTGATGTGCAACTACGGCCCATTTCAATGTTTTTTTTGCGTTCTAGTACTGCTCATTCATTATGCATTGTATGATACAACACGCGCATTCTTTCGGGGGGAGGGGGAATCGTGTAACGTAAGTAGGTAGTGACTGAAGGTAGAAGCCAAGGAGGAAGAAGTGACAGTAGAATAAACATGGCGTATTAGCCAGGCCACGTCGCCCATTCATCATAGCGTCATATATATATATATATATATATATATATATATATATATATATATATATATATATATATATATATATATATATATATATATATATATATATATATATATATATATACATACATATATACATATATGGGGTTTAACGTCCCAAAACCACCGTATGATTATGAGAGACGCCGTAGTGGAGGGCTTCGGAAATTTAGACAACCTGGGGTTCTTTAACGTGCACCCAAATCTGAGCACACGGGCCTACAATATCTCCGCCTCCATTGGAAATGCAGCCGCAATTAGCCCCGAGGATGCTCACAATTAATTTCGCCCCGCCGCGGTGGTCTAGTGGCTAAGGTACTCGGCTGCTGACCCGCAGGTCGCGGGTTCGAATCCCGGCTGTGGCGGCTGCATTTCCGATGGAGGCGGAAATGTTGTAGGGCCGTGTGCTCAGATTGGGTGCACGTTAAAGAACCCCAGGTGGTCGAAATATCCGGAGCCCTCCACTGCGGCGTCTCTCATAATCATATGGTGGTTTTGAGACGTTAAACCCTACAAATCATCATGCTCACAATTAATTCACTGCGGCGTGTCTCCAAATGTTACTGTTTCGTGCGTCAAACCCCCAAAATGATTATTACCTTTTAAACGCTGATATATTAGCCGTGTGAAGCATTAAAATACACTGAGAATGGGTTCGGTACCTTGTTTTGGCCACACTACACTTTCATCATTTATGAAAGGGAACACGCGAACGCGTGGCCTGTGCTCTGCGGCGGCTGCCTACAGCACCATCAACCAACAAGTGAACAAAGCATGTTCGCTTTTAGCGTCATCTATGCCCAAGCAAGAGAACGAGTCACGGCCGGTATACAAGCGCTGCTAGATTACGTTCCCTCACCGCTCGCTCGGCGACTGATATCGTGGGTTTGAGAGGCATGTCGCAAGCGTCAAGTGTGACGTGCTCAACTATACCTTATATCAGCGCTTAGTACATTTCGCCGGAGGTCTTGTTCACACGACTCACATAAATTTATCAAATCGATGGTAATTCGGCATTTACATTTATCGAACGATTGATGTAGAGAGGCTGCGTAGTCGAGGTTCGCACAGATATTAGTGTTCATTTAAATGTCACCAGGTTTAGATGGCAGGAATTGTTGCACTTTTCAACTGCTGCTTCATCGACATAAAATTTCCTAAGTAGTTTTTATTAGAAATGACGCTTGTATGACGCATCAGCAGGCTTTCCTTTTTTTCTTCCAGCTCTGACGTAGCTTATGCAGAATAGAAAAAAAAGCACAATAATTACCCTTTTAGAACACGTAATGCTTTCAGCTATTGAAGCCATCCTTTTGAGAGCTGCTTTTGTTGCTTCGTAAGTGAAACGAAATGATATGTGCGATTATTTTTGACTGCGTCAGCGGTTCATCTTTTTCATCGCCTCGCGATAACAATGAATGCATATTTGTCGAGCTGTAATGAAGAGAACTAGCAGTGTGTTTCAGAAGACCTTGATATTTGAGTGACATCGTTGAATGACTAAGACAAATATGAGAAAGAAAAGAATTTTTTAAAATCATCAAAAATCCGCATAAATATAAACAGTGTTTTCCGTTGCTTAACTCTGCATGTTTCCCCGTATGAATTCAGTTACTACACCCTATAGATCACGGTCCTGAAAGCGAGTTACTTCCTTCGGCAATACTTTAGTTAATGTCATTATCAGCACATTTTACTCCCGTTGTGCGACGAGAGCGTCTCCCGATATTCTTTAGCCCATTTTGTTTCTGATCAAGCTAATGACGCTTCATGACAGCACCCGGAGCATTGTTTAAAATACAATATCCACACCGCTATTTGGGCGAGTGAAAAACCCACATCCCAAAAGAACACACAATGTCACTCTATACGTCATTTAAGGTACAAGCTTAATATTGCTGGAAATGCGTTCTCGAAAGCGTTCGCAGGACTAAAAATTATTTGTCGCAAGCGTTTTGCATTGTGAAACCATTGTTACCACATAATAATTATTTCGAAGAATAGTTTAGAAACATTCGTGGTAGATGCAGTACACACTCTTGAAAACAAATTTTGAACTTTGAAGTATGGCCGCGAAGAGAAAAGATAAAATTTAAACTTCCGGCAGCTTTTTTGTACCATATAGCAGTCGATTGCATGCGATGCATTCGGCGAGTGATTCCCTTTGCGTCGTTTTCTCACTTTGAGCCAACCGTCACAATGTGGATCCAAGTGTGTACGGTAAGGGCAGTAGTTGCGCGCACATCGGATGGGGCTATACCAGTCTAAGCTGGGCACATATATCTTGAAATCATTAATTGGTATTGCGATTCGATACATGATGCTTAGGCAACAACTGTTGAAGATACACACAGAATATACTGCTGCATGCAATAAACGTATCCGATGCAATACTTGCCAATTGGGTCTTGACATACTTTGAAACATTCGCAAAACTGTTGTTGTAGACCACCGTAACCAAGTAGCGAACGCTTATGTGTAAAACGGTTTGCTTACAAATTGCTTTAGGCAATTTTATAATACTTAGAATTATGGCAAAACTGGGCATATCCGCAATATTCTCTTGGGCAGGTTCAGAGAATCCTCATCTAGCATCGCCATAGGAGAGGGCCACGCAGAGGCTGAGTTGCTCTTTTTGAGGAAGCTTTCGGGTCGAAAAACTACGGTTTATTTTTCACGTCATTAAGTGCCGAATAGTCAGTGAACATAATGGTGCTTCAGCAAGTCGATCACCTATCGTCGGAGCTTTATGCGCTTAAAAGCACTTTAAGATGGCAGCTACACACGAGGCGCATGGCTTCTGAAAGCCAGACAGAGGTTATCGAGTGGCGTCTGACTGCGATCTTATGTACTCGTTTAAAGAAGGTGTTCATTGCATAGATAGGTATAGATTTTTCAGGCCCCGACAAATAACAAATGTACATTTGTCGTGTCTAGAAGGGCCACAAAAGTCACGAATACCTGACTGAGTGTCACACCCCTATCTAGACACAACTCAAACAACAGAGGCCGTTTCAGAAGCATAGAATATTATATACACAAGATTACACATATAAGATACATACATAGTAATATTTAGATACAAGATGATTACAATTATACAACTGCACTTGATACATATAAGAGCATAAGAGAAATGCATATGCGGCTTGCAGCACAAAACAAAAACACAAATTAAACAAAAGTTTATTTTTGTATTGACAAAAGGTATGAAGCTACCTTTCTTTTGAAGCATTTCATGTGCATCCTTTCTTGTATCATATTCATAACGGCAGGATGATTATTTAGGAAGTCTGCTATTGCGTAAGAATGTGTCTGCATGTCATAATTAGTCCATGTAAAACCTTTGTCATCCATGGTTGTTCTAGTTTCGAGATTGTAACGCTTCGAAATGAATTGTCAATAATGTTTAACCTGGCGTAAGTCAATTTTCTAAAACATAGTATTGTATATCTTCTTTTTTACTATGTGTTGGATTGTTAATATAATATTTGCCTTGAAGTGTGGCGCATACGGAGTTATATAAGGTACATTTTCAATACCTCTTGGAATATGTTTTTGTACGGAATGTAGCTTGTCCTTATTTTTGTTTTTGTTCCCCAATAAGGAGTAAGTATTGCAAATGGGAATGAACTAGTGCGTAATACAGTAGCTGAATTGTTAAGCACAGCGGCAGAGGTTGTTTTACTATACTTATGATAACTAATTATCGTGATATGCGTCTTGTAACATTGTCAACATGAAGGAACAAGCTGAGATTTTTTTCGAAAATAACAAGAAACTTATGTGTTTTTACGAGCTTAATGATTTCACCGTAAAACTCCAAGTAGATGTCATTCGTGGAAGATTTATTTCGTAAGCGAAAAATTATACATATAGTTTTCTCGGTATTTATTTCCAGCTGATTTACAGTAAGCTACTCGGACAGATTACTGGACTGTACTGGACTAAAGCCTTGGACTGAACTATGTCTTATTTCTCTCCCGAAAAGAATGCATCTGTGTCATCGAAGTAAAATATTTTATTGGGCGTGAATGGAATATCTTCTATATCATTTATTATGATAAAAACGAAGTGGTCCAAGACTAGAATCCTGAGAAATGCCTTATGTATTTTCCCCAAAACTGAATTTAATTTACGGGTGTCTTTACTGGTAGTGGTTCGCCAAATAACTACGTATCAGGTCAAGTGCAAGTCCACTAATACCATACTCACTTGATATTTTGAATAAGACGTGATGCTTAGTCAGAAGCCTTCTTAATGTCAAGGAATAGGCCAAGAGTATACATTTTGTCTTCAAAATCCTGAATGAATTTTTCTTTCACAGTTAAGTGCCATTTCACTAGAACTTCCTCTCTGAAACCCATATTGATTATCTGTAAGTATATCATTTTAGTGCAGGATGTCGTAATTCTTACTTTAACCATTTGTTCAAAAACTTTTGAAAACCGGTAGTGTGGGCAAAGCCACTCGCGAAGGTCCTGGCCAAGTAAATAAATTAGAGATTGTTTAAGGTCCCAAAAGGATAAGATTAACAGAATGACCTGGTACAGCTCTGCAGAAAATTTCGCTCTTCTTTGGTCATTTGCCCGTAATCACTTCTAAGTTCACTGGCCTCTAATGTTTGCTAAGTTCACGGGCCTTTATTGTTTTACTGTGAACAGCGCCGTTCACGATAAAATTTTATACTTGTGAACGTATGTGTTCTTTTTGGTGAAATCTATTTTGAGAGAGCGCAGAACACAGTTCAACTCAGACAATTCACACTGGTGTCTGTGAGATGTATACCTTCACATGGTTTCTATCATCCCGATAAAACGAAGCGAAGCCACGCTAGTTTGTTACGCTCGATTTATATAGGCCTCGCATTCGCTATTCGGTACGAGCTCGCTATCCGCTGTGCGGGCAGCCTGAACTCAGAGCGCTGCCGATCGGATAATACACTGATCGATCAATTGTGTGACTGCCCTCTAGGTGTGTCCGAACAAAAGATGCTGGCTTCAACGTTGGTGTAAAAACTGTCAGTTGAACTAAGTTATTCTCCATAGTGTAAAATAATGCATGATGAACCCTTACCCGCAGTGGAGAAAAAAAAAGTGCACAATTCTGACAGGACACACAAGATGAAGACGACACGACAACAGGGCTTCATCTTGTGTGTCTCGCCTTAATTTCGCTGTCGTTTTTTTACTGCTGTCAGCATGAATCAACTAGTATTAGCCTAAACCGTAGCAACACCTGCATTAACACCATTTATAAAATTTCTTTGAAGTATTGCCCCGAACACGACGCTTTAAGGAAAAAAAAAAACACGGTGTTAAGTGATTATTGTACATACGCGTTTCCTCTTTCAGTCTCTTCATTATTGTCATGATTTTCTTCGTTTTCCGTTTTCGCAAGTGCAAAGTATCAGCTTAGATTTCAGGCCGATCGTATTGCCTTCTAAAAAACCCGCTCTGTCACTTGCTTGCAACAATTTCTGGTTGTCCCAGACGAGTTTCGTGGAACTGTTTCGTTATACCTTCACAGCAGCAGGAGAAGTCATGAACAGTGGCGTACCAACTCTTTCGCAAGGGGGGGGGGGGGGGCAAGCCTACCTCACTCGTCAGCCGACACACACACACACACACACACACACACACACATATATATATATATATATATATATATATATATATATATATATATATATATATATATATATATATATATATATATATATATATATATATATATATATATATATATATATATATATATATATATATATATAACCTACAAGGAATATCAAAGTGGCAATGTTGGCAAAATTTGAATATGTTGTAACACAGCCTCGTTACAATTTCCTTCTACCGTAGGAACATAATTGAGTGACGACTGTCAAAACGAGGGAAGTTCAGCCTTCACCCCCCCCCCCCCGCTTTTTTCATTGAGGGGGTCGCACCCCCTTTGCCACCCTCCCGCGGCTGATACGCCTATGGTTATGGACGGAAGGATTAGGATGTCGCCTACGATCAGGAAAGGAGTTCTTGCTTGTTAGAAGACGAGCGCAAGATTTAGCTCTTGTTTGATGTGCACATATTTGCAATAATTTTGGGCATCTGTGTGAGAGACATGTCGAAGCGCCAAGTGCGAAGTCTTTAACTACTTTATATCAACGCTTAGTACAATCTGCCGGAGGTCTTGTTCACACATAAATTTATCAAATCGATGGTAATTTGGCATTTACTTATATTAAACGATTGCTGTAGATATAGAGGCTGCGGTGTAGACGTTTGCACAGACATTAGTGCTATATATTGAAATGCCACAAGGTATAGATGGCAGGAAATGTTGCACTTGGCAACTGCTGCTTCATCGACGTAAAATTTCCCAAGTGTTGCTTCTGTTAGAGACGACGCTTTGATGACGCATCGGCAGGCTTTTCTTTTTATTCTCCCAGCTCCGACGTTGCCATATGCAGAATAGAAAAACGAAGCACAATTATTGCTCTTTTATAAACGTAATGCTTTCAGCTATTGAAGCCACCCTTTTGAGAGCTGTTCTTGTTGCATCGTAAGAGAAATGACAGGATACGCGCAATTATTTTCGGCTGCGCCAATGGTCCATCTCTGCCATAGGCTCGCGATAACAATTAATGCATATCTGTCAAGCTCTAATGAAGAGGGCTAGAAGTGTTTTTCAGAAGACCTTCACATTTGAGTGACATAGTTGAACCACAAAGACAAATCGGACAGAAAGAACTTTTCTTGAATAATAAAAAATCTGCATAAATGTGAACAGTGTTTTCTGATTCACAACTTTACATGTTTCTCAGTATGAATTCATTTACTACCTCATCATCATCATCATCCTCATCATCATCAGCCTGACTACGTCCACTGCAGGACAAAGGCCTCTCCCATGTTCCGCCAGTCAACCCGGTCTTGTGCTTGCTGCTGCCAATTTATACCCGCAAACTTCTTAATCTCATCTGCCCACCTAACCTTCTGTCTCCCCCTAACCCGCTTGCCTTCTCTGGGAATCTAGTTAGTTACCCTTAAAGACCAGCAGTTATCCTGTCTACGCGCTACATGCCCAGCCCATGTCCATTTTCTCTTCTTGATTCCAATTATGATATCCTTAACCACCGTTTGTTCCCTAATCCACCCTGCTCTCATCTTGTCTCTTAAGGTTACACGTACCATTTTTCTTTCCTTTGCTCGCTGCGTCGTCCTCAATTTAAGCTGAACCCTCTTTGTAAGTCCCCAGGTTTCTACTCCGTAGCTAAGCACCGGCAAGATGCAGCTGTTGAATACCTTCCTCTTGAGGAATAGTGGCAATCTACCTGTCATAATTTGAGAGTGCTTGCCAAATGTGCTCCACCCCATTCTTATTCTCCTAGCTACTTCAATCTCGTGGTTCGGCTCCGTGGTTATTACCTGCCCTAAGTAGACATAGTGTTTTACAACTTGAAGTGCACTATTACCTATCTCGAAGCGCTGCTCTTTTCCGAGGTTGTTGTACATTACTTTCGTTTTCTGCAGATTCATTGTAAGACCCACCTTTCTGCTCTCCTTGTCTAGCTCCGTAATCATGAATTGCAATTCGTCCCCTGAGTTACTCAGCGATGCAATGTCATCTGCGAAGCGCAGGTTACTGTGGTACTCTCCATTAACTCTTATCCCTAACTGTTCCCATTCTAGGCTTCTGAAAACCTCCTGTAAGCACGCGGTAAATAGCATTGGGGAGATTGTGTGCCCCTGCCTTACACCTTTCTTGATTGGTATTCTGTTGCTTTCTTTATGAAGCACTATGGTAGCAATTGATCCCCTGTACATTTCTTCCAGGATGTTTATATATACTTCATCGACGCCCTGATTCCGCAGTGTCTGCATGACGGCTGATATTTCTACTGAATCAAACGCCTTCTCGTAATCTATGAAGACTATGTATAGTGGTTGGTTATATTCTGAGCATTTCTCTATTTCCTGATTGATAGTATGAATGTGGTCGATTGTTGAGTAGCCTGTTCGAAATCCTGCTTGTTCCTTTGGTTGATTGAATTCTAATGTTTTCTTTACTCTGTTAGCAATTACCTTTGTAATGTTTTCTTTACTCTGTTAGCAATTACCTTTGTAAATAGCTTGTATACTACAGAGAGCAAGCTAATAGGCCTGTAATTATTCAAGTCCTTGTCATCACCTTTCTTATGTATTAAGATGATGTTAGCGTTCTTCCAAGACTCTGGTACTCTTCCCGTCAGGAGACACCTCGTAAACAGGGTGGCTAGTTTTTCTAAGACAATCTGTCGTCCATCTTTCAGCAGATCTGATGTTACCTGATTCTCACCAGCAGCTTTGCCTATTTGCATGCTCTCCAAAGCTTTTCTGACTTCTATCATTACTTGTGGGGTGTCAACTGGGTTACTGCTAGTTCTTATAGTATTAAAGTCGTGGTTGTCCCGGCTACTGTACAGATCTCTGTAAAACTCCTCCGCTATATCCTATCCATGTTGGTAGTTATTTTGCCTTCTTTGTCCCTTAGTGCATACATCCGATTTTTGCCTATCCCAAGTTTCCTCTTCACTGCCTTGACGCTTCCTCCGTTTTTCAGAGCGTGTTCAATTCTCTCCATGTTATACCTTCTTACATCATATACCTTACACCTATTAATCAACTTCGAAAGCACTGTCAGTTCTATTTTGTCTGTTGTACTTGAGACTTTCATGTTTTGACGCTTCTTAATGAGATTCTTCATTTCCTGGGTAAGCTTGCCAGTGTCCTGTCTAACTACCCTGCCTCCAACTTCCACCGCACACTCCGTAATGATACTCATCAGATTATTATTCATTGTATCTTTGCTAAGGTTGGTCTCCCCACTAAGAGCCGAGTACCTGTTCTGAAGCGAGACTCTGAGTTCCTGTACTTTCCCTCTCAGTGCTAGCTCATTGATTGGCTTCTTGCGTATCAGTTTCTGTTGTTCCTTTCTCAAGTCTAGGCGAATTCGAGACCTTACGATTCTATGATCACTGCATCGTACCTTGCCAACGACTTCCACATCCTGCACGATGCCTGGGTGTGCACTCATTATAAAGTCTATTTCGGTCTTATTTTCGCCATTAGGACGCCTCCATGTCCACTTGCGGTTTTCTTGTTTTCGGTAGAAGGTATTCAAAATCCGTAAATTATTGCGTTCTGCGAATTCTACTATTAGCTCTCCTCTGGCGTTTCTAGTAACGACGCCATAATCTCCTACTGCCTGGTCTCCAGCCTGCTTCTTGCCTACCTTTGCATTAAAGTCTGCCATCAGTTATTACACACTACACCCTACATCATTTACTACACACTACACCCGATACATCACGGTCTTGATTGCGAGTTACTTCCTTCCGCAATACTGTAGTCATTATCATCAGCGCATTTCACTCCCGTTGGGCGACGACAGCCTCTCCTAATAATCTTTAACCCATTGTTTTCTGAGCAAGCTAATACCGATCCATGACTGAAACTTTAGAAATTCTGTCCTGTGGTCATCCTCCACTGCACTTACCACATCTTTGTATTTATTGCGTCGTGATGAGTGCCCATTGGTTAACTGTTCCTAGTACATCACTTGTACAGGCCGATTTAAATACGGATATTTTCATTGCTCACCAAATGCATTGTACTGTTTTCATCCATCCATCCATCCATCCATCCATCCATCCGTCCGTCCGTCTGTCCGTCCGTCCGCCCGTCCGCCCGTCCGCCCGCCCGTACGTCCATCCGTCCATCCGTCCATCACAGTATATACCCGGGCGCTCTTGTCGTCATCTGGTTAACTTGGTGTAAACTTAACGTAAGAAGGCATGAGCCTTTGACAAACAAAAATAAAAAGTTATGGCATCAGTAACAAAACCTGCATGTCGTGAACGCCATGACGCCATTAGCCTCCCTCACGCGTGGCCCATACAACCTACCACGACCTATAAAATGCACATATCTAATACAGTTGACTCACCCTTGTATCGCACGACTCAGAAAGCTGAGAGCAAGCGCTGCTCAAGCTCGGAAGAATACGCCAATGACCGACACCTCTGATACCAAGTCCTCGCTTTCATAAACGTATGCTCTTACGTGAGACTAAGCTACATAACATATGCCATTAGAACATGAGAGAGCCATTTAGTCGCAGTGTGTGTACTCAGGCTGATGATGGTGATGTTAAAGAAGCCCAAATGGTCGAAATTTTCAGACTTTTCCACTACGGAGTCAATCGAAATTAAATGATGGTTTTGGGACTTGAAATCCCGCATATCAACCGGTCACTTCATGTGATGATGATCCCGACACGTCAGTGAAGGAAACATACCTGGCTGGGTGTTGAAATGCGTCACACCGCATAATATTCACGCAGACCTCAATTCACGTCCTAACACTTGCACCTAACAAAAAAATGCCGCATTTATAGGTGATTGCTGACCACTATGAATTGTCACCGCCATTGGCTTCAAAACCAGTAAAGCAAAAACTCATCCTTACTTGATGACGTCACGATGTGACGTCGACGCGCCACTTAGGGTTTTGAAGATTTAAGCTACATATTTATGTCATAGCGACCTCTCATAACGCGATGTCACCACATGACTTCAGATAACACTTTATAGTGGGGTAATAAATACCCTGAGCTACCTTTGTGGGGGCCTTTCCTGTTTTTTTCCAATCATGCGTTGTGAAATGCTTGACTACTTCATTCGTTAGATATCCCGAATCTTTTACGTTAGTGACCAAGTTAACTTTAAATCATTAGTAGAGAATATCACCACATACGTATCAGTACATCTTCATAAATGTTGAGAACTTATTTTGACAGAGTGAATGATAGAGAAACGTCACGGTTCTACCGGACCACGTAGAACACCGTCTGGCCAATCATTCGGAGTTTTAATTTCTCGTCACACATCCAAACATGGGAGGTCTCTTCTGTGTGACTTGCTTTTATTTGGTGTTGGTGACAGTATGGGAAAAACGTTCGTATATGTATTTGGCAAATCTTTCAACTGATATCTGTCATTGAATGATTGTATTTAAAAACTTATATTAGCTCTTCCTAATATAAGTTGCGCCTGCCTCTTGAAAACAAATCTCTATAATTCTACAAAAAGTTCAGCAAAATTATTCTTCAAGATTTTACCTTTAAGCTGTATTTATTAGGAAGAATAATGCTACCTTATATTGAATCAATAAAATCTGTATAGTTAGCATTGTAACTATACAAGTAAATCGATTTCTCTTGTTGGTCTTCTCAGAGAACAACCTGATTTTGCGAGCCTGTTTGGCATACAAATTATGGCCGATCAAGGCTGTTTGAACACATGTTTTAAAGGTTGGGCCAGTAATATTTTCATAATTATGCACATCAAAGCATAACTATTTAAAAGACTCACTTTTTGTAATTATTTCCCCGCATACTGCAAAAAACCTTACGTCAGCATAAAACTTAATTCCGAAGTTTCTCCGATTTAAAGATCTTTAACAATTTCGCTTTAAGAATCTTAACTAATATGATAATTACAGCTAAGAGTTCGTGAGGCTTTTTTCTTGTTAACACTGAGCATTACTATTGCATACAACTTTTGCATATCTCATTGCATATTACCTTTGCATACAGCTTACTTCTACAAGAACATGACTCAAAATGTCACGTAGCACATCAAAAATGTGTATTTTGATCATTTTAAACTAACTCTAGCCTTCGTTTACTTAAGCAGCAAACTTGCATATCAGACATGCGAAAGCTAAGAACATTATAGCTTGCCATATGTTAAAATCAACTTGGCAATAATGTAGATGGACATAGACCTTTTGTGGCGATGTATTTGTGAAACCCATTACTTATAACTGACAAGTGTACAATTAACCTTTAAAGAAAAACTTTCCCATTGTTCCAAATGTGGAAGCTGTAACAGGAAAATTCGAGGCTTTGCAAGCGTATAGATGAAGCAGCTTGGAATTCATGCTTACTCAGCGAAAGACATTCAAGTCTGTGCTTTCTTACCCTATTCATTTGGCCCTACATTTAGTCATCAAGTCTAACAGAGTCTTTCTTTGTAATGGGAAAGGTCATAATACCAATATCTTGGAGGAAGCGGTACTTATTGATCACAAAAATAACTCAAGCAATGTGCACCGATCTGTATGACGTCACGGGACTACTTCAATGAAATGGAATTTCACTAGAACAATGACTGCATCTCATGTAACGACGCCGTAACATTGAAAGGGTGAAGACAGCCATAGTGTAAAGAGTGATGCATTTTATTGCATATTTTTCAACTTTTTAAAAACGAAGGAGTCACAATATTAATATTCTCATGTCAAGCAGCTACGAGTAACAAGGCTTTTTAACCGCAGCATTATATATAAAAAGAACTTGCGCGCGGACTTCCGCGACACATTGCTACAACCTGACTGACCCGGTTGCACAAGTTTCGGATATATTCTGATATGAATCCAGCTGTTCTACTTTTCTGTATTGCATACATTGCATCTACGCACGCGTTCAACCATAACGGTCAATACTCGCAATGGTTACAGGAAAAAGACGAGCAAGGCGGCGAACACCCGCAATGTAAGCCTTTTGAATACATACTTGCAAATGTACACGTGGAAAACCTTGGTTGGTTTCGCTGTGTCAGGTGTAAGGAGATGAGAGATGTAAAAGCTGTTTGTCTTTCCTAGGCAGAAACGAAGGAGATAATATAGTGTAGAGACGCATATCTGGGAATATATTGGCACAAGCAATGAGAGAAGCTCTTGTGTCTGTTCAAGGATATCCAGTACAGGACTTTGCAAAAGTTGTCGTGTAAAATTAGACGTCCATGGCTCTGGTTCAAGTGAAAGGTTTTGTAGAAAACATGTAACATACATGCATAACTCTACGTAAGGTTAAAGCAAACTATTTGTAAGGACAATAAACGAAGATTATCTGATCAAGTGGATCGAGAAACTGTGTGTGCCCAGCTGGGATTGGTAGAACCTCTGGCAAATCAGATCGCAACAACGCCCTTCGACATGAGCACTGTAGTGCGCTTCACAGATTTAAAGGGACACTAAAACACTTAAAAAACAAGAATATGGTGTCATGATGCGCGATTTTGTGCGGTGAAGTCGAAAATAAAGTCGAAAATTTAGGTAAACTAACGTAAATAACTATTTTGCCGAAAACGAACAACAGGCGCCGCGGCCACGCTCGCGAGTCTGGCAGCCGCTGTGATTGGTCGAAGCTTTATGACGTCACTGTCAGTTATAAGGTGAGGACAGCTGACTGTGCTCGCCCGCGGTCAATGGCGTGCTTATCTGTTGAAATCGGTCCGACTTTTACAGTTCGCCATAGTAACAGCAACTACTCGACTTCGCTGTATACATCCATACAAATTTGAGCCGGTTGTAAGGGCGACGACTGAAGCGGCACAGAAAAGCGAGTCCCAACCAGCCACCTTCACCAGCTGATTTAATTTGATTTGTGGGGTTGAACGTCCCAAAACCACCATATGATTATGAGAGACGCCGTAGCTCTGGAGGGCTCCAGAAATACGACCACCTGGGGTTCTTTAACGTGCACCCAAATATGAGAACACGGGCCTACGACATTTCCGCCTTCATCGGAAAAGCAGCCGCAGCAGCTAGGATTTGAAGTCGCGACATTTGGGTCACCAGCCGAGTACTTTAGTCACTAGAACACCGTGGGGGGGTGACTAATGGGGCGTCCACAACCGTTACTTCCTTTAGGGACTAACGGCACCAAGCCTAACAGCCCAAAAAAACCAGCTCAAGAGACGAACATTTAGTCCTGACATTTCCACCTTACCAGGCAACCTTTAGTCCTCACAGTTGCACCTCACCGGACAAATGGTTGGTCCACTCAAATACTCTAATCGGATGAACATTTTATTCTGAGTGAACTATTCTAAAACATGCAGAAATATGCCTGTTCCTGTGTGTTTCTTTTCAGGGTACTTAGTGACATACTGGAAAACTTTCAGGAAAACCTTGCATGAAAGAATGTTTATTTCGAGCTTGGGAATTGTGCTTTTGAGTACGTTGCATCAGCGGAAGTCAATGAAGTGGTGAACAGAGAAGAAAGCGAGCATGCATTCTTAGCCCAAGCGAAGAAGAATACGTATACTAATGCCTAAAAGACTCACAGACTCGCTCCACAGCGACTAACGCTCCTTGCAATGGTCATAAAAAGACACCGACTTTTACGTGTCTCAAACAAGAAGAGATAAAATTGAGTGAATACCGCAGCTCGGCGTATCGTGAATAATTTTTCATCAAAAACATTTATTGCGTCCATTCCTAGCTCATGTCCAGTCCCCTTCGCATATATAGTGAGAAAATCCCCCCCCCCCCTGGGAAGCTTTAGCTTCTATTCACTTCATTTTATTGCGATAGCAATTATTTAAACCCTCTCGGCTGGATTTCACCACCGGCATCGGTGTCGACCTCTGCGTCCTTGTCATGCACCGTACATGTATACGTAACAATATATATACATGAAAACGTAAGAAAAAAAATAAGTCCCAGAAAAAAAGACTGGCACGCGGAATCAAGAGTGGGGCCTTCACGTCGTGAATGCGAGGGGTTAACCACTGAGCCACCAAGAGGCAACTCCTTCAATAATCAAACGGCAAGCTATTCATATCTACCACTTACCGATGTTCGCGGGCTTCTAGGGGGGAGGAGAAATACTGTGTTTTCAGCATTATCAGGAAGATGGCGCAGTGAGGGTGCGGCGGCTCTTATCTCTGCCGTGCACTTTAGATGCGTAGAGAATAAGGAGGAGTACGCTCGATCGCGCTCCCTTATCTTGCATTGGGGAGCATGGTACGTCTTGGCTAGGCTATGAGTTTAGTTGGAACGATTCTCTGGTAGTTACCGGGCGCACAAAGGTCACTGCAATCGTTGCACAGCCTACGTTTGCGAGAAAAGCGCACTTGTCAGACATGGCGAAGTAACAACTGAGGCGCTTATTCATGTTAATCTGTACCTATAGGTACGTTTCGTGCGTCCTTTGTGCGTGAGAAACGCGGGGCACGTTTTAATCTGCTTGCCATTTTGCACATGACGTTCCAATTTAGAGCTATCGCGTTCATTGCTACGCCTTTGCGGCAAAGCTGTGACTTTTTTCAGACATCTGCGACACGAAGCAGCGCCACCTTGATCCTGCACTGCTGCGACCTAGGCCACCATTTCCAGCGCTTCTTCACCCCGCCGCTAGGGTCAACCGAGCGTCACTCTGACGCGAGTGACCCGTTAAGAAGGCCTTACGTTGTTTTTGCCTGCTTGACGATGACGTATTCTCTCTAGTCTAGCACGGATGCCAAAGTGGGTGTGCTCACGGCAGATAGTGACAACTTTAATTCTTGGATGTCGAAAAGAGTAGAAAGGCGAAGCGAGAAAGTGATGTTAGACTAAGTGTGTTATTCTCTACCCTGTAACTTCCTTATCACATGGCTTATTCAGATTTTGTTTGGCCGGATGTTCACAATGCACAAATGCACAACAATCGACTCATCATATATATTAAATCTTTGTTTATTTACTGGCCTTTTAGGCTAACTTCTTGCGTATGAAACTTTCTGTACCTCATCCGAATGTGAAACATGCACGTTTAGAGATTCCATCGTAAAACAGACACATAAAATATTGTAGTAGTAGGGCTCTCGATCTGCCTTCTGAATATATTGTTTGCCTCATTTTTGCTACCAAATTCGAGCTCACTTCATTTTTTACGCACTGCAGAAAAGAACACTCGAAAATAATCAATTCGAAAACGGGATACGGCATTTGTTTTAAGAGATATTTCAGATAACCACTACGAATGAGCTCCTTAGAGGCAGTATATGTACGCTTTATCAAGGGCACATTGTTCAGTGTAGAGTATTCTCCAGACTCTTTGGTCTGCACTCAATAAAAATTATACGTTAAGCTTTTCAACATGAGCACACATTCAGAAAACATAGAATTGTCGATAGGGACACGGAGGCCAGTAACACTGTTTGTAAGTGTTTCCTGATTTGATATACTTTGTAGATTCAGATTATGAGTGGTCCCTGCCGGAAATTGGTCAAGGTGTAAGTGTAACCGCAAAAGTGTTTTATGATTCTACGCTAAAGTCAACAGCCTCATCGCAAAACGAAGTCACTGAAGATGAAAATGAACCAACTCTTGAGGATTTCAAGAAACTTTTCAAAGAGGTGAGAAAAAAGGAAGCTTTGTTTCCCCTTTCAATTTATGGACACAAAAACAAGGTACCGTGTATACTTAGACGAATATAACAAAATACGCAGAAATGTATTATGTTTGTTTTTCCATAAATAAAATCTGAACTCTGATGACTGATGTATTGCTGTTAACCGTCGCGAGGACCAAGTGGGACGCCACGACGTCATATTTACGTATGATCTGTGGTGCATCACACATAGAAAAAAAAAGATAATATATCAAAGTTGTTGTTATGAAGCTCGAACTTCTTTGCGCCAGGTGTGCGTGTTATACACAAACACCTTTAAAACGTCACAACGAGGCGAGGAAAGTTTGTAAAAATGAACTGTGTGCCAAACTATTACATAAAGCGGAGAAGGCTGATGCAAATATATCCAATGTTGAGAGAAATTGACGACACTTCAAAAATAGTTTCAAAACGGTTCATTAAAACGTCCAGACTTTTTTGCTTGACAGCTTCCAAAATGCACGGCTTCCATGCAGTTTTTGTAAAGCTTTGGTGAATTTTCAAGGTAGAGAACAACAGAAAGGAATGGAGTGAGTTCGCTGGGAATCTGCATCATACTCAGTATTTTCAGTTGGCGAACGAGACTTCACGCAGCTATCAGAAAAGCCAGTAGTAATAACTGTTGGGTTTGTCTTATCCCAAAACAATATTATTATTATGAAAGACGTTGTATTAACGGGAACCGGACATTTCGCCTCCTGAAATTCTGTAAGCACCAAATATTCGTTACGGACAAGTAATTAACATTCGTGAAAAGATTCAGTGCAGCGTCCAGTTGAACTCATTGCTAAACACCAGGGCCAAACACCTCAGCTTTCCCTGGCTACCCATTGGTACGGATTGCTATGGCAGTATTTTTTCATCTATGCTTCAGCAGCATTCTTCGCCCCCTGATTTGTGTTTACCCCAGGTAAAACATAGGTTGCCTGGGAATATGTCATCGATTTGGACTGGATGCAAAACGTGACGGTGGCAAAAACACTCAAAAAGTGTCGATATAATTGCAAGTGCAATAAAACAATTTAATACACCCGTTCTGTGCAGCATTCTCAACTTAAGCTGCAATATTTAAAATTCATTAGGTGAAATAATGGCAATTATACTGTTTATCCTTATGACCACATTTTCTAAGAACCGAAGAAAACATTGTAGACCTTCGCAAACACGCTGGCCAGTAGAGTGTGCCACAACCTTCCTGCGGTAAAGTAATATATGGTTATAAGCTTCCTTTTACACGTAACTTGAAAAAGTATATTCTGTGACTTGAATCGATACAGTTGTTCTGCTGCATATTAAATTAGGCTGGTGCTGCTGCCTTAATTTTTATTTATTATGTGCTGCAGTCAGAACAATCATTTCATGTGTTGACATTTGCGTTATATATATATATCACATTTACTTTTCAGGTTGAGGACTTTTTTCACACTCTGTCAATAATGATCAAAATCGAAGTAGTAAGTGTTCACCAGGTAGGTCTAAAATTAAAAACGCTCTGGATTGCCCCTCATTAAAAAATGTCTGCTTCAAACAAGATATGGTTTCTGAAACAATGAGAAAAATACAACGCTATACTTTGTCGGAGCGGAGCTAGAGGAAACGTTCAGCTAGAGCAGTAATAAAAATTTTGGGTGACGACCATTTAGTGCTAGTAATTCATCATAGCTACATAGTGCAGCTGTTCTACACAAACTAGAAGCGACATTATATTGCAAGGACGAATGGTTCCATGTTTACGACTGGCTTAAATCCTTAAACCAACTTACGTAATGTCTCATTTTGGGTGAATACAATCTCGTTGTCGTCGAAGGATGCCCATCAACCAAATTTTCGGGTATTGCTTTTTAAAATCGACTACACATCATTCGTGGTATTTCTCTTGCGTTCACAAAGACTCGTGTTTGCATGCCCCCTGATTTAGCCTTTGATGGTAGCACTAAATGTAAAAGGAATACAAAATCTTTTTGGCAAATGAGCAATCTATCCTAGTTTTAAATTGTACATCCCAGTTACTGGTGCCTACCTGCCGTTTCCACTTTATCGGGCACGGTTGGACAAAACATTGAGAGTTTCGTTGCAGTGCTCGAAACCATATTATTGCCTTATACGCCGGCTACATTATTAAGGTCACTTCGTGTGTACATCAGAAATGATTGAGTGTTTTCGTTTGATTTTGTCGCGCATGCTTGCACCAGTATGCGGTTTCAGTCTTCTAAACAGCGTTTTTATGCCTAGGAGACCCTCAGTAGAGGGTAATCTCTATCGAGCCTTAACGCTGATGAACTACGACAAAAAGGTTGCGAGAGTTCAGAAGAGTGAAACATAAGCAAATGACCACAAACAAGTGCTCACAATTTTTGTGATCCCGAAACCCTCAGCGAGTACGGTCAGCATGGAACATGAGCTAAAGGTCACGTTCATTAGATAAGCTTAGTTGAGCATCCCTAAATTCCACTCTATCTTGAAGTGATGTTGCGAACGATTTATTTATTGATTGTTGGGTGGGGTTTTAGATCCGAAAACAGCCCCATGATTATGAGAGACAGACGTTGTAGTAGAGGGCTCCGCGAATTTCGACCAGCTGGGGTTCTTTAACTTGAACCCAATTGTGATGATGTTACAACTAACAACCATACACAAGTAAAAAATGCAAGTAATGAACGATTTATGGATCTTCTTATTGTTATCCATCTGTGCACATCTACGTAAATTTGTTTTGAGAGGAAGGCGTAGTTAATGTGGTACAGAAATGTTGTCTAATGCTCTCCATCATGGTTTCAGATTGATAGCCTTGGTGTTGAAAATAAGCCAGGGTCACTGGAGGCGAACGTTACTCTTGAGAAGTTAAAGAGCCATGTTGCTACTGAGCAAGACGGAAATAACACTATTAACTATTTATTTACACGGTAAGCACAACGGTTCCTCAAATTCTAGCTAGTCACTGATGTTGAAAAGCTATGTGCAAGTAATAGAGCACCGAAAAATTCTAGCATATCGACGGACTGAATGATGATGAGTGGGGCGAAGCATCCATCCGTCCGTTCATGCATACGTCCACCCGTCCAACCATGGGTCGATCATTCCGACCTTGTTCGTCCATTTAGTAAACTCCAAGTACCACCATCTCGCATTTTATATATTGAATAAATACAAGTACCACCCTCTAGCTGACATTTCAAGAACTAAACTCCGCTGTGGCACATACCCGATACAAGTGGTTACTACGCAGGACGATCGGGTGCTGCCTGAAGGAGCTACACCCCTAAAAAGCAGCAAGTTATCTCTAATAGTTCATCGGAAAGTCAAGAACAATGCATTTATTTCGCTGTTTTTTTTTCTTGGTACTCAATGAAAATAGTGGTCTAAATGAAATTTTTTCGCACTGGTTTTTCATGAATGAAAGAAATTCATGTACAATTTTACGTATTGTCCTCTGTGTGGTTGTACGAGCGAGGCTATTCACTAGATATCTGAACTCTCTTGAGTTTCCGTAGCGGTTGAAGCAGAAGGTGTAGTGTAACATAATTGCACTTCAGAGCAGCAACGTTCAAATACTGCTTTATAGGTGCGTGTCGGTCACTTCTGGCAGGCCGCCACGGTTGCCAGATTTAGCTACTTTACGCCACATTGGCTACCTTTAAAAGGCCGTGGCGACGAGAATATGGCGATGACACTTTGGCTACTTTTTGGCTAATATTTTTGAACTGGCACCAACAGCTAATATACGCTCAAACCAAGTTCGACTATACCAAAAAATATTAAGTTTTCCTTTACAGCGCAAGCAGCGGCATCCTCAGCGTAATCGCATTTTCTTTACTCGGAATACCATAAGCAATTGCGTGCGCGCAAAAAGCGTTCTGGCCGCCATGGTTTTCACAATAATAATGGGATTCATATATGTTAGACAGCGCTGTAACGTCGCTTGCGGGAGACTCGTTCAGGCTTTCTAGCCCTATCCATGTCACGCAGTAACGCTCTGAGCTGTACGGGTGGCGCCACCCTAGGCGAACGTTGGCGAAAAGTGGATTCGCGCGGCTCATTAAAGCCTGGCTGAAAGCGCATGCATTCTGATGTTGTTGCAGTCCTTTTTCTTTATGGTTTGATATTTCCACTGCCGACGCTGCTGTACTTGTTAGTCGTGACGTTTGTTATGTTATGTTATTGTTCTAATCTGTTTCCATTGGAACAACTGGGCTGTTCTTTATGTGTCTGTTGCGGTGCACGATACACTCCATCCGTTTCTAACGAAAATGTGTCTAAGGTGGTTGCGTGATCAGCTAACACAGGCACACACACACAAAAACATTTGCATGCGAAGAGTCTGCCAGTCTTGTTTTTCCAGTGACTCTAGCTGAAGACTGCGCATCGCATCGTCTGTTAAGAGGCCTAATACGACGAATGGTTTGGACATCTCCCCAAGAGTTTAGTTGCCCTGAGCCATTATTAAAATGCGGGTACGGCAGATTTATTGAGTTGGGGATGTTAGCGCCGAAATCGCAGTAATGAAACTTTGGATAGAGATATAAGCCTATTGCGATGTATCAGGTGCTAGTCATATGCAAGATGTTGCATACCACGATGCACTGGATTGAGCTCGCCCATTCGATTCTTCGCATCTAAAAAAATGGCAGATCCCAGGTACAGTGGGTATCGATGATATGCGACGAATCAATGAGAAATGTTGATATGTAACTTTAAAATCAGCACACTGTTACGAGGTGGAGGTAAATGTTGGCGTACATGACTTCCGTGTCACGATTATCATTTTTGGATGTGTTGTCTACTTTCTGTAGTGTTCTAGGTTTTCGGTTTCGGAATGACATGTGAGAATGACAGGGGGCGCCACTCTGGCATCCAGGATTTCAGGGTGACTGTAAAAAAAATCAGTGTGTGTTGGGTAACAGTGGAGTGTGGTTGTTGTCTTCTCTTCGGCGCTTCGCGCGAACCCGCGTGTTCGGGCTGGTCGGCGTCCCCGTCGGCCGCGTACGTCTCCGTCGGCTGTCTTCTTCTGCTTCGTCGGGACCAGCCAGCCCCCAACACAGCAATTGCGACGGGGATGGGAGCAATTCGCTCCGCATTCAGTGCAGCAACTTTCTGCTGCGGGGGGCCAAGGCGGCGGCTCTGTTTCACGAGACGCGTCAACATGGCGGCCCTTCATCTTCGTCTCGGCGCGGCGGCCAACATGGACGCCCGCCTGCACAGTCCTTCCGGGGCGGCCAACATGGCGGCCCCTCTGCGTCACGGGGGCGAGGAAGCCGACAATACGGCGACCCCATTCCGCCAAATTCTAGGTTTCAGGAACAGCACCGAGCTCCTAACTCACGTTCGCAAATTTCTTCTCCAAGTGCAACCGCGCATTGCTTTCGTTGCGGATCGGCTCGGCATTTAGCCAATTTTGCGCAGTGTCCCGCGAGAAACCGCACTTGTCTTGCGTGCGGAAAAATCGGACATTTTCAGTCCGTATGCAATTCCCGTCCAGTAAATCTTCCCGAACCAGTTTCTTCGTCCGCTCCTTCGAGCACTGCACAGACCAATACGGTCACTGTTTTAAATGTGGATGGCCTCCACACTACGTCCGAGCCCAGCATCGTAGCTTCAGTGGGCCATGTGCCCTTGTCATTTCTCGTGGACACTGGTGCCTCAGTCTCTTTATTCAGTGCCGCTGACTTCCATAGTAATTTTTCCAACATTCAGCTTTTGCTTTCACACGTCGTTCTACAAACATATTCCAAGGAAACGACTGATGATTTAGGTCAATTTACAGCTCAGGTCTCCTATCGCAGTCGCACTGCTTCCATTACTTTTTATGTAACTGCCAATGGCAGCTCGGTTTTGGGACGTGACGCCATCAGGGCTTTGTCCAACAACATCGTCGCTGCGACTATCACGTGTGCTCAAGTCGACGTCCAAGATGATCTTCCGGCCAACGCGCCTTCTGAATTCCACCTCCTGTTCACCCGTGAACTGGGTTGTGTGCGCGGTTTCGTGCATAAAGTGATGCGTCGACCAGGTGTGTGCCCTGTGCGTGCCAAGCTGCGCCGCATTCCTCTTATTGTCCGTGAGCAAGTCTCTGCGGAACTGTCTCGCTTTCAAGCCAGCGGAATCATCGAGCCTGTCTCTGCTTCCGACAGGGTTTCTCCACTGGTCGTCGTCAAGAAAAAAGATGGATCCCTTCGACTATGCGTCGACTTACGAGAACCGAACAAGGCGATCATCGTAGATGGTTTTCCACTTCCTCACACTAAAGAACTGCTTCATCAGCTCTCCGGAGCGGCATGTTTCCCGAAGCTGGACCTCACGTCTGCTTATCACCAAGTTGAAAGTTCTGAGTGCAGTAGAGACTTAACCACATTTGTATCGCATGAAGGCTTGTTTCGGTTTCGCCGCGTATTTCGGGCTTGCATCTGCCCCTGCAGCGTTTCAGAAAATGATGTCAAATATTCTTAAGGGTTGTAATGGTGACCTTTGTTACTTGGATGACATTTTGGTGTGGGGACGTACTCGCGAAGAGCACGATGCTAACTTGCATACTGTTCTCAACCGCATCAGTGAATGTGGTATGAAACTTAATAACAAGTGCATTTTTTCTGTGAATGAGTTACAATTTCTAGGACATAATGTCAGTTCCCGCGGCTTGACATCTGTTGAATCTAAAGTTCAGGCCATTGTCAATGCCCCACGGCCTACTGATTCCAAAACTTTGCAATCTTTTTTAGGTCTTGTTGGTTATTATGCCAAGTTTGTTCCTCACTATGCTGATGTTGTTGAACCACTGCGTACTCTACTTCGTCAAGCACAGACTTTTAACTGGTCAGCTGAAGCTGAGCAGAGCTTCATTCGAGTTAAGTCAATACTGGCCTCAAAGCCAGCTGTTAGTATTTTCAATGAGAAGCTTCCCATTGTCATCACGACGGATGCGTCCGATGTTGGACTGGGAGCAGTGTTTCAACTATTCAGAGGTGATCAGCTCATCAATATCGCTTTTGCATCTCGTACATTGACCCCGGCTGAACGCAGATATTCAGTAAGAGAGCCTGAAGCTCTCGCGTGTCTTTTTGCCTGTGAAAAATGGCATGCTTACTTGTGGGGCTGGCACTTCACATTACGTACAGATCACCAAGCACTAGTCGCTCTTCTTTCTGCAGGATCCGAAGGCCGCCACCCCATTCGCATTTCCCGTTGGTGTGCCAAACTCATGTATTATAATTTCAGTGTTCAATAATAATGCAAAGGTTCTAATAACGTGGTTGCTGATGCACTGTCGCGCCTTCCTCTTCAGATACCTATTACTGAAGAGCGGGATGAGAAAGTTGTTTCATTTGTTACTTCCTGCATTACTAAAGCTGAGCTTCAGGCAGCTACAGCTGCAGATTCCACTTTGTCTCAAGTTCTCAAATATTTACGTGAAGAATGGCCTTCCAAATGTGCTTTTGCTTCTGAATTCTTGCCTTACTTCACAGTCCGACAGGAACTGTCTTGTGTCGAGGACTTGCTTTTCCGCGATGAACGCGTGATTCCCCCTGCTTGTTTCCGTAACAAGCTAATACAGCTTGCCCATGAGGCCCATCCAGGCATTGTGCGCACCATACAGAATCTCAGAGACAGGTACTGGTGGCCAGCCTTAGACAAGCAGGTCGAGCATACAGTTTACAACTGCCACATATGTCAGGCAGCTGACAAGTCTGGTAAACCTGCATTTTCTCCGTTGCAGCCAGTGCAGTGGCCTGATCGGTCTTGGCAGAAACTCGGCATGGACATCATCGGTCCTTTGCATAATGTTCCGCAAAATGCCCGGTTCATTGTTTCTCTCATCGACTACCATTCCAAATGGCCAGAGCTTTGTTTCACACATACGGTTACTTCTGAGGTCATCATTGAGTTTCTGTCTTCAATCTTCAGCCGGGAAGGTTTTCCTGATGCCATAGTTACGGACAATGGTCCACAGTTTCAGTCCCAACATTTCGAGTCTTTTCTTTCACAACGAGGAATACAGCACTTGAGGTCATCAGTTTTCTATCCCCAATCAAATGGGCAAATTGAGCGCTTTAATCGCGTTCTGAAGGAACATATCCAGATCGCCCAATTAGAGCACCGTCCCCTCAAGCAAGTCTTGACTGATTGTTTAGTTTCGTACAGGTTCACACCACAAGGCACCACTGGAGTGTCTCCTGCTCAACTTCTCCATGGTAGGCAACCGCGAGTTGCTCTCAACATAGTGTCTTTGCCTCGTAACATAGCAGTGTCTTCTCCTGATCAAATCCGTACCAGGGTTTTTTCTAGTCAACAAACAATGAAGAAATATGTCGAACCCGTCGAGGTGCAAAGCAGTCCAAAGTTCGCACTGGTGATCTAGTCAAGGTTCGTGTGCCAGGCAAGCGCCCCAAGTATCGGGGTCCTTACAAAGTCTTGGGCCAGGTTAGCCCCACTTCGTTTCACTTAAGTGATGGTAACATCTGGAATGCTTAGTGCCTTGTTATTTTTCATACGGATTCACCTTCAACACCTAAATGTCTTCCCCATCACGTTCCGTCCACGCCTTTATACTATCCATCAGATTATTACATGTGGCCTCCATGTACAGGCATTTCTTCAAGGAGAGAGGCGTTACCAGTTGGTGTCACTGGTTCAAGTACACCAAGTCATACGGTTCACTTGGAACCTTCAAATTCGGCGGAGACCATTGAACCGGACTCCGGTCCGCAAAATTCTTCCGAAGCTCATGCTGCGAGCTCTGATGAGACCGCGAATTTTAACGCTCGTTCAGAGCCTTCACAATCTTCCACTACTCTTGATGCGTCACATCAGAGCACAAGTGACCAAGGTGCAGAGACGCCTGATTCTACACCCAAAAGGGCCCGCCCTAAGAGGAAGCGGCATAAGCCGCGTCGGTTCGAAGGCTACGTGATGTAGAACTCTTGTTCCGAACGGTTGTGTACATTTTTTTGTTTGTAAGTGCATTTTCAAGACTCGTAGTGTGTGAGTTCGGTGTGCCGTGCTCTGAATTTTCATGAGTTCTAATGTACATACCTTGTAAAATATGTTGGTATCGATCATGTATAAATATAAACAGTGTATACGTGAACTTCTTTCGAGGAGGGGATGATGTTGTGTTCTAGGATTTCGGTTTCGGAATGACATGTGAGAATGCCAGGGGGCGCCGCTCTGCCATCCAGGATTTCAAGGCGACTGTAAATAAAATCAGTGTGTGTTGGGTAACCGTGGAGTGCGGTTGTTGTCTTCTCTTCGGCGCTTCGCGCGAACCCACGTGTTCGGGCTGGTCGGCGTCCCCGCCGGCCGCGTACGTCTTCGTCGGCCGTCTTCTTCTTATGCTTCGTCTGGATCAGCCAGCCACCAACACAGCACTTTCCTCATATGTTTACGTCAGGTAATACCAAATTTAGTATATGTGAAGCTAGCGAAATGGTTGCGAGCACGCTGTGAGCGTTGTATGTAGTCATGCTCTTATATCACACGCGTGTCAGGATTAACATGTTTGTGCCAGTCATATTTCGTCATCCATTGGCATCCCGTAACACCAAATTTGGTATATGTGGAGCTAGCGAAACGGACGGGAGCGCATCATATAGGGCCCACTGTACTCCAATGTAGCGTTGACGCGGGCGCACGCTGGGCACAGTGACGTTACGTTCACAAAACGCGAGCACTCTATAGTCTGAGGCCAGGCGCAACCAGCGTCTGTCGGCGTGGCCCGACGGCAACCGGCACGAAATGCGAAATGCTGCATTTCGCGACGATGCATTACCCCGACAACACTGCGTCTCCCTCTTTTCGGGACGGAGGGAGGCTGGACGCACCCAAACGCGCAAAAGGAAGGAGTTGTGCTTTGCGTTTTTTCACTTTTTGTTGTGATTTGTATATGTTCGAATAAAAAGTATTTATCTTTCATAAATAGTAAATATATAAATAATGTTCATGCTTGTGTAAAATACTGACGATTTTGGTGTTTTACCCAGCATCAAATGTTAGAATGAATGAACTTGGCCTAAGAGCATGATTTATTCTGATTTTAGGAAGCCACTGTTCGTGAAAGCAACTGGAGAGGAGCCTAACGACCATTACACTTGTAAGTAAATGAAAACTACTAAATTGGTGATGTAATAATTTGCTGCGTTTTTCACGGGTGATCGCTGCTCTTAACAGAAGGGGTCCTGATCAAAATTGTCCCTTATTACATTCAATATATGTTACAGTGTACGGTACAAACGGTGATAATCAGCAGATCTTACAAAATTATGCATCATCTTCCCGTAAGGACCAACAGAGTGGGATGCGAAAATATCGCCGTGGTGCGCATCGAGTTTCGTTTCACTTGTGAACACAACTCAAGCCACACCCTAACAAATGTTAGAGCGAGAATGTATTGAGGAGAGAGGAAGCGTGAGCACCGTGGAAGGCCAGGCGTTGCAACGCCCTGGAACGTTATCTTGCTCTGGCCGCAGAGAGTTGCGTACAATCATTTGCCTGCGCTGCACCTTTGGCGTAGATATGCAGAGGTGAGGAGGAGAGCGCACAGCTGCGAGGGAGAATAGAACGAGGGACAGTTACCCATGCGCGGTATCGTCGCGGACGCCGCAGAATGGACACTGCCCCGAGTATAACACGCAATCACATAAAAAAAAACTAGCAGCTGTTCTTTGTTCAAATACATTCGATGAGCGCCGCTCTTTAGAAATGAGACGAGAGCGGGTTTTCCTCGGTCATGAAGGTGTTGGGTGGGGAGAGCGCCTGCTGCACTCGGTGACGGGATCGACAAGAGTCGGAAGGATGTGGATGGATGGATATGGCCCCTTTCGATCGGGTGGTGGCTAGCGCCACCAAGCCATAATACTTAATGAACCAAAAACTAGATTTTTTTCCCTTTAAATAGTAAGGACGAGGATTCGCACTTTGCATTGAAGGGTTTAATTTTCACTCGTGCCTTGACTTTAGCCACCAATGAGCTCACCTCCTCCTAGTTAATTCTACCCGCTTGAAGTCTATTTTGCCCTCCCTGTCCCTAAACCCCAGTGCTTTGCAAAACTCTGCGCCATCATCCTGAAGTATAGGGTGAAGCCCTTTATAGAACATTACAAAGTGCTCGGCACTTTCCTCTTCCTCTCCTCACGCACTGCATACCGTGTCTACCCTTTTGTATTTGGCCCGATATGTCTTGGTTCACAATACTCCCGTGCTGGCCTCAAAACGTAGAGAACTACCCCAAGTATTATAATAGATCCTTTCCTTGGCAATTTCCTGCTTAAAAGTTCGATAGATCTCTAGTGCGGACTTCTTAATCATGCCAATTCACATACGAGTCTCAGCTTCCTTCACCTTCTTGACCAATAATTCTTTTTGGTTTGGCCCCTGCTGTTTTCCAAGTATTTACCAGTCAAATTTCTGGTTCACTTTTTCCATTTTGTATTGACATTCTTCATACACAAGTGCCAGGGATCTGTACCAGAATGCCTTCTTAGCCCAACGCTCCTCCCCAATCCTCTCAAACGCTTCCAAATTTTATCTTGCTGCTAGCTTCCCTGCCCACAATTGATGTTCATCCCATATCACCTTGTACTCCTTGATTTGGTGTATTCCCATCAGCTCCTAAGGAAAGTCCTTCATTCCACAGTGCTTAATTTCTAATTTTGCTTGAACTTCTGATCTCATGCACGAGACTGCATTGCTGAACGTCAGACCTGGAACCATGACCGCTTTCCATATTCCTCCCACAACATCATACCTACTAAAATTCCTAAGTGCCCTGTTTTTCATTACCGCTGCATTCCTCCTTTAGTCGTTACGTATATTTCGTGTTCTCTTAGGTGTTTGGCGCCATTGCTTACCCATACGCCCAGATATTTGTATTTATCTGTTACCTCTGGCGTGACCTCCTGTTTTCTAAGCTCACTACCTTCATTGTCATTAAAAATCATGACTGCTGATTTTTTCTTATAGAATCTGAAATCAAACCTATCTCCCTCATTACTGCAGATATCCATCGATCTCCGCAAACCTTCCTTGTTGTCGGCCATTAGCACTATACCATCTGCGTACATCAATGCTGGTAGTGCCTGTTCAACGAGTTTTTCTTGTTTGATGAAAAAAACGTTGAAGCCCAGTCGACTTCCCTCTAATTTGACCTCTAATCTTTGTAGATACATCACGAATAATAAGGGTGACATAGGACACCCCTGCCTCAGCCCCTGTTTTACCTTTGCGGGCTTGGATACCTGTTTTTTTCCACTTCATAACTACCTTCTTACCTTTAGAGATATCCTTTGAAAGATAAGTGACTCCATCTTTCACGCCTAGTGTCCAGTATTCCCCACAATGCCTCTTGAACCACGCTATAGTACGCTCCCTTGATATCCAAAAATGCTAGCCACAGAGGCCTGTGTTCCTTTTCTGCTATTTCGGTGCACTGCGTCAGTGAGAAGAGATTGTCTTCCAACCTCGTGTGTTTCCGAAACCCGTTCGGCTGTTCCCCCAGCCCCCCCTTCATCTTCTATCCATGCCTGCAGTCTTTCCTTTATAATCTGCATCGCCAGCCTGTAGACCACTGATGTCACTGTTATACGACGGCAGGTGTTTATGTCAGCTTTGTCCCCCTTTCCTTTATAGATCATGCTCATCCTGCTATGTTTCCATCCATCGGGGAATTCACCATCGATTAATATTTTGCTCACTGCCTCTCTCAAAGCCTACTTAGACTTCTGACCTAATGTCTTTATCAGCATATTTGGAATGCCATCTGAGCCTGTTGAAGTACTACAAGGAATCCTCTTCTCAGCCCTTTCCCACTCTCATTGTGAAAATGGAGCCATTGCGCCACTTGATTCATCCTTGTTTATTGTGGTGCATAAAGCACTTCTTTGTTGAAATTTTTCTGTCACCCCTGTTCTTATATATTCAATAGCTTCTTCCCCTTCTAGCCTAGCACCTTGAGCTGTAGTTATAAACCTCTGCTCTAGGCTCGTATCATTTCCTAGGTAGTTTAGATGGTTCCAAAACTTCGCAGCTGCCTTTCTACCTTTTTTATGTACTTCTGCCAGCCACTGAGCTCCCTTTTTTCTAATCTTTCCATCGATCAGAAGGGATGCATCCCTTCTAAAGCTTAGAAAGATGTTTCATTTTCTTTCAACATTATCTGTCGGTTCACCCTGCTGCTTAGCATGTCTGTGTTTCCTAGAGGCTTCCCGACGTTTCGCTATGGCTCTCTTAACTTCCTCATCCCACCAACTTTTGGGTTTGTGTCTTCTTTTCGGGGTGACTTGTCACGTGGCTTAGCAGGCTCTAGCTCAGTCTAATTAGATTCGTCTATGTCAAACACTGTTTTATTATCCTCAGTGATTACTTTCCCAATTTGTTTATTGGCTATTTCAATGTGCATTTCTGAATAAAAATTTTCTTGTAGTAGCTCGTTTCGTCTCCTTCCCACTTTCACTGCTCTTCCAAAACTTAGGTTGATACGTTTGTGATCACTACCCAGACTTCTGGAACCACCTTCATCTAGGTGCATTCCCCTGAGCTTATCATACATCCTTTGTGCTATTGTAGACTGCAGCCTTCCTACCTCTCATGTCATTTGCCCTTCACACTTCTCGGTACTGTTGCAAATGATCAAATCATGCCTTTCACACACATCCATGATCATTTTGCCTGTCGGGTCGGTATACCCATCTATATCTTCTATGTGCGCATTCATATCTCCTAGTATAATTATCTCGCACTCTCCTCCTAACTTCTATATGTCCTTTGATATGCACTCTACCATTGCCTGGTTTTCCTCTCTGCCCTTTTGGTCAGTGTCAGCGCGTGCCATCTGCTGCCGGGGCTGCGCTATTCAAGTGCGCGCGCCTGATATTTTGCTCGGCATGCTTACTCGGCACTGGGAGTTTCGCACAACGGCTATGGCAAAGTGTTGGCCTAAGGATCTACGCTCTCAATTACTTGGTGAACGTTTGAGCTTGTTAGTCAAGAGTGGGATGTGACAGAGATAACTTGGCCCGTTTGAATTCCTTTTTCAAGTGCTAGCTTTCCTTGCGTTCTATCTGCATGCCTCAACCGTGCCGTAAAAGAACGAACTACTGTGTATCCAGCATTGGTCGTTTCCATCTGTACTGGAGTGCCTTGCAAATTCACTTAAGGTCCTACTAATTCTTTTTGAGAATCAGCGAATGACCCACTTTGGGTGCGCAAGGTGACACGTGAAAGTGCACAATTCCTCACTGTAGTAATGCTCTTGCAGCTGGTGTTGATTAACATTCCTGAGCACACTATAATATTTCGGTGTTTAAACACCTATTCATTGTGCAATTTACACGTTTCGACATCTAGGAACATCATATGCTAATGCCACCCTATATTGCATGCAATAAGGAGACTCTCTTTACTACGTGTCATTCCAATAAATATTTGTCTTGTTTGGAATATCAATGCATAGCGATGCTCTGTGGTCGGCCAGCTGCTTGTGATGAAAACGGCCAACAGTCATTTATAACAGAACCGCTTTTAACACAGCCAAGCGTAGTATGATAAAAAGGCGGGAAGAGGAAGCGAGAGTCAGGAGTAGTGGATGTGTGAATGAATAGAATGGGAATGCGGGAGAAAGAGGATAAAGCATAGCATAGCAAGTCTATTATTTCATTGCCATGGCGAATTGAATGTAGTAAATAAGTGCAAAAAATGAAGTCAACGTCACGAGGAGAGATGTGCATAATCGGCGACCACTGTTAATGGCATTGAAAAAAAAGCTACGGCGGTGAAGCATTCGCACATTTAGCACTACACGAAGTAGTTCAATTTGACACGGGTCTCGTAACGCTGTGTAAGATGACAGGTTGCGCCATCAGCGTTTCAAGTAGACGGAGATGCGACTTAGCATTCAAGGTACATGTAGAAAGGCGGAGCTTTCTCGCTCAGGTGTTCAAAAACGCCACGCATCATAAAATTAATTAAACGATATAGGAATATCTTCTGGTGTGAGCTGTGTCCTGTCTCAGGTAGGTCTACGTAGAAAATAAAGATGAAAAATTCTTATTTTCCGTGGAGAATACGGGTGCTATTGTAAAACTAGATTTACTGGCGGTAGAGTGGCTATCACTTTAATTCCAAGAGGGAGAGAGAGAAAGATAGGTTGATGAAAGCAAAAGACTCAACTTCTGGAGCCCTAGTTGGAAGGATGGCTCAGTGCTTGTGGGGAGGGTTGTGAATATCAAAGATATGAAGGAGAGAAAAGAAGATAAGATATGGTGTATATGACTGGGAGCCAGGCGGGTGGCTTCTATAGCTGTTTGTCCAGTGCAGTGACCCTAAGCAAGTGAAAAACCGCATTGAAGACCAGGGTGTGGTGCAATGCATGGAAGAGGAGGTTCCTCTATGTAGCCGTGGGCAGACAGTAGCGACGGAGCGCGGCGAGCAAGACTGCTCTTTGTGCGCGAAACGCTGGGCAAACGCATAACAGGTGCTCCATAGTTCCGGCTTCCCCACACACAGTCTACGCAGGGGACGAGGCTTTCGCAAGCCAGTGACTACGAGGCCAGGAGCAACCGATGCACTAACGCAGTAGAAAGCGCCTGTCCCTTCTGGTGAAACCCCGGTCAGGCAGCCGGCTTGGTAATTTCATCCTGGCTACACGATTGTCAGGGTGGCAGCGTAGCTACAAAAGTTGTTGCCGAGTCTAGTGAAAGATGAGAGAAAGGGGGAAGGAATAAGTGAACTCCGTCGCAAATGTATACGCCTGTTCTCTCACCGTAGAGGCCGAGCAGCCTTCAGGTTTCCAACGCCAGCGCACGCTTACTCGTGAACGAGTTCCCTGCTGGAGCACAAGGGAAACATTGCTCGGCACGTTTTACTATTTTACCGTTGAGTGAGGTTGCATATATTCATATAATTGATATCTCCGAATCTCACGTGACCAAATTCAAATGCGGTCACAGGAACCAGTGATGGAGGTCCCGCTGAAGCAGTGTTTCTGCGGTGACCTCAGAAATGTGGGGCTCAACTGAAACGTGATTTATATAACTAGGATTGATTGATATGTGCGGTTTAACGTCCCAAAACCACCATATGATTATGAGAGACGCCATAGTGGAGGGCTCCGGAAATTTCGACCACCTGGGGTTCTTTAACGTGCACCCAAATCTGAGCACACGGGCCTACAACATTTCCACATCCATCGGAAATGCAGCCGCCGCAGTCGGGATTTGAACCCGCGACCTGCGGGTCAGCAGCCGAGTACCTTAGCCACTAGACCACCGCGGCGGGGCTTTATATAACTAGGAAGCAAAGCCTATAAGAGTAAAAAGTTACAAGTGGCATCAGAGGCCTACACCGCCGTGATCACTAAAACTATGTGCAACGTTACAGGTCTACAGACATGATCTATACCAATAGTCTATAGCAGAATTACAGACATGATCTATACCAGGAGTCTCCACGTAAGCATTCAGCCGCACGTCACAAGCTCCACTCATGGGCGTCTCATTGTTTTCTTCGTCCTATAGCTTTGCTTCTTAATAAGTATATTCCAGAGCTACGCAGTAATAACTACTTTAAAGAATTTTGTATTGAGACCCTGTACAGTTCCTATTTGGGAGACAGTGAAACTCGAGTACTTCTATAATTTAGCTCTTCGTTGACAATAGATGCTTCATAAGATTCGGTGTCGTAGCGTTGTAGAACTGGTGCCAATATTTTCTCAGAGAAGACACTTATATAAGATATGGAAATACCATTCTAGAATAAATATGACAATAGATACTGATAAGACTGTGCGCTAAATATTGAAATAAATACCGATCCCTTATTTGTTAGATTAAACCAACTAGAAACATTTATTTAATCCTAAACTTCAATATGTACATAACGTTGCACCTTCATCATGACAGCAGCATGCATGACAAAAAATGTTGCCCCGTCTTCCCACAGGAAATAGCCACAGGAAGTGCAATTCACACAATTGGCAAGACCCTATTCGTAACCAGAAATCACGACCGCAGTAGAGTACTCTTACATTGCGCTTTGGCTGTAATAACTCATGGCCCAGAGCATGATATCCTAAATGAAAGATTAGTATGGGAAGCATGCAAACTGAAATGCAGCATGCAGTACAAGATATTACGAGACGTAGAAGCATGAGCATAAAGTTATTATTGGATGGTAACTTATAATGATGCTTTTGTTTGCAGACTATGGCACATTCAAAACATTTTGCAGTACAATGAAGAGCGCTGTTGTCGTTCATCATGAGGGTATGAACAACTCCACAAATGCTATAGGAGCGACGGCATGGATGTAAGTGAGGACTTTTATAATTTCGATTTTAAATGTGATGGAATGCTAAAAGTCGTTAAAGAACGAGAAACATGATCACAGCGAGGCACGTAGCATGTGACAAGACTGTCCAGGAAATGACGTAATCGAAGGGAACAGATATTAGTGACTGTAGTGATGTTCAAGAAGGACCATGTTGCATTGAAATATTAGTTTTTATATTAAAAAAATTGTAATGAGGTACCTGTGTGCGAGTGATAATGTTACTATGTCTTAAAACATGCTATTAGTTTTGATGTCTCTACTTTATTGTTTAAAACGTGCCCAAATTTGCACAAAAATATTTGGGAGAACGTACACCATATCTGATGAGTCTTCTATTGTTTTAACAATCCAGAAAGGCATCACTTCGATGGGTTGAAGCATCCATATTTAGGGTGAATGATGAGAGTGAACTAACCCTAGAACTTTACCGTCAAGTGAACTAATGCAGATGCTATCCAAGTGCTAATGCGCAGCCTAAACAAAACTGCTTCTTTTTATTCTCAATACAGAAACTTCAGACTATGAATTTCAATCAGATCTCATGAATAATTTTTTCCGAGGGATCACCTAACACGAAGAATTAGCTCACGAAAACTGCATAAAGTTTTAAGAAGTCAGGAACATAATCTTTCTGGAACGCTGCAAATGCACGTCCGCACAATAATATTACTAATGACGGCTTTTTTACGTTGCGAAACCCCCAAGCACGATAATGATTATCAGAGGCAGCTACGCAAACGACTACGGAAATTAAGCCTGCTGGAACTTCTTTGACGTTCATTGGCAATGTCTCATACATGGGTTTCTACTCCTTCCCCTCCATCAAAATGCGACCGCCAAGGCTTGGACGTAATTCGTGACCTCTGGGTCAGCAGCTGAGCACTTTAATTGCTATCACTTTCATCGTGGACGTCACAACGATTATCCATAGCCTCAGGCAGCGACAGTTTGTATGTGGCTTAACTCTCATATCTAATCAGAGAAATAGAGGCCAACCGTGACGCAGTAACCTAAGACAGCATACAAAGTGCCTAATAATAATATTAACATCAATATTCATAATATTATGTGATGTTTTACATCCCTAACCGCAATATGATCATGAGAGTCGCATTAATGGAGGGCTCCCGAAAATTCGACCATCTTGTGCCCTGTAACATGTTCTGACATCGCACTATAGATGAACCTCTGGCTTGGATCAAATCCGCGACTTTTGGGTCTAAGCACTCTCACGACTGCTTCACTGGGGTGGACATTATGCTTGATAGCTCTCTCCTTATGGCATGACAGCTTTTGTGTGTTTCGCAGCATTCGTGAATGCTTCGAACAGCTGAATACCAAAGCTGTGAGGAAAGACTTGTCTGACGTCAAACTTCGGTAAGATGGAAAGGTTTGCGTTTTGTGCAAACCACCCTGTATGTTTTTCAAATCCCGCCTTCCAGGGCCCTTTCCGTTCCACTACCGAGAAGTTCAACAGTGTCGACAAATAAAGTGTTTCTATGCATTACTGTTGCACTACAGGAACAGCACTTTCCTGAGGTTCCAGTGCATCCACGTTCCACGAGATGGATGCGCTGTAGATGCCCACTTTAAAACATGGGAGGTTTGTGTTCACAGCAGCTCCGCCAAGAAAAATTAGTATATTTGATTGATTCGTGTCGCTTTGACAATGACGCCTTAGTGAGCAAAGCATAAGTGCAAGCAATTTTTTTGTTGAATCGACCTGCGTATTCAATTTGTGCTAACTACATTACGCAGTAACAGGGTGTCCAAAAATCTTTCAACGGCAAGTTAACGTAACGCCAAAAAATATATTACTGCAAAGGCAACGCGAGAAAAGTCCAAAATGTCTGTACACATCACGTCTACATCTCGCTCGGAGGAATCAAAGTATTTCTATTTCTACTCTATTGCAGCTTTGGTCTAACAGGTTTTGACTCTGTCGAGCTGGATTTCTTCACAATGCTGTGGGTCTTTGAGTAAGTTACCGTGTTCTTACACTTTTGAAATATGGCCTGTATTTTTGAAGTTATGCAATGATAACAAAAAAGAAGGCTGCGTTAGGTCTAACAAAATCGTGGAAACAAAGCAGTAAGACGAGCCTTGGCGAAAGATTCAAACGTCTCTAAAATAGACTCGGGGAGCTCGATTAGCGCCTGCGCATGTCGGCCTAATAGTACGTACCAGTCACGCGACTTGCAATTTTGGGAAACAAAACAGCATTTCATGAATGCTCTTAATTTGTACAGACAGCCTGCATGTTTAATAAGAAATCTTTTTTCCTCTCACTCTCTCCGTAAATAAACCAATATATATATATATATATATATATATATATATATATATATATATATATATATAGACGATGGTTGTGGCAATCAGCGTTTCATTTATTCGCAGAAAAAGATTCTGGCTGTCTTTCAAGAACTGTCGGGGCAGATTTCTTGTGTCTTTACAAAGTTTATTTGGACCCTAGTTACCTTGAGTGCTTTAAAGCTCTTAGAAAATGTCACTCAATCTTACTCTTCGATTTTAGGCCCATAGGGTAAGTTTTCACTACACCCGTTAGTTGTGTGGAAGCAAAAAGAAAGCTTGTGTAATATAGATGTGGTGGGTAGTTATTAGGAAACTTTCAAAAAGTACCCCCCAAAAAATGGTGTCAAGGCCACTGTGCATGCGCAAAACCCAAACAAATTTTGGTTTTAAGTTTGAGACGCTATTTCTCGAATTTAGCAGGAGCTCCAAAGCCTGCTTCAAAAGTTTTGGGTTAGCAGACGTGACAGCACGCAATGATGTGAGGGCTATCGGCCAAAACTAGAATGACGTAGAATATGGGGAGTGTCCAAAGCACCGCACACCCTATTTGAAAACTTGTTGCTTCTGCTTGACCCAAGGCGTCCATACGTAAAAGACTTTGAGGCCCCAAGCTTTTGGGGCCCCTATTCGAAAACTCCCTGTTATTATACAGTTGGGACCCCAGGACCTGTTTAACACCGTTGGAAGGGTTCTTTTGTAAACAAGAGAAACTAGTACTGAGCTACAAATAAATAACCTCTTACTCCAGAAATAAGTACTACAAGTACATAAAATAAAATAATATTTCACCAAATATATCAAAACAGATTAAATACCGAGGTGTACTAACACATTGAAGTGGCAATTAAGCTGCAAAGTATTCGAAAGAATAAGGTTTTCCACTAAATTCACCTTCAGTGGAAAGCTTGAGTCGACGCGCAATACTGAAAGCATTCACCTGAACAATCGCGCAGCTTCTGCATGACGACAAAGTAACTACGTACTCTTCTAATTCCGGCATTAACGTGTCAGAAAAATATCTATGCCATTGTGGGGCAACGTGATTTAGGTGGTGAAATGTCAACACTGGATGTCTCTAGCCTTCTAATTGTATTACGTCAACAAATAGGAGACCTTGCATGTTTTAAAAATGATAACACAAGGACTTCTATGAGAGCCTGGGCATAGCCTAGAGACTAAATGTACCCACATATTCACTTCTATGTTTGACCTGACGGGCAGCAAAGTATGCGCAGCTCAAAATCACAACTTTTTGGGTGCCCAGTAAGAATAATACGAGTTGAATACTACAGTAATTGACGTTCATTCATGTGAAGTTAGTGTAACATTTTACATGGAGTGTGCAGTTACCCTTAAAATATGTTTACCGAAATTCACCTACCCATTAAACCATGCGGTGGCTCTAAGATCATACCCAATACTTTAATCAAAATAATAGCACACATACTCATGAGGCATCGAGTTCTAGCACAAGGAATAATTTAATTTTCATGTTGCTGCCAGAATATATGCATTGATTTAGACGTCACCTCAGTTGTCTTAAGTTAAGATTATTCAGCAACTTTATAAGTAGCTGAGGACACATTGTCTTGGGCTTGAGCATAATACGATAACATGTATAATCTAAGGAATAGTGGTCAGTCATAAAAATATAAATGTGCTCATCGCAGAGTATATGTTACACTGTGGTGAATTTCATATGACGTAGACATAGGGCATGTCCACAAGTGTGGGACATCATGCATCGCCACCGTTTTGACGACAGCCATTGCCTCCGTAAATAATGTCGAAAAGGCAAAAAAAATCATATCTGACGAAAAGAGTTCACGAAAAACCACACACAATAATACGAAGCAAACACCCCGGAAATCCCTTCTATAATTACAGTGTCGCACAACAAACATAAATATTTCTTGGACCGATTATTGTGTTAAATACGGGCCAACGGAGCGGGCTAAATTACCAATTAGTGGTCTGAAATGTCGTTTGAAGCAAACATAGTTTGCAGTGCAATACTTTGAAAATGCTAGTATGTTCCAGTGGATTTGTGCTGCACGTAACAATGAGTAGATTTCCATAACTGGTTGTTTTCATCAGATATGACTTTTTAACACAAAAGCCTTTTAAGCCAGGACCCACCAAGATTTCAGTTATGTATTTCCGTCACAAAAATGATGCACGAAATGTACACCATAAGATCCTAAAGAGACAAGTTTCGTCAAGGGGTGTTGAAAAAAAACCTCTCAATCTGCAGGAAAACGGGCTGAGCATGCTATCTACTGCACCATGGCCACAAACTCTTGCGGCTTAGAAACACGTCTTTTATAGCTCACATGCAGTTGTCTCTGATAGTGGACTTCGTCAGATGACTGGTGTCGATGTCT
This sequence comes from Rhipicephalus microplus, assembly GCF_043290135.1. Taxonomy (NCBI): domain Eukaryota; kingdom Metazoa; phylum Arthropoda; class Arachnida; order Ixodida; family Ixodidae; genus Rhipicephalus; species Rhipicephalus microplus. The sequence continues at coordinate 36,687,180 of NC_134707.1, read as the reverse complement.
TGGAGCGGTAAAGTAACTTATCATTGCTGTGATCCATGGACTTAACAACATCAACGCGTGTGTCAGATTCAGCACGCCTTAAACTGACTGCAAACACCTTCACACAGCTTCAGTTGGCGACTTCAGTAAAAATGTCGGGGGTCTCTCGTAGCATGCACAGCCTGTGCCCGACTCGTGTACTGCAATATCACCTTCCTCACTCTAGCTTGCCCGAAAAGAATCACAGCTGAGCTAAAGTATATAGTTTCCTATGTATACTATTGTTTATGGGAGGGGCAATGCATGCCGCTTCAGTGAGCGTGAAAACGATGGATAATACATGGATTGGTTTAATCTTCGTACTTTCGGCTCCATTTGGCTTATCATGGCCTGGAGCTGCTTTGTCAGGTAACACCAGCCAGAAAATGTTCTGCAGTTGCATTCACCACCTTTTAGGCTAACCAATCTGCTCATGAAGTTCAAAACGGTTCGTTTCTTTACGTGAAACAGACCAAAGCACAACAATAAACAAAGCCACTAACGAAGACAGGGCAAATCTATGTACTAACCACCACCCCCATGGTCGCTGAAAGATTCGTGGCTGCGAATGAGCGAGTGAAACAACTTTTTAGGTATAAAAATAAGTTCTGTACAATTTTAATAGACAACTGCTCTAACTTTTATTGAAATATCTCTTCAATCCCACTTCAGACGTTGCCCGAAAAGCAATTGCCCGGCACACTGCACTCCGCAATGTCCAGCATAATGAGCTGATAGAAGACACCTGGATAAGTTTTCAACTATCAAATAAAACAGAGGAGTAGCGTGGATGAAATGCGAGTTAATAAAGTACTTTTTCATGCATACCTTGTGACATACGTAGTACATCTAGTCATGCTCCACCTGTTCATCTTACAGCGAAAGCTGTGAGGAGATCACAACAAGGTAGCCGTAGTTGTCTGCCATCGCCACCGGTGTCTCTAGCCACGCAAGAAAAAAAATGCAAATAAGAAAAAAAAGCAAAAACGATGGAACGGGGTTCAAGCGTCGATTCCCTTTGTGAAAGCGTAATGTTCTATTAATCAGTGACGCTAAAGGTTGAACCTCTGTTTTAAACTGACCTTACGCCTGTGAAATAAGGAATTGCACGAACATGCAGAATCAGGTGCTTTAAAACAGTAAAACAACAGCCAAGAATCACTCAATTCGAATTGCGTAACGAGCATGTCGTTAATTGCTGAAACCTACATCGAAATCTTCAGACCATTCTTTTATAACGTGAACCATATTATTAAGAAACTGTTTGGAATGCCACGCAATTGTCTAGCCGGGAGCACACTTCTTCGAAGAAGGACGGCTAATAACATAACGAATGCTTCATATTATTCATGGCATTGTGAGTAGCATGAGATTGTGATTGCAACAGTTTCTCCAAAAGTGAAAAAAAAAATGCTTTACAAAGGTCTTTTTTCTAGCTTTTGCTATAACTGTGCCGTGCGTTTCGCACACACTCAATAAAGTTTTTTTTTGCTTTTGCCCACTACACAAGACGGTATCGCTCGGGAGCAACACGTGCGTAAAAAAGGTTGCCTTTGGCTTGCGTAGAGTTCTGCTATTCACTGGAACGACCGGCGCTGTAAATGAACAAGAAACTGTACGCGCTGGCATGTCAGTCAACTATCAATAAACCTCTCACCCTCATCATCATTACCAGCCTAACAAAGCCCCATGCAGGGCAAAGGCCACTCTCATGTTCTGCCACGATACAGCTGCACAGCACTGCATTCCGAATAAATTTGGCCCTCCGAGGTTATATGTGCATGGCTCTTATTGCGCTTCGCCCCCATCCCAAATTGACTATTGTAACCCACTCTCGTTCCTGAATTTCTGTGAATAACAGCACAACGCATCAGCAGTTATCCTTGAACACATGCGAATTATTTTCGACACTTACTTTTCTGCCTTCATTCGTCCTTTCTCCTCCCCCTAAAACAGGGTAGCTCACGAGAATTTTAAATAAACTGTGACACAGTAGCCTTGTTAGCTGTCATGGCTCCTGAAAAAGCTGTGCGAGTGAAGGTTCCATGCAGAAGACGTCAGAAGTTAGGCAATGCTGCATTACCCGAAACAAAGTGCCAACAATTTCGCGGTGCTCTTGAGAATCGCAAGAGATCAGACTGATCACTCCTCCCGAACGGATACGCTTCTAATATTTGTTTATATATTTGGTTGGTCATACGAAGTCACAAAATAAAACTGTTAGGCGTAAAGTTTAGAATCAGCATGAGAACACAGTAAACCAGTAAACAGGGAGCTTTAGCCACCATTTTTTTACGACCATGGAAGACCAATATTTGCTAGAAGGATGCCTGAAGCGTGATTGATGTCTCCATTTGGGCTATATTACCCCAGAAGAAGTTTCTAATTTTTTATGCTGCACTGGCGACCGATTGTGATGAAAAGAGCTGCTAGAGGACTACACAATTTTTCTGCACATTTGGACCACAGAACACTAAGCGTAGTTAACCGGTGGTCAGTGAGATGAGAAAATGAACACACATGCACTCTCGAAGAAGCAATTTCGTTTTAAATGATAAAGTAAGATGGTGGTCATTTAAAAAAGTTCAGAGTGCTTTCTTAACACTGTAGAAAAGAGTACTTCTGTGACACGCCATATATTTGATATGAAACATGCACTCGCTTGTCAGTTCATTTCTTTAATTGTGAAGTGACAGGATAGTCAGTTGAAAAAACGTTCAGAGTACTTCTTTGACACTGACCATTCAGAGGAGCATTCTAGTCGACATCTTCGTTAGCATTCGCCCAGACATTGTTGGCGAACACAGCGCACAGTTGAGGAGCCAACGTCAGCCCTAATTAACCTGCAGATTTAGAGAACATCAAAAATCAAAGAAGAGGCACAAAATCAAAAAATGTGCATTACGAAAAGCCTGTTTTGATGCTGCATTCTCCATATACTCAGGTGAATCCCCACACATGAGTTTAATATTACACGATGTGCATTCATAAGGGGTTGGTAAGTCATGGCGAGAGCGTAAACAGAGGAGACGATGCCTGTGCTGTTCTGCGTGCCCACTTTCAGCTGTCATTATAATACATGGCTTAGTGGGCCAATCATAACTTTGAGTTTCTCCCATATAAAACCTTTTCAGGTTCTATATTTTTGACAGGGTGTAAGGAAAACCCACAGTGGTAATGGGATACAAAGTATGAAAGAAATATAGTTAGGAAAATTCAATCAAAACAAAGTGAGTATCTTTAGGGAAAAGTGGCTTATATATTTGGAACAGATTTTTGAGTTTCCAGATATTGACAGCACAATCTCGTTATCAAATTGTCACACACTTCGTGTGAGGCCCCGCTGATCCAAAACATCGATGCACGGCAGACTCACAGGCTTCCACTTCACGCTTCAGCCTGTGACGCCTGAAAGGCCTCAAAGTGGCACATCTCAAATTTATTTTCAGGTTGGTTGACCCGTGCGGAGTCGCACGTGTGGTGATGTGCAGGCCTGACCGACGCACTCATAGAGCAGACACGGAGATTCGATTACACAAAAACAAGCATTCATTTAAAACAGGGGCAAAGGCAGAAGATTACAAAAAAAGCAGAGGAGGAAAACTGATACGTGATGGAAAGAACAGCTATGTAACAAACTATGCTCTAAAAGAACACTACAAGAAGTACAGACAAAAGACAAACACGTGGAATAATAATAAAAAAACAAGATGGAAGTCATAAAAGAGGGATACAAGGAAATAATTACAAAATGATCATAGTAGCGCTTTTGAATTTCTAAGTGCGACGCAGTGCACACAACTACGAATATTAAAAAAAGGCTTGTTAAAATAAGTTAACAGTTTGAAAAAAATCACAATAAAAAGTTTTATTTTGACCAGGCCAGCTCTTGGTGCACGTGTAGGGGAGTTGACGGGGTGTCACTGAAGATCTCGCCGGCTTGGTAGACGACGAGGGTGCCCGGAATTGCAGCCGTCTCAATACGTTGCACGGGTGACTCCATGCTCGCCGCCTACGCGAGACTCACGACACCAACGACCACACTTGATGCTAGCTGTACGTCAACTGCCTATTCCGATGCAGTCCTAACTTGTTCAGGGGCATACGCATGCTCCCGTCCTATCGGGAGGTAACATACTTTTTTTATAAGACCACCCGTGCCCCTTTCGGTACAGGTGCAGGGAAGACGAGCTGGCGCCACTCTAGGTCGTTACCCAGTCAACACTCGATGTTCTGAGGTCGTCCTCATATAGTGCAATCATTCTCGCACAGTTATCAATGACCTTAGTACTTACTGAGGACGACAGAAGCTGGTTGGACCCGGAATTGACCATTTGCGGGAAAACCACTGCGCATGAGCAGTAACCGCACAGGTAGCGTTCCTGTACAGGCGTTTTGGTTTTGGTTGGAAAACATCAGCCTGGCGTTCCATCAATATGACCCGTAGTAACGGCGAACACTGCCGTTTTCACGCAAACACCGTATCTCACAGACGGCGCACAAGCCGTCCTCACTGAACCTATAGTTAACCGACAGACATTTCAAGGTTCAACTTCAAGTTTATAACATAATGTTCTTAAAAGAGCAGGCGTAATGAGCCTGGCGAACCGTCGAGGTAGCGGAGTGCAGGTATCACCTCACTTGGTTATTTCTCAGGCTGAAACGCGAGAACGTCTTGTTTTACACCGTGTATACAAACGTCAACAGAATGTTTTTCTCCTTTACCTTCTTGTTTCAGTAACGGGCATGCGTTTTTGGTCCTAAAGCAACAAAACAAGCGTTTTGTTTTCCAACCAAAAGCGAAGCTTTCCTGTTTACACGACAGGGGCCGCTCACGTTTCCGCAAATGGTCAATCGTCTTTTCGAATGCTTTCTGAGGACAACAATTGGTCCGGAAAAGGTCCTATCAAGGATATTTCGGGGATAACAAAAGCATTGCACTGAACACTTAGATATAATTCTGTTGTGTTCTGGGTTTTCGGTTTCGGATTGACATGTGAGGATGCCAGGGGGCGCTGCTCTGGCATCTAGGATTTCAAGGCGGCTGTAAAATAAAGGCAGTGTGTGTTGGGTAACCGTGGAGTGCGGTTGTTCTTTCCTTCGGCGTTCGCCAACCCGCGTGTTTGGGCTGGTCGGCGTCCCCGCCAGCCGCGTACGTCTCCGTCGGCCGTCTTCTTCTGCTACGTCGGGACCAGCCTGCACCCAACACAGTAATGGCGCCGAGGACCTGTAAGAACACGTTTTGTACTCCGTGTCCGTCTTTTTCTTGCTTGTAACGGACCTACCCTGATAACCCTAGACGCTCTTTGTTCCCAGCAAAATGGCTGCTGCGCCCTGCGTCGCTTCATTTCTTCATTCAGCTACGCCGCCTCTGCCTTCGTCTTCAAACAGTGTACTGGCGTCATTTTCTTCTCGACTTCACCTCTTCATTCTTCTTACTTGAAATGGTGTCTCCTATTCCACCTCCCCTATTTCTTCATTCGCCCGGAGACCCGTTACTTCTGTGGGCGGACTGGAAAGTGGTGTTTCAGGCCTACGCAGACGCGGTCGGGGAGGATGCCAGCAAGCCTGAGCGTCGCAAGGCCCTGCTGCTCAACGCGTTGGGCCCTGCCGGGTTAAAGCTCTTCTATACTTTTGACGCCACCAACGCGTCGCCGATGCCAGCGTCGGGCGATGCCTTCAAGAATGCTGTTGCTCTTTTCGATGAGCATTTTAAAGATGTTTCGTGCGATTATCTCGCACGCGTGAAATTCCAAGAAAGGCGACAATTGCCTGGTGAGCCAGTCGCCAAGTTCATTACTTCTCTTCGAACGCTCGCCGCGTCGTGCGGCTTCGGCGCGCTCGAGGACGATATGATCCACCATCAGTTTTCACCGGGGTAGCCTCGCAAAACGTCCGCTGCCGCATGGTTCACAAAGGCTCCTCGATTTTATTATTCGAAGCCCTTTCGATTGCGCGAGAGGACGAGCTTATTCGCTCCTAGTTGGAGCCGTTCGCTCCGCATTCAGTGCAGCAACTTTCTGCTGCGGGGGGCCAAGGCGGCGGCTCTTTGTTTCACGGGACGCATCAACATGGCGGCCCTTCATCTTCGTCTCGGCACGGCGGCCAACATGGCGGCCCTTCTGCGTCACGGGGGCGAGAAAGCCGACAATATGGCGACCCCATTCCGCCGAATTCTGCTTTTCAGGAACAGCACCGAGCTCCTAATTCGTGTTCGCAATTTTCTTCTCCAAACGCAACCACGCATAGCTATCGTTGCGGATCGGCTCGGCATTTAGCCAATTTTGCGCAGTGTCCCGCGAGAAACCGCACTTGTCTTGCGTGCGGAAAAATCGGACATTTTCAGTCCGTATGCCATTCCCGTCCAGCAAATCTTGCTGAACCAGTTTCTTCGTCCGCTCCTCCGAGCACTGCACAAACCAATACGGTCACTGTTTTAAACGTGGATGGCCTCCACACTACGTCCGAGCCCAGCATTGTGGCTTCAGTGAGCCATGTGCCCTTGTCATTTCTCGTGGACACTGGTGCCTCAGTCTCTAATCAGTGCCGCTGACTTTCATAGTCATTTTTCCAACATTCGGCTTTTGCCTTCACACGTCGTTCTACAAACATATTCCAAGGAAACGATTGATAATTTAGGTCAATTTACAGCTCAGGTCTCCTATCGCAGTCGCGCTGCTTCCATTACTTTTCATGTAACAGCCAATGGCAGCTCACTTTTGCGACGTGATGCCATCAGGGCTTTGTCCATCAACATCGTCGGTGCGTCTATGACGTGCGCTCAAGTCGACGTCCAAGATGATCTTCCGGCCAACGCGCCTTCTGAATTGCACCTCCTGTTCACCCGTGAACTGGGTTGTGTGCGCGGTTTCGTGCATAAAGTGATGCGTCGACCAGGTGTGCACCCTGTGCGTGCCAAGCTGCGCCGCATTCCTCCTCTTCTCCGTGAGCAAGTCTCTGCGGAACTGTCTCGCCTTCAAGCCAGCGGAATCATCGAGCCTGTCTCTGCTTCCGACTGGGTTTCTTCACTGGTCGTCATTAAGAAAAAAGATGGATCCCTTCGACTATGCGTCGACTTACGAGAACCGAACAAGGCGATCATCGTAGACGGGTTTCCACTTCCTCACATTGAAGAACTGCTTCATCAGCTCTCCGGAGCGGTATGTTTTTCCAAGCTGGACCTCGCGTCTGCTTATCACCAAGTTGAACTTTCTGAGTGCAGTAGAGACTTGACCACATTTGTATCGCACGAAGGCTAGTTTCGGTTTCGCCGCGTGTGTTTCGGGCTTGCATCTGCCCCTGCAGTGTTTCAGAAAATGATGTCAATTATTCTTAAGGGTTGTAATGGCGCCCTTGGATGACATTTTGGTGTGGGGACGTACTCGCGAAGAGCACGATGCTAACTTGCATACTGTGCTCAACCGCATCAGTGAATGTGCTATGAAACTTAATAACAAGTGCATTTTCTATGTGAATGAGTTACAATTTCTTGGACACAATGTCAGTTCCCGCGGCTTGACACCTGTTGAATCCAAAGTTCAGGCCATTGTCAATGCCCCACGGCCTACTGATGCCAAAACCTTGCAATCTTTTTTAGGTCTTGTTGGTTATTATGCCAAGTTTGTTCCTCACTATGCTGATGTTGTTGAACCACTGCGTACTCTACTTCGTCAAGCACAGCCTTTTAACTGGTCAGCTGAAGCTGAGCAGAGCTTCATTCGAGTTAAGTCAATACTGGCCTCAAAGCCAGCTGTTAGTATTTTCAATGAGAAGCTTCCCATTGTCATCACCACGGATGCGTCCGATGTTCGACTGGGAGCAGTGTTTCAACGACTAAGAGGTGATCAGCTGATCACTATCGCTTTTGCATCTCGTACATTGACCCCTGCTGAACGCAGATATTCAGTAGGAGAGCGTGAAGCTCTCGCGTGTCTTTTTGCCTGTGAGAAATGGCATGTTTACTTGTGGGGCCGGCACTTCACATTACGTACAGATCACCAAGCACTAGTTGCTCTTCTTTCTGCTGGATCCGAAGGCCGCCGCCCTATTTGCATTTCCCGTTTGTGTGCCAAACTCAAGTATTATAATTTCAGTGTTCAATATTGCAAAGGTTCTAATAACGTGGTTGCTGATGCACTGTCACGCCTTCCTCTTTAGATACCGGTTACTGAAGAGCGGGATGAGGAAGTTGTTTCATTAGTTCCTTCCTGCATTACTAAAACTGAGCTTCAGGCAGCTACAGCTGCAGATTCCACTTTGTCTCAAATTCTCAAATATTTACGTGAGGGATGGCCTTCCAAAGGTGCTCTTGCTTCTGAATTCTCGCCTTACTTCACAGTCCGACAGGAACTGTCTTGTGTCGAGGACTTGCTTTTCCGCGATGAACGCGTGATTCTTCCTGCTTCTTTCCGTAACGAGCTAATACAGCTTGCGCATGAGGCTCATCCAGGCATTGTCCACACCAAACAGAATCCCCGAGACAGGTACTGGTAGCCAGCCTTAGACAAGCAGGTCGAGCATGCAGTTTACAACTGCCATATATGTCAGGCAGCTGACCAGTCTGCCAAACCTGCATTTGCTCCGTTGCAGCCAGTCCAGTGGCCTGATCGGCCTTGGCAGAAACTCGGCATGGACATCATCGGTCCTTTGCATAATGTTCCGCAAAACGCCCGGTTCATCGTTTCTCTCATCGACTACCATTCCAAATGGCCAGAAATTTGTTTCACACATACGGTTACTTCGGAGGTCATCATTGAGTTTCTGTCTTCAATCTTCAGCCGGGAAGGTTTTCCTGATGCCATAGTTACGGACAATGGTCCACAGTTTCAGTCCCAACATTTCGAGGCTTTTCTTTCACAACGAGGAATTCGGCACTTGAGGTCATCAGTTTTCTATCCCCAATCAAATGGCCAAATCGAGCGCTTTATTCACGTTCTGAAGGAACATATCCAGATCGCCCAATTAGAGCACCGTCCCCTCAATCAAGTCTTGACTGAATGTTTAGCTTCGTACAGATTCACACCACAAGGCACCACTTGAGTGTCTCCTGCTCAATTTCTCCACGGTAGGCAACCGCGAGTTGCTCTCGAGATAGTCTCTTTGCCTCGTAACATAGCAGTGTCTTCTCCTGATCAAATCAGTACCAGGGTTTTTTCTCATCAACAAGCAATGAAAAGGTATGTCGACACCCGTCGAGGTGCAAACCAGTCCAAAGTTCGCACTGGCGATCTAGTCAAGGTTCGTGTGCCAGGCAAGCGCCCCAAGTATCGGGGTTCTTACAAAGTCTTGGGCCAGGTTAGCCCTACTTCGTTTCGCTTAAGTGATGGTAACATCTGGAATGCTTCGCGCTTTGTTATTTTTCATACGGATTCACCTTCAACACCTAAATGTCTTCCCCATCACGTTCCGTCCACGCCTTTATACTATCCATCAGATTATTACATGTGGCCTCCATGTACAGGCATTTCTTCAAGGAGGGAGGCGTTACCAGTTGGTGTCACTGGTTCAAGTACACCAAGTCATACGGTTCACTTCGAACCTTCAAATTCGGCGGAGACCATTGAACCGGACTCCGGTCCGCAAAATTCTTCCGAAGCTCATGCTGCGAGCTCTGATGAGACCGCAAATTTTAACGCTCGTTCAGAGCCTTCACAATCTTCCACTGCTCTTGATGTGTCACATCAGAGCAGAAGTGACCAAGGTGCAGAGACACCTGATTCTACACCCAAAAGGGCCCGCCCTAAGCGGAAGCGGCAGAAGCCACGTCGGTTCGAAGACTACGTGATGTAGAACTCTTGTTCCGAACAGTTGTGTACATTTGTTCTTGTTTGTCAGTGCATTTTCAGTACTTGTAGTGTGTGAGTTTGGTGTGCCGTGCCCTGAATTTTCATGTGTTCTAATGTACACACCTTGGAAAATATGTTGGTATCGAGCATGTATAAATATAAACAGTGTATATGTGTGCTTTTTTGAGGAGGGGATGATTGTTGTGTTGTGGGTTTTCGGTTTCGGATTGACATGTGACGATGCCAGGGGGCGCCGCTCTGACATCTTGGATAAGGTCCCTAGATGAAACAAAGGTAGCGACACCCTCCCTTTTCCTCCTCGCTTATTTGCCTGAAGCGCCCCCAAGAAGGATCAAAGCGTGCATAAAAAAGCGAACGTTTGTGTTCAGTTACTACGGCGGATAGAAACAATTATACCAAATGAGAAGTAAATGAGACCTGGGATAAAAGGTTACTTAGTTGAAAATAAGCGGTACAACATAAGAAGAAGCGGGATGTGTGTTACCCAACTGGCAACGTTGTGCAAGTTCTATATTTCACACCATTAGCCATGGCGTCTCGCATCGTACGTCGTAGGTCGTCCAGTTCTCCGAATGTGTTTCGCTCGTGCATGTGATGTGGCACAGTTAACGTTCTTTTTGCTGGATCCTGTGTCCCTGACTTACCACAGGGCAGCACTTTGTTGTGACGTCGTGACGAGTGATCATAGCCGCTTGTGAGCACACGGGGAAAAACCGCGGCCAGTCTGGAACGAACGCTTAACTAGTAGCACTGCGATTACAGCTTTTAATGAAAAAATACGTCCACTTTCGCAATCAGAATGCCAGGTAATCGTGGTGCATGTTATATTATCTGGGTGACTATGAAAGAGACTGCGGCACCGCAATGCGGGTGCACGCAACTTAACGACAAGTTAGGATTCTACGAGTGGGGTGTCCCGGCGCTACAGCGTGCGCGTACAGAGACGTTTGTGAGTGACAACAAACACGCACGTTGTACCCTTTGTGACTCATCGCCGCATTCACTGTCCCGAAGTGATGAACTTTGCGTTGATGTCGTCGTCCCACCATCAGCGGCAAGTAGCAGAAATGTGCTGGAATACTGAACGATGGGCATTAGAAAAGCGTGATAGTGAGCGCGGCTTTTCCAGCCAACTCGCTGTAGCACTGGTCTTCCCGCATGTTAACCAAATGCTGGCGCACCACTAGCGCTTCTCTGTTGTGCACGGGATTGTGCCGTTTGTAACCGTCATTGTTAACTAGTTCGACAGAGTGGCTGGAGTGGCTACATTCCCACACACCCGAATACTTTACAGAGTGCACCCGAGCCAGTACGGGCTGTAATTTCAGTTAGAAGCACCGACCAGCACTTCGCCCTCACCTCACCTCCAGCATGCACCCCCACCCTATGCCACCCCTTAGAAAGCGATGGAAGGATCTTGCCAAGGTTCCTTGTTTTAACTTGGGACCTTAGATCTTGCTGCCCTGCCCGCAGTGGAACAATAATATTTAGAATTCCAGTGTAATTTCTTGAGCACTTATTACCATTTAGTGAATATAATCTTAGAGACAGCCCCATAGCTAAACCTTTTTCCACAAAGGTATATGTCCACTTTTTTGGTTAATACTTTAAGCAGCTGTGCAGTGTTCAGCTGTTTCCCGTGATATTCAAAGTGCAATGTAGCTGTGGTAACATGTGGGGCTAATTTCAAAGCAAAACAAAAGCTTGACAAGTAGTTGAGCAACCCCCGAAGAACAATAAAGTAAAAAATGTTACTTTAACGTTAACAGACAGCTAGAGATGACAGACGAAGTGTCGAATGCTGCTATTCTGGTGGAAATTGTGAAAAAAAACTGCAGATGGGTACGGCTAAGGCGCCCAGATAAAACAAAGTTGCTAAAAAAGGAACCTTAGGCGACACATGTAACTGGTAGGGATGATAACTGATACACATACACAAATATAGAATGAGCGGTTATGAAATTATTAAACGTGGGAGTGCACGCTCAATTGAGGGACGCAAGAACGCTGGAAGGGGCGTTCGTTCTGCAAAGGACAAAAATAGGGCGCTGATGCATTAATAGATGCACTGAGCTACGTACAACGGCACTATTTCAACATCCTATGTAAATCAGGACACTGGAATGTTAAAGGAACAATGAGGCACAATGTTGACTACAAATATTTATTCTTGTTACTTCGTTACAATCTCTGGCAACATTTTCATAGCAGGCACCTATGAATAAACAAGCATGTCCTGGGCTGTTGCAAAGGCACGCAAACCACACCAAGACATTTCATTTGTCAGTAAACAATAACACTACGAAGAAAATTGCAGCATGTGACATTCAATGCAGAACATTGCTTGACCATTGCCTGAACAACAGGTACCAGAGGAAGACTCACCGTTACATTTTTTCAACATGAACATGCGTGCTTTGAAACATACAATGAATGGCCTAGCAACACACTGTACTGACAATTTGCACAGACACGAATGCCTTAATGGCATGAACAAAGGTGAACATGCAAACCGATTTCCACTGCAGCTTGTTGTCATATACATGAGGTGTATAACAGCAAGATTCACTGAGTAACTTTCGGATCAATAATATGTGTTTTCAAATATACAGGTGATGACACAGTAGAGCATTGCACTAACCATTTCCGCAGACTTCCATACAAATGTCAGCATGGGATCATGAAAGTTAAACAATGCACACTACATGCACAAACGTGTTACAATACAGTTTGTGATGTCACATGACGTACTAGTGAAAGGCGCATTCAATAATGCTTGCAAAAATGACCTGTGTGATTTGAGATGTCTAGTAAAACACTGGAGTAACAATTTCCACAAACTTATACACGAATGTCTGCATGGCAGGAACACTTCAACGGTGTATGTAAACTGCAGATAAGTTGTTGCCACGTTGTGCGTATGCCTAGAGGACAGTATGGTAAAGTAACCTTTAGAAAAAAACCGATATTTCCAAAGTGACGGGAAGTTGCATTGTAACAGTTAGCTACCGTTTCCACTAGCTATACAAGTGCCCTGTGGCATAAACGTAGCAGCACAGTTTATATATCCACACATTACCGCAAAACCTTGGTCGTACGTTACATAACAGATAAGAGACAGGCATGTTCATCATTGCTTGGAGGAGTAACTAGACTGTTTGAACAAGTATTCAAAGGACACTTTGCACTTACGATTTGCACAAGTGATGGTAATGCCTTCATTATGCAAATGAAATGAAACATTACCTTGTGTAAAGAGATGTTCCTAAGGTGCCTCTCGTTCATTTGTCGTGCGAGCTTATAGGAAGGCAAATTGGGCATTGTGTGTATATGTGTGTTTTGAAGAGGATGCAATGAGTACATGAAAACATTGCACAAAACATTTTCGCATTGTACATGACTGCATCCATGGCAGAAGATGGAAAGGTAGGGGTTCTTTCTATCGCGCTCATCTATGTGACTTGCTGTCATGTTACATAGTAAACTACAGAAGGATACCTTAAGAGTTGTCCCGTGCCGGAAGCATGTTCTAAAACGATGAAAAATACAGCAATCACATACCAAAACAGGTAGTGCTTTGGTCCTTATACTTGCGCTTACTTGAATGGCATGGTACACGTGGGATAGTGCTGTGAACCTAGGCAGCACAAAACTTTTTAAGGAATGTAAATCTAGTCAGGATGTTGTCAACAAGTTAACAATGGCAGCATTAAGGAACTCGGACAGTATGGCTCTTGGTACTTCAGTTTCTCAAGCACGCACGGCGTGCAAGATGAAAAGATTTTGACAAGGCTATTGAAGGTGCGCAGGCAGCTAGATAGAATAAAAATGCGTTCTCCAAGGAGCTCTCCTGGCACGCACGCCACATTGGCTGCAAGGGCGCTTTCTACACTGCTATTTTTTAAGGAAGGTTGGCCACTGCAGCTCTCATTTCTACACTTTTACTTCCACATTTATTGTCGATTTGCACGCTTAGAGCCAATGTCTCTTTCCTTACTTGTATGTGCATCCTTGCGGAGAAGAACATGGAAAGAATAGCCTCCAATGCATTATGACAGTGTGGAAATAAGGTATTTCACGATATCGCACTTTTAACAGCAATTTTGGTTACTGATACAGGAACATGATTATGGATATGCTGCTCTTTATTTTTTTGAAAGTGAGACTCCGCTACCTTTAGAACTTCTACAACTGCTTCAGAAGCTACACACAACGCTAACTTTTCTTTGTACGATTTCAGCTGTGCGAATCACGGAACATCTTTGTTCCCTGTCATGGCACTTACACAAGCATCACAGTCTTTTACTAACTTCTTAGCACTGTGAACAACATACCCTGCGAAGTACAAAAATGACTCGTGCTGCAACATATTCATGTCATGAATGTCAGCAGGAATTAAATCTGTTTGTGTGGTGCTGTCTTCATTGTCTGAGCTCAAACCAGCAAGTAAAAAGCCACCGTCCTTAGTGTATCTGCCATCAGCACTAGCGTGTAGAAACTGTGCTAGCGTTGCGGAACGCAACGCGCACTTAAATTCATATAACCTGGGAATCGGATGCTTAGCTCTAAGAGTAGAGAAGAAATTTTCCAGCGCATCTTGACAAAATCTGCTAAGGAACAGAAAGCGGAATTTGCAAAATGATAGGAAATACTCCTGCAGCTGAAGTACAGAGAGCGTACTGAGAATATCCCCTGTCTGCACAGGCTTCCATGGGGCATTTTTGACGGTGCTGATAGAGAGCTCTTCAAAAAGTACAACAAAATTCTTGAGAAAGTCAATACTTGCCTGCCTCTTCGTCTCAATAACTTTACTCAAGGCAAGTTTGGTTGTTCGTGATGTCATGATGCGGAACCACTTGGCCACAGTTTCAATAAACCAAGCAGTGGCAAGCGCGGACTTCTCCAGCATGCCCTTCTCAACAAAGATGCGCAGTGCAGCCCCAGTATCCACATTGAAAAGACTGTAAGCAGGGCCCACCTTCATTTTTTCGTAATGACCAGGGTCAGCACAAGTTTGTTTTAGGTGCGGAGCCAATTTGAAGTCTCCTTTACTGTCAATTTCAATGAGTTTTTTTATTGGTTCAATGAGAACCGCATTTGTGGAGAGACCAGCTTTTACAACAATGTCATCAGGAAGATACAAAGTTTGGCCCCTGGAGAGGTGATTGCGCAGATTTTTCAACAGGTGAGGGGCATCTGCTATAAACCATAGCTTCCGATTCGAATCGCAGAGTGTGTAGCACTGCAATTTGGCCGACTGTGCTTGCCGACTCTGACAAGAAATAACTTCCATAGAGCCTGATTGCCACCACCCATATCTGAAACAACAGCATCTATTTTAAGGCCAATGTCTTCACATGCTCTTATCATTTTCAAGAGTTCTTGCTTGACAGAGAGTGCATGAAAACAATTTCCAGTCAAATGGTACCCAATGACCTGCTTCCACCTGGTAGTAACACCACCCAGCATAAATACGAGGCCATGGGTAGCCAAGGTGTCTGCAGGGAGGCTGCCATCTGCCAAGGAAATCGTAGGTCTTCCCAGTACTGCGTCAGCCGAAGGATCATATATGAGGCTTGGGGTGATCTGCATCTCATCCATCATGAGGCACGCATGGCGTTTGTACTCTGTCATGCAGTTGACCTGCGCATGATTGGAAAATACGAATAACTAACATGAAAGGTTAGGCAGAAAATAAAAGAAGTGTTAGTGTTTAAGTACATTACGTCGCACAAGTAGGCTGCAATAAGGTGCCATAACGTAAACAGCCCCACAGTCAAAGGTAATCATTCCGTTAACGTTAAGATCACCTCCATAGAAGCACTGCCCAACCAAGCATCCATTTGAATGAGGTCGACCAATGTAATGAAATAACTGCTTATCATGACACAAACACATGAGCCGTCGAAAGGTACCACTGAGAGCTTGCAATGCGCAAAAGAGTCGTCAGGAATATGCATGTTCAGTCAATCAGTGATGATTCGTGGTTTTGACGCAGCGCACCGATTCGGTACGCTTGTCACAACCAGAACGTGCAATGAACACTTTCGTTATTTTATATAACAACAAACTTTATCTGGCCAATATCTCGCGCTACCTTACACTATAAACTATAAGCTTCCTATCACAAAACACTCTTGCATCCTGTCATGATCAGGCAACTATCAATTGGATGTTTGATGGCTTAGATTGTATTGTAGTGTCCTGCAAGGCCTAGGTTGTTATTAGATGGGTTGCAGCTAAAATGAGAACTCTATGCTATCTAACTTCCATTCAGGCAACCATGAAGTGCTAACCATTTTTCGGGAACACCATGATTGTATTATGAGGCATACCAGCATAAGTACAGAAAATACAAACAAAAATTTAAAATATCGGAACTTCCATAGTGCTGCAAAATGGACCAATTCGTTACGATTACCTTAACAGCGAGAGAGTCCATAATGTCCACCAGCAACCCTGGACGAAACTTGCAGTGCTCGATGTGACGTTGAAGTGTACGCTGTGAAGGCAATGGCTGGCCGAGCTCCTTGACCATATAATAGCCCCTCGAGCCGCAGGATAGGCGAATCTTCAGTGCTTTGGTCAATGTTTCCTTGGACCACACTGTGCCTCTTGGTGAACGATGCAAGCTGGTGAACTGGTCTTCATTTATGTACGAAGACAGGTGAAGCATAAGTTTCTTGTGCTCCCGCTCTTTCACTCTCGCCTTAGCCTTCGCAATAGTCAGCTGTCGTTCCAGAGCGTTTATTCTGGCCAACAGAGCTGCATGTGAGGCTGTACCTGCAAGTAAAGAATGTATACTTAAATAAAAAACAATGACATCTGGGTTATTCTACGTGAAACGTCCAAGTCATTTCAGCTACCATCTCAAATGTATTTAAAAAATAGTACAGATCTGTTGAACTGAAAACAGTCTGCTGCTAGATTCTCTTGGAGGAAATCTCTTTTTTTTTATCACGTGGGAATCCTTCCGAATTTTGGAGAGTATCGTCGGAGTGTTGTTTACGAAAATAACTTATGGCGAGAGTATTGCATCTCGTTGCAATACCAAGTTTAGTCTACATATTAAGGAAAGGCGTTTGTGTAAAGCAGGGGTCTCAAACTCACCTCAGCCAGCGAGCTGAAGACACTACATTGAGTACTACAAGGGCAGGCTTAGTGTGAACTAGTGGGCGAGGGGATCGGTGGGTGCGTTTGAACAATATGACAGCTATAGTTGCCTTTTTAAAGAGCGGTTTCCCCATATCACATATGTGTCTAATTTATGAAGGGTATTTAGAGTCAGGGTTCGAGAAATAATGATACCTATCTTCGTAATGACTGAAATCAACGCCAATTCTGGAATGAAGAGTTTTCGTTCCACGACCATGTTTCAACGTGTGATGGCCTAATGGACTGCGTCACGAAAAGAATGCTTGAGGCCGGCCATGTCTAGGGAGCTCATGATTACACTTATTAAGAAAATGAAAAGAAAAAAAGAAATACGGGACGAAGACAGTCCTCTGCAGGCTGCAGTCAGCATGTTTCAGACCCCTGGAGCGAGTTCGCAGCTTAACAATACATATTATTGCTTTTTTAACACGAAAGAGATATACTGGGGTCCACCAAGCCAAGTTCAAGCAAAAGTTCAACATCGCTGCAGCGAAATTCAAGCACCCTTAGAGCAAATGCTGTGTCTTTATACAGCAATAAATAAGCATGGCGCCGATCAGCTTTGCTGTGTATCGACAATGCGTAGATTAGTGCAAGCTTCAAGCCATTTTTTAAAAAAAGCTCTTCCATTCAGTTCCACGCCGTCATGGAAATCGTGAAGCGTGTATACATCTGTAGCTTCATATGGACAGTGATAGCTAAAAACAATCACGGGAATGAATAAATTTTATTTTCGCAACAAAACGTAAACAAATTTTCTGCGCATAAACTGCAGCGTTACGAGTTTCAAGTAATTGGAAGCTTCAAAATACCTGACGCTTCACCTAAGCACATGCAGTGTGAAAGCGCTTCCTTAAATAGCACTGCAAGTGCATCACATGGTATCATAAATGCGAGTAAGTTGCATAACTTAGGTCTGCTTCAAAAGACAACGGTGCGTCAGCTTAGCTGTACAGTGAAATTACAATAAAGTACTAGCAGCCGATACAGTTTAAGCAGGTCTACCTTTTTCAGTATTCTTTGTTTACAACCATTATGTGTGTAGCAACGAACTCCAAGTGGCCCTGCTATGCATGCGCACAATCACTGCCGTGTTTTTTCTTTTTCGTTGTGAAACTACGCAAGCCAATTTCATGGTCATGAGGAGATACTTCCACTAGGATGATGCATTTACGAAC
This sequence comes from Rhipicephalus microplus, assembly GCF_043290135.1. Classification (NCBI taxonomy): domain Eukaryota; kingdom Metazoa; phylum Arthropoda; class Arachnida; order Ixodida; family Ixodidae; genus Rhipicephalus; species Rhipicephalus microplus. The sequence goes on along the minus strand of NC_134707.1, from coordinate 36,669,023 downwards.
ATACAAAATAAAGTGCTAATAAAAAACTTAAAACCATGTATTGCGAGTACACAACTCTTTTTTTATGCAGCAAATTGAGTTGGTTTCTATAGCCCTGTAGTAAAATTGTGCAATAGTGGGACTAAACTTCAAAAATTGTTTTCTCCACTAAAAGAAAAAAAATAGTTACGTGCATGATGCAATAAACATACACCTGCTTACTTGGTATACTGCACGCAGAACTCTGTTGCACAATGTCCAGAGTACCTTGGCCAACCACTTCTGCTTCAATTGAAAGGTAGGGCGTATCCTCTGGGGACATTTCTACAAGATAGAAGCCACCCATCTCGGTTAATTACAAGCAATACTTCCACGTCTACACCATGAATGTCACCGCAATCGTACCTTGAGTATCACTCTCATGAGATCCGTGAAAGTAGCAATGGTCATGTCCTATTGAGCTGCTGTCAATGCTCATGCCATTTCCTGAAAATGTCGTTCATAAATGAGCAGACACTATAAAATCAAACGAGACAAGGGTAGTACAATTGATTGAAATGCCGTTTTATTCAACCATTCTAGCAGCTGCTTTCACTTAAACCGCTCCAAAGAAGTCGACGCTTTGTTAACAAACTTTGAAGTCTCCTTATACGCCAACCTAGCTAATTCACTGCACTCATTGTATTAATGTTTCAATGTTTATTGTCACACAGTTCCTCAACTCCGGCATCTGAACACAAAACTAGCGTGTATGCCACACTGATGGGATGCCTAATGAATACGTGAGACACAACATTGCTTCGAGTCTTACGCGTATGCTTTCATGTACACGTAATCACAATCAATGGACACATTCCTTTTTACTGCGTGTACGTAACATTTGTCGCTACAAATATCGAAAAGGGTGCATCGATTGCACAAACCAGAGACCATGTTCAGCTGTGCAAATGAAGGCAGGGCAGTTGAAGTTCATGAAACAGTGCACGTAATATTTATTGCTGCAAGATTTAAACATGCACAAAAGGAAAACAAAATGCATTGGATTTTGTTTCATGGCCTCCAACTGCTACCACGTGGATTGCATGCAACAATGCGTACATGTGTTTTATTTGTGCACCAAAGTGCATTTATAACTTGGTGAAGCGAAGCGCTATAAACGGACCAACAAAAAGAGAGACACAGAGGAGAAATGACTGCATTTTCAACTGTTTGCAGTAGCAAGGAGCGCACAACCCTTAAATGCTGTTTGCTGCCAAGCGGCTGTCATTTCGAAACTCCGAATCCGTAATGTGTCATTTCAGCAATGGTGGCTTCAGCTTAAGACAATCAGTTTTTGGATTAGGGGACGTCCGAAGCACTCATTTACTCGATGGCCCCAACGGGCAATGCACAAAACAACCAACAAGGAGGGCCAGGTGCCCCAAGCAACGCAGTGGTCTCAGCGGCTCACAAAGCTTCGATGCGGTCGCTAACCCCTGTCGTCACTTACACATGACAACATTAACGCAACTGATCATGCGGTGTGCTTCATACGTGCGTACATCTTTAATGAGTCCTTTTGCTGCAGCCCCAGAAAGTTATACTGTAAAATTATGCGTAACGCATAAAGCATGCAACTTTTCCCTCAATAATGCATGCGAGTCCGTAAGAAATACACCAGGTTATTTCGAACAAAGTGATTAGCTCTTGCAAGTGATTCCTTGTAACGTATTGATGACATAAATAACGTTAAAACTGAATTTTCTCTCTCTCCGTACATGTTGATTTTTTTCACAGTCTATCGATTTCTTGCGAATGCAGAATGTTCTTTAATTCAAACGTAAAGACAAAACGTTCCTGTGCCGGCGTTACCACTCACAAATAAAGTGGGGGTAGGGGGGGGGGGTTGGGATGGTATGCTGGCAGTGCAAACTAGCAATCTTGCAGCATCGCGTGAAAGCGAGATCAGCTGTGATGCATTTTTACTCCACTGCGCCTTTCAGTGTAGTCATCCCGTGCTTACCGCAGGAACCAAATATCGGTCGCGTACAGCCCGACAATCTCTTTCAGTAGCTATGTTCAAGTTGCTATGTTTGTTTGTCTACCTAAAAACTAAACGTGTAATGCTCCTACAAGATATCGAGCAGTACGATTATTCAGATAATGCAGCACGAGTAATACAAACAGCGCAATGACATACCTGAAAGCAGAGGTCTTTTTGTGCGCCTTCGCTGCCGGGAAGGCTAAAAAGCGTTGGCACAGCGTCGCGTCTGAGCTTCTTTACGCCGCGTTCAAGAGCAAGTGGCTCAAACTGGTCTGGCGTGAAATGCTCCTGAAAGTGCAGTCATTTAAGCTGTATTAAACCGTACATGCATACGCACAAATATTTGTAACGAAGGTCACCTACTAGACGCGCGTTAGACGCGCGTTGTGTAGCGTTTCAACAAAAGCCGATAAATCAACTCGCCTCGCAAAGCCGCGTCGACGGCGTTGTACGGAAGTCCTCGCGTGAAATGTTTTGTAGCCACACTTCACAGCGTGCACTATTCCGGATGCCACGAGGTATGTTGTAGAGCGAGAAACCATCTTCTGTTTTGTTGCTGCAGCCTACAGCACAACAACCCGGCATTGTTCAAAAATTGGCAAGTACTTAACGTACTCAAGATCCACTGCGAAGCATGCTTGGCCGAGCGACTTCGCGCCAAATGGAACGCTCCTCTTCTACAGCTGATGTCTTGGATACGATAAGGTCCCTAGTCTAGGGACCTTAGGATACGATCTCGTCTTTCGTCGCGGCAAGAATCCAACTGGAACCATATGCACATGCGCACTCGTTTTGAACCTTTTGCTTTATAATAAATATCACCACCATCCACTAATACCGTCACGTGCAACGAATTCACCTATCACAGACCTTGAATGGCAGAGAAAAAGAGGAGTAATCGAGAGAGTGAGGAGGACGGCTCGAGAACAATGAGTGACGCTACCTTGTTTCATCTAGGGACCTTAATCTAGGATTTCAAGGCGAGTGTAAAATAAAGGCAGTGTGTGTTGGGTAACCATCGAATGCGGTTGTTCTTTCCTTTGGCGTTTCGCGCCAACCCGCGTGTTCGGGCTGGTCGGCGTCCCCGCCGGCTGCGTACGTCTCCATCGGCCGATCGGCCGTCTTCTTCTTCTGCTACGTCGGGACCAGCCAGCCCCCAACACAGCAAATTCCTCAAAACCTTTGCGCACCAAGTAGATGCATTTCATATGTGAAAACTTTCTCCACACGTTTGTTTCATACAGTGATAAAGTTATTGTATATTTCTACCTCGTTTGTTTCTTTTTTTGGCAGAAAGTTTTCAAATTACGCGTTTCACTTAATAAGACATGCGTAATTAATCGGCTTAGGTAAGAAACTTGGTATTGCAAAATGTCCATTTGAAACAGTGTGTTCTTAAATGTCACAGCCTTAAATTAGTCAATAAACGCTGCTGTAGCGCGTAATAACAAACTAGCAGCTGGCAACCAATGACCATTCTGAGTGGTCAAGTAGCCAAGCCATTTCAAGCCAACTGACTTTCAAGATGGGGTCTGTCAGAGAAGGTGCTGTGTACTATTGAAGGTTCTTGTCCTTTGTTGTTCGTGTGCATAGTTAAAAGTGAGATATGTGTGAGAGTTTAAGTCGTTGGGGACGACAGGAGGTAAATTGCCGTGTTGATGGGTGCACTGGGCTGCTCAACGTTTAGGCTGAACATGGATGTATTGTCACTAGCCAACCGCGGCGAGGTGTGGTACGAAGCAGCCTGGAACACCAGCCAATCGCGATCAATTGTGCTTCGAAGCCGCCTGGTCCCAACGTGAAAGGATCGACTTCTGCATCTGACACATGGCCCGACCTCGGGCAAGTCAAGTCAAAGGCCTTATAGAGTGTACTGGTAGGCTGTCAAAGCGGAGCCTCTAACACTAGTGAGTGCATTGGGCATGATACACAAGATGAGGAGGACACTGTGCCAAACTTTTGAGGAAGATTAGAAATGTGGTTGATTGAGCTGTGTTGACTGCCTTGATACTGCGTTTCTTTTTCAGACTATACGTGGACTCGAATGCCTGACAAAGCTGTCAGTTGTGAATTATTACTGTTAATAAATTTCAGTCAACAAGCTTTGCTTGTTTTGTTACCTCTATTGATTGGTACAGTATATATACACGAGACCTCGCAGGAGTTTTTCTTTTGACTTATGGAAATATCAGGAAAACAAGTAAGTCCTTAGTAGTATCACTGCCCACAGTACCGAACCGGCCACGCAATCGTTGTTCTGAAAAGATACTGAAAAAGTCCTGAAGTGTTGTTTCGAGGATGTGCCGAGGTTGTTATGTGTATAGACAAGAGGACGGGATTAGTGCCATTCTAGCACTATAAAAGGACATTCTGAGGGTGTCATATTGTCCTCACGGAGGCATACTGAGGACGTTCTGAGATTGTGCGTGTTGTCTGGGTAGTCGCCGGATGTCGTCCTCCCAACACAAAAGCGCCCTTCCTTGGAAGATGGTGCCCAAGGATGATCCGAAAATTGGAGTCGTTTGTGACACGAATGAACAATCATTTTCGAATAAACAGCTGAGCCGAGTGGCGTAGATCTAGCACTCCTCAAGTTTTGAAGAGGAAGTTGGAGCGCACTCGGCTTCAACAAAGCACCACTACCTGCAGTTGAGCTTTTACGAGCCTTAAAACACTTCGGTCTGTTCCGGTTTTGCTTTTCATAAAGTGTTACTTTTCATGGGGGATGATGGTGGCTGTGAAGACACTAGGTAGACATCCACGATGGTACAGCGCCTCAACGGAGATCGGTGGCATGTTACCTGAAAGGTAAAGGTTCGGTGCCGGTCTCATTTTGATGGAGGCGAATCGATTAGGAACTATGTAATGTGCGATATCAGTGCACGTTAAAGAGCATCACGTAGTTAAAATTTCAGGAGTTATCCACAGCGTGCCTCATTCACATTGTGATTTCTGCATGCAAAATCTTATGTATTTTCATTGATCATCGCACGGTGCTGAGATTATTGTATGCCCAGTCATGCCGTGCAAGGTAGGATGTGTGGAACTTAAGCTAATAATAGCGAAAACTGAGCCTAACTATCATACTGATTCGATTAATTACCTAATGTGGCTTACGTTAACACAGGATGCAAGCTAATCGAGATCAAACATCAAATATGCAAGTCAGGCCAATCACTTATTTACAGAAATAAGGTACTTGGTACGGCGATTGCTAAGCGAATCGCGAGGAAACCAGATCGATAACGAGCTAATACTCGTGGATCGCAATGTAATCGCGTGAGCATTTTGTGCATTGGCGCGTGAGTTAACGTGTGCCTGCAGCGCATGCAGCCTGTGCCGATCAGCTTTGCTCTGCCCTAGCCTTCCACTAGTCAGGGAAAACAGAGCAAATTTTAACGTGATAGCGTTAGAGAACTCATGTCGCAGAAAACCTGCCGTCGGCGTCGGCCCCGTTAGTTGTGAGCGAAAAATCGTCTGTGCGCTGTGACCGAAAAATCAAGTTACTGAGATAGCCGCGGCAGGCCGCTACTTGTCCACGCTCGATTCAGTTCGGGCTGTCACGGTGGATGGGCGTGTTTTTTAAACGCTTTGGATCGACTCCGCAGATAAGTGTTTTTGCATGTTTTGAGCTTGCATTTATAATTATAAGGCAGCGGTTCAAATCTTCGTAGCACTTATTTTATGGTACGGCTTTTTCGGGGGCCAGTCCCCAGGTATTTATTAGTTAGTGCGGATTTGTGTGTTTGAATTTTTTGTTTTTTTTTGCCACCCCGTGGGGGGAGGGGGGTGCACGTACGTTGAACACGCAAATTTTTGTAGTAGAGCTTAGGCTTTCTTTTTTTTCGTAGTGCAGGGCTCGAGTTTAGTAATTATCGAGTATAGGGACAATTGGTGTCAGAAAGACATGGTTAAAAAGACTGTAAAGTGTTCAGGATGTGGAGTGGGTTTGAAAGTGGACTCAAGCGTAGAAGCGGATGGAGAAGATGCTGACGCGAAGTGTAGGCAATGTGAGGTCGAGGAAAAATGGAGAAAATGATGGTTGCCCAGAGTGAACTGCTGATGAGAATCGCCGAGATCTTGACAGCGTTGGCGATAGAGCAAGAGAAAACGGGGGCAATGGGAGAAAGACTGAAGTTCGCCGAGAAAGCACTAGCGAAGCTGAACAAAGAAGCGGCCTACGAAAAGAAAAGTAGGGAACCAGCAACCAGAACGGTGGAGAAGGAGGAGCAAGCAAGTTTGAAAAAAACAGGTTTAGTCGGTTCAATTGTCGCAAGGTTCAGCTTCAGTGAGGTAGTGGTGGAGCTGGGCAGGGACAAAGCAGCCGGCGTCACAGGTGCAAGTAGCCCCCAGGTGCAGGACGCTCTAGCTGAAAAGTCACAGCATGTGATAATCGCCGGGGACTCGAATTTAAATCGATGCACAGAAGCCTTCAAAGAGAGGGTAAGAGGTGACAAGAGGGTTGCAGTAGGGGCGTTCCCAGAAGCAAGCTTGAAGCAGTCATGAGGCAAGCGAGCGCAAAACTCAAAACTACAGCTGATAGACGAAACATTATTTCAGGCGGTTTAAACGATGTCTTAAATGAAGATCCAGCAGGACTAGCAACCACACTGGCGAAAGGCGTCGATGACTTGTGTACCACTTTTCCTGAGCTACAGGTAGTGATTTGCACGATACCGGAGGTACCGGTGCGTGATAGCAACCTGCCAAGAGCGGTTGTCAACGCAAACCAAGAGATATGGGGGATGAGTTGAGAGAAAGGCTTTGAGGTGGTGGGAATAAACAGAGAGGTGCATAGGTGGGGTGGTTTTCAACGAGACAGAATTCACTTCGATGGGCGGCTAGGTCATGAGGTGGGTAGGCGACTTGCAGGACGCGCAGTAGCTTTTTTGGAAGACAGGCGAGCCCTTCAGGGTGCAGGATAGCTAGCAACGAGGAAAACAACCAGGGAGACTCTTCGATGGGTGGTATGGACAGATACGATTACAAAGTGGCACCAATATCTAAGATAGGTAGAGTCCGGGGCATAAATAGACGTGGCGAAGAGCACCGAGCCAATTTAGATATAGGGTATATTAACATGCAGGGTGGTAGGAACAGGCTGAAGTGGGAAAAGATAGAAGAACAGCTAAAGGAAGAGAGGCCGATGGTATACGGTTTTGTAGAAACATCTCAGGGAGATGGAACAACCTCCGAACGATCCGGATCACACGTGGGAATATTGTAATAGAACAGAATGCAGCAGAAAGGGGGGTGGTATTGGGGCATTCATTCATAAAAGTACAGACTAGCAAAGGGTCAAGCAGGAGTGCAAGGAACATTTTTGGCTAAAAGGGAAAGTGGCAGGTCAAATGACACTCCTTGGTTTCCTGTACTTGTGGACGGGATCAAAGCCCAGAGAGGAAAACCAGGCAATGGTAGGGTGTATATCAAAGGACATTCAGGGCTTAGAAAGAGAGTGCGAGATAATTATACGAGGAGACATGATTGCGCACTTACAAGATATAGATGGGTATACCGACCCGACAGGCAAAATGATCATGGATATGTGTGAAAGGCTTGATTTGATCATTTGCAACAGTACCGAGAAGTGTGAAGGGCAAATAACATGGGAAATAGGAAGGCTACAGTCGGCGATAGATTATGCACTGATGTCACATAGGATGTATGATAAGCTGAGGGGAATGCACATAGATGAAGGTGGCTCCAGAAGTCTGGGTAGTGATCACAAACATATCAAGCTAAGTTTTGGAAGAGCAGTGAAAGTGGGAAGGAGACAAGTTGAGCAGCTACAGGAAAATGTTTATCCAGAAAGGCAAATTGAAATAGCCACTAAACAAATTGAGAAAGTAATCACAGAGGATAATAAGACAGTGTGGATATACACGAATCTAATTAGACTCTTCGAGCTAGAGCTTGCTAAGACGCATGACAAGTCACCCCGGAAAAGAAGACACAAACTCAAAAGTTGGTGGGATGAGGAAGTTAAGAGAGCCATAGCAAAACGTCAGGAAGCCTCTAGGGAACACAGACATGCTAAGCAGCGGGGTGAACCGACAGATGATGTTGAAAGAAAATGGTAAACCTTTCTAAGCTGCAGAAGGGATGCATCCCTTCTGATCAATGAAAAGATTAGAAGAAAGGGAGCTCAGTGGCTGGCAGAAGTACATAAAAAACATAGAAAGGCAGCTGCGAAATTTTGGAACCATCTAAATTCCCTAAGAAATGAGACTAGCCTAGAGCAGAAATTTATAACTACGGCCCAAGGTGCTAGGCTAGAAGGGGACGAAGCTATTGAATATATAAGAACAAGGGTGACAGAAAAATTTCAACAAAGAAGTACTTTATGCACCACAATAGACAAGGACGATTCAAGTGGTGCAATGGCTCCATTTTCACGAGAGTGGGAAAGGGCTAAGAAAAGGGTTCCTAGTAGTACATCAACAGGCCCAGATGACATTCCAATTATGCTGATAAAGACATTGGGTCCGAAGTCTAAGCAGGCTTTGAGAGAGGCAGTGAGCAAAATAATAATCGATGGTGAAGTTCCCGATGCATGGAAACTTAGCAGGATGAGCATGATCTCTAAAGAAAAGGGGGACAATGCTGACGTAAACAACTACCACCCTAAAACAGTGACATCAGTGGTCTACGGGCTGGCGATGCAGATTATAAAGGAAAGACTGCAGGCATGAATAGAGGATGAGGGGGTGCTGGGGGAACTGCAGAATGGGTTTCCGAAACACAGGAGGTTGGAAGAGAATCTGTTCTCACTGACGCAGTGCATCGAAATAGCAGAAAAGGAACACAGGCCCCTGTGGCTAGCATTTTTGGATATCAAGGGAGCGTACGATAGCGTGGTTCAAGAGGAATTGGGGGGAATACTGGACACACTAGGCGTGGAACATGTAGTCACTAATCTTTTAAAAGTTATTTATAAAGGTAACAAGGTAGTTATAAAGTGGGAAAAACAGGTATCCAAGCCTGCAGAGGTATAACGGGGGCTTAGGCAGGGGTATGCCCTGTCCCCTTTATTATTCTTGATGTAGCTACAAGGATTGATGATGATGTTTGATGTTTTATGGCGCAAGGGCCATTTCACGGCCAAAGAGCGCCAGTTCATCTTACTAAAAACATGGACAATGATTGTGATAAGCGGCTGTATAAGGGCCATAAAATTCCTCGCGGTAAGGCGGGTAAAAACATACAAGTAATAAAATCATGACCATGTCGTGAAAGGTGTGTGCTGTGTGAATAGATGACAAAAGTTGGTGATAATAAAAGACGATGGTGGATATGTATGGCATTAGCACAAGTGCCTCACACGTTCATACCCTTGCGTCCAAGGGCCGTGAGGCAAGTGCTTTCTTGTGTAACCACCGCAGCAAAAACCTCTCTGGAGAGGTATGCTACGGGATGCCCGGGTATATGATGTGAAAACTATGAATTTCTTTAAAAAACGCTAACAACGATTTGTGACTAAAAAGCGGTTCCCTACCGACGAACATTGCAGGGTGCAAAGGTATATGTTGTCGGTAGGGTAATGGAAAGTGTTGTTTTCTTACAGTGTCCAATTGTTTGCACTCAATTAAAATGTGAAGGACTGTCAATACTTCACCACATCTGTTACACAATGGTGGATCGCCACCGGACAAAAGGTGTGTGTGTGTCGTGTATGTGTGTCCTATCCTGAGTCTCGTTAGTATTACCTGTGTATGACGCGATTTCGATACAGGCAGCCAATGACCAAGGTGTGGCTTAATAACGCGTAGTTTGTTTTGTGTGTGTGTATCCCACTTGCTCTGCCAGTATACTCTGAGGTTTCGCTTGAGAGAGGGCTTAAGATCAACGGCCGGGATTGATATGGGTGTAGGGGCAGTGCTTTTGTGGACGGATGCAGCGAGCTGATCCGCCCTCACGTTGCCTTGAATCTCACGGTGCCCTGGCACCCAGCACACTACAACATGTTGTTTGAGTGTGTATAGTGTGCATAAAATGGGGTAAAGTGAGACAAAGACTGGGTTTTTGTGTTTTTTAAGAGTGTGCAGAGCCGTTACTACACTGAGGGAGTCTGTATAAATTACTGCTTTTTGTATTTGTAATTGCTTGATGTGTTTAGCCGCCACAAGTATCGCGTAGGCTTCCGCTGTGAAGATACTTGTGTCTGGATGTAGAGGGCCAGCATCCGAAAAGGATGGGCCGACAGCAGCGTAGGACACAGAGGAGTTAGACTTGGAGGCATCTGTAAAGAACTCAGGACGTGTGTATTTGTGTTGAAGTTCCAAGAAGTATGTTCGTATATGGGCAATAGGCGCATGTTTTGTAACTTCAAGAAAGGACACATCACAGTCTATAGTCTGCCACTGCCAAGGTGGCAGATATGCTACAGGAGCCATTAAACTATGTTCAAGTGAGACTCCAGTTTCCTCAGCTAGACTTTTCAGGCGAACTGAGAAGGGCTGCCTCATCGAAGGCCTGTTTTGAAACAGAATGGAGCTCGACAAATCAATAATAGTGGAGTATGAGGGGTGCTTCTTATCTGCTTTCACCTTAAGGAAATAAACAAAAGACATGTGTGTTCTCTGCAGATGAAGCGACCACTCATTCGACTCAACATAAAGGCTTTCTACGGGGCTGGTGCGAAAAGCACCCATAGAAAGGCGGATGCCCAAATGGTGCACGGGGTCCAGCATCTTCAAAGCACTTTGTGTTGCAGACTGATAAACAATGGCCCCATAATCTAAGCGGGTGCGAATGAGGCTTCGATACAGATTCATGAGACATTGCCTGTCACTACCCCACGTAGTACGTGACAACACTTTTAAAACATTCATGGCTTTTAAACATTTTGTTTTTAGATACTTGATGTGCGGTACGAAGGTCAACTTGTTGTCCAAGATTAATCCTAAGAATTTATGCTCCACATTGACAGACAGACGTTGACCGTTCATTTCAATGTCAGGTTCTGAGTGCATGCATCTCTTTCGGGAGAACAAGACACACGTGCTCTTTAGTGGGTTCAGTCGGAATCCGTTTTCCTCTGCCCATTTGGAGACCTTGTTTAAACCTAACTGGACCTGTCGCTCACACATGGCCAAGTTGCATGACTTGAAGCCAAGCTGAACGTCGTCGACATATGTACAATAGAACATATTGCGGGGAATGGACAAGTGCAAAGAATTCATTTTAATAATAAAAAGTGTGCAACTAAGCACACCACCTTGGGGCACGCCTGTTTCCTGGAGAAATGTTTGGGAAAGCACACTGCCCAGACGGACACGGAATGTCCGGTTTGACAGGTAACTTTCGATTATATGAAACATTCTTCTGCGCACACCAAGGGGGGACAGGTCTCTTAGAATTCCGTAACGCCATGTAGTATCATAAGCCTTTTCGATATCGAGGAACACAGAGAGGAAATATTGTTTATGGACGAACGCGTCTCTGATCTGTGCCTCGATACGAATAAGGTGGTCTGTGGTGGATCTACTTTCTCGAAACCCGCACTGAAATGGGTCGAGCAAATTATTTGTTTCAAGAAAATGTACAAGTCGGCAGTTTATCATTTTTTCGAAGACTTTGCACAAGCAGCTTGTAAGTGCTATAGGCCTATAACTTGAGGGTAAAGAAGGGTCCTTGCCCTCTTTCAAAATGGGAATAACGATAGCCTCTTTCCAGGAGGTAGGAATAGTGCCAGAAGACCAAATAGCATTGTACAAACAAAGTAAGGTTTTTCGGGTTTCGTTTGGTAGGTTTTTTTAATATTTCATACATCACACGGTCAGAACCTGGGGCAGAAGTACTGCAGGAGTTTAGAGATGTTTGGAGCTCAGCTAGATTGAAAGCTTGGTTATATGCCTCGTATCTAGTGGATTTGTGTTCGAGTTTCTGCTTTTCTATTCTTGTTCTGTATTTTTGGAAAGTGTCAGTATAGTGGGACGAGCTGGATACCTGTTCGAAGTGTGCACCGAGGAAGTTTGCCTGATCTTCCAAGGTATCACCCTGAGTGTTTACGAGTGGAAGTGTGTATACTTGTTTTCCTGCTATCCTACCGACCATGTTCCAGACTTTAGCCTCCTGTGTGTATGAATTAACCCCTGATAAAAACTTCTGCCAGCTTTCTCTTCTGGCCTGCCGACGCGTTCTCCTGCCTTGAGACTTTATTTTCTTGAAGGTTTCAAGATTTTCGGCTGTCGGTGAGTTCCGAAGCAGCCTCCAAGCTCTGTTTTGCTGTTTGCGCGCGTTTCGGCATTCAGAATTCCACCATGGCACACATCGTTTTCCAAGGTGTCCATTTGTTTGTGGGATGCATTTTGTTGCAGCATCAATCAACAACGTTGTGAAGTAGTTCACAGCAACATCAATGTTCAAAGTACAGATATCATTCCAACCTAGACAAGCGATAGTATGAAACTGTTCCCAGTCGGCTCTGTTTATGAGCCACTTGGGAACACGTGGTGGACACTCAGTTACTGTCGTTGTGCTCAAAACTACGGGGAAGTGGTCACTTCCGTACAGATTACTGACGACTTTCCACTGGAGTAGAGGCACAAGAGATGGAGATACTATGCTCAGGTCTATGGAGGAGTAGGTGTTATTAGCGAGGTTATAATAGGTTGGTTCTTTTCGATTTAGGAGACACGCGCTCGACGAGATAAGGAACTGTTCGATCAGTCGACCTCGCGCGTCATACCGAGAGTCACCCCATAACCTGCTATGCGCATTAAAGTCTCCAAGGAGAACATAAGGCTCCGGAAGTTCATCAATTAGAGAGTGTAAATCGCGTTTTTGGAGCTGATAGCTAGGAGGAATGTAAATACTGCAGATTGTGATCAGTTTATCAAAAAGAACCGCTCGAACAGCCACTGCCTCAAGGGGTGTTTGGAGTTGTGTGTGCATGCTATTCCTTGATTCACTATGATGGCAACACCTCCGGATGATGTCATAGCATCAACACGGTCTTTTCGGAAAATAACATATTTACGAAGAAAATTTGTGTGTTTTAAATTAAGGTGTGTTTCTTGTACACACAGCACTTTTGGCGAGTGTTCATGTAAGAGTTCTTGGATGTCGTCAAGGTTTCTGAGAAGGCCCCTGACGTTCCATTGTATAATTTGAGTGTTCATGGTGAATGTGAAATAGTGCTGTGTGTACGAAAAGCGAGTGGCTGCTTAGACGGGGAGTTTGAGTTCACTTAACAGGGCCATCACCAGGCCCTGTTATTTGCTTTTTTGTTTTCTTGGCGCGCTCCAAGGAGCCACGCCGCTCTTTCGGCACCAAGGGTGCCGACGTATCCATTGCCTCCTCGGAGGCACTGGATGCCCGCACGTGCGGGCTGTTAGTTTGGATTTTGGGCCTCGCCTGGTGAGGGGAGGCCTTGAGACCCGAAGACTCTGGAGTCTCCGGTCTCTGTTTGGGAGTAGGCGGTGTAGCCTGGGCTACAGCCGCCTTGGGGGCAGATGCCACAGCCGACGGCTCGCTCTGCGCAGGCCGAAGGGGTGGCGAGGGCTGGTGCGGCGTTGCCCCCTGACGCGCCGCATCAGCATATGTTGCGCCGTAAAATGGCGACACTCTTCGTCTTGCTTCTTTAAATGTGATGTTTTCTTTGACTTTAAGAGTGATTATTTCTTTTTCTTTCTTCCAGTTAGGACACGAACGCGAATACGCGGCGTGTTCCCCGTCACAATTCACGCAGTGAGGCGTAGTAACACAGTTATCAGATGGGTGGCCGTGGCTACCACATCTTGCACAAGTTTCCTGACGCCGGCAGTTCTGCGAGCCATGACCAAATCGTTGACATTTATAACACCGTCTTGGATTGGGAATGTAGGGACGGACAGAGAGTTTGATGTATCCTGTGTCTATAGATGAAGGCAGTGTGCTAGATGCGAAGGTGAGTATTAAATGTTTGGTAGGTATTTCTTTGTTGTCTCGTCTGATGACGATTCGTTTCACATCTGTGACATTTTGCTCTTTCCACCCTTCAAGCAGTTCCTGTTCAGACATTTCAAGAAGGTCTGCTTCTGAAACAACTCCGCGTGAGGTGTTCATTGATCTGTGAGGTGAAATAGATACTGGGATATTACCAAATGCTACGAGACTGCCAAGTTTTTCATAGTGGTGTTTTTCAGGGAGCTGAAGGAGAAGGTCTCCGCTAGCCATCTTTGTAACCTTGTATCCTGGGCCCAAGACCTCTGTCAGGGATTTAGCAACAAGAAATGGAGATATTGCTCTGGCTTGTTTTGTTGGGTTTTCGCTGTGCACAACATGGGATTTGGGAAAGCATTGTCTGGGTTGGCTGAAAATTGATATGTCATCGGTGCGTCCCCTCTTAGGCGGAAGACGATCTAGGAGACGGGGAAATGCAGGTGTTCCCATAGTAGTGTACTTTTTGTTCGGCAGCAATGGCGACCACCCACCATGGAGTCCAACCAGGGGACGCTGAAGCACTTAATAGTATAAGGCTGCAGACGCCAGCCGTACATTGCCACTATAACCAAATATAACTACTCAAGGTTGAGTAATTACACAAGGTTAACCCTTGCTGCCATGAAAAATCGGAAGTAAATGGAAGAGAGAAGAAGACAGGACAGATTTAAAGACGAGAAAAGACTAAGATGTAGGAAGAGAGAGATAGAAAAAGGCGACTGCCGATTTCCCCTGGGTGGGTCAGTCTAGGGGTGCCGTCTACGTGAAGCCGGGGCCAAAGAGGTGTGTTGCCTCTGCCGGGGGGCCTTCAAGGTCCAATCACCCAGCGTCAGCTCAACCCCCAGGATCCCATTTTCCCCGGGCACGGCAAAGCCACGCACGGCTAGGCGTGGGAGGGAGTAGAAACTCCCCCGTTAGCTCGGGTCCGTGGTGTCGCTACACACCAAACGCCTACTTGCGCAGGCGCCCCTGCGGGGAGCTACAAGGATTAGAGGCCAAACTAGAGAGAAGTGGACTGGGCTTCAACCTCTCTTTAGTCAAACAAGGAAAACTTATTGATCAGGCACTACCAGCATTAATATACGCAGATTATATAGTGCTAATGGTGAACAACACGGAAGATTTGCAGAGATTGATGGACATCTGCGGTATTGAGGGAGATAGGTTAGATTTTGGATTCAGTAAGGAAAAATCAGTAGTCATGATTTTCAATGAAAACGAAGGTAGTGAGCTTAGAATACAGGAGGTCACGCTAAAGATAACAGATAAGTACGAATATCTGGGCGTATGGATGAGCAATGGGACCGAGTACCTGAGGGAACACGAAATATACGTGACGACTAAAGGTAACAGGAACGCAGCAGTGATGAAAAATAGGGCACTGTGGAATTACAATAGGTATGATGTTCTGAGAGGAATATGAAAAGGGGTCATGGTTCCTGGGCTGACGTTCGGCAATGCGGTCTTGTGCATGAGATCAGAAGTTCAAGCAAGATTAGAAATTAAGCAACGTGAAATAGGTAGGCTTGCTTTAGGAGCTCACACGAGTACACCAAATCAGGGAGTACAAGGTGATATGGGATGGACATCATTTGAGGGCAGGGAAGCTAGCAGCAAGACAAAATTTGAGAAGCGATTGAGAGAAATAAGGGAGGAGCGTTGGGCTAGGAAGGTTTTCAGCTACTTGTACATGAATGTCGATACAAAATGAAGAAAGCGAACCAGGAAATTGACTGGTAAATACTTAGAAAACAGCAGGTTGCCAAACCAAAAAGAACTATCGGTTAAGAAGAAAGTGAAGGAAACGAAGAGTGACATGTGGAGATTGGGCATGATTAAGAAGTCCGCACTAGAGATCTATCGAACTTTTAAGCAGGAAATTGCCAAAGAAAGAATCTATGATAATACCCGGGGTAGTTCTCTACTGTTTGAGGCCAGGACCCAGACGACACAAACACAACCTCAGGACGTCCTCAGTATGCCTCCGTGAGGACAATATGATGCCCTCAGAATGTCTTCTTATGGTACTAGAATGGCACTAATCCCGTCCACTTGCCCTTACACATAACAACCTCAGCACATCCTCAAAACAGCACTTCAGGACTTTCTCAGTATCTTTTGAGAACAACGATTCCGTGGCCGGTTCGGTACTGTGGGCAGTGATACTACTTAGGATTTACTTGTTTTCCTGATATTTCCATATGTCAAAAGAAAAACACCTGCGAGGTTTGGTGTATATATACTGTATCAATCAATAGAGGTGACAAAACAAGCAAAGCTTGTTGACTGAAATTTATTTAACAGTAATTAATCAAAACTGACAGCTTTGTCAGGCGTTCGAGTCCACATATAGTCTGAAAAAAGAAATGCAGTATCAAGGCAGTCAACACAGCTTAATCAACCACGTTTGTAACCTTCCTCAAAAGTTTGACACATTGTCCTCATCACTACGTGTATCATGCCCAATGCACTCACTAGTGTTAGATACTCTGCTATGACAGCCTACCAGTACGCTCTACATGGGCTTTGACTTGACTTGCCCGAGGTCGGGCCATGTATCAGATGCAGAAGTCGATCCTTTCTCATTGGAACCAGGTTGCTTCGAAGCACAATTGATCGCGATTCGCTGGTGTTCCAAGCTGCTTCGTACCCCACCTCGCCGCGGTCGGCTGGTGACAATACATTCATGATCAGTCTGAACGTTGAGCAGCCCAGTGCATCCATCAACACGGCAATTTACCTACCGTCATCACCTACGACTTACACTCTCACATGTATCTCACTTTTAACCATGCACACGAACAATAAAGGACACGGACCTTCACTAGTACACAGCACGTTCTCTGACAGACCCCATCTTGACAGTCAGTTGGCTTGAAATGGCTTGGCTACTTGACTATTCAGAATGATGAGTGGTTGCCAGCTGCTTGTTTGTTATTACGCGGCACAGCGGCGTGTATTGACTAATTTAAGGCTGTGGCTTTAAGAACACACTGTTTCGAATGGACATTTTGCAATACCAGGTTCGATACCCAAGGCGATTATTTACGCTAGTCTCATCAAGTGGAACGCATTATTTGAAAAGTTTCTGCCAAAAAAAGAAACAAACGAGGCGAAAATATATATTAACTTTATGACTGTATGAAACGAACGTGTGGAGAAAGTTTTTACATATAAAATGCATCTACTTGGTGCGCAAAGGCTTTGGGGAATCATATCTAAGTGCTCAGTGCAATATTTTTGTCATCCCCAAAAAATCCTTGAGAGGACCTTTTCCGGGCCAATTGTTGTCCTCAGAAAGCACTCGAAAGGACATTTCCGGGTCAAGCCAGCTTTTGTCGTCCTCAGTAAGTACTGAGAACAACAAGAACTGTGCGAGGACGATTGTAACATATGAGGCCGACCTCAGGGCCGCGAGTGTTGTCTCGGGACGGTAGTACTGCGAACCAAGACATGTCGGGCCAAATACGAAGGGGTAGACACAGTATGCAGTGCGTGTGGAGAGGAAGAAGAAACTGCCGAACACTTGATAATGTTCTTTAAAGGGCTTCATACTATAGTTCAGGATGATGGCGCAGAGTTTTCCAAAGCACTGGGGTTTAGGGACCGGGAGGGCAAAATAGACTTTAAGCGGGTAGACTTAAGTAGAAAGAGGTTATCTGATTGGTGGCTAAAGTCAAGGCACGAGTGAAAATTAAACTCTTCACTGCAAAGTATGAATCCTCAAACTCACTTTTTAAAGAAAAAAGATAAGTATAATTTTGGTTCATTAAGTATTATGGCTTGGTGGCGCTAGCCACTGCCCGATCTAAAGGGTACAGCCATATCCATCCATCCATCCATCGCACGAGTGATCACACAGATGATGTCGCACGTTTGAAGAAAACAAAAGTGCTCAAGGTCGCGAGGCGTGGTAGTTTTTGTCCTGCCACCGCTCCCCTCTTAGTTTCCAGCGCTTTCGTCGGGACGAGGGAAGAGATCTTGCAATTGCAAACATGCGACAAACCTTTATAACTTCAGTCGCACGGGACGGATTCTTAAATTTTTTTCGGCGTTGAATTCGTGAGGCAATAAGCTCTTCTAGTTAATTCATTTAATGGTTACTTGAAAAAGTGTTTCAGTGCCCCTTTAACGCATTTTGTTCGACAGGTGTCACGACGAAAACGAGCCCATTCGGCCATAATAGCGCGCGCTGGTTCAATCTACTGTGTGTGTGTTTGTGTGCGTGCGCGTGTATGTTACAAAACATATGAATAAGTTTGCACTTAGCGCTTAAAGCGTGCACTAGGGGCGGGATTTCGCCATCGCGTTCAACTCTGAAAGTCGAAGCTTAAGGGTCCCCCAATTTTCGTTACTATGTGGAATGGTTTCGCCGATGGCAGATCTTCAAGGGGTTGGCATAAATTTAATGACGCAACAGTCGAATGGTAGCACTCGGCAAACTTTACTTCTAGATTACTTAACTTCTGGCGTATAGGTAAACTTGCCCCTGCGTTTTTTGAGCTTTTCTCCACTGCTTAGTTTTCTCTGGCTGCAAAGAAAGCGGTTATACTTTTAATAATTGGTAGTTTCGCCTCCGAAAAACGCGATATGACTGCGAGATACGGTAATGGAGGGCCCGGTAGTTCGACTACGTGGGGGTTAACGTGTAAATACACGGCTGCGGACCCGCATGTCGCGGGATCGAATCCCAGCTATGGCAGCTGCATTGTCAATGGAGGTGAAAATGCGGTACACCCGTGCACGCTCAGATTCGGATGCGCAGTGAAGAACCCCGAGAAGTCGGGCGAACACGCAAAAGAGAATATTGTCCGGAATTTTATTTGTAGGTTTCATCTTAAAATTGAAAATTAGGGTCTCTAAAACATGAACGAAATTTAGCGATCATGTACAAGTACACCATTCTTTCGGAAGCCTGGTCACGCAATTTTCCTCGAGAATACAAAGAGATGGGCAAGACGCGTTCATTGCAAATAAGGATATTCGAGAATTTTGTTTTATGGAGACGGAAAAGTGGGACACCTGTGCCCCACGCTTGGTTAGAGGGTGAAGCAGAACGTCTGGTACTGTATACCAAAGCAAATACACATAATCGGTGCTTCGCAAATCTCCTTTCGAGAGCCGTAGACTCAAGTGGAATATATATAGTAAAATTTCCAACCGATGAGCACCCAGGTATAAGTAGGAGCACATAAGAGGGCTTTTTCTGACTACACGTTGCAAAACAACTTGCAGCGAACAGAGCAAAAAAAAAACAAAAAAGAACAGTTCAAACCTATAAGAAATGTACCGGATTCATGGGAAGGGAAACTGAGGAAGAGCTCACGCGAACATTCTTAATATGAATTCAAGAGCTCAATAAACAGGATTAGCAGCAGAAAAACGGTGTGGTAAGCCAAAATATCTAGTTAGGTAAACGCTTGTTTTATCACATTTTGCATAGGTATACCAGAAGGGTTAGTTAAAAATTAAAACTGAATTCTGGCCTTTCCGTAGCGGAAACAAAATAAGGTCTGCACCCATTTATATATTTATCAATTCATTCACTTATTTACAATATACCGATTCTACAATGCCCATGAAAACGGGAAACTACACAGTTTACGTTCAGAAAGACAATTGGTGCCGTAAGGCAGAGAAGCTCACAGCAAATTGAAACAGCGTACAAGCGGCATATCTCGCAGTTTACATATAGAATGAAAATTGGTGCCATATGGCAAATAAGCTCAGAATAAAGCGAAACAAAGCATATATACGGCATTACTAGAAGTATAGAAGCAACGTAACCTCTACACTGTAAACAGAAATAAGCCGAAATGGGAGTAAATGACCTTGTCCTCTAGCGAACACCCAGATGGGAGTTTAAAAAAAACCGTCTCTGGGAGTAAAAAATTTACTCCCCATCAGAAGGGGGTTTTCGCAGGGTGCCAGGGGGGTTTTTATTTACATCCATAGGGGAACTTTTTCAGGTCAGTATGGGAGTAAATTTTTTGCATCAACCGAGAAAAAAAATTACGTCAGCAGCCGTACCATGCGCAAGCGTAACTTTAATTACATTACATTTAATACGCACAACAATGATTACAGTACACAAACATTATCACAACGTTCACGTAATATCACAACACTCGCACTCACCACAGCTTGCCACACGCAGTACACACCTACCATATAGTCACCGAGTATATATAGGCACCACATTCTGACCTCCTGTAGCCCAGGTGAAAGCCTTTTTTTTTCTAATAATTAAGCAATAAATACGCACGGCGTAAGTATGAACTTGCGGTGGTCTGATGTAAGCACTTCAACACACATGCCTTTTATCCTAATCCTGCCTAATATTTAATATTTTTTTACTATAACGAAAAAGTGTTATCAGTTGACGCTCTGTCGTACGGGCTGAATTCGCATCAGCAGTGCTGTTTGTGGACCCGTAAAATGCACTTTATCATACACAAAGTGCGCGCGGCCTTGAATGAACACATTAACGAGGCACATTCAGCAGCTCCAGCGATGAACCGAGGTAGACCACCGCTACCGCGTTCGACGACTAGGCCTCACTCACGAGTACGGCACGGTGATCCGATGAATGACAGCTGGCGATCACAAAATGCTTGCTGATGTGCAGTTTACGTCTCGTTTTTCCCATGCACAGAAATAGGTGTCCGCTATCCACGCAGTTTAAGCTACGGAGCGATAGACTTAAACGAATGAGACGGTTCGCAGTCGCTGTTCCCGTTGCTCGCATGCATTGCATGTATAGCTCGCAGAGCTCGCCACGGCGGCCGGTGTGCAGTGCGAGCTCGATACGATGCCGGCTTGATACCGACGCCATAGCGAGGCCTTCCTACCGCTTAGATGTTGCAGCCGGTGAAATGCCGGTGACACTCCGAGAAGCTACTATCGGCGGAGACGGGGCGAGCGCGTCGCCGGCGCAACTCTCAGACTGGTTGCCGGCCAGCCTGCCCTAGTCGAGCGAAGCCTACTTCGAACCGCTTCGAAGTTTTACGGTGCAATCGCTGACGATCGTACTCCGCCTCGTTCGGCGCTCGCCTTGTAGTTAGTCATTTACAGCTGCGGCCGCAAGGCGCAGAAGACTGTTATACATCCCAGCAGCCTTCATTTTTTGTGAAACACATTCTTCGCATCGCCGGTGGTCGGTGCTATAGCTCGTAGCGCTTGCCGCGGTGGCCGGCGCGCAGTGCGAGTTCGATACGATGCCGGCTTGATACCGACGGCATAGCGAGGCCCTCTTACCACTTAGATGTTACAGCCGCGATGAAATACCGGTGACACTCCGAGAAGCCACTATCGGCGGAGACGGGGCGAGCGCGTCGCCGGCGCAACTCTCAGACCGGTTGCCGGCCAGCCTGCCGTAGTCGAGCGAAGCCTACTTCAGACCACTTCGAAGTTTCTGATGGTGAAACTCCAGGAGCAGCCGCTGACGATCGTAACAGCTTACTTTTGCTACCATTAAATCATTCTTCGAAGTTTTTTGTTACTCGGCCCTTTGAAGCGCGGCATTCACGACGTTTCGTTGAGGAATCAGACCGATGTGCAGCGTGGTTTAACGGTGCGAAATATATTGAAATGTTCCCAGTAAATACCAACCAGTCGTTGTTCTTCGGTGCACTTATAATATCGTTGCCTGTTGGCAGATGTTTACACGGTTAGCCACCCAAAGCACATGTGTTTCACACCGACGTGCAAACATATGCCCGTACACACACATACACACACACAAACACACGCACACACACACACACACACACGTCACGCCCAAAGAGGGTTTTAAAAGCTCCTATAGGGAGTTTGTAACCACGTGACCTGAAACTCCCTGGGGAGTTTAACAAGGTCATGTCGTTCATAAACTCTGTGATTAAGGAGGGGGCGTTTTACGATGACATGTGCCGAGTTCACTCCCTACCAGGGAGTAAATAATTGGGGCAGGGGAGTTTTGTGGGCTCATGTGCTGGAGAAACTCCCATCTCGGCTAACTTTTGCTTACAGTGTACATATAGCAAGATAATGCAGCTAATCGGAAAGTGACGCTTATGCATGGTGTCTGATATATTTGGCCAGAGTTTAAAAATATACCGGCACACACAATTACGACAAGACACAATGCATTTTGGTCACTGTTGCCTGGAGTTAGACTATTTTTTTGTGTTTATACATCTGTTTACTTAATATTTGAAAGAGCGAGGATGAATAAAAAATAAAATGAGTTGTGGATTGGTTTGCAAAACATCCGAATAAATAGTTTTGAACTATACATCTGGTAGGTATTAGTGTTTTCCTACCAATTCAAAATGCCCGTGAAAAAAAAAATACCACGTGACAAACCCGCGTGCGCGTCAGTGCGCACGATGATTCTAGTGCCCCCTAACGTTCTGCGTACGATCGACACGCTTCCCTCGCACCGATTCATGGAAGCGATACGCAGTCACAGAGATTGTTTTTGTGACCGCGCAAAATGTATTCATCGTAAAGTCATTACCATCGTTGCGGCCCCGCCGAGACCGCACAATGGGGCAAATGCTATGGTCTTTCGTACGCGGAACGTTATGGAGCACTAAAATCATTGTGCGCACTGGCGCACGAGCGGGCTTGCATCGTGGTATTCTTTGGTATTTCTTGCGCATTTGTAATTAGCAGAAATACGCTAATACCTAACTGTCTTAATATTTGAAACTATTTATTCGGGCGTTTTGCAAACCAATCTACAACTTTGTCTTTGAAATTTTTCAGTCACCTTTGTTTCCTGCGAAGTTAGATATTAAACAGATCTAATTAAACAATATTTCAGAACAAAAATATTCTGGCTAACCCCAGGCAACGTTGAGTAACATGCATTTTGTCGCGTCGTAATTTCGTGTGCCAGCATATTTTGAAACTCCGGCTAAAGTAACCTGGGACCTCCTGTATAGGATGAAATAAGCCAAAGAACACAAAAACCTACCAATCCGCCTAAATTTACTACATCTACATTACAGCGCAACACATAGCAGGCACTTGTAGAAACAAAAGTGCGCACCGAAATACGTCAGGTTTATGGCCCACGCTGAATGCGGAAATATCGTATAAATTTGGTTCAACTATGGTTCACCAACACCGACGTGCAGGGGATGTTCGCCCCCTTCAAAGTACTTAAGCCTGGAGAACCCACATGCTCCACATTAGAAGTAGCGATACACCAAAAGCCTGTGGCGTAGTTAATTGGGGTAACCCATACTTCCTCACGTACCCAAGGGGGCTTAAGCCCCCTTCTGTCTTCACCTTCCCTCCGGTAAAATATTTTTATGCACCTGCCTGACACGCTAACTTACACCGGTGAGGGCAACATCACCTCCAACAGAGACTGGCGTAATCAGTATTCGAATAACACTACTTCGAAATTCAGCTGAAGATCTATTTCTTCAGTTGGCTACTTCTAACACCATCGAAATTCATCTAGATAACTGCGCAGCACACGTGACACATGGAAGGAATGAAACGAGACAAACGAGCGCTCATCTTTGATTCCATTGTCTGCTGCACAGTTTGCTAAAAGACGAAGCCGTACCTACTCGCCGAGCTCTAAACACTTGTTCGGCTAATGAGAAGTGCAATCCCGAGACAACTCACTCGTTAGTGGCGAAGCTCACAAAAGCGGTGGAGAAGGAATGGCGCACCTTTTCCCCCGGCGTAAGATACTCGCGCTGGCAAATGGCGTCGAATCTCAGCTTCTGTGTACGAACACTGTCGACCACACACACTACACCAACGGCGCGCACGCTTCAGCCCGGCGAGAACTGCTGATATCTATGGAAGTCCCGACGAAACTTTCAAGACGATACAGGCTTATCTCTGGTAACCATGGCAACCGGAGCTTCGCTTGAAATACTAAATTTATCGCGGAGTTTGGGTGAGTGAAAAACGACCGAATGCTGATCGACAGCTTCGGTCAGGCGCACCAAGTTGAACACGTGATCGTCTGTCGCGGAATGCGGGTTTTCGGTGGACGCACCGATTGCGATAACGTGAAAACGCATCAATTTCGGTCTCGGTGCGTCGTGTCGGCTACGAAAAAAAGTACTGCCACCATTTTACTGACGGCGGGTCGACTATGCTTTTTCTGGGCAAACCCACACGCAAAGATCCTGGGTTTGCGTCCCCAAATCGAGATAATAATGCAAAGGAACACCTGGTGGAATTCTTCGGAGACTTAGCTCTTTTGTGGCCATTTACCCGTAAACACTTCTAAGTACATGGGCCTTAAATGTTTGCCTTGACGATGGCTCTGCCAGAACATTCAATAATTGCACACATGGTCTCACACAGCTACACAAAGAAAGAAAATATTATGAATTGTGGGGTCTCAACGTCACAAAACCGTCACGTGAATATCATAGACACCAGAAAGCAGGACTCGGGAAATTGCGACAACTTGGGTTTTCTTTAGGTGCCGGTATATCTAAGCACACGGGCCTTAAGGTTTTTTGCCTCCATCGTATGTGTGACCGCCGTGGCCGGGATTTGATGTGACCTGCGGGTCAGCAGCTGAGTGTTCTAATGACTACACCACGGTGGCGGGTCAAAAGTCGAGGTAGCACACTCATATCGACGCAGCTTACTCTGGTTGAACAGTGAGAGTATGCGCATTCTATTATCTAACACATTTAGTCCTCGAGCCTGGCACATGAAAAAACGTGCTACAACGTCGCAAACAGGATGATGATGATTGTTTTCGTGGAAAGATATGCCATTCGGTAACACGCCAATGGGCGCACAAATATTCAATAGAAAGGGTGTGGTACAACTGTAGTGTATGTTTTCCTAGCTCAAGGAAAAAAAAAACACACACACACACATGCGCGCACGCACGCACACACACACAGTGCCGCCACATGTTGTCGATTAAGGTAGAAGCTTCATCGTGCTGGAAATACGTTATAAAAAGCTTTTGTAGGACTACAAGCTATTTGTCGCACAGGATTTCGCAAAAAATAGTTACCATTCAATAATTATTTTGGAGCAGAGTTTAGAAACATGCGTGGTTGATGCAGTATACGCACTCATGAAAGCAAGTTTTTAACCGCAAGGTATGGTGTGGAAGAGGACAGAGAGCGAAAAACTAAAATTTAATTTTCTGGCACATCTTTTGTCATATAGCAGTCGATTGCATGCGATGCACTCTGCAAATCATTTGCCTATGCTGCGGTTTCTCGCTTCGAGCCAACCGTCAGAAAGTGGATCCACGTGTGCCCGTTAAGGGCAGTAGTTTCGTGCACATCGGAGGTGCTACCAGGCTAATCTTGGTACATATACCTTGAATTGGTACTGCGATAGGATACATGGTGCTTAAAGATGCGCATACAAGATACTGCTGCATGCAAGAATGGTATACGATGCAATACTTGCCAGTTCTGTCTTAGAATACTTTGATACATTCGCAAAACGGTTGTACACACCCATAGCTGAATCGCTAACTCGTATGCGCAAAATAGTTTTCTTAGAAATAGGTTTCATGTGCCAGATAGGAATATTCATAATCGTAGAGCTCCGGTTGTACTGGGCATATCCGAAATAAGCTCTTGGGCCGAATCGGAGAATCCTCATCTAGCATCGCCATACGAGAGGGCAACGCAGAAGCTGAGCCGCTCTTGTAGAGGGAGCATTCGAGCCAAAAAAATTACGGATTTCTTTCCGTCATCTAGTGCCGAACTGCGAGTGAAGCTCAAGGTGCTTTCCCTAATTGACCACCTAGAATATCAGATTAATGCACTTGGTGGTTGAACCTCCTTCTTTGACAGATACACTCTCAAAAAAAGTTAGTAAAAAGGTAGTAAGTGCACGCAAATATGTAGTAACTACTACACTTAATACATTTCCTGGAGCGTTACTAACCTTTTGCAACCTGTTTACTCTCTACGTTAGTAAACAGTTACTACCTGCAACCATTACTAAGTTTTTGCTACCTGTTTACTACCTACGTTAGTAAACAGTAACAGGTAGTAACTGAAGCCGTTACTAACTTTCTTGAACATTTACTACCTTTTGCTACCTGGCCATCAACTATCTAATCTAAAACAATAAGTAATACATATTCCATTATTTATGAAAAATGCTGTCAACGTATTATTTTTTAACGGAAAAGTGATGAAGTCGATATCTACGAATACAAAAAACCAATAATTACGCAACCAAGTTATCTAAGCGGGATTCTCCTATTATCAGGACAGAGAACTACAATTTAACGGCCATAAGCTAGTGCTACACGCGTTGTAATATGCAATTAAAACAAGCTTACTAAGTTAGAACAAACTGACATGATAGGCGTGGATTAAAATTACCCAGATGGTCAAAATTGCAAAATATTCCGGCGTCTCATACTTTATGTCGGTACATAAACCTTCAGAAAGTATTATTTCCTTTAGCCACCCAT
This sequence comes from Rhipicephalus microplus, assembly GCF_043290135.1. Classification (NCBI taxonomy): domain Eukaryota; kingdom Metazoa; phylum Arthropoda; class Arachnida; order Ixodida; family Ixodidae; genus Rhipicephalus; species Rhipicephalus microplus. The sequence goes on along the minus strand of NC_134707.1, from coordinate 36,642,666 downwards.
ATATTAACGCAGTAAAATATTCATTTGCACTGAGACTATACTTTCTTGTGGCACTATTATGATAAATAGATATGACATATCATTTTTAGAAATACGGTTAATTAGAAGTCCTGTGCTACGTCCTCAAACACACAAAATCAGGTAGTATGGTATAGATATCTAGGCTCGCATTTTTCGTAGTTCATCCTGAAACAAGTGCTCACCCGTGCATCTTAATGTAAAGGCTATATATACTGCGTGAGTCGTTCACTTTGAACAGTTGTGTAGCGTAGTTGTTACGGCTGTGTACTCTTCGGGTTCACGACATAAAATGCAAGATTACCGGAAGTTGGGTAGTGATGAGACAATTACCCATTATAAGCAATGCAGAAATAATGTGGCAAAACAAGCACGGTTGTACCGGTTACTGATTTACAGTCTAAAGTTACTACCTATGGGTAGTAATGGCTAGTGTAGTTACTTAAGCTGTTAGTAAGGGCAAATGTAGTAACTGTTATTACCTTCGCCGTTACTAACAGCACTTACTACCAGGGTTGTAACATATACGACAAACCGTTACTAGCCCAAAGTTAGCAAGTACTGCTACCTTTTTTTTAGAGTATTCCTCGTCCTGAATTAATCAGTGACATATAACTAAAGGATGAAGGCATTCTCAGCGTTATCTTAAAATTGAATGTAAAAAAATGCATTGGCTCTGACGAGTACATAACGCATTCTTGGTTCGCTACTCTATGTGGTCATTCAGGTATTTAACAATCATTCAATAGATCTTTGTCTTGTCGCTCTGTCTTCTCTTCATGGAAAATGACTAAGGTTCTCTCTCTCTTTTAATCTGGCGATAAGCAGCCTCTATTAAAATATAGATCGATATCATTCCCTTTTCAGTCATGCAAAATGTTAGAACGCATCTATCATAAACACAATACGCTCTTCGTTGAATCGAAGCAATTACTGTCTCACAGGCAACATTGGTTTAGACGTGGTTTTAGCACAACTCAATTGAACGAATTCACGCATGACGTCTTGTTTAGCCTTAATTATGGCGACCAGGTTGATGCTATTTTTACAGATTTCGCAAAAGCCTTCTAAACACTAATACATTCTAAACTCCTTGCTAAACTCGACGTGATAATAAATAATCCTTAATTGGTTATTTGGATATCTAGCTTTTTGTAATCTCAATCTCAGCTTGTTCCTTACAGATCATCTAACCCTGATGTTATTAATGCAACATATGGAGTGCCACAAGGGTCTGTTCTTGGGCTTTTACTTTTTTCACTTTACGTAAACAACTTGCCTGCCCGCACCTCTTCTCCAGTTCATTTGTATGCTGACGATTTCGTTTTGTATGAAGTGATCAAAACGTACAGCGACTACTACCGCTTGAAGGAGTCACTTGGTGGGTATTTAAATTGATGGAAAACCTGGCAGATTAACATTAAATTTGAGAAAACCATGCTTATGTCCTTTTGTAACAAATCACCCTAGGTTTTTGACTACTCTTTTGATAACTGTAATGCTAGTAGGGTTTACAAATATTTTTAACATAATATGCCATGGTCCAAGCACATCGACTATATATGTCACAAAGCATTAAAAAAAACCAGGCTATCTACGCCGCACATTATCTAAATCCCCCGATGACACAAAGCTCCACTTATAGCTAATTCGTACTGTACATGAGTACGTGTCCGTTGTTTGGAATCCGTATAAGCAGTGAGAGATTGAAGAACTGAAAGCAGTCCAGAAAAATGTGGTAATATTCATATTCCATCGTTACGACCGCGATTTCACACCCTCGTCTACTATATCTTCATTAAAATTACTCCAGTTCATTTGCGTCGCCGAATAGTCATTAAAATTTCGGCAAAGCATTGTTTTCTTCTCAGTTAAACTGTCAAATAAGAAGGAATACATAAAATTCCCCCTACAGTCAATGACGAGGAGCTATCACAACCTAAATTGAAGGCCTTACAACGCTCTAGCTAATATGTTCAAGTTCAGTTTTTTTCCCGTTTCATCGAAGACTGGAATTCATTATCTGGTTCTCTTTGTTCATGCCCATCGTAGAGTTTTGTTGCATTAATTCATAACACATTTGCGTGAAATAAGCTTACCTGTTTTCAAATGCTATTTTTTGTTCCTTTTTCCATGTTCTGATATTTTTGCCTATTGTTCGCTCGTTGTTATGTCAACTGTTTGCGTTATATTGATAGGTTTAAGTTATATTTTTTGTGTATCTTTGTATACCCACTCCAGCCACGGCAGCATTAGTGCTGCAGTATGTGTAAATAAATAAATAAATAAATAAATAAATAAATAAATAAATAAATAAATAAATAAATAAATAAATAAATAAATAAATAAGAAAATAAAGAAACTAACAAATAAATAACTACATAAATCTATAAAACATGCCTGGACGGCAGCTACAGGGGGCGCATGGCTTTTCAAAGCCGAACAGCGATTATATAGTGTCGTCTGCTTCCCATTTTATGGACTCGTTGAAAAAAATGTCCATTGCATGGGTGATGCGGCTCTCAAACTTCTCATATGTACTTCCGTAGCGATATATATTAATTATATTTTCCACAAGAGCGTTAACTAAGAGACGGTGCTTGTCCTGTTCTGTGTAGCTAGTTTCTGCTAACATGACTCATGGCTTGGTGCGTGCATCAACGCCATTTTGAGGTTCTCCTACATTAACCTTTTTCAGGTTCTACATTTTTGCTTTTGCCAGGGTGATATGAAAACCAGCAGTGGTACTGAAATCCAAAGAACAAAAAATATAATTATGTAAATTCAATCAAAAGTACATAGTTTCACAAAAAAATGTCGGCCATATATTTGCAACCGATTTGTGAGAGCTCTAAAGCGATGAAAAACATTCCAGCTCTCCCATGATGGCACCAACTCGTGATCAAATGAGCGATCATTTTCGATTAAACAGCCCATGGCAAGTGGTACAGAGCACTCCTAGCGTTTTGAAGAGGAAATTAGGGTGCACCCTGTTTTAACGGAGCTATACTCGCTATGAAACGCACTATATTCTGACATAATTGCTTTTAAATTGTAAAGCGATAAATAAGTCAGTAGAAAAGTTCAGAGTACTTCTGCAACACTGCCCATTCGAGGAGCGTTCTAGCTGGCATCGTCACAAGCATGTGCCCAGACATCCATGGCAAACACAGCGTACAGTTGAGCAGAGAGCGTCAGCCGAAATTTGCCCGCAGATTTAGCAAACATCGAAAATCAAAGAATAGAAGACACAAAAGTACAAGATGTGCAATACTAAAAGCTTATTGTGAAACTGCATTCTCCACATGCGTAGGTGAATCCCCGCACCACAACGAGTTTCTTATTACACGAGCTTTTAATAACGAGTTTTTCGTTATATTTTCCACGATTCCTGGGACGCTCTCTGCGTCCCGCCTTGTGGCGATGGCAGCGGCGACTTCTACAGGCCCACGTGGTCAAATGTCAGCGCCCTCAAGCTCTTCTGTGGCTCAAGGCTCATGGTCCATCACCAGCGACGGCTCAAGAGATGCTCCTGCTCTCGTGCCCATGGACGAAGAACGAACTGCTGGCCCGTCTGGCTACAGCTCGACATTTGTAAGCTCCGCAAGGAAATGAGGCTCTTGGTGCAGCTCCAGTGAAGACACGGACATCTACTCAGTCGACGGCGACGACTCATCAGATGGCAGCTTCGTGTCTGTGATGAGCCGCAAGGCCAAAAGAAGGCTCATCAAGACGTCATCACCAGCAAGCACGTCAACCGTTAAGGCAAGGAGTGAACGCTGGCCGCATACCATTCTCTTCATGCCCGTGGATCCTTCCGCCAGCCTTCGAAAATTGAACAGGCAAGCCATTTACAATGTTCTTGAGGAAATAGCACAGAATGAAATCAAAGAGGTCCGGCTAAACACACGTAAGAACGTTTTAGCTGTTGACATAACACATGCAGACACGCTGGAGAAGCTTCGAATGATGACAGAGTTTGGAGATGTCAAAGTATGAGCGGTCGTACCGATGACTGGGACCTGCACTGCAGCTGTAATTTACGACATTGACTTGGCGATCCCAAACATGGATCTACCCATTCTGATAAAACCGGCGTACGAAGGAGTGGTCATTAAGCATATAAGCCGCCTCGGGAACAGCCGCTGCGTTAAGATAGTCTTTCAGGGCGACTCAATCCCTACGCACGTCAAGGTGGGACATTTCCGGCATGTGGTACGGCATTTTGTCCCAAAGCCGCTTCAGTGCCACAAGTGTTTCAAGATCGGTCATGTCAAGGGCGTCTGTGCGAACTCTACCTTATGCCCCCGGTGCGCGGAGGCGCACACGGTAGACACCTGTTGTGCAACAACTTATAGGTGCGGCAATTGTCGAGGTGCGCATGAAGCCACGTCTAAGGAATGCCCAAGACTCAAGAAAGAAATGGGTATCCTGAAAGAAATGGTCAGGGATAACTCCACCCATAGAGAAGCTGCACAGAAAATCCGGCGTCGACGTCGCCACCGACGGAAGCGCTCCAGTCATGGTGATATTCATGCACCACTTCAGCCTACACCACCATCAACATCCAGTAGAAAGCCAGAGAGTACAAGAATACCTCCACCGGCGAAGCCTCTCTCCCCTGAAGACTGGCCGGTGCTTGCGAACGCACGGCCTTCCGAGCAGCCTTCCCGCTCTCTGCTCCCAGTAAAAGCCAATGCTGCTGATGACGAGGCTCCAACAGCAGATCGTCAAATTATTCCTATGCTGCGATCCATTGTGAGTGTCATCAGAAGTCTTCTGACAAGCATCGATACGCCAACTGCTAGGAGCGGCCTACAGGTGCTGGACGCGTTGAGTCCGGTCCTTGCAAGCCTCCAGTAAAGCCATGGCCGACAATCACAAGTCGTTCCGTCAGGAGGTCGGAGAAGCGTCGATTTTTCAGTGAACGCAAGAGGTCTGAGATCTCGCATATCTGATTTTCGCCAGTTTGTTCATCTGTACCGATTCCCTATCATGATTATATGTGAACCGAAATTATCGCACCCAATCAGATTATCCGGCTACGAGTCATTTTTCTCTTCAAGTGACATAGAAAGTAGCAAGGTTGTTGTATTTATTCGCCGGGAGCTTACTTACGTCGTCCAGCCAGTGCAACCTCACGACGGCAATCAGTATGTGTGCTTGTCTGTTAAAAAAAGAAAGGTGACCTTCGCACTTCGAGGCGTGTATATATCCCCATCAAGTCATTTTGATGCCAACAAACTAGACGGCATATTAAGGGCACATCCGGGTTCATGGGTTATCACCGGGGATTTCAATACGCATCATCCCATCTGGGGAAGCTGAAGGCTTAATTCAACGGGACGACGTCTAGCATCATTGGTTTCCAGCCATGGTCTCGTCCTTCTGAATGACGCCAGTCCTACGTTTTTACGAGGCACTACATATAGCAGCTGCCTTGATTTGTCCTTTGTTTCACGCCGATTTGCTCCACGGGTAAAGTGGTTTTTGGACATTGAAACACACGGAAGCGACCAGATCCCCATTTACCTGAAGATTAAAGGTATTTCGAACACGCACTCCTCTACCACAACCCAAAGAATAGATTGGAGTTTGTTCAAAACTCAACTTGAGGATGCTTGTGAAGAAGGCCTGTCCAATGGTCTTCAGCAAGCTATTAAGGAAACTGCACATGCGGCTATGCGCACAATAATATGCTCTTCGAAGTACTCTGAATGTGACCTTGAGCTGGAGCGACTTCGTGCGATACGCCGTCGTGCCGAAAGACGATACCGACGCACCAATTCCACAGACGATCTACGGATAGCCCGGCGCATCCAAAAGAAGATACAACGGCGCCTTGACAAATTAGACACCCAGCGATTGAGGAAATTTTGTTCGTCGCTAGATCCTCATAAACCACTGTCTCAGATATGGAGAATTGTGCGAGGCCTACGTTCTGTTCCAGAGCAGCGTTTCCCCTTCAAAGCCCTTGCACTTTTTCATCAACGACATGAAATTGAGGTAGCAGAAGATTTCTGCGCTATGACCGTGGGCCAGACAGCGTACACAAGCCTACATACAGTGAATCATATCCCTCACTCACGCGACCCACGCATGAATCTGCCGTTTACATCACAGGAGCTCGATGCGGCGCTCGTCTTATGTGATAAGTCGTCGTCAACTGGCCCGGATGACATCTCATACAGGATGCTGTGCAACCTTGGTAAACGGGCACGAGAAGCACTCCTTAACATCTTCAACGATTCCTGGCAAGTTGGCGTCGTTCCGCAAGATTGCAAGATTAGCCGCTTGGTACCGATCCTTAAGCCTGGCAAATCTCCCCTGGACATTGCCTCTTACCGACCGATCGCACTCTCGAGTTGCGTAGGAAAGGTAATGGAGAGAATGATCTTGGCCAGGCTTGAATGGTACCTGGAATACTATGAGATATATCCGAACGCCATGGCTGGTTTTCGCCGTCACCGATGTTCGATCGACAATGTTATAGATCTCGTCACATATGTACAGTAACAAAAGGCAGGTAAACGACTATCTGCAGCCATGTTCCTTGACGTAAAAGGAGCATACGACAACGTTCTACATGACGCCATCCTCGAAGCCATTGAGTCAGTGGGCCTAGGCGGGCAACTGTATTGTTGGACACGCAGTTATTTACAAGGGCGGACCTTGTTTGTGAACACTGCAGATGGTCCAACCTCCCAACACCCAACGCATCGTGGAGTCCCGCAAGGTGGCGTCTTGAGTCCAACCCTCTTCAACCTCGTTCTCATTGGTCTTTTAGAATGACTACCAAGTGTGGTCAAGTTATCCATGTACGCTGACGATATCTGCGCCTGGACATCTGGCGTGACAAGACCTCAGGTACGCGCAAGACTTCAGAAACTGTGACGTTGGTATCAGTGTACCTCAAGGACCAGGGTCTGAAAATCTCGCCAGCGAAATGCGCATTGATTGCTTTTAGTCGAAAGCCAATGAGACCATACGCTATATCAATCGATGGCCAAGTCATACCATATGTCAGGACGCACAGATTTCTAGGCGTATTCATTGATAGAGACCTCTGCTGGGGCCCACATGTGGCCCACTTGAAGAAGAGGCTGACAGAAATTGCTAACTTATTCAAGTATCTCGGAGGAAAAACCTGGGGGACTTCAGTACATGCAATGATGCAATTATACAAGATGCTTTTTCTTGGCTATTTGCGCTACAGTTTGCCTGTGTTGACCAACACCTGTAGAACCAACATTCGGACTCTCGAAAGCGTCCAGGATATGACTCTGCGAGTTTGTCTGGGGCTACCGCGATGTTCATCAACAGCTGAGACAATCGAAATCGCTAATGACTACCCGCTAAAGACGCATATCATGATGGAAGTGCTCAGAGCACACGTGAGGCATCTTACTCGTGCCCCTGCCCATCATCTAGCTTCACTGCCAGAAGCCCGACCTCGTGCCTTATTTTGCCAGACAGTCTTGTCATATCGCACACGCATTCCTACGGGATATACAACTCCATCGAGGATTTCAACTCCCCCATGGAGTATGACCTATGCACATGTTGAACTCACCGTTCCAGGCGTAGGGTCGAAAGCCCGGCTCTCACCTCCAGCGCTAAAGCAGCTTTCTCTTCTCTTGTTATATGAGAAATACAGTGAGCATACTCATCTATATACTGACGCTTCAACTAAAGTGGATGGGTCTGCAGGGTCGGTGATCTTTCCTGCAACAGCGACAACGGTGAAGTTTCGTTTATCCCACCAGACATCATCGACCGCTGCGGAACTTGCTGCTCTACGTAGCGCAATTCAAGTCATTAAACACCAAGAAGCCAAGAAATGGAGCGTGTTCACGGACTCTAAGGCAGCACTACAGTGTTTGATATTCGCCTTACGCCGGGGACCTCATGAACAACTAGTGCTGGAAATTAGAGAGCTGCTTCACCACCTCTTCGACGAAAGACACAGAATCACGTTTCAGTGGCTTCCAAGTCACTGCGGCATATTGGACAACGAACATGCCGATGCAGCTGCCCGATCAGCACACGAAGATGGTGAAGAAAAATCTATACAATTTTCAAGGACTGATGCTGCAATGACCATCTGAAAAATCGCTAATGCCGAATTAAAATCCCTGTGGAACACCGAGTGCTTACGGCACACGCGACTGCGTAGACTGGACACGTCTCGTTGACTCCGGCCTCCGTCTGGACTCTCTCGACTCGAGACAACGGTGCTTTGCCGACTATGGCTTGGTGTCGCCTTCACCAAAGCTTTCGCCTTCCGAATCGGCATGGAAGACAGTGATGCTTGCGGTCATTGCGGCAGCGATGAAACTATAGAGCACGTTCTCTGTCACTGCCCTCGTTACAGCGTGCAAAGACGGCAACTAGCTGCTGCGTTAGCTCGCCTTGACGACAGACCTTTGTCTGAACAATCAGTGCTGGAAAGACGACATGATTTGTGTGCTCACAGAAAATCAGTGAAGGCCTTACTGAACTTTTTGCGTGGCAGCGGCCTATTGTATAGACTGTAGCACCCCAGCTCCCCCCCCTTTCTTTTTTTTTTCGCGCGCGTCTATTTTCCTCTTCGCTTTCTTTCCAATCTTTCTTTCCCATTCCCCCTTCCCCTAGTGCAGGGTAGCAAACCGGATGCCCCATTTTCTGGTTAACCTTCCTGCCTTTCCTTCATTTTATTCTCTCTCTTATTACACGAGCGACATTCATATGGAGTTAGTAAGTCATGATGAAAGCGTAAAATGACGAGACAGCAGTTGTGTTGTTCTGCGTGTTTAGTTTCTGCTGTAGTTAGAAGTCATTGGTAATTGCGCGCATCGTCATTTTGAGGATGTACTTTACTAGTAATTTTCAGCTTCTATATTTATGAAAGGGTGATATGAAGGCCCACCGTGGTAATTGGATACAAAGTACAAAGAAATATAACTTGAGAAATTCAATCGAAAAAAAAGCTAGTAGATTTAGAAAAATAAAATGAGCGATATATTTGCAACCGATTTGTGAGTTTTTTTCAAAGTGGGAAAACACTCCCACTCTCCCATGAAGACACAACCTCTTGATCACGTCAAAGTATATTGTTCGAATGAAGAGCTGAAGAGAGTGGTCTGTTGGTTTATTGTTCCTCAGAGTTCTGGCGCAACCCAGCATGGAGGATCGGCCATGAAACGAGCGGTACCTCATTTTTAAGGTCGGATTGTTTTACCTGCCAGGGTATTTAGATAGGGATGTCTAAACAAAGAACTAATTCTTAAACGATGGATTAGAAATAAAAAAATGGAGGCAATAAAAAACTAGCAAGCTAGTATGGTTTAAAGTAAAGGAAATTTATGCCCCAGCTTAACATTTCAAGCGTGTTGTTGCTTTTAGGAAATTGCATATGGCCCCGCGAACATTCCTGTTACTAAACCAATTTTCAGTTGCTCCAAAGGAAAGGACTACCAGAAGAGATAAATTTAGAGCCAACCTACAGAGAGGTTTTTTAAACAGTCTCCTCCTTTAATTTGTATATAACCTGCGTATTGAGAGAAAATAATGCAGGGATTCGCTCTCGTTGGAGAGGGGGCATTTAGGGGAGACTGTACCAGACCGGACCTGTGTAGATAAAAATTCAAAGAAGGGCGGACTTGGCATCGAAGTCTTGTAATTTATATCTCTGCCATTCCAGAGAAGCACCATCAATTTTATCAGGGGTATTTAAGACGAGGAAATTCAGGTGTGGCCAAGCGAGATTTTTCTGAATGATCTTATATGACAGATATTTCAAAGCGTACCACGGCGGTAAATGGTAGCGTCGGCAATTTAGCAATTATGGGATAATTATATGAGGTCACGGCGAGTGTGTCTGCATATTCATTGAGGGTTAAGCATTTATGCCCTGGTATCCACACCAAGAGAATGAGTCGTAAATGTCTTGGTGCCAGGGCATAAAATACTTTTAGAGCATTGGACATATTAGGCGCAGTTAATGAACTACACACAGACAGGCAGTCTGAAAGAATGATAGCATCTGTGATGGATTGAGGAAATTTCTATAATGCTAAGAGAATTGCGATTCCACTGGATAAATAGGTGTTAATTGGGTAAACGAATTGAAAAAGACCAATCCAACACTGTATATTCAATTCCGACTCCAGCCTTTTTTTAGCGAACTGGAGCATCAGTTGCTATTACAGCCATTGTTTCTAATCTTGCCAGGTGGTCTTTTGAAGTGGCATTTAGGTATCTACTGGAAAGATTTTTGCAAATATTGGGAAATATATTGTCAAAGTCTATTTTTATTGTTTGAATAGGTGTCTTAATACCAGTACCTCACGAAGGTTAACTTATGTTTATAAGAGCTACACTACGATGACTTGCGAGCGCCTTATTCTAGACCACTGTTTGTTTAAAAAGGATGTCGGCTCAATAACGAAAACATATTGCGACTCCCTCTGTGGGGCTGCATATATTCTTAGGAAGGTGCGAACTATGATAGGTTTGAAGTATTTGAAACCTAGCACGGAGAGAAGGCAGGCGCACTGCATTATATGAACTAATAATTGCGACAAATTTGGGGAGCCCAAGACACAATCATAACACTTCGCGTTCTAGAAGTGCCAGTGGTCTAATTTTGCAGGCGGATGTTCCAAAAAAAAAACAAGACACAGCCAATCTTCAATATCGGGCGAATATACATACAATACACCATGACGTAAACATCATACGTAAACCAGAACGTTTATTGCGTAGTCTATGAAGCATCCCAAGCACCCGTGCTCCTTTAGATGCCATGTTTTCTATATGCGAACTCAAATTTAGGTTTTCAATATAAGTCACTCCTAAACATTTTATTGATTTCACCTGTGGGATAAAGTACGGTTTGTAAAGTACGAAAATCTGCACTCGAACACTTATCGGAAATATTACGATTGCACTTTTCTTTATGTGTATTGATAGAATAATTCAGTCTAGGCATGTGTACAGAGCGTTCATATAAAACTTTAGCATCTGATATAGTGTATGTATATCTGCAGCTGTAGCAAAAAACACGATGTCTGCATATACATACACCTGTACATCATCAGTGACACACAGCAATCCGCAAATTTTGAAGAGAATGTTAGAGAGCACTCTCATAAGAGCACCACCACCTGCAGTTGAGCCTTTCACGAGCCTTCAAAACACTGAGGTAAAATCTGGTAAACCTTACTTGACTGTACGCGTCAACCATTGTCACAAACATCTGCATCTTTTATCTCTTTTGCTGTCTTTTTGGTGCGAAAATTGTGGACTAAAGACGTTGCCTCTAAGTATGTGCCCACTTGCAGAGAAGTATTAAGTATAAAAAAAATATTTCAACGCATCAAACTCTGAAATGTGCCTGAGAAATAAGCAAGACTATCGCAGAGGATTAATGCAATGTATTTAACAGCAAAGTTATTTCGCAAACTTTAAAAAGAAGCTCTGAACAAGCTCTGAAAACCGGGAGAATCGTCAAACAGTGAAGAGAAAACTTGGGATAGGCGAAATTCAGATGTATGCTTCAAGGGACAAAGAAGGCTAGATCAATATCGTTATGGAGAGGAGAATTAAAAGGGCGGAGGTGTTTGACAGATATCTGTATAGTAGCCGCAACACCCGCGATCTGATTATAAGAACTAGCAGTAACCCTGATGGCACCACATCAGTAATAATAGAAGAAACCAGAATAGCCTTGGAAAGCTTGTGAAGAGGCAAAGCTGCTGGGAAGGGTTAGGTAACATCCGATCCGCAGAAAGATGGAGGACAGATTGTGTTGGAAAAAACTAACCACCCTGTTTACGAGGTGTAGCCTTACGGGAAGAAAACCAAAATTTTGGAGGAATGCTAACATCAAGTTAATACATGAGAAGGGAGATGACAAGGACTTGAAGAATTACAGGCCGATCAGCTTGCTCTCCGTTGTATACAAGCTATTTACAAAAGTAATTGCTAACACAATTAGGACAACATTAGCATTCAATCAACCAAAGAAACGAGCAGGATTTCGAACAGGCTGCTCAACAATCGGCCACATTCATACTATCAATTAGGTAATAGAGAAATGCTCGGAATATAGCCAACGACTATTCATAGCCTTTATAGATTACGAGAAGGCGTTTGATTCAGTAGAAATATCAGCCGTCATGCAGACACTACAGAATCAGGGCGTCGATGAAGTATATATAAACATCCTGGAAGAAATCTACAGGGTATCAACTGCTACCATAGTGCTTCATAAAGAAAGCAACAGAGTACCAATCAAGAAGGGTGTAAGGCAGGGGGACACAATCTCCCCAATGCTATTTACCGCGTGCTTACACGAGGTTTTTAGAAGCCTTGAATGGGAACAGTTAGGGATAAGAGTCAATGGAGAGTACCTTAGTAACTTGCGCTTCGCAGATGACATTGCATTGCTGAGTAACTCAGGAGACGAATTGCAACTCATAATTACAGAGTTAGACAAGGAGAGCAGAAAGGTGGGTCTTAAAATTAATCTGCAGAAAACTAAAGTAACGTACAACAACCTCGGAAGAGAACAGTGCTTCGAGATAGGCAATAGTGCACTTCAAGTTGTAAAAGACTATGTCTACTTAGAGCAGGTAATAACCGGGGAGCCAAGCCACGAGAGTGAAGTAACTAGAAGAATAAGAATGGGGTGAAGCACATTTGGCAAGCACTCTCAAATTATGACAGGTATATTGCCTCTATCCCACAAGAGAAAGGTATATAACAGCTGTATCTTGCCGGTAGTTAGCTATAAAGCGGATACCTTGAGACTTGCGAAGAGGGTTCAGCCTCAATTGAGAACGACGCACCAAGCAATGGAAAGGAAAATGGTAGGTGTAAACCGAAGAGACAAGAAGAAAGCGAAGTCGATCAGGGAACAAGCTGGGGTTAATGATATTATAGTTGAAATCAAGAAGAAGAAATGGACGTGGGCCGGGCATATTATAGCGCGTAGACAGGACAACCGCTGGTCATTAAGGGTAACTAACTGGATTCCCAGAGAAGGCAAACCGGGTTGGGGGGAGACAGAATGTTAGATGGGCAGACGAGATTAAGAAGTTTGTGGGTATAAAATGGCAGCAGCAAGCACACGACCGAGTTACCTGGCGGAAAATGGGACAGGCCTTTGTCTTCCAGTGGACGTAGTCACGCTGACGATGATGATTTCTCGAAAGGGAACTCTTTTATGTTTTTGAATGCATAACTTACAGGGCGAAATTACCTAACATGCGCAATTATGAGGAACCATTGAAGAATTTGTAAAAAGTTTGCATAAACACGTCAAGCTTTTTAGGCGGCTTTTCTTTGTCGTCGTCGTGATCGTCATCATCATCATCATCATCATCATCATCATCATGTCTGACCATGCCCAATGCAGACTAAAAGCTTTTTTCATGATCTGCAAATTAGTCCGGCCTTGTGCTTTGTGCTGCCACAATGTGCATGCAAACTTTTCAATTCAATTGCCCTAACTAACTTGATCCCCATCCTGCGTTTGCCTTCTCTGGAAATCCTTATATTAAAGACGATAGTCTTTCTTGAGGATCTTTGACGCAAAAACTTTGGTCTGTCTGCCTATCTGTCCGTCTCTCTGTCTGTACATTTGTCTGTTTGTCCACCATTACCGCGAACCAGGTACTCTAATCAGCACCAGCCGATACTCCGAACGGCCGTCCCCATCCGCTCAACCCACCAATGTTGCCCGAGAATCAGCGTTTATACGTGTGCGATTGTCAAATAAAAAGCGATTATTGCGCATATCTGAGGCACCATAACAACACGTATGTATTCTGCATGTTTGTTTTTACTAGCAAAGACATACATAAGTAATTCTAAGGACCATATTTTTTATTGTAAAACGACAGCAGAGTCACTTGAAAAACGTTCAGAGTACTTCTGTAGCCCTGTCCATTCATAGGAGCGTTGTGGTTGGCGTCATCGATAACTTGTGCCCACACATTCATTGCGAACACCGAGTACAGTTGAAGAGCCAGCGTCAGCCCAATTGTGCCTGCAGGTTTAGTAACATTGATAATCGAAGATTAGGACACATAAAAATACACGAAAGTGCATTACCTCAGGAAGTGCAGGCTGCTCATACATAGGTTAATGCCTTGAACCTCAACAAGTTTATTATTCCAGGGCATTCGTGATGAGTTGATAAGTCATGATGAAAGCGGAATGTGGGGACACCGGCATTTGCTCTGTTCGGCGTGCCTATAGTTTCTGCTATTCTTATGAATCAAGGCTTCGTGGGTGCATAATCATTCGGGGGTTCTCCTATATTAGCCCTTTGGAGCTTCCATATTTTTGTAGGGCCATGTCAATCTCGGCAGTGATATTGATATTTAAACTAGAAAAGAATAGAATCACAAAAATTTCATAAAGATTGTGAACAGTTTATTGAAAAAAGAGGCACATATGTCGTGCCGACTCGTGAGAGTGTTTCCTCAAGTGGGAAAAACTCTGTCGGTCTGTCACACAAAGGCAGCGTCTCGCGATTGAATCAAGCATTTTTCATCAAATTAACAGCTAAACAAAGTGGTACAGAGCATTCCTTTCCGATTTGGGGAGAAGAAGATAATGCGCAACCCTTTCCAACAGAGCACCACCACGTGCAGTTCAGCCTTTTATGAGCCTCCAAAGCACTGTGGTTTTTTTTTTTTGCATGTATCAACCATTCTAGGTTCAGTTTTGTCCGTTTTGCTGTGCTTTATTGTGTCGATCTGTTCAAGCAACGACCTTGTACCGGACTTCTGTGTATTTTTACATATATTATAAAAATATTTTCACGTATCAATATGCGAAAGAGCACTGAGCTACGCCCCGGACTACGCTACGGCCCGCTTTGCACTCGAGATTAAGCATGTTTGGTACTGCATACCAAAGGCACTCGCGCTTCATGACGTTCTTCTGTTTTTCAAATCGCTTTGGAAGAAGAGCAGGCTTCGAGATTGCGAGGACTTGAGCAGTGTACGAGTGACCAAATTTCGCGTTAGCTGCAATGGTTTACGTTGGTAGATTTTTTTTCTTTTTAAATGGACAAGGGTGACGTATGCTACCCGGTTTGCACTCAGAATTAAGCATGTATGATACTGCATACCAAGAGCACATGACGTTCTCTTTCTCCAAATTGTCTTGGATGAACTGCAGACTCAAGTGAAATACAAATATCAAAATTTTAGAAGAAATAAAGGACGCAGATGTAATAATTAGGTATCAATGAGAAGCTTCTTTTTAACTGCAAATTACAAAAGATAACTTGCAGTGAGCAGACCGAAAAGGAACACAGTTCGAATCTTCAAGTGCGGGATGCGAGAGAAGGTCAAACGAGAACGCGCTCAGTGGAGCATCGATAATATGAAATCAAGCGCTCAGTGAATCTAATTAGCAGGAAGTAAATGGCGTCATATGCCAACATATATAGTTAGGTGAATGCTATACCTTGCTCCACCCAGCATTTATATACCTGCCTAGATGGTTATACACTTTACTGTTGGGCTATCACAATTTATAATAAATTTGTTTGTTTATTTATCTTCCGTGTGTTCACTGTAGTGAGGTCACAAAGTCCATAAGGTTGAAAAAAAAAACACTTTCAAACTATAAAGTTAATTGGGGCCGTAAGACAGACAAGCTCACAGAAGGGAAACAAAGCAAATCTGTCGCTATACCTAGAAGTATTGCAAAAAAGCAGCGCTACCAGCCGTTATGCCAAAGTACCTGTTAATATAAACAGACGCTTACATAAGGTGAAAAAAAAACTGAAAAATAAAGAGAGCATCTCCAACCTTACACTAAAAAAATACTGCCATAATAGTGTGCAAAACACAAAGGGCAATTGTAGAAAAGAATGCTCTCCTAAAAATACGTTGAATATGGCGCACGTTGATTTGGGCAATTCTGTATGAATTTGAAGCAACTGCGGTGCACATAAATTTACTTGTAGGGGTATTTTGCCCCTTTTAAACTATTGGGGCCTGGAGACAAATTCGAGCGCAGGAAATTAGTTGTAGCCATACGCCTAAAGCCAGTGGCATAACAAATCGTGGTAAACGCTTCTCCCTCTTTGCCCCAAAATAGTATATTTCTGGCTACGCTTCTGCCTAACGCCTTGAAAGACACCTGGCGCACAAGAGGAAAAAATGATCTAGGCCGGTGTGCTTTGATTTTGGCGCATGTAATGAACCCCAGGTGGCCGAAATTCGCAGAGGCCTCCACTACGGCGGCTCTCGTATTCATACGGTGGTTCTGGGACATTAGACCCCACATATCAATCAATCAATGACCTGGCGCGCAACCTCACCTCCAGGCGAGACCATGGCCTAATCAGGTTCGAACAGTATTGCTTCCAAATGCACCTGAATATATTTTTTTACTACTGGAGAGATACTTGACAAGTAATCGAGATTCTTCTAGATAAGTGCGCTGCAGACGGGACACTTGAAACGAACGAAACGAGATAGATGTGGGCTCATCCATGTCGTGCCGTTGTCTGCAGCACAGTTTGCTAGAAGAAGAATCCGTACCAACTCACCTAGTATTCAACACTTGTTATGCTAATGAGAGCTGTAATTCCAAGACAACTCCTTCGCCAGCGATGAAACTCGCAAAAGCACTGTAGACAAAATGGCGTACCTTTCCATGTCGGCCATTGCGTAAACTACGCTGTGTTCAAAATGGCGTCACATCTCGACTTGCACGCACGCACTCGGTCGACCAGACAGCAATGGCGGACACGCTTCAGCCCGGCGACGCGAGCGGATATATATGGAAGGCCCGACGAAATTTCCAAGACGAGACCAGTTTATATCCGGTAGCTATAGCAACTGGACCTTTGCTAGAAATACAAAATCCACGTAGCTACAGCAAGCGAGCGAAGAACGGACGAAAACTAATCGACGCGTCAGGTCAGGCACGCCGAGTTAGTCACGTGATTGTCGTTGAATTCATGTTTTTCCTGCTGCACCGATTGCGATAACATCAGGCGATATCTTTTCGGTCTCGTTGCTTCATTAGTTAAAAAAGAGGCGAGTGAATAATTGCTGCGGTAATTGCACTGATTGACATTGAAGAATTTTTTTTCTCGTGCTGGAAAAGACATCTGTGTCCCGAGATTGATTAGAGGGTTAAGAAGCATGTTTCGCACTGAATACTGCAGCACGACCACACAGTGACATACCTTTTTTTTTTTGGAAATCGCATTGTACGAACAATAGACACAGGTGGAATACTTTTTTTGTATTCTGGAAGGATGAAGGCACCCAGGTATACATAGGTACACATAATAGGATTTATTCTGACTACACGTGGCAAAAAAAAAAAGATGTTTCAGTGAACAAAGTGGGAGCAAAAAAAACATAGCTCGAACCTATACGTAACATATACAGGATGCGCGAGAAGAGCTACTTGGAACGCACTCACGTGAACATTCGTAATATGAATTGAACAGCTCGTTGAACAGAAAGAGCAGGAAGAAAATGGTGTGAGCTCGTTGAACAGAATTAGCAAAAAGAAAAGTGTGGTATGCGAAGATATCCACTTAAGAAAACGCTTGTTTTATTTCATCTTCAATTGGTATACCTACGGGGCTGGTTGGAAACATAATTCTGGCTTTCTCTAGTGAAGACAAAATACACTATTTTTATAATTATATATTTACTTCTTTACAGTACACTGAGGCCACAATGTTCATGTAGATGGGAAACTACACAGTTTATATTCACATATTATATTCACCAAGTAGGAGTATAGAAGCAACGCAACGTTTTCATATAGCAAGATATTGGTGCTAATCGGAGAGTGACACCTTTATACGATGAAATAAAGCTAAAAATGAAAAGAAGAAAACGTGCACCTACACTAAAAATAATGCTTCCATGTTAGAGTGCAAGACATAACAAGAACTTGTAGAAAACTGAAAAACTCCCCCCGAGACACGTCATGATCATGACGTACAGTTGAGTGGGGAAATTTTGTATAAATTTGGACCGACTACGGTGCTCGTAAATCAACGTGCAGGTGCTTTTCGCCCCCTTCAACGTACTC
Source organism: Rhipicephalus microplus (assembly GCF_043290135.1). Classification (NCBI taxonomy): domain Eukaryota; kingdom Metazoa; phylum Arthropoda; class Arachnida; order Ixodida; family Ixodidae; genus Rhipicephalus; species Rhipicephalus microplus. Next base: position 36,624,576 of record NC_134707.1, on the reverse strand, counting down.
GTGCATGAAGATGAAACCTAGCCCTCGAGATTAGATGAAGCCATGCGCCTAAAGCCTGTGGTATAGCCAGTTGGGTAACTCATATTCCCCCCCCCCCCCACTGTCAGGGGCGCACCCAAGTGGAGTTGAACTCCCTTATGCCTCTACCCTCCCCTTGCCAAAAGCCCCGCCGCGGTGGTCTAGTGGCTAAGGTACTTGGCTGCTGACCCGCAGGTCGCGGGTTCAATTCCCGGCTGCGGCGGCTGCATTTCCGATGGAGGCGGAAATGTTGTAGGCCCGTGTGCTCAGATTTGGGTGCACGTTGAAGAACCCCAGGTGGTAAAAATTTCCGGAGCCCTCCACTACGGTGTTTCTCATAATCTAATGGTGGTTTTGGGACGTTAAACCGCACAAATCAATCAATCCCCTTGCCAAAAAATTGTTGCTACGCCCCTGCTGAACACGCGAACTTACACCGGTGCGGGTAACCTCACCTCGAAGCGAGAATAGCGCAATTAGCATACGAACAATACTTCTAAATGCAGCCGAAGATACTCATTTATTTTGTTGGATACTTTCTTTCTACGCTATAAAGATTCATCTTCTAGATAACTGTGACGTGACACATGAAAGGAACCGAACAAGACAAACCAGCGCTCATCTATCTTGCCGTTGTCTGCTACTCAATTTGCTAGACGACAAACCAGTACCAACTCGCCGAGTTTTGAACACGCGCTTGGCTAATGACAAATGCGATTCCGAGACAACTCACACGTTAATGACGAAGCTCACAAAAGCTGTGTAGACGGAATGGCACTCCTTTCTATGTAGACCACGGCGTAAACCACGTGCTGGCCAAAATGGTGTTTAATCACGGCCTGTGCGCACGAACGATGTCGACCAGACAGTACAGCAACGGCACATACGCTTTACCCCGCGTAAGCAGCCGATATCTATGTTGTAGGCCCGTGTGCTCAGATTTGGGTGCACGTTAAAGAACCCCAGGTGGTCGAAATTTCCGGAGCCCTCCACTACGGCGTCTCTCATAATCATATGGTGGTTTTGGGACGTTAAACCCCACATATCAATCAAGCAGCCGATATCTATCACAGGCCTGAAAAAAATTCCGAGACGAGACAGGCTTATATCTGGTAGCTATAGCAACAGGAACTTTGCTTAAAACACGAAATTTAAACTGCTACTTAAGGCGAGTAAAAAACTGAAAACTGGTCTACAGTTGCCGTCAGGCGTGGTGAGATGGACACGTGATCGTCTGTGAAGGAATTTGGTTTTCGGAGGACGTGCCCACTGCTATAACATAAGATGAAAATTTTAAATCTCGGTGCTTCGCGGTGGCATCGAACAAAACGTGCTGCCGCCATTCCACTGGCGGATGCGGGTCGTCCCTGCTTTGAAGAAGAATGGCTATTTGGGCTAGATTTTTAGATTTGTGGGGTTTTAACGTCCCAAAACCACCATATGATTAAGAGAGACGCTGTAGTGGAGGGCTCCGGAAATTTCGACCACCTGGGGTTCTTTAACGTGCACCCAAATCTGAGTACACGGGCCTACAACATTTCCGCCTCCATCGGAAATGCAGCCGCCGCACCCGCAATTTGAACCCGCGACCTGCGGGTCAGCAGCCGAGTACCTTAGCCACTAGACCACCGCAGCGGGGCGGCTAGTTGGTTGGAATTCATGGTAATAAGGGCTGCAGCGCGAGCACGAAGGTGCTAGAAGAAACAGACGAAAGGCGAGGCACGGAAAGCAAAGAGGACAACACGAGCGCTGACTACCCACTGAATCCCTGCTTAGTGCGGGCAAAGCCGCTCGCGAAGTTCCTGGCCAAGTAATTAAATTGGATGGTGTTTAGCGTCCCAAAATGATAAGTTTAACAGAAACAACCCGGTATAGAGTTATTCAAAAATATCCCTCTTTTATGGTCCTTTACCTGTAACCACTTCCAAGCACACGGGTCTTAAATGTTTTCTTTGACGAAGATTCCCTCGGAACACTCAACAATTTCATCCATGGTCTCGCACAGCTACCTCTTGAATTAAGGTAATAATACTAATTGGGTTTCAACGTCACAAAACTGTCATATGATTACCATAAACGCCGTAGAAGGGCAACAAAATCGCAACAACCTAGGGTTTTCTACGTGCCCCTAAACCTAGCTACAGGCCTCAAGGAATTTCGCTACCATCTTAAGGGTGCCGTCAGAACCTTGACTCAATCTCGTGAACTGTGTGTCAGTAGCAGATTGCTTTAGTTACTTTATCGCGTTGGTAGGTCGGAAGTCGAGGTAGGAAAGCGTATTAGCACAGCTTTATCTGGTTGAACATTGAGAGTATGCGCATTTCTCTGCTATAAAGTTTCAGTACGCGAGCAAGGAAACATAAAACAGCCTGCTACAACGTCTCAAACAAGATGATAATCATAGTGTTCGTGGAATTATTTGCACTTTCGTAACGTACCAATGGACGAATAAGTCGCGAAATAAAAGTGGTATGTTTTAACAGGTGTAGTTGACTTTTCTCAAGCCCGGGCAACACGGAAGACAAACAAAGGAAATTACGACGCGCTGTGTCTCTTAAGGTACGTGTCGCATTCTGCCGCAAATACTTTCTCAAAAGCCTTTGCGGTGCGGGACTAGAAAGTATTTATCGCCTAGCGTTTCGTATTGTGAAAGTGTTCTTACTATTTAAATATTTCCGAGAAGGCAGACACAAAGCTTTATTGAGTTCCTGAGGAACACTACCTCAAGGAGGTAGAGCAGCTGGCCGCTCCCACGTCGGAACGGGTAGGCCGGGCCTCACTGCCGAGTCGTGGGCCCTCTGGACAGCCCAGAGGTGATGTGCAATTTCTGAGCTCCTGAGCGCAGAGCTCCATTCCCCTTCGGTTATGTGCTGAAAACTGCGTAATGAGGGGCACTGGCAGAGCATGTGGTCTAACGTAGAGTTTAGAAACATTCGTGGTAGATGAAAGCAGCCAAAGTGGGAGTCATATATAAGGATGCTGATTCTATGTTGGCTAAACAGGCCGCATGGTTATGGCCTTTCCAGAATTCAGCCTTCTTAAGGTTCTGCTTTTGCTCCGACTCTTGGCTAGTGTTTACCTGTCACGTTTGAAAAAAAAAAGATCGCAGAAAAGTTGCAACACACGGGCATGAAGAAGAAAGGACGACACCTTTGTGTGCGTTGAGGCGTTTTCACGTGTTTTTTTTTATTAACGAAAATTTATATCAACTCTCCGAACTGTCTGTGCTAGTGGTAACCTTTGTATAGGGCCTGGTTATTCCAGAAAAACTTTCGTACAAATACATGTTTAGTGTATGCTTTTGCAGAAGGCACTACATTTGGTGGGCGAGGAGGAAGGGGGATTTTTACACTCAAACATTCTTGATTGCTTGAATTCAGAGTCAGCCCTTCTCATTGTCGATTGCTTCATACCCGCGTTCTTTCAGTTAAACGGATTAAAAATGTTCTCGGCTGCGGGAAACGTCATTTTACTTTCAACGTTATCTACATCGACTTTATTTTCAGCGCCTCATTAGTCATGTTGTCCACGTGACCAACGTGAAGGACACCAATTATTTAACGACATTTACGAACCAAAACGAAAAAGATATCTAATGTGCAATTGAGATATCTAATGTGTAATTGAGCAAAAAAATTGAAGACATTTGTGTGTGATCACTGCCGTGTTTGTTTTTTTTCACACCTTCTGCTTTTTGAAAACGCGCACTTCGTCTGAGAATCAAGAAGCAAGTGTTTAGGTATGTGAAGGGCTGTGACGTATGTCTAATTACGGAATACTGTCTGATGCACAATACTCTTTCCAAATTCATTATTCAAGCTCAAGGAAGAGAGAACGATTATATTCGATTCCTAAACCACAAATGTATTCAATGTCACACTGCACATTTGTATGTCGATCATTTTGCAATTGGTGTCATGATACTCTGCCTTGACTGGCAATGAGCTAGCTGACGGTTCATTAAAATCTGCTGTGTATAGCAGTGCCGTTCACGTTAAAATACCATAGTCGTGAAGTTGTGTGTTCTTTTCGGCTAAATCGTTTTTGAGAGAGCGCACAACTTCATGGTCTAACGCAGACAATTCACATTGGTGTCTATGGGATTTAGACCCTCGCATGGCCTTTACTTTCCCGATAAGATAAAGCGAAGCCATGCTAGTCTGTTACGTCTGATTTATATAGGCCTCGCATTCATTGAACGGTACGCGCTCGCTATCCGCTGTGTGACCAGCCTGAACTCAGAGCGCGGCCGATTGGATGATACACTAATCGATCTATTGTGCGACTGTCCTCTAATCGTATCCGAAGAAAAGATGCTGGCTTAAACGTTGTTTACGGGCATCGATGTAAAAGATCTCCATGGAACTAAGTTATTCTTCATAGTGTATGATAAGGCATGATCAACACTTACCTGCAGTGGAGAAAAAAAAAGAAGTGCACAATTTTGACAGGGCACACAAGATGAAGACAACATGACAACAAGGCTTCATCTTGTGTGTCTCGTCAGATATTTGCTCTCTTTTTTACTGCCGTCAGCATGAATCAACTAGATTAAGCCGAAACCCTAGCAACACCTGGAAAAATAGCATTTAAAAGATTTCTGTGTTGTATTGCTCGAACACCAAGCTTTAAGGGGAAAAAAGGGTACGTCCCACGTACAGCGGGAATCGATGATATGCGAAGCGCAAATGAGAAATGTTCATATGTCACATTAAAATCAGCCCAACGTTCCGAGGTGGAGGTAAATGATGCCGTACATGACTTTCGTGTCATGATTATCAGGTGTAAGGTGTAATTTACCCTCGTCATCTATTCACGTCATGTGATACCAAATTTAGTATATGTGGAGGTAGCGGAACGACCGCGAGCATCTTATGAGCATGGTATGTCGTCATGTTCTTACATGACACGCGTGTCAAGATTATAATGTTTTTGAGGCGGAAATGTTGTAGGCCCGTGTGCTCAGATTTGGGTGCACATTAAAGAACCCCTGGTGGTCGAAATTTCCGGAGCCCTTCACTACGGCGTCTCTAATAATCATATGGTGGTTTTGGGACGTTAAACCCCTATTATCAATCAAGATTATAATGTTTTCACCAGTCGTATACATTCGCCATCCATTGACGTTTCGTAACATCAAATGTGTAATATGTGGAACTATAAAAACAGTTGCCAGTGTATCATGAAGGATCCAATATACTCCAATATAGCGTTGACGTGCGCGGACGCTGGGCAGAGTGATGCTACGTTAGCGAAACGCGGGCAAGCTATAGTCTGACGCCAGGCGCGACCGGCGCGGCCCGACGAAGATGCGTTACCCAGACAACACTGCGCCTCCCTTTTTTTGTGAAAGAAGGGTGCCGGACACGCTGAAACGCGCATGCATCAAAGCAATGCAGTGCGGCGCGCGCCTGCGAGTATTTGGCAGGACCGGCACCTGGCGTGACAACGCCGGCCTGATGCGACGAAATGAACGCCGGCGAGCACGCGCACCGCGTTACAGTCGAAATGTATTGGCGCATCGTCTGTGGCAAGTAGTCATGTTCTCACATGGCACGCATCACATGATCATCATGTTTCCACTAGTTACATACCTTCGTCATCCATTCACGTCACGTAATACCAAACTTGGCATATTTAAAGCTTGAGAAACGGCAGCGAGCGCGTCATGAATGGCATGTAGTCATGTTGTTACATCACATGCATGTCGTGATTATCATATCTGGATGTGTCAATTACCTATAGCGCCCGTTCGCATCACGTAATACCGAGTTTGGTACATGTGAAGCTAGCGAAATGGCCGCAAGCGCATCATGAGCGTAGCGTGTAGTCATGTTCTTACATAACACTGATATAATGTTTATCGTGTTTGCGCCAGTATCATACCTTCGTCATCCATTCACGTACTGTAATACCAAATTTGGTATATGTAATGCAAGCGAAACGGCCGCGAGCGCATCATGTGCTTGGCATGTAGACATGACAAGCATGTCATAATTTTCATGTTAGGGTCTGTAATTTGTGTTCGCCGTGCAATCATGTCATACCATACCAGTTTTGCAATATACCATGTGAACAAAACCCCCGCAAGAGCTGCAGGACAACGAATTGTAAATCATGACGCTCATGACATCCATGTCATTGTTTTCATGTTATGACTAGTGAAATATGTTCTTCATACAGTCATGTTATGCCGTACCAAGTTTGGTATCCATGCCATTATCGAAACGGCCAGGAGAGCTAAGACTCGTAAGAGGCTAGATAGATAGATAGATAGATAGATAGATAGATAGATAGATAGATAGATAGATAGATAGATAGATAGATAGATAGATAGATAGATAGATAGATAGATAGATAGATAGATAGATAGATAGATAGATAGATAGATAGATAGATAGATAGATAGATAGATAGATAGATAGATAGATAGATAGATAGATAGATAGATAGATAGATAGATAGATACGCTCGCAGTCAAAATTCCCCAAGAAATGCTTCGCATTCAAAAGAAGGTGCTAAGTGAAGGTTCAGCGAACTGGGAGCGCGGGGGTACACACAGACACAAAGCAAAGAGGAGACACACAGCATGAGCGCTCGTGCTGTGTGCCTCCTCTTTGCTTTGTGTCTGTGTTTACCCCCGCGCTCCCAGTTCGCTGAACCATCATGAATTACCAACTAGCCCACCTTTACATCCTAATGCAAGGTGTTCAGTGGTTATTGTTTATACGCGTCCCTTCTTTCTGTCTTTTCATTAACGTCATGGCTCTTCTCCTTTTCCCCTTTCGCATGTGCAAAGTGTCAGCTTAGAGTTCAGGCCGATCGTTTTTCCTTGTAACAAATGCGCTCTGTCACCTGCTGCAATAATTTCCGGTTGTCCCAGACAAGGTTTGGGGAAGTGTTTCGTGATACTGACATGCTTTGGCTGCAAAATAACACGCACACAAAGTAAAGAAACACCAAACGACAAGCACAAGCGGCACTTCCAACTAAAATAGATCGGGTGCAAATCCAGACTTAAGTAACACATACAGACATGCGCAGTCTTCACACAGCCTCACGCTATTCAGCTATCGAACAATCTCTTCTCCGATAAGTACAAAGTCGCCGACGGTTCGCTGATACAACTTGCACCTTTCTTCTTAATGAAATATGCTTTCATCAACTCACGCACAGTTTTATGTCTACTTTGACCAAGAATCTTAACCTCGTTAAAACGTGGTGCACACCCGCAGGCTTTACAATACATAGGCAAATGCGCCAAGCCATCTTTCATTAAATTTAATTCATGCTCCCTTACCCGATCATTAATACAGTACCCGGTAGTCTCGTGTAGGAGTTGCCACAAGAAAAGGGAATCTCATAAACAACGCCCTTGGCACCTTTCCCGTACATCGTGTCATGTTTCTTGCCGCATCTCTGACGGCTCGCCTCCACCCCCCGAGCAGTTCTCGGGAACAGCTGAGCTAGTTTCACGGGCGCGGAAAAGGCGACAGGTACCCCATACCGGCCTGCTACGTTTTCCAGGTTTTGAGAGACCTTATGTACACAAGGAATCACTGCAGGTCTTACGGTTTCAGTTCCTTGTTCCCCCGTGGCAGTTCTAGTACCTTTACTTTTTCTTTCCTGTACCCCATACCGGCCTGCTACATTTTCCAGGTTATGGAAGAGCTTATGAACATAAGGAATCACTGCAGGTTTTACGGTTTCAGTTCCTTGTTCCCCCGTGGCAGCTCTAGTACCTTCCCTTTTTCTTTTCCGCAAAAGCGCTTCGGAAAAAGAAAGTGAAGGTACTAGAGCTGCCACGGGAGAACAAGGAACTGAAACCGTAAGACCTGCAGTGATCCCTTATGTTCATAAGGTCACCCATAACCTGAAAAAGGCAGCAGGCCGGTATGGGGTACCTGTTGCCTTTTCCGTGCCCGTAAAACTGGCTTTGCCCGAGAACTGCTCGGAAAGTGGAGGCAAGCCGTCAGGGATGCGGCAAGCAACATGGCACGACGTACGAAAACATGTGCCAAAGGCGTTGTTTTTGAGAATTGCTTTTCTTGTGGTAACTCGTACATTGGGACTACCGGGTGCTGTATTAATGAACGGGTAAGGAAGCATAAATAAAATTTAATGAAAGATGTGAGTGTGAGAGAATTTATTAGAAGGTAGAGAGGTTGGCCTGAGCTAGTTCGCTCTGGCCTGCTACTTTACACAGGGCATAAGGGAAGGGGACAGGAAAGAGGATTGAAGGATGATGATGATGGCTTGGCGCATTTGCCTATGCATTGTAAAGCCTGCGGGTGTGCACCATGTTTTAACAAGGTTAAGATTCTAGGTAGAAGTAGGCATAAAACTGCGCATGAGGTAATGGAAGCATATTACATTAAGAAGAAAGGTGAAATTTGTATCAGCGAACCATCGGTGACGTTGTGCTTATCGGAGAAGAGATTGTTCGATAGCTGGATAGCGTAAGACTGTGTGAAGACTGCACATGTCTATATGTTGTTACTTAAGTCTGGATTTGCACCCAATCTACTTTAGTTGGAAGTACCGCTTGTTCTAGTCGTTTAGTGTTTTTTTACTTTGTGTGTGCGTTATTTTGCGGCCAAAGCATGTCAATAAGCAAGTACCAACTAGGCCAACAATCAGTACTGTTACAATATGTTTCGTGATACCGTCATAGTAGCACCAAAAGGTATGGACGAAAGGAATAGGATGTCGCCTATGAACAGGAATAGAGTTCTTGTTTTTTTAAAAAACGGGCGCTAGATTTAGCTTTTGTTTCATGTGCACATATTTGCATTATATTCGGGCTTATTTATGTTCGAGAGGCATGTCGCAAGCGTCAAGTGTGACGTCCTCAACTACCTTATATTAGCGCTTAGTACAATCCGCCAGAGGTCTCGTTCACACGACATACATAAATTTATCAAACCGATGGTAATTTGGCATTGAAATTTACCAAATGATTCATTTAGATACAGAGGCAGCGCAGCAGATGTTTGCACAGATATTGTTGTTAATTATTGAAATGCCGCCAGGTTTAGATGGCAGGAAATGTACTTGTCAACTGCTGCTTTATCGACATAAAATTGCCCAAGTGTAGCTTATATTAGAGACGACACTCGTATAACGTATCAGCAGGTTTTTCTTTTTCTCCCAGCTCTCACGTGGCCATATGCAGGATAGAAAAACGAAGCACAATAATTACCCTTTTATAACACGTAATGCTTTCAGTTATTCAAGCCATCCTTTTTAGAGATGTTTTGTTGCTTCGTAAAAGAAATGAAATGATACGTGCGGTTATTCTTGGCTGTGCCAAAGGTCCATCTTTGCCGTCACCTCGCGTTAGCAATGAATGTGTATTTGTCAAGCTGTAATGAATAGGAGTGGAAGTGTTTTTCAGAAGACCTTGATAATTGAGGGACATAGTTGAACGACAATGTCAAATATGTATGGCAGAAAGAATTTTTCAAAATAATAAAAAATCTGCATAAATATCAACAGTGTTTTCTGATGCTTATTTCTGCATGTTTCTCAGTATGAATTCAGTTACTACACGCTATAGATCACAGCCTTGAATTCGAGTTACTACCTTCGGCAACACTGTAGTCATCGTCATCATCAGCGCATTTTACTCTCGTTGAACTACGAAAGCCTCTCCTGATATCCTTTAACTCATTTTGTTTCTGAGCAAGCTAACGCCACTTTATGACTGCAAAGTTAGAAATTCGGTCCTGCTGTCATCCTCGGCTGCACTTACCCCACCTTGGTATTCGTGGCATAGTGATGAGTGCCCGTCGGTTAACTGTTCCTACCACATCACTTACACAGGCCCATTTCCTTCCGGATATGTTCATTGCCTAAAAATGCTTTGAACTGCTTAACTGCATCTATCTATCTATCTATCTATCTATCTATCTATCTATCTATCTATCTATCTATCTATCTATCTATCTATCTATCTATCTATCTATCTATCTATCTATCTATCTATCTATCTATCTATCTGTCTGTCTGTCTGTCTGTCTGTCTATCTGTCTGTTTATCTATCTATCTATCTATCTATCTATCTATCTATCTATCTATCTATCTATCTATCTATCTATCTATCTATCTATCTATCTATCTATCTATCTATCACAGTATACATCCAGGTGCTCTTGTGGTCGTCTGCTTAACTAGGTATAAACTAATAATAACGTATAAAGGCATGAGCCTGTGTAAAACACGAATAAAAAGTTTTCACATTAGTAACGTGACCTGCATGTTGTGAACTCCATGACGCCATTTGTCTCCCTCTCGCGTAGCTCATACATCCTACCACGACCAACAAAATGCACGATTCTAATACAGGTGATCCACGCTTGTATCGCATGACTGAGAAAGCTGCAAGCAAGCGCTGCTCAAGCTCAGAAGAATACGCCAATGACCTCCACTTATAACACCAAGTCATCGCTTTTATAAAGGTATACTCAGACGTGAGACTTTAAGCTGCCTATTATAGGTCAGTAAAACATAGGAGAGCTATTTGCTCTGCATTGGGTGTACTCAGACTGATGATGGTGACGTTAAAGAGCTTCAGATGGTCGAAATTTTTGGAGCTTTCCACTACGGAGGCAATCAAAATTATATGGCGCTTTTGGGACTTGAAATCCCGCATATCAACCGGTCACTTCATCTCATGATAATGCCGATACGTCAGTAAAGGAAACACACCTGGCTGGGTTGGGTGTTCAAAGGCTTCACACCACATAATACCCACGCATACCTCGGTTCACCTCCCAATACTTGCAGCTAACAAAAAACAACAAAAGCAGCATTTATAGGTGATTCCTAACCGCTATGAATTGTGTTTACTTTATGACGTCACGATGTGATGTTGTCTTGCCATTCGGGGTTTTTCAAGATTTAAGCACCATATCCATGTCATTGTGACCTCTCATAACGTGATGCCACCACATGACATCAAATAACACTTTTTTTTGTTATGTAATAATTACCTTGAGCTACCTTTGTAGTGGCTTTGCCTATCTTTTCTTTCCATCACGCGTCGTGAAATGCTGAACTACTTCATGCGTCAGATATCCGGAATCTTTTACATTAGTGGCCACGGCAACTTTTGAATCATAAGTAGAGAATATAACCACACACGTATCAGTACATCTCCATTAATGTTGAGTGAAGTTCACTTGACTGAGTGAATGACAGGGAAATGTCACACTTCTGCCAGACCACGTAGAACACCGTCTGCGCCATACTCATTGCGAGTTTTAATTTCTCGTCACTTAAACGTGGGAGGTCTCTTCCATGTGACTTGCTTTTATTTGGCGTTGGTGACAGTATCGGAGAAAAGTTCGTATATGTATGTGGCAATTTTTTAAACTAATATCAGTCAATTCATTATTGCATCTAAACAGTTATATGAACTCCTCATCCAGATATGAATTGCGAATCTGCCTTGAAAATAAATCTCTTTTATCCTACATAAATTTCAGAAAAATTATTCTTTAAAATTTTACCTTTATGCTTCACTCATTAGGAAGAATAATGCTGCCTTACAGTGAAACAATATAATTTTTATAGATATATTTTCACTATACAAATAAATATTCTTTTACCTTGTAGGTCTTATTTTGCGAGCCCGTTTGGCATACAATACACTTATTTATTTATTTATTTATTTATTTACTTATTGAGTACTGGCATCTCCCTAAGGCATTACAGCAGGAAAGGTGCAGTACATATACTCAAACACATAAAAACATCCATAAAGCATGGAAAAAATCATTACTGGAATCATTACAGACTCTTTCCGGTCGCAGAGTGTTTCATTCTCTTATAGTGCGGACAAAGAAAGAGTAGCGAAAAGTGTCACCCCCAAAATGAAACTCGCGTATTTTATGTGATGATCACGTCTTTGAGAAACATAGTTGGGTGGTTGAAAATACATTTGCCCGATGATCCCTCTTCTCTATTGATAAATTTTATGAAAGAATTTTATTCTGAGGTTTTGATGGCGGTTTTCAAGAAGATCCCAATTTAATGTTTTTCTGCTCTCTGTCACCCTAAGCACCCTGTCGTAATTTCCAATGACAAATCGAATTGCTCTATTCTGCACTTTTTCAAGTTTATCTGTAAGTTCCATAGTATATGGGTCTCAGCAGATGCACGCATGCTCCAGTATACTGCGGACGAGTGTAAAATAGAGCTGCTCTCTAAGTTTTTGTGGTAAACTACCGAAGTTACATTTCAGAAAACTTAATGTTCCTACGGCCTTGTTCCTAACGTAAGTGACATCTTCATTCAACCTCAAATCAGCAGTAAAAAATGCGCCTAGATCATGGCTGTTTGAACACGTGTTTCAAAGGTTGGGTCAGCTAAATTTTTTAAGTACGCACATCAAAGCATAACTTTTTAAGTGACTAAGTTTTTCTTTAAATAATTGCCCCGCATACTGCAAAAAAAAAGCTTTCGTCCGTATAAAACTTCATTTCGAAATTTCTTGGATTTAAAGATCTTTAATAAATATGCTTCAAAAAATCTCAAAACAAATTTGATTATTAGAGCTAAGAGTTCGTGAGGCCTTTTCTTGTTCACACTGAGTATTACTATTGCATACAACTTTTGCATATCGCATTGCATATTACCTCTGCATAGAGTGCAATTCTACAAGAACATGACTCAGAATGTCGTATAGCACATCAAAAAAGTGTATTTTGATGTAGTAAACTAACTTTGGCCGTCGTTTACTTTTGAAGCAAACTTGAATATTAGACGTGCGAAAGCTAAGAGCATTAGAGCCCCGCCGCGGTGGTATATTGGCTCAGGTGCTTGGCAGCTGATCCGCAGATCGCGGGATTGAATCCCGGCTGCGGCGGCTGAATTTCCGATGGAGGCGGAAATGTTGTAGGCCCGTGTGCTCAGATTCGGGCGCACGTTAAAGAACGCCAGGTGGTCAAAATCTCCAGAGCTCTTCGCTATGGGGTCTCTCATAAATAAATGGTGCTTTTGGGACGTTAAAACCCACATATCTATCAATAAATCAAAAAGTGTATTTTGATCACTTTAAACTAACTCTAGCCTTCGTTTACTTAAGCAGCAAACTTGCATATTAGAAGTGCGAAAGCTAAGAGCATTAGAGCTTGCCTTATGTTAAAATCAACTTGGAAATAATGCTGAAGGAGATAGACTTTTTGCGGTGATGTATTTGTGAAACTCATTACTTACAACTGCCAAGCGTACATTTAACTTTTAAAGAGAGGTTTTCCATTGTTTTAAATGCGGCAGCCGAAACAGAGCATTTCGAGGCTTTGACAGCATATAGATAAAGCGGTTTGGACTTTATGCTTGCTCAGCGAAAGACAATCCAGTCTGTACTTTCCGACCCTATTCATTTGGGCCTACAGTTAGTCATCTAGTCTGAAAGAGTCTTTCTTAGTATCGGTAAAGGTCATATTACCAATGTCTCATTAAAAGCGGTACTTATTGATCATGAAAATAATTCAAGCGATGTGCATCGATCTGTAGGACGTCATGGGACTACTTTAGTGAAATGGAATTTCACCAGAACAATGATTGAATTTCATGTAACGACGTGGTAGCATGAAAAGGGTGAAGACAGAAACATAGTGTAAAGAGTGATGCATTTTATTACATATTTCACAACTTTTTAGTAACGAACAAATCACATTATTAATATTCTCATGTCAAGCAGCTACGAGTAACAAGGCTGTTTAACCGTAGGATTATATATAAAAAGAACTTGCACGCGGACCTCCACCAGACGGTGCTACAAACTGACTGACCCGGTTGCATACGTTTCGCATATATTCTAATATGAATGCAGCTGTTCTGCTTTTCTTTATTGCATACATTGCATCTACCCATGCAATGAACCATTACGGTCAATACACGCCATGGTTACACGGGAAAGACGAGCAAGGCGACCAATACCAACATTGTAAGTCTCTTGAATATGTACTTGCAAATGTGCATGCGGCAACCCTTGGTTGGTTGCCCTGTGTCGGGTGTAAGTGGATGTGAGATGTAGACGCTCTCTGTATTTTGTAGGCAGGAGCGAAGTAGATAGCATAGGGCAGAGACAGATATCTGGAAATATATTACCACAAGCATCGACAGAAGATCTTGTGCCTGTATGAAAGATATCGTGTAGAGACATATCTGCGAATATATTGGCACAAGCATCGAAAGAAGCTCTTGTGTCTGTTTCGGAGATATCCAGTCCAGGACTTTGCAAAAGTTTGAGTCGTCTAAAATTAGACTTCCATGACTCTGGTTCAAGCAAAAGGTTTTGTAGGAAACACGTAACATGCATGCATGTTACCTAAGGTGAAAGCAAATTATCAGTACGGATAATAAACCAAGATTATCTCATTGAGTTGATAACGAAATTGTGCGTGCCCAGTTAGAATTGGTAGAACCTCTGGCAAGCCATATCGCAAACACGCCCTTTACATGACTGCTGCAGTGCGCTTTGCAGGTTTAAAGGACAGTGAAACACTTAAAGGACAGTGAAACACCAAAAACAATTATGGTGTCGTGATACGTAATTTTGTTCTGTGAACTCGAAAATCAAGTAGAAAATTCGGGTAAACCAACGTAAACAACTTTATTTTGCTGAAAACGAGCAACAGGCGCCGCGGCCGCCATCGCGAGTCTCGCGGCCACTGTGATTGGTCGAAGCTCTTTGACATCACTGTCAGTAAGGTGAGAACAGCTGACTGCGCTCGCCGGCAAACAATGCCGTGCCCATCTGTTGAAATCGGTCTGACTTTCACAGTCCGCCATAATTAGAGCAACTAGTCGACGTCGCTGTACATCCATACATATTTCAGCCGGTCGTAAGGGCGACGACTGCAGCGACGCAGAAAAGTGAGTCCCAACCAGCCACCTTCACCTGTGCCGGAAACATGATTGATTGATATGTGGGGTTTAGCATCCCAAAATCACCATTTGATTATAGGAGACGCCGTAGTGGAGACGCCGTACTGATGCCGTAGGGCATACTAGCGCCAATAAAAAAAAAAAAAGAATACCATAAGCAATTGCGTGCGCCCAAAGCGTCCCGGCCGCCATGGTTTTCTAATTGATAATGTGACTCATATATGTTAGACAGCGCTGTAATTGCACTGGCGGGAGACTCATTCAGGCTTTTTAGCCCTATCCGTTTCACGTGCTAGTGCGTTGAGCTGTAGGGTGGCGCCACCCTAGGTGAACGTTTGCGAAACGTGGATTCGCGCGGCTCAATGAAGCCTTGCACAAAGCGCACGCATCTTCATGTTCTTGCAGTGATTTTTCATTCAGGTCTGATATTTTCACTGCCCGCAATGCTGCACTTGTTAGTCATGACGTTTGTTATGTCGACTGTTTAATTCTGTTTCTTTTAAAACTAGTGGCTCGTTGTTTTTTATATCTGTGTGCACTGCACGATACTCTCCATGCGTTCTAATGTGGGTGCATCTAAGGTGTTGTTTGCCTGATCAGTTAACACAGACGCAAAATAAAATCATTTCAACGTGAAGAGCCCAGGCAGTCTTGTTTTTATTTATTATTTATTTTATTTCAAAGTACCTTACAGGCCCCATGGGGGGCATTGAGTAAGGGGGGCTATACATATATACAAATAAACTGGAAAAAAATATACAAGACAGACAATTTGAGCAAGGGGGAATACATATAGACACCTCAAAATGAAAAAAAAGTACAAAAGAAACAATTGAGTAAGGGGCGCAATACTTATATACATCTCAAACTAAAACAAATACAAAAGAAACAATTGGAAAATAATAAGTCAAACAAAAAGCACCAACAATTACAAAAGTTCAACATGTACAAAAGATACACGCATAGTAACCGTGGGCGAAACACTGTATTTCCTGCGCATGCAGCGGCCACAAGGCAGAATCTTCGCGCACATGAATGTGACAATCACAAAAATGAACCAATACGGACCAATGAATTATGATACGGCATCTACTTGCTGAGGCTTGTGAAGTGGCTTGATAAGATATGACGGAATGTGTCAAAGTTTGTCTGGGATGCAATGTCGTCAGGCAAACTGTTCCACAGACGGATAGCACGTGGAAGTGCGGACTGATTGAACGCGTTTGTTGAGCCGTATACACGGGAATAGCTAAGATGATTGTGTAGTCTACGTGAAGTGAGATATGGTTTTTGCAGACCAGTAACGGTGATTCGAGAAGAATGGGTAATTTTATGAAAGAATGACAGCAGGGCAATGACGCGACGAATGTTCAAGAGTGGGAGTGAAAGTTCCTGTTTGATTTGTGATATACTAGAATGCGTACTGTAGTTATTGGCAATGAAGCGGCTTGCTCTATTCTGAATTCTTTCCAATGAGTCAATTAAGTATTTTTGATGGGGAGACCAAATCGAACAGGCATATTCTAGTTGAGGGCGAACCAGTGTCAAGTAAGATAATTTGCGAATGCCTGATGGTGCAGCTTTCAAGTTACGTCTCAAGAAACCTAGTGATTTCGAGGCGCTGGCAGAGATTGCCGTAATGTGGTCGGACCAGGATAGATTAGGTGTCAGTATTACGCCCAAGTACCGATATTGTGTTGCAGTCGATAGAATGGAATGATTAATACTGTAAGAGAATTCGGATATGCTAGGTTTACGTGTGAACGACATTACTTTGCATTTTGAGACATTTAGTGTCATCAGCCATGCACTACACCAACCATTAATTACGTCGAGGTCGTTTTGGAGTGACAGGTGATCTTCACTGTTCTTGATTGGACGGTAAATAATGCAGTCGTCAGCGAACACCCTGATGCAAGAAGAGACATGTTGCGGAAGATCATTGATGAATATGAGGAAAAGTAATGGCGCGAGTACACTGCCCTGTGGTACACCTGAAGAAACGTCAGATAGGGAAGAAGACAAATTGTTAACTGTTGTGTATTGCTGACGATTCGACAGCAATACACAACATCAGGCGACAGTGTGCAACCCTGTCAAACGCCTTCGAATAGTCGAGGAACACGCAATCAGTTTGATAATTATTGTCCATATTTGCATGAAGCTCTGTGGTAAATTCAAACAACTGAGTCTCACACGAAAATCCCTTTCTGAAATCATGCTGATTTTTGAAAAAGAAATGATTGGATTCCAGATGCCTGTAAATATGTGAAGCGATGATGTGTTCTAGAATTTTACAACACATACACGTAAGGGAAATAGGACGGTCATTTTCGCATGAGGTTTTATTTCCACTTTTGAATATTGGAATTATTTTCGCCAGCTTCCAGTCAGACGGTATCATGCCTGTTTCGAGAGACTGCCGGAATATATGAAGTAGTATTTTGCTTGTTACCGTTACCGTATTCTTTAGCACCTTTGAGTTGATTCCATCCACGCCGCATGAAGATGACAACTTAAGATTATTTATGGCTGTAGTTATGCCTTCTAATTGAATATCTATTGGTTCCATAAATTGGTAATCAAACTCAGCTACGTTGGGTATGTTGGTACTGTTCTCCTTCGTGAATACAGAAGTGAAAAAGGAATTAAATGCTGTTAAATGCAACGTCCCTCTCACTTGCTAGCTGTGAGAGGGACGTTGTTGCAGTCATGCAATGAGATGTGTTGGTTTTCGCTGGAGGGGTTTATGACTTTCCAAAATTTAGGTGGGTTGTTTTTCAGTAGTGTGCGTAGATCATTAGAATAATACTTTTCCTTAGCCTTACTTAAAGCTGTGCAATATGCTTTTATGCAGGTTTTATATTTAAGCCAAGAAGAAGAACTACCCGAGCACTTAGCATTATTGTAAAGCCGTTTTTTCTTATTCCGCATTCTCAGAAGCTTTTTATTGAACCATGGATTTGATTTACCATTGCTAATTTTAACCAGTGGAACATGCTTGTCAACTAACGTACACAAAACTTGCTTGAAAAGTAGCCAGTTCTCTTCTACGGATCTATTGTGGAAACACGGCAGGAGAGTGTTTTCGGAAAATAACCTTAGCTTTGTGTTAATTGCCTGATAATCGCCTTTATTATAGTCCCGAATTTGTTTTGTATGTACACCGGCTACGGGAAGGGGTATGTTTATATCTACTTGGAGTAATTTATGGTCACTGAATCCGTCCAGGAAATCTGTAGTACGTATTGTTTCCGGAGCGGTCGTGAGGATAAGATCAAGGGTGTTCGTACCACGTGTAGGTTTCAGAACAGTTTGAAAGAGGTTGAAATCTAGAGTTAAGTTAAGAAATTCAGTTGACATGTGACAGAGCGATGACAGTGTGGCCCAATCAATGAGCGGAAAGTTGAAGTCGCCTAGTAAGTAAATGATATCGGCTTGGAAAATTTCAAAAGCGTTGTTTATACTGTGACGTAGCATATTAATGAAGGAAGAGTCCGAGTCCGGCGCACGATAGCAGCAACCTACGAGGATTTTGGAGGAAGGGACTGTACAAGCTACCCAAACTATTTCGAGGTCAGAATTAGTGTTGATAAAAAATGAAGTAATGGTTTTCTTTATGCCGACCAGAACACCGCCTCCTCTTTTACCAGTGTGATCACACCTGTACATTTGATAAATGCTGGCTGAAGTGAATATTTTGTCGTCACTGATAGCAGGATTTAGCCAAGTTTCCGTGAATGCAATGATATCAGATTTACTGTCATCCAGAAAAGCAGATATCAAATCCTGCTTCGACATAATGCTGCGTGTGTTAGCGATTGACATCGACAATGAGGTATTAGCATGTTTCGGTCGTTGATTCTGCACGCGCGTGCAACGCTGTAGCTATCTGACAGATTCGATAACTGTGTTTGTCGCAGAGTCATAAATGTATGTCTTTGAAGCGATGCGTAGCTTGTCCACTGAGAGCTTATACGCACTTTTCTGCGTTTTCGCGAATTCAATCAGCTTCTTTCGGGACAGCCGAGTTTCCAGTGAAAAATTTCTCGTATGGAAAATGTGGAACCTTTTAGTTTGTGTGCAGACGACAGTATTTGTTCTTTATCCTTAAAGAAGGCTAATTTCGCTATTATAGGTCTCCGCTTGTCTTCTGTATATTTGCCTATTCGGTGCACACGTTCAAATTGCCGTTCCGTCACAGTGATGCCTAATTTCTCTGAGCAGAAGTCGATTATTTTCTGCTCAGATTTTGCCCAGTATTTCTTAGGTTCATCGTCCAGTCCAAAGAAAAGAAGGTTATAGCGCCGTAATCTATTTTCAGAGTTGTTACACCGCGACGAAATTTCTGTCACTTGGCTTGATACTGTACGCAGTGCATTGGCACTTGCCTCGGTTACACTTGTGTTATGTGGTGACGTGGTAGTGTTTTCCAGGGCCGCGACTCTAGCCATAAGCAACTGAATTTCCTTGGTGGCTTCAATATGCTTCTCTTTCAGAGCTTTCAATTCGGCTAGTAAGGTATTCTGGCTTTCTTCAAGCTTCCGTATGGCGTCTAGAGCTTGAGAAAATGTGTCGGCTTCAGTTTTCGTCATAGGGCCCGGGTTAGATTCCACGTCACCGGCGAGAAGTAACAATAAAGAGCAGAAAGCGCGGCACTTCACAAAAGAAACATCTTTCATACGCTGTATCTTATCTATGAATTCGGGTGGACGCGACACCGCAACTAGGACATAATTACTAGTTCTGTAGCAAATGGCACCTTTCAGGTAACTAACCTGTAGGAGCAACCATCGTAAGTTTGGCATGCTTGGCGCGATGTCGTGCCCGAAGTGGACGGCTCCTGGCTGGCTTATGAATCCCGCGCCGTCTGTGCCACCACCTGGTGCCGCGATTCCAGGTTGCCAATTTTCCAGCGACTCTAGCTGCAGACTGCACATAGTGTCATCTGTTAAGCGGCTGAATACGGCGAACGGTTTGGAAACCTCCCCAAGAGACGTATTTGAATGCCCTGAGTCTGTATTGAGGAGCAAGTACGGTACATTTATCGAGTTGGGGATGTGAGTGCCGACATGCCACTAATGAAATTCTGAATCGAGATACAATCCTATTGGGATGTATGAGGTGCTTGTCACATGCAAGATACTTCAAAGAGGAAAAAAAACACATTTGTTCGCTTTTAAGTCTAACGCAGAAGAGGAGTGAATGTTTCCTGTTGTGCCTCTAACAAAAAGCGACTTGAAGAATTGATTGTCGTAAGAACTTCTCCTGATCATGAGGAGGAAAGTAGGGCTGCGTACGAAAGACATTACAAGCTCTACATTAACCTGATTAAAAAAAGTTGGCCCCGTACCTGCATGTTACATTACAAATGCCGTCGAAAGACGTCTGTAGAGAGTGAACAAAACGTACATTTGTTGTTCTGCGCAAGAAAATCGGTTACTGGTATTCTGCAGGCGCTCTGTTAGAGTGCCTCGAGCGTGCAGCGGAGGCGAAGAGCGCATCAAGTCACGTCCCACGTGAGACATGAGTGCTATATGGAAGTTATCCTGGAAAACAAAGCGCGTGCGCCCTGCGCGCCCGTCTCGAAGGCGATAAGGTGTAGAACGCAAGGCGACGGGTAGGTGCCACCACCGTGTCGTCTTAGCAAATCGTTGTTAACACTTGCCTTTTGGTGCAAGCGTTACATGGTTAGCGCAACGTGATAAACCCTATGGTCCTTAGCGTTACTTAAGTATACCTTTTCCAGTAAATGTCGCACAGACAGAATACTACCTGTTTATATTGTGCCTCAGATACGCGCAATAATTGTTTTTTAATTGACAACCGCACAAGTAAGAACGCTGAATCTTGAGCAATATTGGTGGGCGCTGCGGATGGGGCCTTCCCTTTGTAGTATCGTTTAGTCACTTTGGTGCCGTTTAGGGTACCATTAGGGGGACAAACAGACCAGGGTACAGACAGACAGACAGACAGACAGACAGACAGACAGACAGACAGACAGACAGACAGACAGACAGACAGACAGACAGACAGACAGACCAATCTTTTTTCGTCGGAGGTCCACACGAAAGGCCATCGTCTTCATAAACTGCGCTACAATTACTGCGAAATACGAAGTACATTGCTCACTCTACGTTAACAGTGCCGCGGGACATGCTGTCAAAAGAGGCGAGAGAGGAGGAGCATAGGAGCGAAGGGAGGGAAAGGGGACGCACAGCAAAGGTTGTCTCGCCACACGCTGGATTGAGCTCGACCATACGACACTGCGCTTCTAAAAAATGACCACCATATTCACAAAGTGAATGATGTAACAGGAACCTGCTTGGAGTTGCACGGGGAGTTTCTATAGGAAGGCTTCTTAACGAGCCGGCGCATGATTCGTATGTACGTCGAAGGCAGCGTCGTTGGGCATGTACCGCGGCTTGCATTCCCCAGTGTTGACAACGTCGATCGGCACCTGCCCCTCTGTGTCATAATGGCCACTGCCGTGAGCAAAATGCCTGACACTCATAAGTGGCAGAGGTGGAGCTATCAGCGTTGTACGACGGGGCTGAGAGCACACAGGTGAGGGTGCTTGGGAGGATATCGCTACCTGTGCATAACACTCATCGTAGGAACTTGTCACGTACTACTGCACCTACGAAGCGACGATCCTCAGCCTGCCGGGCTACCTGCGTATCTATCTATCTATCTATCTATCTATCTATCTATCTATCTATCTATCTATCTATCTATCTATCTATCTATCTATCTATCTATCTATCTATCTATCTATCTATCTAGCTAGCTAGCTAGCTAGCTACTTACGTTTGGGTGCCGGCGTGATACGCCCATTAACCTAGGGTGAACAAACAAAATACAACATATCCATGGACCGAATGATGATGAGTGAGGCGAAGCGTCCGTCAGTCTGTCCGCACTTCCTTCCATTCGTTCATTGTTGCTTCATCCATTCATGCGTCAGTGAATGCGTCCATCCATGCGTCCTTCTGTGCGTTCATCCACCCGTCCGTGCGTCTATTCGTGCGTCCATCCATCCGTGCATGCAACCATTCATGCGTTCGTGCCTCCGTCCGTGTGCCCGTACGTCTGTGCATTTGTTTGTCTGTCCATGCGTCTGTCCTTCTGTGTGTCTGTCCACGCGTCCATCCGTGCGTGCATTAGTACGCATGAGCGTATTCATGCACCCGCTCGTGTGGCCGTCTGTTTTCGTTCATCCGTCCATCCATCCGTCCGTGCATCTGCCTGTCTGTCCGTCTATTGGTCCGTCCACGCGTCAATCTATGTTGACCATCTGCTTGTCTGTCTGTGCATCCGTGCATTCGTCCATTATCTAGTGAACACTCTAGGAACCACCATCTCACATCTTTTCATCATATATTCATGATATAAAAGTGCCGCCACCCAGCGGACATTTCAAGAACTAAACCAGAGAAGGCTACCTACTACAACTACGATGACGAGTACTACTACTACTACTACTACTCATACATCGCGGGCGCACAACCCACGGCACAAGGATCTTCACCTTTAAAAGTGCTTGAAGTCACGAGTCACGCAAGATGTATTTTCTTTACATTTTCATCATCTCTCGGTGCTTACATTCCGGCACTCATCGCTAAAAGAGGAGAATGCAAATGCAGTGTGCGCAAATTTTTGTAACTCCACTCAGACTGAACGGATTCTAAAATTGTTTTCAGGAATGAATTCGTGAGGCAATAAGCTGCCTTAGTGAATCCGTTCAATGGCCACCTGAAAAGGTGTTGCAAGACATTTATAGCTGAAGCGCATTTTGACTGAGACACCTGTTGCTGTGGTTATGAAAACCAAACGAATTACGCTTTTTATTATTTCACTTCTTGATGTGATTGGTATATGTTCGTATAAAATGTATTTGTCTTTTATAAATAGTAAATACATAAATATTGTTCATGTGCTTTTGCAAAATACGGAATCTTTTCGTATTTTACAAAGCACCGAATGTCAGAATGAATGAAATTGGCCTAAGAGCATGATTTTTGTTATTTTAGGAAGCCATTGTTCGTAAAAGAAACTGGAGAGGGGCCGTACACTTGTAAGTAAACCAAAACCATTAAATTGTTGATGTAACAATTTGGTGCGTTTTTTTTTTTTACGGATGAAGGCTGCACTTAACTGAAGGGGTCCTGATCAGAGTTACGCCTTATTACTTACAATATAGGTTGCAGTTTGCAGTAACAACGCCGATTAATAGCGGACCTTACAAAATTACACATCATCTTCCCGTAAGGACCAATATAGCGAGATGCGAAAATATCGCCGTGGGTGCGCATCGAGTTTCGTTTCACTTGTGAACACAACTCAGGCCACACCCTGACGAATGTTAGAGCGAGAATGTATTGAGGAGAGAAGAAGCCTGAGCACCGTCGAACGCCAGGCGTTGCAACGGCCTCGAACGTTATCTTGCTCTGGTCGCTGAGAGTTGCGTGCAATCATTTGCTGCACGGCACCTTCTGCGTAGATAAACAGAGGTGAGGAGGAGAGCACACAGTTGCGAGGGAGAATGTAGAATGAGGAATAGTTACGCATGCGCGGTATCGTCGCAGACGCCGCCGAACGGACACTATGATATGTATGACACTATGAATGAGTATAATAAAAAGGCGGGAAGAGTAAGCGAGAGTTAGGAGTAGTGGATGTGTGGATGAATAGAATGGGAATGTGGAAGAAAGAGAATAAAGCAAAGCATAGCCAGTCTATTATTTTATTGCCGTGGTCAATTGAATGTAGTAAATAGTACAAAAATGCAGTCAAGGTTACAAGGGAAGATGTGTATACTCGGCGACGACTGTTATTGGCCCAGAAGGAAACTCTACGGAGGCGAAGCATCCGCACAAGTAGCACTACACAAAGTAGTCCAATTTGACACGGGTCTCGTAATGCTGTGGAAGGTGACGTGGGTGCACCATCAGCGTTTCATGTAGACGCAGACGCCGCTTAGCGTTCGAGGTATACGTAAAAAGGCGGAATTTTCTCGGGTGTTCAAGAACGACACGCCTCATAAAATAAATCAAATGATATACGAATATCTCCTGGTGTGAGCTGTGTCCTGTCTCGAATAGGTCTACGTAGAAAATAAAGATTGAAAATTTATATTACCCGTGGAGATTACAGGTGCTATTGTGGAACTACATTTACTGGCGGTAGAATGCACGCGATTTTGCTCTGTGGCTTTCTTTCTAATGCCAAGAAAGAAAGAAAGAAGGATAGGTTGATGAAAAGAGAAGACCCAGCTTCTGCAGCCTTAATCGGAAGCATGGCTCAGCGTTTGTGGGGAGGGATGAGAGTATCAAAGATATAGAGGAGAGAGAAGAATAAGAGAAATGGCGTCCATGACCGGGAGCCTGGCGGTCAGCTTTTACAGCTGGTTGTCCTGCTAGTGAAAAACCGCATTGAACACCAGAGTATGGTGCCGTGCAAGGACGAGGAGGTCCCACTATGTATCCGCGGGTAGACCATAGCGACGGAGTGCGGCGAGCAAGACGGCTCTTTGTACGCGAAGCGCTGGGC
Organism: Rhipicephalus microplus; assembly: GCF_043290135.1. Taxonomy (NCBI): domain Eukaryota; kingdom Metazoa; phylum Arthropoda; class Arachnida; order Ixodida; family Ixodidae; genus Rhipicephalus; species Rhipicephalus microplus. The sequence continues at coordinate 36,600,108 of NC_134707.1, read as the reverse complement.
AAACCCACAACAGGTGCTCAATAGTTCCCGCTGCTCCACACGCACTCTACGCAGGGCACGAGGCTTTCGCAAGCCAGTGACTACGAACTGCAGGCCAGGAGCAACCGATGCACAAACGCAGTAGAAGGGGCCTGTGCCTTCTGGTGAAACCCTGGTCAGGCAGCCGGTTTGGGGATTCAATCCTGGCTACACGTTCGCCAGGTTAGCAGCGTAGAAACAAAAGTTGTTGCCGATTGTAGTGAAGGACGAGAGAAAGAAGAGAGAATAAGTGAACTCCATCGCAAATGTAAGCCTGTTCTCTCACCGTGGACAGCGAACAGCTTTCGCGTATCCAACGCCAGCGCACGCTTACCTGTGAACGCCTTCTCAGCCAAAGCACAAGAGAAAGATTGCTCGGCACGTTTCACTATTTTACCGTTGAGTTAGGTTGCATATATTCATACTGTATTGCGTATCTCGCAACTTGACGCGACCGAATTTATACGCGGTCACAGAAACCAGCGATGGTGGCCCCGCTGAAGCACTGTTTCATACGATGACCGGAGAAATGCTCCGCTCAATTCAAACGCCATTTTTTATAATTAAGAAACAATGGTTTTAAAAGTAAAAAATTACGCGAGATAAGTAAATGCAATTCTAGAATTGATATGGCAATAACTTTCAAGACTGTGCGCTAATTATTGAATTAAATATCCACCCCTTGTTTGTTAGATTAAGCACACTGCAAACATTCAATAATTCTTAAACTTTGATACATACCTAACGTTGCGCCTACGTTATGGCTGCAGCATGCATGAAAAAAAAAATTATGTGCCGTATTCGCATAGGAAATAGCCACAGGAAGTGCAATTCACACAATCGGCAAGCGCTTCCTTGTAACCAGAAGTCACGACTGCAATATAGTTCTCATACGTTGCACTTTGGCCATAATTACTCGTGACCCACAGCCTTCAGGACATCTTGAATGAAAGATCAGTATGGGAAGCATGCAAACACAAATGCAGCACGCAATATAAGATATCGCTAGACGTAGAGGCGAGAGCACAATGTTATTATTGTATGGTAACTTACAATGACACTTTCCTTTGCAGACTATGGCACATTCAAAACATTTTGCAGTATATTGAAGAGCGCCGTTATCGTGCATCATCAGAGTATGAACGACCCAACAAATGCTATAGGAGGGACGGCATGGATGTAAGTCTGGACTCCTAGTATCCATCTCATTTAACAGCGAAATTATAAAGGTCGTTGGAGAACGAGAAACATAATCACACCGGGGCACGTAGCATATGACACAAGACTGTCGAGGTCACGACGCTAATTTAAAAGTACATATATTAGTGACCCTAGTGACGTTTAAGGGGGACCATTTTGCATTGAGGTATTAGTTTCTGATGTATAAAAATTGTCATAAGGTACCTGTGTGCGAGTGATAATGTTACTATGTCCTAAATCATGCTATTAGTTGTTCATTGCCTATACTTTATTGTTGAAAACGTGCCTAAATTCGCATAAAAAAGAAGTTGAAAGAACGTACACCACATGTGGTCAGTTATCTATTATTTTAACTTTACAGAAAAGTGCTCCGATGGTGTGAAGCATCTATAATTAAGGTGAATGCTGAGAGTGAACAAACCCTAAAACATTAACGTCAAGTGAACTACTGCAGATGCTATCAAAGTGCTAATGCGCAGCTTCAAAAAACTGCTTCTTTTCATTTTCAATACAGAAAATTTAGACTATAAATTTTAATCAGATCCCATCAATAATTTATCTCCAGGGGACCACCCAACACCAAGAATTAGCTCACGGAAACTGCATATAGTTTTGCGAAGTCGGGAATATAATTTTTGTGGAACGCTGCAAATTCACGTCCGCACAATATTATTACTAATGACGGCCATTTTTCGTTGCGAAACCCCAAAGCACGATAATGATTATCAGAGACCACCATGAGATCTACTCCAGAAATTAAGCCTGCCAGAACTTCTTTGACATTCACTGACGTCACGCCATACACGGGTTTCTACCACTTCCCCTCCATCAAAATACGACCGCCTCAGCTTGGATGAAATCAGCGACCTCTGGGTCAGCAGCTGAGCACCTTCACTATCACTACCATCATGGACGTCGCAACGATTATCTATACCCTCAGGCAGAGAGAGTGTGTGGCTGTGGCTAAACTCTCATATCTAAGAAGAGGAATAGAGGCAAACCGTGACGTTGTAGCCTATCGTGAGAGTAACCAGAGTGCCTAATAATAATAATAATAATAATAATAATAATAATAATAATAATAATAATAATAATAATAATAATAATAATAATAATAATAATAATAATAATAATAATAATAATAATAATAATAATAATAATAATAATAATAATATTATAATAACATGTTTTTCTTACCTCCCCAAACCACAATATGATCATGAGAGTCGCCGTAGGGGAGGGCTCCATGAAAATTCGATCATATTGTGCCGTGTAACATTTTCTGACATCACACTATAAACGGGTCTCTAGCATTTCTCTTCCGTGAAAACACGACCACCTTGGCTTGGATGTAATCCGGGACCTCTGGGTCAGCAGCTGAGCACCTTAACCGATACACTAAGATCGTGGACGTCGCAGCGATTATCCATAGCCTCAGGCAGGTACAATGCGTGGCTGAGGCTAAAATCTCATATATCTTTATAAGCAGAGGAATAGAGGCCAACCGTGACGTAATAGGCTAGCGGGAGTAACAAGAGTTCTTAATAATGATATAAATAATTTATAATGTGTCACGTCCTGAAACAGCATTATGATCATGAGAGTCGCCGTAGTGGAGGGCTCAAGAAAATTCGACCATCTTGTGCCCTGTAAGATGTTCTGACATCGCACTATAAACGGGTCGATAGCATTTCTATTCCCTCAAAACGCGACCGCATCAGATTGGAACAAATCCTCGACCTTTCGGTCTGAGCACGCTTAGAACTGCGCCACAGGGGTGGACATTGTGCTCGACAGCACTCTCCTTGTGGCATGACAGCTTTTGTGTGTTACGCAGTATTCGTTGATGCTTCCAACAGCTGAATACCAAAGCTGTGATGAAAAAGTTGTCTGACATCAAATTTCGGCAACATGGAAAGGTTTTTTTTTCTTGTGCGAGCCATCCCGTATTTTTTAAACCCCGCCTCTCTGGGTGTTTTTCGTTGCTCTAGCAATAAATTCAACAGTGTCGACAAATAAAGTGTTAATAAACAGGAACAGCGCATTCATGAGGTTCCAGTGCATTCACGTTCCTCGAGAATGGGTGTGTAGTGGACGCCCACTTTAAAATGGTGGAGGTTTGTTTTCACAGCAGCTCCACCAAGAAAAATTATTATAATTTATGGATTTATGTCGCTTCGGCAATAACGTCTTAGTGAGCAAAATATACGTACGAGCAATTTTATAGTTGAATCGGCTTGCGTAATCAATATGTACTAATTGCACTACATAATAACAGTGTGTTCGAAAATCTTCCAACGGCAAGTTAACGTAAAGCCAGAAATTGTATCACCGCAAAGGCAACGCGAGAAAAATCCTAAAAGTCTGTACACATCACGTCTGCATCTCACCCGGAGGCATCCAAGTATTCGAATTTCTACTCTATTGCAGGTTTGGTCTAACGGGTTATGACTCCGTCGAAATGGATTTCTTCACCATGCTGTGGGTGTTTCAGTAAGTTATACATGAGCCTTTCGGATTACCTAGACGACCTATTTTCGCGAACAGTAGTGAAAAAAAAAACGTCGTGTCGCACACCCTTGGCGCCTTCTGAGTAGAGCTTGTACAGCGTTCAGGTTTCCAGTGTTAAATAAGCAAATTTTGTGCACTCATCAGCGTTGCAATATGCTGCTCTATTACACTTTCGAAATATGGCCAGTATCTTTGCAGTTATGTAATGATAAAAAAAGAAGGCTGAGTTAGGTCTAACCAAATCGTTGAAACAAAGCAGTGAGACGCACCTTGACGAAAGATTTGTACGCTTCTAAAATAGACTCAGGGAGCTCGATTAGCGCCTGCGCATGTCGGCCTAATAGTACCAACCAGTCAGGTTAATTGTGATTTTGGAAAACAAAACATCGTTTCATGTATGTCTGCAATTGGTACAGACAGCCCGGAAGTTAATAGGAAAAGGTTTTCACCACTTTCTCTCTCTCTCTGTCTATATATATATATATATATATATATATATATATATATATATATATATATATATATATTTGTGATGGTTGTGGCAATCAGCGGTTGATTTATTCGCAGAAAAAGATTCTGGCCGTCATAGAAGCAACTGTCGGGTTAGACTTGTTGTGTGTTTGCGAAGTTGATTTGGCCATTTAGTAACTTTAAGTGCTTTATAGCTAAAAAAATGTCACTAAATTTTGTTTTGCGAGTTTATGTGCGTCTTGTATGTCTTCACTACCACTAGTTGTGTGGAAGACTACCACTTTCTTCCACTAGTTGTGTGGAAGAAAAAATAAAGCTTGTGTAATAACACGTAGCGGGTGGTTATTAGCGAGTTTTAAGTGTGAATACACTTTATAAGCGACCCCAAACCATCCACCGCCGTCGGCGGCGTCCGCAGTCTCCTCTCTATCTTTAAAAGAAAAAGGACTTGGCGGGCCGCAGCGCGACGCTCTACGGAATAAGCCACGGACGCGACGCTGATATCGGTGTCAGTAACGCGCCTTATACCCCCTCCCCCTTCGCTCACTCCTCCGCTCTCGTCGCTCGCTGCAGCTGCGCGCGCACCCTTCTCTCTCGCGCGCCCGCCTTCTCTCTCAGTCTCCCGTCGAGAGTGGGTCGTGAGGGGGAGTAAAGTTAAAATCCGTTGGCATTCGCCAGTTAGTTAACGTAAACTTCCCCGTGTGATCAAATTGCGATTCCCAGGAACCATTACACCATAAAGGCACCATAGTGTGATTAATAAATATAATAGTGCGAAATAATAAATACTGCTCATAGCATCACCCCGTGCATTCGCACTTAACCATGCTCACCCTCGGGGAAATGCTTGGGAGTTTGTTTTTTTTTTTTTTTAATAGAGGCACCAGAAGTTTGAGGCCCCGGAGAAATGGCGTCAAGGCAACGCATGCGCAAAACCGAAACCGCGTTTGGGTTTTGGATTGGGGACCCTATTTCTCACGTTTAGCGGGAGCATGAAAGCCTGCCCCAAAAGTTTTGGGTTAGACAAACGTGACGGCACGCAATGATGTGACGGCTATCGGCCAAAACTAGAGTTACATGAAATATGGGGAGTGTCCAAAGCACCGCACACCCTATTCGAAAACTCGTTGCTTTTGCTTGACCCAAAGCGTCCATACGTAAAAGACTTTGGGGTCCCAAGCTTTTGGGGCCCCTATTCGAAAACTCCCTGTTAGTATACAGTTGAGACACGAGAGCCTATTCAAGGACTGTTAGAAGGGTTCGTTTGTCAACAAGGGAAAGTAGTACTGAGCTAGAATTTAAATAACCTCTTACTCCAGAAATACTACAAGTACATAAAATAGAAATCTATTTCGACAGATATATCAAAACAGAATAAATACGTACACGTACTAACACATTGAAGTGACATTTTAGCTGTATTGAATTCGAAAGAATAACGTTTTCCGTGAATCACCTTCAGTGGAAAGTTTGTGTCGACGCGAAATAGTGGAAGCATTCACATGAAGAATAGCACAGCTTCTGCATGGAGACAAAGGAACTCTACGTACTCTTCTATTTCCGGCATTACCATGTCTGAAAAATATTTATGCTATCGTCGCGAAACGAGATTTTGGTGGTGAAATGTCAACACCGGTTGGCTCTAGCATTCTAATTGTCTTACTCCATTAAATATGATACCTTGCATGTTTTATAAAATGATAACGCAAGGACTTGTTTGAAGGGCTGCGCATAGCCTAGAGACTAAATATACCCACATATTAACCACGATGTTTGACCTGACGGGCAGCACAGTATGTGCAACTTACAATATGCACTTATTGTTGGGTGCAGAGAATGATTAATACGATTTGAATATCACGATAAGTGGCGTTCATTCATGTGAAATTATTGTAACGTTTTACATGAAACGGGCAGTTACCTTCAATATATATTCAACAATATTCACCTACCTTTTGTTCCATGCGGCGTCTCTATAAGATCATACCCAATGCTTTATTCAAAATAATGGCAAGCACACTCGTGGGCTATCGAGTTCTAGCACTAGGAATAATTTTATTTTCGTGTTGCTGTCGGAATACATGCATTGGGTTGGAAGTCACCTCAGTTGTTTTAAGTGTAGATTATTCAGCAACTTTATACGTAGCTAAGGACACATCGTCTTGGGCCTGAAAATATTACGATAACATGTATAATCCTGGTAATACTGGTCAGGCTTAAAAATATAAATGTGCACATCGGACAGTATATGTCATACTGTGGCAAAGTTAATGTGACTTGTATATAGGGCATGCACAAGTTCGGGACATCTCGCAGCGCCATCGTTTCGATAAGAGTCATTGCCTGCCGTAAATAATGTCGAAAAGACAAACAAAACTATAACTGAAGAAAAAAGTTGTTGACGAAAAACGACACACAATTATATGAAGTAGAGACCCCGGAACTCTCTGGTATAGTTACAGTGTCGCACCACAAACCGCAATACTTCCCAGAGTGATTAGTGTGTTAAAATGGGGCCCACTGAGTGGGATAAATTACCAATGAGTGGTGCTAAATTGTCTGGGAAGGCAAATACAGTTGGCAGTACAATACTGCGAACATACCAGAGTGTTACAGTAAATTTTTGCTGCACATCGCTGACAGTAGTTTTATATAACTGGCCGCTTTCGTCAGACATGGCTTTTTAGCATGAAAGCGTTGTATTCTGGGATCCACCAAGATTTCAGTTACGTATATCTGTCACGGAAGTAACGTCTGAAATGTAGACCTTCAGATCTCAAAAAGATAAGTTTTGTCAACGGGTGCTGAACAAACAGCACCTCGGTCCGCAGCAAAAGGAGCTAAGCACGCTATCTACTGCTCCACCGTCACAAATTCTTGCGGCTTCACAAACACGTCTTTTATAGCTCAGAGTTACCTCTGATAGTGGTCTTCGTCAGATCAGTGGTGTCGCCATCTTGGAGCGGTAAAGTGGGGTAACTTATTATTGCTCTGATCCCTGCAACGTGGGTGTCATATTTTAGCGCGATTTAAACAGAGTGTTATTTTGGCAATGCCCTCACATGCCTTCAGTTGGCGACTTTAGTCAAGGCGTCGTGGCGTCCCTCGTTGCATGCACGGCCTGTTCCCGACTCATTTGACTGTAATACCACCTTCCTCGCTCCCGCTCACCCAAGAAGAATCGCAGCTGAGCTACAGTATATAGTTTCCTATGTATACTGTTGTTTACGAGACCAGAGACGCAAAGCCCTTCAGTGAGCGTGAAAACGATGGGTATTAGATGGATTTGTTTAATCTTCGCACTTTCTGCTCTGTTTGGCTTATCATGGCCTGGAGCTGCTTTCTCAGGAAACACCAGCCAGCAAATGTTCTGCACTTGTATTCACCATCTTTTAGACTTACCAATCTACTCATGAAGTTCAAAATGGTTCGCTCCTTTACCAAAACAAACCGAAACAACAATAAACAAAACCACTAACAAAGACTAGGCAAGTATATGTACTAACCATCACTCCCATGGTCGCTGAAAGATTCGTGGCTGTGAATTAGAGAGTGAAATAACTTTTTTAGGTTCACAATAGCCACTGTACAATTTTTATAGACAACTGCTCTAACTTTTATTGAAATATTTCTTCAATCCCACTTCAGACGTTGCCCGAAAAGCAATTGCCCGGCACACTGCACTACGCAATGTCCAGCAAAATGAGCTGAATGAAGACGCCTGGATGAATTTTCAACTATCAAATAAAACAGGGGAGTGGTATGGGGAGTGGTATGGTATGAGTTAATAAAGTACTTTTTCATGCATATCTTGTGATATAAGTAGTACATCTACTGATGGTCCACCGGTTCATCTTACAGTGAAAGCTGTGATGAAAGCCCAACAAAGTAGTCGTGGTTGTCTGCCACCACCACTGGTGTCCACAGCCGCGCAATAATAAAAAAATGCAAATAAGACAAAAAGCAAAAACGATGGAACGGGGTTAAAGCGTGGATTCCTTTCGTGATGGCCTCATGTTCTTTTAATCAGTGACGCTAAAGTTTGAACCTCTGTTTTAAACTGATCTTTTGCCTGTAGGATAACGAATTGCGTGAACATGCAGAATGAGGCGCTTTATAACGGTAAAACAACAGCCAAGCATCACTCATAGCCAATTGCGTAATGAACATGTCGTTAATTGCTCAAACCTACTCCAAAAGCCTCAGAACATTCTTCTCCAACGTCAACCATATCATTGAGAAACTGTGTGGAATGCCACATAATTGTCTAGCCGGTACCACACTTTTTCGAAGAAGGACGACTATTGGCATAATGAATGCTTCATGATATTCATTGCGTTGTCAGTAGCATGAGACTGCGATTACAGCAGTTGCACCAAAAGTGAAAAAAAATGCTCTACAAAGGTCACTTTTTCAGCTTGCGCTGTGACTGTGCTGCGCATTTCGCGCACGCCTGGTAGATCTTTTTTTTTTGTTTTTTCCCACTACAAAAGACGGTATTGCTCGAAAGAACCACGTGCGTAAGAGAGGCTGCCTTTTGCTTACGTAGAGTTCTGCTATTCACTGGAACGACTGGCGCTGTAAATGAACAAGAAACTGCACGCGCTGGCATGTCAGTAAACTATGAATATACCCCTCACCCTCATCATCATTACCAACCTAACTACGCCCCATGCAGGGCAAAGGCCTCTCCCACGTTCGGCCACGACACAGCTTCACTACACTGCATTGCAAAGAAATTAGGCCCTCTGAGGTTATATGCGCATGGCTCTTATTGAGCCTCGCACCCATCCAAAGTTGACTACTGTGAACCACTCTGGAACCTGGATTGCTGTGAATAACAGCACAACGCCTCAGCAGTTATTTTTGAACACATGGGTATTAGTTTCGCCACTCACTTTTCCGTCTTCATTCGCCCTCCCCCCCCCCCCCTAAAACAGGTTGGCAAACGAGAATTTCAAATAAACTAAGACACGGTAGCTTTGTTAGTTTTCACGGCTCCTGAAAATGTTACGCGAGTAAATGTTTCATTCAGAAGACGCCAGAACTTAGACGCCCACCCTGCATTACCCAAAAGAAAGTGCCTACAATATTGCTGTGCTCTCGAGGATCGCAAGAGATCAGAATGATGTTTCCTCCCAAACGGATATGCTTCTAATATTCGTTTAAATATTTGGTTGGTCATAAGAAGTCGCAAAACAAAACTGTTAGGCATGAGAACACAGTAAATCAGTAAACTGGCAGCTGTAGCTGGAGTTTTTTTTACGACACTGGAAGACCGATATCCGCTAGAGTTACGCCAGAAGCGTGATTGATGTCTCCATTCGAGATATACTCCCCCAGAACGAGTTTCTAATTGTTTACGCTGCACTGGCGACTGACTCGGCGTTATGAAAATGTGGCTATAGTGGACTATACAGTTTTTTTTTTTTGCCAGGTGGATTGCAGGACACTAAGTGGAGATAGTCGTTCGTCAATGAAATGAGAAAATGGAGACACATGCACTCTCAATGAAAAAATTTTCTTTTTAATTATAATGTAAGACGGTGGTCATTTAAAGAAGTTCAGAGTGCTTCCGTGACACTTTAAAAAAAGAGTACGTCTATAACACGCCATATGCTCGTTATTAAACATGCACATATTTTAAGATCATTTCTTTTAAATTGTAAAGTTCCAGGATAGTCAGTTGAAAAAAAAAACGTTCAGAGTACTTCTGTAATACTGACCATTCCGAGGAGCACCCTAGACCACATCATCGCTAGCATGTGCCCAGCCATTCATGGTAAACACAGCGTACAGTTGAGGAGCCAGCGTCTGCCCAAATTAACTTGCAGATTTAGCGAACATCGAAAATCAAGGAATAGGAGGCACAAGAGCGCAAAATGCACATTACGAAAAGTCTGTTCTGAAGCTGCGTTCTCCGTGCACATTCCAAGGTGAATCCCCGCACCACAACGAGTTTCATATTACACGATGTGCATTCATAAGGGGTCAGTAAGTCATGACGAGAGCGCAAACAGAGGAGACAACGCCTGTGCTGTTCTGCGTGCCCACTTTCAGCTGTCATAATACATGGCTTAGTGGGCCAATCGTAACTTTGAGTTTCTCCTATATGAAAGCTTTTCAGCTTCTATATTTTTGACAGGGTGTGATAAAAACCCGCAGTCGTATTAGGATACAAAGTAAAAATGAAATATAGTTAAGAAAATTCAATCGGAATAAAGTAAGTATTTTTAGGGAAAAAAGTGGCCCATATATTGACAACTGATTCATGAGAGTTTCCAGAAAGGGGGAAAACAGTACCGTTTTCTCATGATGGCACTATCTCGTTATCAAATGAAAGATCATTTTCGAATAAACTGTGGAGCCAAGTGACACACAGAATTCTTCGAGTTTTGAAGAGGAAGTTGGAGCGCACTTCGTTTTAACAAAGCACCACAACTTGCAGTTGAGTTTTTTTCGAGCCTTCAAAACACTTTAGCCTATTCCGGTAAACTTACTTCACTGCATGCGTCAATCATGTTTTTTTTTGTCCATTTGGTTGTTTTTAGTGCCTAAATTCAAGTACAGACTTTGTCTGAGCCTGTGCATACTTGCCAAGAAGTATGTAGTCCCAAAAGAATATTTCAAAGCGTCAAAGTCCGCAATGGCACTGAACAATAAGAACAACTATCACACGGGATCATTGCGATCCATTTATCAGTGAAGTTATTAGCGAAGCCTAAAAAGACACGTGATCAGTTGATGCTGTAGTCATCTCGGTCCAGAACATGCAAAAGAGAATATTGTATAAAATTTGATTTGTAGGTTTTATTTAAGAACGATGTAAATTAAGTTCTCTTAAAAACTTTAGCAACACCTAACGCCAATGCACCAGTGCATCGTCCCTTCGAAAGCCTGGTCACACAATTTTCCTAGGGAGTACAGAAGCTAAGGGAAGAAGCGAGTGACCTAATGTTGTGGAAAATTCAATGTTTATTATTGGAGATTTTTTTCTCGTGCCGGAAAAGACGTCTGTGTCGCGCGTTTGATTACAGGTTTAAGCATATGTATTGGCCCTGCATACCGGAGCACGCCCACGCAATGGCATTCTTTTTTTTACAAATTGCCTTGTGAGAACAGTATGAGCTCAAGTGGAACATATATATATATATATATATATATATATATATATATATATATATATATATATATATATATATATATATATATATATATATATATATATATATATATATATATATATATATATATATATATATATATATAGTGAAATATGGTGTATACCTAAGGGCTCCTTTTTTCGTGTTTTGACACAATAATAATAAGATCTAACAGACAATAATGCCAAGGAATGTACAGGGGAAGTTATTAGAACCAATGGAATGTAAATAAGAAGAAAGAAAAGTGGGCGAAAAAATAACCAGCCTTGTATATATATATATATATATATATATATATATATATATATATATATATATATATATATATATATATATATATATATATATATATATATATAATATTATTATTCTAGAAGGAACATTGCATAGAGGTATAAGTAAATATATATCAGAGCGCTTATTCTGAATACATGTTGCAAAATAGTTTTTATAGCGAACAGACAGAAAATATAAGAACTTCAAACCTATACGTAATGTACGGGATGTGCGAGAAGGACAAGTAAAAACCCCCTCAGGCAAAGATTCGTAATATGAATTCAAGAGCTCATTGAACAGAATTAGCAGGAAGTAAATGATTTGGTATGCCTAGATATTCGGTTTGGGGGAATGCTTGTTTCATTTCATATTGCATTGGAATACCAGCGGGGTTGGATAGAAATTTATTAACTTCTGGGCTTTCTCTTGCAGTAACACAATACACTATTTATTTATTTATTTATTTATTTATTTATTTATTTATTTATTTATTTATTTATTTACAACCTACTAATGCCACCATGTTCATTGACAAGCGAAACTACAAAGTTTGAATTCACAAAGACAATTGGCGCCGCAAGGCAGAGAAGCTCAGAAGAGGTTAACAAAGCATAATTACGGCGTACGGAGCAGAAACCTGGAGACTTACAAAGAGGGTTCAGCTTAAATTGAGGACGACGCAGCGAGCAATGGAAAGAAAAATGGTAGGTGTAACCTTAAGAGACAAGAAGAGAGCAGAGTGGATTAGGGAACAAACGGGGGTTAAGGATATCATAGTTGAAATAAAGAAGAGGAAATGGACATGAGCCGGGCATGTAGCGCGTAGACAGGATAACCGCTGGTCATTAAGGGTAACTAACTGGATTCCCAGAGAAGGGAAGCGGGTTAGGGGCAGACAGAAGTTTAGGTGGGCAGATGAGATTAAGAAGTTTGCGGGTATAAATTGGCAGCAGCAAGCACAGGACCGGGTTAACTGGCGGAACATGGGAGAGGCCTTTGTCCTGCAGTGGACGCAATCAGGCTGATGATGATGATGATGATGAATTACGGCGTAAATAGAGGTAGAAGTACAGAAGCCGCGCAACCTGTTCATGTAGCAAGATGATACAGCTAACCGGATAGTGCTGCGTATATAGGATGAAATTAACCTAAACCTTAAAAAAAACACATATCCACTTAAAAATAATACTTCCAATAGGAGTGCGAGAAATAACAGGCATTTGTAGAAAAAAAAAACTCGTCTGAAATACGTGATCATGACGCAGGTTGATTGAAGACTTCGTATGATTTTGGACTAACTACGGTGCACTTAAATCAACGTGCCGCTGATCTTTGCCCTCTTCGAAGTCCTCGGGCTTGAAGATGAAACCGAGCGCTCGAGATTAGATGAAGGGATGTGCCCAGAGCCTGTGGCGTAGCCTATTACTGTAAGCCATACTTCCCCACGCCGTCATTAGCGTAGCCAAAGGGCTTCAACCTACTTCTGCCTCCACCCTACCCACAGAAAAATACTTCTTGCCATGCCCCTGCCTAAGAAGCAAACTTTCGCCGGAAAGCGCAACCTGCCGGCGAGAATGGCGTAATAAGTATTCGAACAGCAGTACTTCCAAATGCAACTATCTATTTCACCTGTAGGATTCATTCTTCCAACGCTATCGAGGTTCATATAGATAACTGCGCCACGGACGGGACGCGTGGAAGGAACGAAACGTGACAAATGGGCGCTCTACTGTCGTTCCTTTGTCTGCTGCAGAATTTGCTCAAAGAACCCGTACCAATTCGCTGAGCTTTCAACACTTGTTATGCTAATGAGAAGGGTAATTCCGAGACAACTCAATATTTAGCGGCGAAGCTCACAAAAAGTGGTGTAGACAAAATAGCGCACCTTTCTGTGTCGACCACTGCGCAAGACACGTGCTGGTCAAAAAGGCGTCGAAACTCGGCTTGTGCGAAGGAACGCTCTCGACCAGAGAGTACAGCAACGGTGCACACGCTTCAGCCCGGCGAAAGCATCTGATAACTATCGAAGGCCCGAAGAAATTTCCAAGACAACACAGGCTTATCTCTGGAAGCTATAGCAACCGGAGCTTTGCTTGAAATACGAAATCCAGACCGCTACTCTAGGCGAGTGAAAAACGGCCAAATACTGATCGACAGCTTCGGTCAGGCACGCCGAGTTGGCCACGTGATCGTCTGTCGCGAAGCTTGGTCTAAGGTGGACGCTTTGATTGGGATAACATGAGATTATAATTTTCGGTCCCAGTGCTTCGTTGTGGCTACGATAAAAAGTGCTGCTGCCATTTTACTAATGGGAGCGGGTCGTCTCGGCTTTGTTTGGGAAAACCTTCTCGCGAAGGTCCTGGCCAAGTAAATAAAATTGGAGGGGGTTCAACGTACCTGAATGATAACATTACGATGAACGACCTGGTGAAGTTCTTCGGAAATTTCGCTCTTCCATGGTCGTGTACACGTTAACAAGGTGCTTCATTGGGCTAGTTGGTGCTGCATGGTAGACAGAGAAAGGGCTTAACAGCGTTAGTTCAGCGCTGTGTTCTCGTCTCTTCTATCCTCTCCTGTCGTTTGCGCTGTTAAGCCTTTTCTTCGTTTAACATGTACCCGTAATCACTTCTAACTACACGGGTCCTAAGTGCATTCCTTGACGATAGTTCCATCAAAACAATCAACAATTGCATCCATGGTCTCACACAGCTACGTCGAAAGTCAAGGTAATATTTATTGTTGGGTTTGAACATCACAAAACAGTCATGTGATTACCAAAGACGCCATAGAGATCTCCAAGAATCGCGACAGCCTGGACTTCTTTAACGTGCCCCTTAAACTAAGCACACTGCAAGGATTATCGCCATCGTCTTAAGATATGTGGCCGCTGTAGCCGGTATTCAATCGTGTTACCTGCGGGCCAGCAGTCGGGTGCTTTGATGACTGGACCATGATGGCGGGTCATAAATCGAGGTAGCACACTCTTATAAAGCAGCTTTCTTCGCTTGAACAGTGACAGTATACCTATTCTTTTGTCCTCAATTTTCAGTCCGCGAGATCGGCACACGAAAAAACCTGCTACAACGTTTCAAACAAGATGATAATGATTCTGTTCGGGGAGTGATTTGCGATGGCGTAACATACCTATGTACAACAACTGTAGCTGACGTTTTTCGAACCCGAAGAATACGGATGATAAAAAAAAAATCCCACTGTGTGTCATACAAAGTACAAGCTTACTTGTTCTGATAATACATTCTCAAAAGCATTTGCGGGATAAAAAAATATGCTTCGCACAGCGTTTCGCATTGTCAAAAGCATTGTTACCATTTAATTATCATTTCAGAGAAAAGAGGAACATTTGTGGTAGATGCAGTGTGAACACTTGAAAGCAGCATTTGAACCGCGAAGTATGGGCGGGAAGGAGTAGAGAGAGCGAAAAAGGTAAAATATTCACTTCCGGCAGCACATTGCACACACGATGCATTGCTAAAAAACTGTGATGTTTATGCCGCAGCAAGCAATAAGAAAAATCTTAAACGCAGTGTCTGTTCACTATGTGAAGACCCGTTTATAGGTGTGAGTGAAAATGGAGTCGCCCTTGCCAGAAGCAGCCACACACACACACACACACACACACACACACACACACACACACACACACACACACACACACACACACGCACACACGCACACACACACACACACACACACACACACACGCACGCACGCACGCGCACACACACACACACGCACACACATGCACACACACACAAAAGAAGCAGGAGCGAATGACGCAGTATAAAGCTGGTGGTCGATTTATCTAGAAAAATGACATCAGTGGGGGTACACGCTCTCAAATGTACGGCAAATTGAATTAGCGAATACGACGATACAATGCATGCTGTGTTCACTGCCGTATGAGGTACAGTTTGGCTCAATAAGGCAGATACTGTTAAAAGATGTCACAAGTGAACCACATACAGTCATAGATGTAGCCTGGTTTCTGGTAGGATTTGTAACATACCTCAAGAAAATGAAAACATTTCTTCTAGTCTTCGCATGTCAATATCGTTAAGAGAGGAGCATAGAACAAAGCTTTATTGTCTGCATTTATTCTCAAAGACTGGATGCCGTAAGCCTATATGCTTTAGTATTAATTATTTATTTTTTGAAGTGCAGAAAAGGTTTACGCTGATCGAAGTATGACGTCACTGGCAGCCTCTCCGCTGCCTTTGTTAGAAGAACAAAAAGAACAAAAGTTATTTTGAAATGCCTTTTGGTATCTTAGTTGCTTCAACCCACTCAGACTCCTTAACGTGTAAAATGCTTCTACAGATAGACGAATGAAGAAAAATGCACCAATGAGTAACTCGCTGTCAATCATCATCAAAGGGCTCTGAGCACCCACCTTTTATTCAGAAAGAATCGGTGATGGGTGCATAAAGATATATTCTGAGGTGTAGGACAAGGCAACTCTAAACACCACAATATACAAGTGGTCTCCACATGCAAGAGCGAATTTTCAGTAAATTTGCAAAAAGAATACTGTGGTACCTTAAAATTTAGTTTGAAGAAGAGCTTCTTCATTTCTTGCTCATATTCATATCAGAAGAGCAAGGTTAATGCTTTAAAAAGCAGGTGTGCGTCTGCTAGGTCAGGGGCGTAGTTTTCAAATGATTATGCCAGTGAATTCCTTACTGCTACGGGCGAAGCTCCTTAGGCTTGACTCTTGGCGGTGTTGTCTCTTATCAGATGTTTACGGCAAGATACAAGTAACATGTTTTTTTTATCGAATGTCATTTGTGTTCCGACGTTGCCATTCACATAGGTGTTGAAACGGCTATGTTGTGTTAATGCTATGGTTGAGTGAAGACCGTGATCGTTAACGTTGTGTGAAGATATTATGCGCCTAAGCTCAGTGATTGTTAGCTTGAACAATCAGATCTATTAAGTGATTGCTACAATTGTATTGCGAAAAATAAATTTGTCCGGCTGCTGAACCCATAGAATTCATATGTCGGTAGGCAACAAGCGCCAGATGATTTACCAATTATTATTTCTCAATTTACGCCGTTCTGAAGACAACTACAGAGAGGGGGCTCCTTGCGATGGCAATGTTAATTAATTTATTTATTTGCAAATACTTCTAGCTTAAGAAGTCTGTAAGCAGAAGTAGGATACAAAGGTGAAGTAAAGCCTACATATTCTGCGAAAAAATCGGTAAAGGCATGGTAACATAGTGAGTAGTGTTCAACAGCACTTTTACGAACTTATGGATTATCCTAGTAGCATGATCTATGTATTCTGAACATAGATCATGTCTATATCTAATTCACATGGGTTGAAATATAATATGAATTTTGTGAGATATAAGGGTACCAATAGTAACTATGTATCGCGAAACAAAAAAACATACAGGCACAAATACACAAGTGAACCCCAACAAAAGACGCCAGTGGATTCGTTATGCTAAAGACTCACACTAACTAAATTGTACAGAATACCCCATAGAAACAGTGGAAAACAGGAAACGAACTGATGGAATTGGCAGCAACACATTGGCTCCAATATGGCGAATAATCAAAAAACAAGGAGATACGTTACTGGGATTGTAAGTTCGAAAATTCACAACAAGCTCTACCTGTGTGGTGAGGCATGAAAGAATTCGGGCTGGCGCAGAACGCCTATGTCAATAGCAGTGTAAGTTCAGCGTGCCATCATGGTATTTGACGGAAAGAGCCGTGGACGATCACGGCAAATCCTTATAACAGAAATTAACTGTTCATGTGCATACCATCCTAAATCGTTTCGCGTGTTCATTTTTATGCCAGAGACACGTTGAGAAAGACACCAATGCATAGTCATTGTTATATGCACTAAGTGTAGAAAAAGCCACACAGAAAAGGAGGTGCATTTGCTTTTTCACCAGAATCAAGGCCGTGAAAGGCAACTGCTGAGTATAGATTGCGACATAACTAGTAGTTAGTGTAGCACACTTTCAGCCACCATGTTAAGCAGTTCACAGGGAACGCTATGACCACGCCGCGATTTTACGAAGGCAAGCAAATAAACCACCCTCCCCCTCCCCCCCCCCCCCCCTTATGAACTACACCAGGCTCGTTTACGAGGCTTTCGGAAGCTGCGCGTTCATTGGTTTGTGCGTGATGTCGTCAGCAAACACGGCTGCGCCCATGGCGATGTATAACGATGCTGCAGGCAGCTGCCAGGCAAGGCTAAATAAGCACGTGCGCTGTGTTAACGGAGGTGATCTTAATAGTGAAAAAAACGCCTTCCGACCATTTGGAGGGACGCATAGAAACTTCAAGTGTGCCGAAAAACGCTGTTAGCGCGGTTTTATCGACGCTGCACTTCACTGCCGCCGGCAGTGTTGGTCCTTTTTAAACAATTGCAGGAGACTCACAGAAGTGGACAGCCGTATCCAGTGAAGATTAAGATGTCAGGATGCTGGTCTCGATAGATTATTTTTTTTCTTTGCAGCTCCAAACAAGGCCATCAAATGCTTGTTTACGAGACCGTCGGTGCACTCAACCTCGCCAACGATGCTCGGGAAGGCGCAGCTTTGGTCAGTACGCTAACCAGCCAGAACACAACTATTGCAGCTGTTGCCCAGTGCCTTAAGTGCGCTTAGTCTAAAGTGCAATAAATTAGACAACAAAAAAGTTATACTCAAAGCCACAGCTTCGAGTGTTTGTTGAAAGCTATAGAACAATAAAAAGTACGCACGCATTTATTTAGGCTTCACTGCAATACTACTAGGTATTTGTTACAAGCATGTGTGAATCGTTACGATCGAGTGCCCACAGTAAGCATCATGTTAGTTTGGGAAAGACTACAGTGTGTACATCAAAATTGTAATCCGGAATTATTAGGTGTTTATCTTGCATTCTTTTCACGTCAATTAATCGACAAATGTATTGTGAATGAAGACGATAACCAGCTGCAGCTAAGTTGCGCGTAGTGTTCAAAAATGTGCCATCTTCGGCATTTTTTTTACAGAAAATGCATGTTCGAGTAAGGCAAAGGAATTATGATAGTGTGCCGAGTGCACGTGACAGAGAATGCTACACTAGCTGTTGGGTTGTGAATGATCTGTTTATGAACAGTTTATTATCTGTTTGCAGAACCTTGCTGAGGAATCACGTGGGCCCTTTGCAACACTGCATGTTCTGACTCCACGCCAAAAAATAAAAAAAAACATCAATACACCTCATGTTGACAGGTAATGTGTGACTTAGGCGGACTTTGTTGACGTTATTACTGTAATTATACTGAAAGATGTTACTAACAAAATGGTACAATTCTATGGTGTTGACACATATTTGTTATGCCTTGTTAAAAAACATACTAAAATGCTTGTGATCTCTGGAAAGTTAAATGGCATTTTTTCTTTCAATGTATTCTAACCTTGGCCTATCGTACAAGTTACTAATAGGTCGTATGTAAAGAGACTACACATAATACAGAGACACAGCACTCTTCTGGTCGTCATTTCTAACTTCTTTATTTTAATACCTCAGTCCTCCCAGTTCTCTATGCAAGAAATAATTAGTTTTTTGCAACTGCTTGAGCTTGCTTCACTTTCGCAGCACTTGTTTTTAAACCTCATGCGATAATAAAGGGGTACTGACTGCAAAATGTTCACTTCCTTTCGTCAAATGAAAGACCCAGCCGTCCATGATCCAGGAAATGTACTGTAATGTGCGAGTAGATTCTGCAAAAAGTAATCACAGTATGCTTTTAGAAGCCAGTTTCCATTTCTACAGTGCCCTGCCATTGTAACACAATATGAGCTTCTCGTCATGTGCTTGTGCGATACATGGTGAAACTCGCTCGGCTGCTACGCACTGTGGCTTTATTGCCGACCCACAAGCAGCCATTGTGATAGTTTTTGTGATGCTGAGTGGCCATTTTGGTACCTGATGTCATCACAACAAGCCAGATTGCAGCATGAAGTCCCTAAAATCGCCTGATTGTCACAGAAAACCTGACCTTAATATAAGAAATAATATATTGTATCACGATTTTATTTGGTTCTCACTTGCTTAGAGTCGCCTTTGTATCTATAACATTCGCATGATGGAGTAAACTCGCCTTTGAAAAGTGGTGCCGTACTTCTTTATAATGTTGCCTCTGGAGGCGAACTTGAAGGTGCCGTTGAGGCCAACGTACCGGGCCGTCTTTAAATGTCCCTGCTGGCTTGCCAGTTTGTCAAGGGAGAATAGCCCTCTGTGACTCACTGCTGAGTTTTGCAATACTCTCATGACTAGAACCAAGTCCTCCACCTCAATTCTTGGTATAGCTGTATTCTGTTTTTTGTCGAAATTTCTTTTCACTCTCTTGCTGTACTTAGTTTCACCCTTTTTAGTCCTCTCTTCTGTGAGGCTGATCATCACTTCAAGTCACAGTCACGTTGGCTGGTAAATATGTTGCTTTGCAGGAGCAGTGAAAAGTCTGTTCAAGAATGTTGATTTGTTGTTTTTTTTTCACTCCTGCAACAGCCTCTTTGAGACTGCAGTATGTAAAAATACATAAGAAGTGGTGTGCACCCCTGAGATGATTCTTAGGGCTGTGCATGATGGGCTACGTCAATTAAAGGAAGCTTTTTCATCTTTCCTAGAATTCTGGACGCATGCTTAATTAGTGATTTATGTCTCAATGAGCTTGCTTCACTAGCTCATTAACTGCTGAGTGACATGAAGCAGTAAACGTGAGTGCAATTCGCTGTTGGTTGGACATTTAATGGGTTGATGACTCTAAATCTGGTTCACTGTCTCTAATTAGTACTGACCTTTTGTCAAACATTTTTTTGGTTTTGAAGAAGCTCAGACTGTTGGTATCCCTTTTTCTGCTTTTGATGCCACCATCCTTTTACAAGCCATAACCTTTGCATTGTTTTTACAATAATTTTTGAAGTTCAAGTGAATGACCTCCAATGGTACAGAAAAGTATCTTCATTGTACCACAAGTACTGCTTACTGGGTGAGTTGGTGCATGATAAAATGATATTGCTTTAGCACAGCTCAGTTTGAGCGTGAAGGAAAGATACTATGCAGTCAAGAAGGGGAAAAATAGACGACAGTGTTAGCGTTTTTTGTTGAGTTAGCTGCCTAAACTTTACCTTATTAATCTGGCACTCGTGATATGATTGTCCTTATCTTGTTGTGTCTTGATTTATGCCGGATCTTGTGAACAGCTTAGTTAGCTTCATGTAAGTCCACCAGATGCCGTCATGACCACTCAAATGACAGTGATTATGATAATTAATAAATATTTTTTGAATTAGTCTAAGTGGCACTGCGATCAATCTTGCTTGTGTCAGTTTTAGAGCGACATTTTCTTCTCACAGCTTGACAGCATGTATTGTTTTACACAGAAGCAAGTGGGATCCCCAATATGAATACTGCACCACCATCTTTCGTTGAAGCCAGTACCTAAAAACGTTGGTTCAAGCTTCTGGGTGCTTTTAAAATGGTCGGTGTTTCTTTCTCTATTGTGGCGCAATTCAATTCCGCTTCGTTAAACGTGTAGCTGTGGTAATCAACCTCACAAAGTTAGCAATTGCTCAGCAGCCTTAATCCCACTGTTAGAGTATCGCTGCTATTCAGTACTGTGATTCATCTGTATTCAGCTTGAATGGTAGTGCAGCCTAGTATATTAAGTACGGGATCACGTCAAATAATTTTTAACAATGCAAACCTCCCTATGCTTCCAATACTTGAGTTCAGTCTTTGATTTAGCTGCTTGTGCAGCTATCGGTTCTCGTACACGATGTTATGCCATCTCTGTGGCTTGTTTTGTGTTGTTGACACACCTAAGAGTGCAGACTTCTTCGCATGCAACTGTTTTGAAAAACAAGTAGATATGTCGCTAGAGAGCAGGTTGCTGAACTCGTAATTCAAAACCATTTTGTTCTCTCCCCCCCCCACCCCCCCTTGGAGGCTAGCCCCTGCAGCAATGTGGATAAGTGACCAGAGCAGGAATGCTGCCGGGTACTGCACCTCGGCTCAGTGTGGACAAGTACTGCAATGAGGACAGCATCTGCCTTTGTGAATTATCTTTTGAAGGCGCTTAGTGAACATAATTTCCCGTTCTGCTTGACAAGAGACTGTTGTGCAACATAACATTTGCTAAAATTTGAAAATGTAAAATAAACCCATGTATTGCCAGAGCGCACCTGCTCCTATGGAGACTTCATATTTACATTGAATAAAAAACTGAAAACAAAGTTTGTAGCGCTGGATATTCTTGATTTTAATTATTTTTAAACAAGCAAAATCTGTCCCGTTAAGTCATCTGCAAGCACAGTTAAACAACAGTACTGTCTGTCATCAGAATTGAAAGCAAAGTAGAACACACCTCAAATTTTTGAGTGCTGGGTGTACTTTCTACTGTGCAACGACTCTACTTTTAGCACGTTCATAATCCTTGAATTGAAATTGTTTTATAGAAATAAATACAAGGCAAAATTGTAATGTAAATTGCAGTAGAAATGGTAATGAAACAACGTTCAGTAATTATACATGGCTAAGAAAAAAATGGCAGCAGGACCTTGAACAAAAGGGACTTCATTTATTTTTATTAATTTTTTTATAGAATACTGCGGACAAAAAGTCCAAGCAGAGTGAGCATACATGAAACACACTAAATAACAGAATGAAACAAGGTTGCAAAGCGTTTTTTACACAATTTCTTTTGCTATAAGACAGAGGGGTTATGAGTTTAAAAAAAAAAGTGACAGCTGAACAACAAGGTGATAATACAATTCAAGGAAGTTATGGAAGAAGAGTATTTTCACAAATGGTCAAGGGCGTTGAGGAACTGCTTCGGTTAGTTTATTCCAATCATCTATTGTTTGTGGGAAGAAGGAGTACCGGAAAGTATCAGTCCTTGCGAAGATTGGCGTTAGGGAATGAGGACAGTGGTGTCGAGTGGGTCTGCTTAACAAGGGGGACACGTATGCTGTGGTGTCTAAGGGTAGCCTGTTGTTCACTATGTCTGAAAGAAACTGTAGCCGACTTTTTGTTCTTCGAACTTGTAATGGTTCTTACCATTTGCCGTTAGTAATGCAGTGGGGGAGTCGGTTGACATAAATCTACTATATATGAATCGTACTGCTTTTCTTTGAATTCTTTCTAGGTTTTGAACGTTAATTTTTGTGTGGGGATCCCAAACTATGGAGGCGTACTCAAGTTTGGGCCTAATAAGGAAAAGTAGGAGAGGAGTTTAACACTAGGTGGAGCAGTCTTGAGCTTGTGGCGGAGAAGGCCTAATTTACGGAAAGCGGCAGAGCAGATGTTATTTATGTGCAAATTTCAGCATAAGGTACTTGTTAACGTTAAGCCCAAGTATTTATAGGAGGCTGCATTAAGTAAAGGTGCTTCAGCTAAATTGTATGTGTAGTCTAATGAAACTTTTTTGCGCATTATGGGGAGATACACACATTTGTTTGCATTAAGAAGCATTCCCCATTGTTCACACCATTTTGATACATTACCTAAGTTAGTATTGAGATCACATTGGTCACTAATGCAGGTTACATCTCTAAACAAAACACAATCGTCAGCAAATAAACGAATTTGTACCGGGGTGCTAATTACATTGACAATGTCATTAATGTAGACCAGAAACAGAAGGGGGCCTAGTACGCTCCCCTGCGGAACGCCAGAAGTCACAGGAAGGCAGCCCGATTGTTTTTCTCCTACCTGAACATATTGGTTGCGATTGAGTAGATAAGCTGA
Organism: Rhipicephalus microplus; assembly: GCF_043290135.1. NCBI lineage: Eukaryota > Metazoa > Arthropoda > Arachnida > Ixodida > Ixodidae > Rhipicephalus > Rhipicephalus microplus. The sequence continues at coordinate 36,576,707 of NC_134707.1, read as the reverse complement.
GATCCAAGAGATAAATATTTCTGGTATACCAACTAACCGAAGCTTTATAATTAGTTTATCGTGTGGAACTGTGTCGAATGCTTTACTGTAGTCTAAGAATATTACATCAATTTGGCCGTTAGCATCAAGACAAGCTGCAAAGGTATGAACGATAGCAACCAATTGTGTTGTAGTAGAAAATCCTTTTCGAAACCCATGCTGATGATTTGTTAAAACTGAGCGTTCTTCTAAGAATTCATTTAGTTTATGAGCTATTATGTGTTCGATAAGCTTACAGCATGATGATGTTAAGGAGATTGGTCAATAATTTTGTAGTACTAGGCGGTCACCTTCCTTGAATATAGGAACTATTCGTGCCGACTTCCAGTCATCTGGCGATTCCGCTGACAACAGAGAGACTCGAAAAATGACGAGTGAGTATTTTGCAGCAGACTCTGCAAAGCGACGCAGAAATATGTTGGGGATATTGTCGGGACCGCAAGAAGTCTTAGTCTTTGAGTTCAACAACATAGCAACGACACCAGAATAAGAAATAAAGTTTACATTTGCAGCATTGTCCGCATTTATGACAGATGGGGAAGCACTAGGAGTAGAAAATACACTATATTCATTGAGGTGTTTAGCAATGGTAGCCTGATCAGATACCATTGAACCATTGACAAAAACCTGTGATATGGGTTTCTTTTTTTCGCTAATATAGTTCCAGAACTTCTTTGTATCATTCTTTATGAAGTTTGCGAGTGACGTATTGAAATAGTATTCATTCGAGGTGTGTACGGCATGCGCAAGCTTATCTAGAGCGTCAGCTATAACTTTGGGGTCAGCATGCTTTTTCTTTATTCTTTTAACTTTACGCATGAGATGAATGATGCTTCTCGTCATCCAGGGCGTATGTTTATGCACCTTTTTACGTTTAATTTAATGATTCTTTAGACAACTCAAATTCACATGAGTGACAAATGTAAAAATAACTCGTACAATAATAGCTCTAACTGCAAGATAATACCAATATGTAAATACAGATTAGTTATGCTTGAATATGATATGTGAAAGTTTATTTCAAAGTGTTGAATTACAAATATTTAGTGCATGGTGGTATTGAATATCAAATATGTATGGCAGCGAATATGGTAGTGTGTCTACCGTTGGTAGTACATGTATGTGATAGCAAAAAAATTGTTGTTAGAGGTGAACATGGTGGGATTAGCGTTTACCAACTGAAATTTTTGCAACACATTGGCTCTTACGGAACCTTTAATACACCTAAATACAAGAATACCCAGTTTATACTTGAATAAAAAGACACTGTTAGTACACTATGCTGCTAAAAAAGTGGGGACACGCTGGTGAATGGAGTACTGATTGTTAGAATGCGAATGGCTTGGTTTCGGAGACGTTAAAGGGGGAGGATATGAGATGGAGAGGTTTTCACCCATGACATGATGCAGCATGCAATATGACTGTGGATAAAAGCGTAGTATAAGCAAAATTTAGGAATGGTCGTGCTTTCAATAATGTTATGATACCAGGAGCTATCCTCTGTCTTATAAGTGAAATGTGATGATGGTACTTTGAATGAGCATCTAGGACTGCTCTCAAGAATGAGAACATGGTGGCACGAAGGTGTCTATGGCCGTTGATACAATAGCGGGGGTAGGTGAAAGAGCAATGGGACTAGAATAAAGTTAATGAACTGTGTTTTATTTGTGTAAATTGTTAAACCATTACCTGGCCACCAGTTATTTAACAATAAGGGTTTCGAAGGACTTCTGCTGTGCTCTCAACACTCGATTATTAATATGATAAAATAGGGGACCACAAGCAGGCCATTGCGAGTAGCACGTCATTGCCTCATTTTGAAATTTGTTTCGAAACCTTCACTCTTCACCATTCTAAACAGCTTGGGATGCAAGCGTGTCTAAGGATCAATGGGCTCTGTCACATAGTATATATCAACAGTGACACTTGTACACTGTTCTGCTTCAAATAGATTCGCATTAAAACAAAAAAGATAGCTGTTAGTATTATATTTCATAATTTTGCTGTTGTACACCTGCACACTTCTAAAAAAATGAAATTTCAACTTTTTGAATAATAGGTTGTAAACATCTCTTGTAGAGACAAAAACGTAATATTATCATGTGGTCATGATGTTGGAGACTGCACTAGTCGGCGGGATTGAGAGCAATCTTTTTATTTCAGTGAATCTTTGTCTGAAGTATGGAAAGTGAAACTTCAAGCAATAGATAGTCTGCCATGAATAGCGGTAAACAGTGCGCCGGCCATCACTGATCTGACAAGCAGTACAGTGCGTCTGCTTTTATACAAGTGCTATTAAAAATTCCTGGGCTATTTCTGGTGGCTGAGTAAGCACTAGACTATTCGCGACCTGTCCCCAAAATTAACAGTGTGATCTCAAGTTATCAAGAAGCTTCTAAACACAGCCGCGCCCCCTGTGCCAAGTGTTGCTTAAAGCCTTTGTTAGTGAAACTCGACTTTCTATAAATAAAAATACGTGGCAAATAGGCATGTACTTAGTTGTCAGGCTTGTCATATACATGCTAAATTTATCCCCAGTAAAAAGATATTTTTATCCCCAAAAGCCAAAACACATCTGAGAACAGACGACGTACGCACCCAGACTACGTAGGCATTTGACTCAGCTTGAGCCAGGGAATGGATGCTTCCAAAGCTTCTCAGGAAATAAATTTTGATTGATTGATATGTGGGGTTTAATTTCCCAAAACCACTATATGGTTATGAGAGACGCCGTAGTGGAGGGCTCCGGAAATTTAGACCACCTGGGGATCTTTAACGTGCACTCAAATCTGAGCACACGGGCCTACAACATTTCCGCCTCCATCGGAAATGCAGCCGCCGCAGCCGGTACTCGAACCCGCGCCCTGCGGGTCAGCAGCCGAGTACCTTAGCCACTAGACCACCGCGGCGGGGCAGGAAATAAATTTTATTGATACTAATAATTATAACTTAGGCAGCTTGCCATTCGTGATTTAGGCAAACGTTGCCCGACGTATTGGCACTCACTGCATTTTCTGTCTGGCATGTTCTGAATTGTAACAGATGCTTTTTTTTTGCAATTCGCGGTGTTAATTTCATTCCTATTTCACCAGAGTTAATTGTGTTGTCTGACCTTGTGTTTTATATATAATGCACAAATAATGCAACAATAAACAAGTAAGTGCTTATGAACAGGATCATGTTTAAGTTACTGATGTAGGCTAAGAGTAAAAAAGATGTGCTATAAACTGATCTTTCTAGCTAATGGACGACAACGTTCAGAGCAAGTTTCACCAAATACACGCATGTTTTTACTCCCACTTCATGTCAAACATTGGTATCACTTGTAGCCAGGTACGTTTTCTTTTTTCATTTACGTCCCTTGAGGCATGTGCAAGTGTGTGTTCTATGAGGGATGGAGACAAAGCAAAAAAAGCACTCGTGATGTTTACAGGTGTGCAATAACATTCACACAAAAACGTGTTTGGTCAGTGGTGGCGACAACATTACTAGGGGTGTGCGAATATTTGAATAACGAATCAAATAGCATTCGCTATTTATATAGTTGAATCGAACGGTATATTTACTAAATACCGAATATTTTAAAAATGTTTGGCCCCTATGGGACAACCCTGAAGTAGCAAAACATAGGATCAGCTGAAGATTTATCTTCTTTTTGTAATCTCTGAATTACCACAATAAATGTAGCCCAAGCATTGGCAACGCTATTGATGGTATATTCATTAGCAGATAAAGCATTTTTGCTGCTGGAAGCGCTTTTATTGTGTATTTACTATGGTGGAGCTGCATTTCCTGTCTGCATTATTGAAGTTAGGGACTATGGTTGCACTCAGCTTCACGAATAAAAACACATGAAAGTCTTAAGTCTTTTGTGCACGTGAATTGTTTTGACAGATACAGCTTTCAACACTTGATTTTTACGTGCTCTTTGTGCCAGGATACATCTTGTGATAATTTTGCCTGTTCCAATAAATCTTCAGCTGAATGCATGGAGTTTGGTTCAAAATTGCTTAGAATTTATGCCACAATTTTACTTGGTGGAATAGCCATACTTGTGAAAGAAACACTGCAGGCCTCATTGATTGGTTACATTGACGACTTAGAATGTGTATGCATTAGGCTGTCTTGTTGGAGCCACATTTTCATCTTTTATGCACTTTACATACCCCCAGAGGCTGCGTTTGAATCCATGAAAAAGTTAGCTGAACCTATGTCTCAATTTTGCAACAACAAAATTTTGTTAGCAGGTGATTTTAACCTACCTTCTGTTGACTGGGAACGTTATACGACAGGACCATTGTATAAAAAAGAGACTGAGATTCTGTTGAACATCATGCTAACCCATAACTTGATGCAAGTTGTGAGGAAGCCAACTCGTGTGCATGGATCCTCTAGTTCGATTTTGGATTTAGTATTTATAAGCCGTGAACTCGAGCTGCACTCTGTTTCAGTAGAACAGGGCCTGTCCGATCATAAATTGGTTACCGTCTCTTTTCCTCTTAACAATTTTCCAAGTACTAAAAAATCTTCAGTGCGTACTTTTAAAGATTACTCGCGAGCAGATGACGTATCTATCAAAGAATACATGGAGTCGTGTTTTGCTGTCTTTGAGGTGGGCGATGTCGAGACAATGTGGAATCAATTTAAAGAAATGTGTCATCATTGCATCAATCGTTTTATACCGAATAAACATAAAAAAGTGCACAAAACAACTCTCTGGATAATGCGAGATATAATTCAATTGAAACGAAAGATAAAACGCTTAAGGCAGAAGCATGCGCAGTCTCGTTCCCTCTCAGTCCTCAAAGACAGCCTTGCACGGGCTATACGCTCATCCAGAGATCGCTATTTAAGACGCTGCTGCCCAACTTTATAAAAACTGACCTGACTAAATTCTGGAACTACATTGGTGACAGAAAGAAACCTCTCACCGAAATGGCAATTGATAGCGTGATTGTAACCGATCAAAGAAAGATTGCTGATCATTTTAATGCGTATTTTCAAAGTGTGTTTTTCCGCTCTAGTGTTTATGTTCCAAACGGTAGAGTGTTCGACCCATGCGAAGTCTCTTTTGTGTCTTATTCTGGTGTTTTTTCGATGCTTCTGAATCTTAATTCTAAAAAGTCCTGTGGACCTGATAATCTCCCAAATGTGTTCCTAAGAAGATATGCCGACCATGTCGTTAAATTCCTGCATGAAATCTTCCGTGTTTCATTGTTGTCATCAAAGCTACCTTGTGACTGGAAAGCCACACGCATAAGTCCTGTATTTAAGAAAGGTGATCGCTTGTCGCCTCAAAATTACCGACCCATATCCTTGACCTCACCCTGCTGCAAATTATTAGAACACATAATTGCTACACAAATTGGAAATTTTTTGACTCAACATTCAATCCTGACCAATTTTCAACACGGCTTTAGAAAGGGATATTCGACAGTGACGCAACTAGTTACAATAATCCACTCATTTGCACTTAACCTGGATAACAATAGGCAAACTGACATAATATTTTTGGATTTCAGTAAGGCATTCGACAGAGTTCCACACGACAAATTGATCTTGAAACTTAGACGTATTGGCCTTCCCGAAATCCTTGTAAACTGGATTGCTGACTATCTAAATAACCGTGAACAGTTTGTTGCTATTAATGACCAGCGCTCGCAGTCTCTACAGGTCACATCAGGTGTACCCCAAGGAAGCGTCCTAGGGCCATTGCTTTTTCTTTTATACATAAATGATATTGTAAATGTCATCACCCCTTCTGTACAAATTAGATTATTTGCAGACGATTGTGTTTTGTTCCGGGATATTAACTCTTTAGATTGTGGTGTTCGCGATAGCACACCTGATAACCGAACTGTCGTTAGTGCGCATGCGCCCACTAGTGCTTAAATGGTAACGCTCAAAGCACTGTCTCCTTTTTCCCGTGATGTAACCCCAGTCGTACGCTTCGGCAATAAACGCTGTTGTTTGCCCGTTGGACCCTTGGCCTTGTCAGTCCTTGGACGAGATTCAACACTGGCGACGAGGATGGGATGAAAAATGAAGAGTAGCGAGCAGTGTGGTGAAGAAGCGACAATGCGGTCTGGTGAGCAGCTGGGCCAGATGGTGAGCAGAGGGCAGCTGGGCCAGATGGAGTCATTCGACGTTACTGCAAGCGACTGGACGGCATACAAGGAGAGGTTGACCTCTTTTCTGATTGTCAACAAGGTTCCCGACAGCGACAAGGTACACGCATTCCTCAGCATCATCGGACCGCGTACGTATGGGTTGCTGAAGTCGTTGGCTGCACCGGACCTACCATCGGGAAAAAGTTTCGAGCAACTGAAGAGCCTCTTGGATGCACATCTTGCCCCAAAGCCGTCCATAATCTGGGAACGAGCAAAGTTTTACCGCAGAGCACAGCACGAAGGCGAGTCTCTGCCCGAATATGTTGCTGAACTTCGGAAGTTGTCCCAGAGTTGTCAGTTTGGAGCAAATTTGGACGAAGCGCTGCGGGATCGTTTTGTCTGTGGACTACTGCGAGAGGACGTGCAGCGAGTACTCTTTACCGAGGACGACAAACTGACGTTCCCGAAAGCAGTCGAGCGCGCCCTGGCCATGGAAGCGGCCCGGAAGAATGTTGCCGAGACTAGAGTCGTAGAGTCAGTGGCCACACAGCTGCACAAAATGGAGGGAGAATGCAATTATGACCCTGCTGATTTGTACGAGGCGCAAGCGATTTCCGGTAAGCAGCGACTGGCTTGTTATCGCTGCGGTTCTCCGAGCCACACTCATTCAGTATGCCCTCACGTTAATAATACGTGCTATAAGTGTGGAAAGAAAGGGCATATTCAAAGGGCCTGTCGCAGCAACGGGCAATATTGTGGCGGGTATCAGCAGAAACGGAGAGTGAAAACGCTGAAAGTGGTCACGCAGGTGCCACCCATAGGCGTTTCGGAACAAGTGGCGTCCGGCCGCACTCCTATTTTTGTGGGACTGAAAATAGATGGAGCACTGGTGGAAATGGAACTTGACACGGGAGCCGCGGTGTCTATCATGCCTTACAAGCAGTTCAAGCAGCAGTTCCCTTCAGCCAGATGCGGACCAACAGACATCGTCCTGCGCACCTATACCGGAGCACTCGTCCAACCTTGCGGCGTGGCGGTCGTCAAGGTGCAGCACGGGGAGCAGACGGCGAAACTACCACTCTACCTCGTCGATCAAGCAGGACCACCACTGCTAGGGCGTGAATGGCTGCGCACAGTACGGCTAAACTGGAACCAGATTTGGGGCCTCAACCACGTCTCAAGGTCAGTGTTCGACTTGTCCTCGCGAACGAAGGAAAGGCTAGAATCGTTGCTCGAAAAATACAAAATGCTGTTTAAGGATGAGCTAGGCGCTATCACAGACGAAAGGGCCGAGCTGTTCTTCAAAGCCGATCACCGGCCGAGGTTCCTGAAGGCACGCAATGTGCCATTCGCACTGCAGTCAGCAGTAGAAGCAGAGATAGAAAAATTGGTGCAGCTGGGAATACTCACACCCGTGAATACATCAGAATATGCCACGCCCGCCGTGCCAGTGATAAAAAAAGATGGAAGCATACGTCTCTGTGGGGATTATAAGACAACGATAAACCCCTCTCTGGACATCACACACTACCCGCTACCTAAAATTGATGACCTATTAGCTGCGTTGGCCGGGGGAATGCACTTTAGTAAGATCGACCTTAACAGGGCATACCAACAAGTACTCATGTCAGAAGAGTCGAAGAAGTACTTGACTTTGAACACGCGGAAAGGGCTGTTTGCAGTCAACAGGCTACCTTTCGGAATAGCGTCAGCACCAGGTATTTTTCAGAAAATAATGGACACAATGCTGAAGGGCCTAAACGGAGTTTGTTGTTATCTCGATGACATCTTAGTCACAGGAAGAAACGCTGAAGAACACCTGGTAAACCTAGACGCACTCTTGAAACGGTTGCTGGAGCGAGGCGTCAAAATAAAGAAAGAAAAATGCGCGTTCTTTCAAAATGAGCTCTGTTACCTGGGGCACAAAATTACTGCAGCAGGAATATCTGCGTCACCAGAGAAAATTGAAGCAGTCATAAACGCTGCCGCACCGACAAACAAGCAGCAACTGCAGTCCTTCCTGGGTGTCGTTAATTATTATGGAAAGTTTGTGCCTAATCTTTCAACAATGGCTGTGCCTTTTTACCAGCTTTTACGGAAAGACGCTCCTTGGTGTTGGGACGACTGCTGCCGAGACGCGTTCAACGAAGTTAAAAGAATGCTGTCATCGCCGCAGGTGCTGGCCCACTACGACCCGGATAGGCCATTAAAGCTGGCCTGTGACGCATCGCAGTATGGGGTAGGTGCAGTGCTCTCCCATGTTTTTGAGGACGGGAAGTCTAGGCCAGTTGCTTTTGCTTCGCGCACGCTTTCCGAGGCAGAGAAGAAATATAGCCAGCTTGAAAAAGAGGCGCTGGCCATAATCTTTGGCATAAAAAAGTTTCACTGCTATATTTATGGCCGCGCATTCACTTTAATCACTGATCATAAACCCTTACAGCAAATTTTGGGGCCAACAACAGGTATTCCGCCTATCGCGGCTGCGCGCCTACAGCGGTGGGCTGTGACGTTGTCGGCATACAGATACGACCTTCTTTTTAGAAAATCAGCCGATAACGCAGAAGCCGATTTTTGCTCCCGTTTGCCGCTACCATGTGTGAAAGACGAAACGCAGGAGTCGGAAGAGACTTTCTATTCATTGCGGCTGGCCTCCCTACCAGTGTCGAGCAAGGGAATTGCCCATGCCACAGAGCAGGATAACGATCTGGCGAAAGTAAAAGAGTGCATAAGCACAGGCTGGCCAATATTTGTCAATGACCATAGACTGAAACAATACTTCGCCAGACGCAATCAACTGACATTGCATGGAGGATGCATTTTGCTGGGAACGCGGGTAGTCATTCCCGCAAAGCTGCAGAGAGCAGTTCTGGCCGAATTACACGAGGGTCACCCAGGTATAGTTCGCAGCAAGGCGCTTGCGCGTAGTTACGTCTGGTGGCCGTCCATCGAGGGGGACCTTGAGCGTATGGTGCAGTCATGTACAGATTGCCAAGAACAGCGCAGTGCCCCTTGCAAAGCTCCGTTGCACCCTTGGGCCTGGCCCTCAGCGCCGTGGCAGCGCATACATATAGATTTTGCAGGACCATTTCAACAGTCAATGTTTCTTATAGTGGTCGATGCTCACTCGAAGTGGCCCGAAGTTTTTATGATGCGTTCAACTACTGCAGATGCAACAATTGAGTGCTTACGAGATGTTTTCGCTCGTTTTGGGTTCCCTGAGACAATCGTGTCGGATAACGGCCCACAGTTCACGTCAGAGGAGTTCAAGCAGTTTGTAAGGGAGATGGGTTGCCGACACGTGCAAACAGCCCCCTACAATCCCAGCACCAATGGACTTGCGGAGCGTTTCGTACAGACCCTGAAGAACGCGCTAAAAAAGGATGACGTGCATCAACCTATGAAGGTAAAGCTCAACAAGTTTCTGCTCGCTTATCGCAACACGCCCCACGCTACGACACACGAGGCACCAGCCAACTTGTTGTTGGGGCGACGTTTGCGCACCCGCCTCGATGTACTCAAACCCGCCGTGGGGGAAAAGGTGGCTTACAATCAGTTCAGACAGACGGTGAACCGACAGTGTCGTGTGCGTGACGTGAGTGTTGGTGATCATGTACTTGCACGAAATTACAGGGGACAGCCCAAATGGGTACCAGCTGTGGTGATGGCTCAAAGTGGACCAGTGTCTTTCAGGGTACGAGCGTCGACATCTTCAGGATGCTTCGAGTGGCGGCGCCACAAGAACCAGCTACTTCAAGGCACGGCAGGGCTTGCCGAAGACGTCGCGCAAGACGACGGTGTCTCCGTGTGGCCACAGAGTGACACCGAACCGGAGCCAGCACCTTCATTGCCTGCAGCTAGGGTTTCGCCTTCACCACCGACGTTGCTGACAGACACTTCTCGAGGCGACCTGGATCGGCGCTACCCGCTACGAAATCGCCGACCGCCTGATTGGTTCTGAGAGGGAACGTGAACTATTAGCTTCCGAATAAAAGCAGAGGAAGTGTGGTGTTCGCGATAGCACACCTGATAACCGAACTGTCGTTAGTGCGCATGCGCCCACTAGTGCTTAAATGGTAACGCTCAAAGCACTGTCTCCTTTTTCCCGTGATGTAACCCCAGTCGTACGCTTCGGCAATAAACGCTGTTGTTTGCCCGTTGGACCCTTGGCCTTGTCAGTCCTTGGACGAGATTCAACAAGATGATCAAAATGAACTTAACTCAAACCTTCATAATATTCATCTGTGGTGCAATGAATGGGGAATGATCCTTAATGCAGAAAAGAGTGTCTGCATGCGTTTGACACGTAAGAAAGTTCCACTAAATAATACGTACCAGCTTGGGTCTTCAACTCTTAGAGAGGTTACAAGCTACAAATATTTGGGCCTAACTATAACTAGTAATTTGTCTTGGAACATGCATGTAGACAACATATGTTCAGCTGCCTTTCGGGAACTTGGTTTTCTAAGACATAAACTGCGTACCTGTCCTGCCAATGTAAAGCTTCTTAGTTATTATTCTTTTATACGACCTAAACTGCAATACGCCAGCATTGTATGGGACCCTTACACTAAGCCTAATATTAACAAACTTGAGCGGGTTCAAAGGAAAGCTGTTCGGTTCATATATTCAAAATACTTGCCGCCGGATTCACCTTCCGCGCTGATGTCTGCAAACGACATTCAGACCCTTGAATTCCGCAGACGCGAACAACGGCTGGATTTCCTTCAATTATTACTTAATCAAAAACTCGCAATCGATTCATCGCCTTACTTATCTTTTCTGTCAACAAGGAACACACGACATCATCATCCCAATTTGCTAACCCCATTTTTTGCGAGAACCGATGCCTTTATGTATTCTTTTTTTCCGCGAACAGTGTCGGACTGGAACAAGTTATGCGAACCTCATTCATTGTAACGTATGTGTAACGTATTGTAAAGTATGAGGTATGCAATGTATTGTCGTTGTTTGGCTTAAGTTACTACTTGTGTTGTGGAACATAGTGTAATGTAGTGTTGTATAACCGGGTGTGTTGTTGCTTTGCATATTGAAGTTTATTGTAGTGTATAGAGCGAAGCGTGATGTTGTTACATAACGAAGTGTATTGTAGCGTGTAAAACAAAGTGTGTTTTTTGTATGATGTACGTCATTACGCCTGTGGTATGCGTGACGTGCCCTTCCTGCTTGGACCACTTAGTGTCCGCAGAATGTATTAAATAAATAAATAAAAAATAAATAAAAGCTGGTAACAGAGTTTCATTGTGAACAATGTAGTTGCTATGGTATTTCGACGTACAATTGAGAAGTATTTAGAAGGCTCTGGTCGTTGCTGCATACAAGCTTATCACAGTTTTCATAATTGCGGTATTATTTAATGACAGTTCGTGAATACTTATTTCAAATATGCCGCTGGGGAGTTGTAGGATTATTTTTAAAAAGGTTTCCATACTACTTGAAAACTATCAGAAGCGTATTATCGTTTAAGCCTTCAATTTGGTTATACCACTATTGTATTCGTATTGAAATCGCTTCTGAAATTCACTACTATTGCAAACTCCTTGTTTGCCTGTGTTTTGTAGTATGACAGTGCGCGTGCTTTCAGTGCTTCACCGTTTTACAGGCGTGCGTCGCGGTGAAGTGAACAAAAAAAACGCCGGCTGGAGGCGGGTTTTTGATATGCACGACATACAATAGATTTCGAGATGTAATTGGCCTAGAGGAATTATTCTGTCACCCACGTCCTTCTCTGCTAATAATAGCACGGCCTCTCGCTGCTTATGTGAACGGAATTGCTTCACGTGACACTACGTAGATATTCGTTTGCAAGTCAATCGAGGCGCTCCTATATAGGTTCGTGCTTTTAGTTTCGCATCGCTATCATGATCAGTAGTGGTGACATTCACTACGAGTAGCCTGAGATATGCCAGAGTTACTGCAAGCTGAGCCTATATTGTGTGGCCGATCGAGTGACGTGTGTGACGTAGGCACTCAAGTGCTCCAACACCAGCTCTTCGAGCTGCAACAAAGGCTTACCTAGTTACGATTTTTGTTATGTAGTCCGCACATAAACTCTTTACACCGTCATCTTCCCCAGGTGGTCAAAATTTTTGGAGTCCTCCACTACGGCGTCTCTCATAATCATAAGGTGGTTTTGGGACGGTAAACCTCACATATCTATCAATACACCGCCATCTTTCATTTTTCCCAGCGTATCTGCATCGACTTGGATCAAATCCCGGCTTTGGCGGCTAAAATTCAGATAGAGGTGGAAATGTTGTAGGCCCGTGTACTCATATTTGGGTGCGCGTTAAAGAACCCCAGGTGGTCGAAATTTCCGGAGCCCTTCACTACGGTGTCTCTCAATAATCGTATGGTGGTTTTGAGACGTTAAACCACACAAATCAATCAATCAATCAATCTGCGCTGACTTAGATGCTTTCGGCGATCGTTGCAAACAGAGCGACGAGTCTTTCAGCAGCGTCGACACAGGCGTGCGCACAGCGTTTCTGTAGCACCTTGGTAGCACCAACTACTTGATAGCGCCGTCTTCACATTCATCGTAGGCGGTTTGCCAGTACGCGTGCGAGCGTCAACTCTGTTCTCGCCTTCGCCGCGGCGTCGGCACCAGCTGCGCCCGCGTCCGACACTCAAACCCAGCAGCATCGTCATGGACGCAGCCATGTTTGCTGACGACATCACGCATGAACCAATGAGCGGGAAGCTTCAGAGAGCACCGTGAGGCCGCCTGGCGCAATGCATTGTGGGTTGTCTATCCGCTCGCGTTTGTAAACTCGCGGCTCACCCGCTGATCAACTGTAGTGCAACCCTTTGTATTTCATTAAAAGTACAACCAGAGTACTTATTATACGACACGACGTGTTGAATTAGGCCACAAAAAAAACAAGACAATATTTTTGGCACTGCTACTGGGGATGAAAAGGGTGCACACAGGCATTTCCTATTCATTGTTTTTATTATTTTTGGTCATGTTTTTTTTACCTAGCTTTTCAATACTATAAAATTCACGGCTGCGTTATAGTGTCTACAACATACTACAGCAACTACAACATAAAAAATTATTCTTCCAGCAGTGTTAGCACCTTTCATGACCATTGCTCGGTAATTATTTGATGGCTGAAACAGGAAAATGGCCCCTTCAATTTTAATTCAGCGGAATTATTACGTATGTTACTTCAGTGGACAAATAAAGAAGATTCTGCAGAATTCCAAACTGTCGAAAGAGTGAAATTGAGGATGTGACTATAGTACGAAGGCAAACGACAGACACCTGATTAGGTCGAAAGTCGTTAGAGACGGACTATGGCTGCGGGGACTTAAAGCAAAGGTTGCTGTCTTTTTTCGGTTTGGTAACCAAAACTTATCATGAGTGACAGGGCATGCACTTGATCTGTCAGAATTCAGAAAGTATCATTTTTGAGATGAATTGCCGTGTCACAAGATCAATTGGAATAATTACCATCTATCTGCTTTAAATGACACAATGATTACCTTCCATGTGATTGATCGGTGAAAGCCTTGGCTAGAACAAAGCACGTTAACAAGATGGTGAAGACATCATTCATAGCTGCGACAATATACATGACGATACCGGCTCTTAAAAAAGCAGAAACGAACATTACATAAATGAACGAAACTCTAAATTTCACTGAGACCGGCAAAAATACCTTGATATGTTGTGACGTCACGTGTATAGGATCACCCTGCGTTTGGCCACCTTGAGAAAGAAAAATAAACATGGCTGGTTTACTTGTGTTATAAAAACATCTGAATTAGTATAACACGAAATTCAAGCATGTCTCGCCGATGCTCGACAAATGAAGCACGCTGTTCAGGCATAAAATGGGACACGTGATACTAAAGCACGAGAATACGCTCGAAGATTGCGAGCTAACTGCCACTGTTGCCATTTCTTTGAGCGTGAGCTGCGCGCCTCGTTCGCAAACGGGGCCGCTGCATTGAGCAACGTGACATTCGTGCTCAGTAACTTGCAAAAGTTGTGTGGAAATGCAACACGTACTAACCACCCTAATCAAGAGATAAGCGTGCGCACGCAAGCGTGATGCCGCCTTGAAGAGGCGTGCACGCATTGCAGCGCTTGGAATCATGGCGCTTAAAATGCTCCCTTTGAGGCGTACATGCAAACTGCTTGTAATAACTGCAGCATAGTCTTGCTGAGGTCCGAGTCGCATGAACGGTAAGCGATCAATATAAAGAGCTCACTGTTATTACACTGAGGAATGTACGGCCACAGCCACGTCTGTGTAGAGTGCGCGAGAAGAAGGGTATACTTTCTTTTTTTTTTTTTTTGTGGGGCAATGCCTTGAGGCGATTTCTGGCTCTGACGAGGTCAGCCTGACTGCTCGACAGCACATTCTGCTGACACACTACTTCAGAGCCTGAAAAATCTTCAAGGTTCCGTCCTCCCCCCTCAGATCAAACGCTGCCTGCTCGTGCACTGCACAGACGTGGCCGCTGCTGTACGTTGTGTGGCCCAGTCATTTCGTGACACGCGCTGTGGAGTGAGAGGTCGCAGGTTCGACTCCCAGTGACAGAGCTATTGTATTCGAAGAATCTTATGGTCGAGCTCAATACAGTGTAGAGCATGACCGCTCTTACCATGCATGCGCACCCCTACCTATCTCTCTCTCCTCTTTTACGCTTCCCCTCTCTCACCTTGCAACGCTGATGCAAGCAGCGTTTGCTAAGCTTACTCTTGCTTCCTTTTCTGTTTGTTCTAGGCAGACCTCACAGTGACGTTCACACCCCCGTTACTCATGCGCAAACCCCTCTCTCGTTGAGATTAATTTCATTCGATTAATGGCATCTACGGGGCACCTAATTATGCATTTAGCGCACGCATACAAACTGGACAATGCATGCTGCCTCCGTAACCGTATAATCTGATGATGATCACGATACCTCCACTATGGCTCGTGCGCACTCTGGGAGATTGCCAAGAATTGAGGATATGAAATTTAAGGCCTTTCGAATGATACGTAATCCTAACAGAAGGAGGATAAAGGGTACGTAAATACAGAAAGAGAACAATAATTTTTTTTTTTGCCATTCCGACCAGACAGAATAATATATATCTTGAATAGAAATTGCAGTAATTTCGAAAACATTTAAGATGGATGTTTAGAATTGGCGCAATAATACTAACAAATATACAGATAGAAATTTACAGGCGCATTCGTTTTATTTCATGAAGATAACGGCCAATGGCATCAAAGGCAGTCCTGTGGATAATTTATAGGTTGACTCAGTCAGAGAAATGATGATTTCAAATGTCAGGACCACCGATGCAGATCACTTTTTTTGACCTAGCAACATTTCATTGTTCACTGAATCAAAATTATATGCGAAAAAATGTTAGACCAGATGTATTAGATATTCTTTTGAATTTGCCACGTATCATTCATCTTTCTTGAAGCGCGTACAAGTGTTACGTGCTGTGAAGTACGGTGTGACTGAATTTGTTAGCAGTAAAAAAACTTCTTGTTATTGTCTGAGTAGACCACTCGTCGTATCAGCCTCAGCTTTGCTTACGTGGGAAAAGCTTCAACACAATACCTATTCAGTAAGCTCTTAACCTGCATGTAACTGACAGCTGGATCATCAGACTGTTTTGAACACATTTTATACAGGAGCAAGTGTTGCGGGTTCCATAAGGTATATATCCTCAGGCGCAGAATATGCACAACAATTTCATTCGCTATCGGTATATTTAAACGCTGCTCGTAACAATAATAGGCCACGTCTTTTGCATAATAAGAGAAAAGAGGCTGAATTCATTAGTGATATTCACTAAACAAGAAACACAAGTTCACTACTTTGAGAAACTGCCCATTATAAAATGCAGTTGGTGCTTCAAAAAGCTTATTTCAGAATATGAGTTTATCTTCTATGTGAACCGTTCATGACGTTGATTGCGACACGGTTCAAAAATTTGTGCCACTGATAACTTATTAGTATTTCGTTTGTTCCATGGGCAACTTATATTTTCTATTTTTGCGTCTTTCAAGAATTACTCGGCTTCGTTCCAGCATATGAAAGAATAAAACAGCAGTTTGTTCGCACCACTGAGGTATTCAAGAGTCTCACGAATGCTACGATAGAATAGGGCCTTGTAGCTTTTGGTTCTTTTTGTATTTTTTCGTGGATAAGTATTTTTTGCACACCGTCGCAGTTCCTCTCTCAGTATGACGTGCTCGGCTGCTCAAATAAGTTTTCTCTGCGACATAATTTTTTTTTCAGGGGATCTCAATCACGTGCATTGTATTCTAGAATAAAAGTAGACTCACCTTCATGGCGTAAACAAGTCGCAAAATAAATAAACAGGCGACAAACAGTAGCCTAGTGGACGCTGGCTTTCTCATCTACCTTTTAAGTTTAATCACCGTTGGTTATTTTTTACGTTCAGAAAAATTTACGGTGATGCAATATAGTTTCCAAAATGAAATTAAGCTGTTTTGTTTCTGGGAAATGTTAAAAGGTGGACACAAGGAACAAGTTCAAGCCAGATACTTTTTTGAGATGTCCGAGATCTTTGTGAACCCGCACAAGCCAGCTTAGAGTTTCCTATAAGTACACTGGAGTAAACTGTGGCGTTTACTCAGCATGGTAATGATGGTTAGTACTAAAATTTCTTTACCCTTTAATGTTTCAGTTTCGTTTTGATACGTGTGGCTGCTCAAATAATTATGACTTTAAGGCGTCCCCTGAGTTACTCATGAACGCAGTTACAGCGAATCACAGGTTGCTAGCATGCCCTTTATTAACCCTTGTCTCTAACAGTCCCGAATGTGAGGTCCTCAAAGCCTCCTGCAAAAACGCGATGACTAGCAATGAAGAGATCGTGTTTCCCTAGCTTACACATTTCTAAAGCCATGTGACGTCAACAAGGCATTGAAAAAAAAGAATCGGTAAGAATGGGTATGGTGCTCGCATAGATTCTCGCAGTGACGGTCGAAGTGGACACATGTGGTACAGGTCACGGCTGTGTCAGACAGTGTATAGGCAATACTAAGAAAAAGTGCTCTATCACAACGTCCTCATTACGTCATGTGCAGAATACCACCCTGAGCGGCAGTGAGGCTAGTACAATAGGCTCGCAAAGAGCGTTCGTGCAAGAACGCACGCTTCTGTGGCAGCGCTAACTGCTCTGCTAGCAAGTTTGCATTATATACTTGAGCTCCACTTAGAGTGTTGCAATTGTTCGAAGACACTGATGCCTTCGAGTTTTCTAAAGTTAACTAGAGGAGAGACTGGTGGTTCGATCGCTCAGCAACCATGGGTATAGTACTGAAAGCTCTGTAGCCTTAGTGCTTGCGGGCGTCAGAAACACTTGAGGCTAAATGTTCATTGCTGTGTTTTGCATTTGTTTCGAATAAAAGGACATATTTTGTGGACTTCGTCCCCTGATTTGTGTTGGTAAGCATAGACGGGGAAATGGCGAAGTGCAACTGCTTAACATTTGCTGATTGTCGTTTTCTGACCACTTAATTACAATCCAAGCAAATCCAAACGGAGGCGAAAGAAGTTCCTGTGGTAAGCGGCGCCAAATCATTGCCGGAGTCTTTGGCAAGCCGCATTCCAATTATAAGAGATATCACGACACATGCGTGCATGTGCTTATTCCCTATGTTTAGTGTAATTTTAATGGCCTACAGTCATGATGCATAGAAATGGAAACAGCTAAAACCGTGCCTTTTGACTTAGCCACACTGTGACATGCCGTGACTGCCGTTTGGCGAATATGTGATTTCCGCCGGCTTCACCATAGTACTATAGGATCATGCTCTGCCTGGTAATTTTGCTCCACGTGTGTGCTCTGAGTGCCAGGCATGACTGGCAAGTGGTAAGCACATTCGGTGCATAAGCGCAAGCAGGAGGATGATTCAAGAGTTACGGTGACGCCAGCTGGAAAAAAATGCCTTGCGACAGCGAAGGCGTGTCATTTTTTCACTTGTTTCTTCCTGTGACAGCGCAATCAATGTTCTGCTGACACAAGCAATGCCCATCATTTCATACGCAGTATTTATGATGCCCCCATAAATGGCAAAACTGGGCACTGTATGTGTCAGCAGACCTTCGATTGTGTTGTCATAGAAAGACATAATTTTTTAGAACGCTGGTACACGTGATGTTCATGGCGTGCTATCACGACGATTACGTTGTCTTAGGTGAAATAAGTTTTAATTCTTTTGTCGTTCTTCATATATTTGTCACATACTGCTCAAGTATATAATGAGCGGTAGCGGCAAATAATTCTGTTCAAAATCAGTGCCACTGTTCGTCTCTTTCTTTTTCTTGTCCCCTGTTTCTTGTGCAGTTTTAATGTGAACAATTTTTTTCAGGAGTCGGAAGCTGGCCAACAATCTCTCCCATACCACCTGAAGGTACTAAGTATGCCAGAATAAGAACCTCGCCTGAATGAAGAAAAGTAGTGTGGATGTTTGGGCTTGGTTTCTTTGTTAGACAGAACAATATTGAGAACTAACAGACAATGATGGTTGAATTTTACGATATAGTTCACATTTAGAATATAATTACAATAACATGCCGTATACTTCTCTTAGCATCATAAGAAGGGTGGCAGTACAAGGGTGGCCGTAATTTCAGCAGGTGAAAATGAACACTTATATTTTGGAGACGTCGCTCAAGAAAAATTTACAAGTAGCCAAATATCCAAAAACTCTAGATGTCACAAGCAACAATATTTACGTTTTAACAACAATGGGATTAAGTTCCCCAACGGTAATTATTGACTCTACGATTATTCTGTATTTGGTCGTTTTTAGTTGTTCTGCGAAAATCTAAACACCGACTGATTTCTTCCAATGTATTCCGCCATTCCTACAAACCTGATGCGGTCTTTATTTCCGATCTAGACAACGGTAAAATACTGTACTGGAGATGGGTTGCCAGATTTCTTCTCTCACCAATGCGGCTCGTCTTAGGGGCTGGCAGGGTGCGCACTCGGTGGTGGCCCAAAATCGAATTGTCCGCTCGCCGCAGCCAAACCAAAGGCTTTCGGTTGCGTGCGCAGATGTCAGAAAAAACTTTTGGTTGCATAGGTCATCCATTGGCGGAGTTGGAGCAAGCCCTTCAAACTGCTCTCGATACCACAGAAGCCTACTTAAAAAACACTGGACTTCGTTTGTCGCCCACAAAATCAGAGTTGCTACTGTACCGGCAATCTCGCCAAGGCGTTCGTAACTTAACACCCTTAGGTGATCTACCCATAGCGCTACACGCCAAAGATGGGCAGCGAATACCCCGAGTGGACTCCATACGCATTCTCGGCCTCCTCGTCGAGGCCACTGGCTGTCATGCAAGAACAATTAAACATATCACAGCAAAAACAGAGAACATGCTCCGACTCATTCAGCGAGTCTCGGGTCGTAGACGAGGCCTTGGAGAGGCCAACCTTCTGCGCATATACCACGCGTTCCTAATGAGTCACATCAATTACGTCGCCTCTGCCCACAACTGGACGAAGGTAGAAAAGACGAAACTAAACACACTCATGCGCAAAAGCATTAAACAAGTCCTTGGTTTGCCTCAAAACACGAGCACTTCCCGTCTCGACCAACTAGGCATGCACAACGGCATCGATGAAGTGATCGAGGCCCAGACCACGGCCCAAGTGATCCGCCTCTCCTCCTCCAAGGCAGGCCGCCGACTTCTAAGCGAGGCCGGCATGTCCCCACACCCCTGCCTTGAACGCGCAGTAACCCTCCCCAGAGTTGTCCGAGCTACTTACATGGTAACCCCATTTCCGCGAAATGTCCACCCACAACACAACGAAGGCAGACGGCTGGCCCGCGCTCGCGCGATCCTAAACCGTACCGCCGCGAATCGCAACTCTACCGCATTCGTCGACGCAGCGCAATACGGTAACTCCTCCTCTTTCGCACTCGCGGTAGTAGATGGCGACGGAGCCCTACGCTCAGCCGCCTCGGTTAGGCTATCAACAAGCGCCATAGCCGAACAAGTTGCTATAGCTTTAGCGATGACCGACCCCTCACTCACTAATGTCTTCACAGACTCTCGCGCCGCCATTCGGGCTTACGAAACCGGCAACATCGCTCCAGAAGCAGCCCGCATTTTACAAACACGGAAATATACGGGCTCGCACTACCTCTCTTGGTTCCCTGCCCACATGGGCAAAGACGTTCACCCACAACAACCCAACCTCAACGAAATGGCTCATGATCGAGCACGAGAACTGACCCGCCGTGACGATCAATCAGCCACCGAAGAGCTGGGCCCAGACGTGCAGTTTAATGACCCACTACTCACCTTCCATGAAATTACCTCCCACTACCGACACAACAGAAGCCGATACCCTTTACCCCATTCAAAACTAGAACGCGCGCAAGAAGTAGCCTTTAGAATGTTACAAACGAGATCGTACCCATCACGGGGCCGACTCAGCCATTATAACTCAGACATAAATTCACAGTGCCCAGATTGCACAGAAGTGTACTGTTCACTCGCGCACATGCTCTGGCAATGTCCCGCGTTACCTCAGGGACCTCTCACCAGTGAGTCCGACTGGGAGGAGGCACTCAGGAGCCCCAATCTCCGAAACCAACTTAAGGCAGTCCAGAGGGCCCAAGAACTGGCGGAACGCCACCACGTTCCCGCCCCGACTCGGGCGTCGCCTACGGTAGCGGCTGCTAGGATGTCCCACGTGGGCACCCTGGTGGCTTAAACTCCTCAGGACCATATATTAAAGTTCTTGACTGACTGACTGACTGTTGCATAGGTCGCCAATTATGTAGCCACCAGTTGCTCAAGACTAAGTAAGCCCAAGGTCGTGAGCGCACAGACGAATCAGGAGTGGCTGCTCGGATTTCACCTGCACTTGATGAATGATCACGTAAATTATTTGTACGAACGCCCGGTGGCTTTCTCGAGCGTGAAGAAAGCAAACAGAAAAAAATTCACAGCATATCCACGAAATGAACGACGATGAGTAGGTTGAAGCATCCATCCGTTCGTTTGTGCTTCCATCCGTTCGTCTAACAAGAGGTTCATACGTCTGTCCGTGCGTGTGTCCATTCGTCTGTCTGTATTTCCGTCCATCCAGTGAACACTATAAAAGTATGGATCGATGGATGGATATGGCTGTATCTTTTATATCGGGCGGTGGCTAGCACAACCAAACCGTAATACTTAATGAACCAAAAACTAGATTTATTTTTTCCCTAAATAGTGAGGTTGAGGATTCGTACTTTGCAGTAAAGGGTTTAATTTTCCCTCGTGCCTTGACTTTAGCCACCAATCAGATAACCTCCTTCTAGTTAATTCTACCCGCTTAAAGTTTATTTTGCCCTACCTGTCCCTGAACCCCAGTGCTTTAAAAAACTCTGCGCCATTATCCTGAACTATAGGGTGAAGCCCTTTACAGAACATTATGAAGTGTTCAGCTGTTTTTTCTTCCTCTCCACACGCACTGCATACCGTGTCTACCCCTTCATATTTGGCCCGATCTGTCTTGGTTCGCAATACTCCCGTCCTGGCCTCAAACAGTGGAGAACTACCACTAGTATTATCATAGATCCTTTCCTTGGCAATTTCCGGCATAAAAGTTCCATAGTCCTCTAGTGCGGACTTCTTAATCATGCCAATTCTTCACATATTGGTATCAGCTTCGTGCACCTTCTTCTTAACCGATAATCCTTTTTGGTGTGGCCACCTGCTGTTTTCTAAGTATTTACCAGTCAATTTTCTGGTTCGTTTCCTCCGATTTGTATCGACATTCTTCATGTACAAGTAGCTGAATACCTTCCTAGCCCAACGCTTTTCCCCCATTTCTCTCAATTGCTTCTCAACTTTTATCTTGCTGCTAGCTTCCCTGCCCTCAAATGATGTTCATCCCATATCACCTTGTACTCTCTCATTTGGTGTATTCCCGTAAGCTCCTAAGGCAAGTCTACCTATTCCACGTTGCTTAATTTCTAATTTTGCTTGAACTTTTGATCTCGTGCACAAGACCGCATTGCGAAACGTCAGACCTGGAACCATGACCCCTTTCCATAGTCCTCTCACAACATCATACCTATAATTCCACAGTGCCCTGTTTTTCATTACCGCTGCCTTCCTGTTACCTTGAGTCGTGACGTATATTTCGTGTTCCCTTAGGTACTCAGCCCAATTGTTTATCCATATGCCCAGATATTTGTATTTATCTGTTATCTCTAGCGTGACCTCCTGTTTTCTAAGCTCACTACCTTCATTGTCATTACAGTCAGGACTGCTGATTTTTCCTTACTGAATCTGAAATCTAACCTATCTCCCTCATTACAGCAGATGTCCACCAATCTCTGCAAATCTTTCTTGTTGTCGGCCATTAGCACTATATCATTTGCGTACATCAATGCTGGTAGTGCCTGTTCAATGAGTTTTCCTTGTTTGACGAAAGACAGGTTGAAGCCCTGTCCACTTCCTTCTAATTTGCCTCTAATCCTTGTAGGTACATTATGTATAATAAGGGTGACAGGAGACACCCCTGCCTAAGCCCCCATTTTACCTCTGCAGGCTTGGATACCTGTTTTTCCCACTTTATAACTACCTTGTTACCTTTATAGACATCCTTTAAAAGATTAGTGGCTATATCTTCCACGCCTAGTTTGTCCAGTATTCCCCAAAATTCCTCTTGAACCATGCTATAGTACGCTCCCTTGATATCCAAAAATGCTAGCCACAGGGGCCTGTGTTTCTTTTCTGCTAATTCGATGCACTGCGTCAGTGAGAACAGAACGTCTTCTCTCCTCCTGTGTTTCGAAAACCCATTCTGCAGTTCCCCCGGCACCCCCTCATCCTCTATCCATGCCTACGGTCTTTCCTTTATAATCTGCATCGCCAGCCTGTAGACCACTGATGTCACTGTTATAGGACGGTAGTTGTTTATGTCAGCTTTGTCCCCCTTTTCTTTGTAAATCATGCTCATCCTGCTAAGTTTCCATCCATCGGGAACTTCACCATCGACTATTATTTTGCTCACTGCCTCTCTCAAAGCCTGTTTAGACCTCGGACCTAATGTCTTTATCAGCATAACTGGAATGCCATCTTGGCCTGTTGATGTACTACTAGGAACCTTTTCTCAGCCCTTTCCCACTCTCGTTGTCAAAATGGAGCCATTGCGCCACTTGATTCATCCTTGTCTATTGTGGTGCATAAGGCGCTTCTTTGTTGAAATTTTTCTGTCACCCTTGTTCCTATTTATTCAATAGCTTCGTCCCCTTCAAGCCTAGCAACTTGAGATGTAGTTATAAACCTCTGCTCTAAGCTCATCTCATTTCTTAAGGAGTTTAGATGGTTCCAAAATTTCGCAGCTCCCTTTCTATCTTTTTTATGTACTTCTGCCAGCCACTCAGCTCCCTTTCTTCTAAGCTTTCATTGATCAGAAGGGATGCATCACTGCTACAGCTTAGAAACATTTCCCATTTTCTTTCAACATCATCTGTCGGTTCACCCCACTGCTTAGCATGTCTCTGGTCCCTAGAGGTTTCCTGACGTTCTGCCATGGCTCTCTTAACTTCCTCATCCCACCAGCTTTTGGGTTTGTGTCTTCTTTTCCGGGATGACTTGTCACGTGTCTTGTCAAGCTCTAGCTCAAACAGTCTAATTAGATTCGTGTATGTCCACTCTGTTTTATTATCCTCAGTGATTACTTTCTCAATTTGTTTAGTGGCTATTTCAATTTGCCTTTCTGAATAAAAATTTTCCTGTAATTCCTCATCGTGTCTTTATCCTACTTTCACTGCTCTTTCAAAACTTAGCTTGATACGTTTGTGATCACTACCCAGACTTCTGGAGCCACCTTCATCTATGTGCATTCCCCTGAGCTTATCATACATCCTATGTGACATCAGTGCGTAATCAATCGCCGACTGCAGCCTTTTTACCTCTCATGTTATTTGCCCTTCACATTTCTCGGTACTGTTGCAAATGATCAAATCAAGCCTTTCACACATATCCCTGATCATTTTGCCACTCGGGTCGGTATACCCATCTATATATTCTATGTGCGCATTCATATTTCCTAGTATAATCATCTCGCACTCTTCTCCTAACTCCTGAATGTCCTTTGATATACACTTTACCATTGCCTGGTTTTCCTCTCTGGCATTTGCTCCCATCCGCAAGTACACCTAACCAAAGAGTGTCATTTGCCCTGCCACTTTCACTTTTAGCCTTAAATATTTCTTGCACTGCTGCTTTACCCTTTGCTAGTCTGTACTTTTATGAATGAATGCCCCAATGCCAGTTCCCTTTCTCCTGTCTTCTGTTCTATTACAATATTCCCACGCATAGTCCGGATTGTTAGGAGGTTGTTACATGTCCCTAAGATGTGTTTCTACAAAACCGTATAACATCGGCTTCTTTTCGCTTAGCTGTTCTTCTATCTCTTCCCACTTCAGCATGTTCCTGCCACCCTGCATGGTAATATATCATACGTCTGAATTGGCTCGGCCCTCGTGGCTACTGCCCTGGAGTCAACCTGTCTTAGATATTGTTCATACCGCCTGTCAAAGATTCTCCCTGGTTTCCTCATTACTAGCTATCCTGCACCCCGAAGGGCCCGCGTTCTGCCCAAAAAAGCTACTGCCCATCCTGCAAATTATCGACCCACCTCATGACTTAGCCGCCCATCGAAGTCAATTCTGTCTCGTTGCAAACCACCCCACCTTTGCACCTCTCTGTTTATTTCCACCACTTGATAGCCTTTCTCTCGACTCATCCACCATATCTCTTGGTTTGCGTTGACAACCGCTTCTTGCAGGTTCGAAGTGACAACATGAAGTTAAGAAAACCGGGAGGCAGCTAATTATTCAGATGACTGGCCGCCGTGGTTAACGCAAAATTAAAATTTAAAAGTCGACATATTCGAGATCAATTTTAAGGTGGATAAATATTTTAAAATTACACTGCGTAAGTGTTCCGCATAGCAATGACCGACACTGCTGCATGCGACCACTGTGGCAGTGACGAAACAACTTGCACATTCTGTGCAAATGCCCACAATACTGCTCGCAGAGACAGTCACTTTGCAATGCACTAAACGAACTGGACAACCAAACTCTTTCGGAAGGAAGAATCTTGCGCGAGCGATAGGACTTAATGTCACAGAAAAAGGCTGTGAAGCTGCTCCTGGGCTTCTTGCGTTCAACCGGCCTGTCCAAACAACTGTGATCGGAATGCCCTGAATGTCTGTGCATGTGAATGTTTTCAATTTATTTTAAATCTTTCTATCTCTATCCTTTTTCCAACGCGTACTCCCCCCCCCTCCCCCCTGTACAGGGTAGCAAAATCAGTTGTTTACGTTAACCTCCCTGTCTCTTCCTTTTCTTTATTTCTCTTTCTCTTTGCAAATGCTCTCCTAGTCTCTAAATTTCAGCACTTTCAGGTTACTGCTGCAAAAAACGTAAAAATAATTGCATGGTAATAAGGGCCACAAACGCTTCTATGGGCTCAACGACGTTTCAAGGGCTTGTGTGCAGCTCAAGAAAATTGTGTGGTTTCGTTCGAATTGGCAAAAATGGCATATGAGCTGCAACGAGCATGGTTTTGATCAGTAAATATGAAAAGGCATTTTTACTTGAGCTTTTATGTTGTCAAAGTGCGACCGTTAACGTCACCCGACAACAATGCTGTTAAACCTTTTTAATAGAAAGACAAATCTCTCGCAGCTGCCATTGCTTTGCTTGTAAGCAAATATGTATACTATCGAAATTTGTAGAAACATTTTACACGTGTGCTTTGCTTCGGAAAATAAATCTTGATTTTTTGCTCCTGCGAGGTAAGACAAGCGCCTTGGTGCGGGGCAGGTGGTGAGTTTTATTTTCTCTCACCAAGAACGTACCAGACCTGTGCTTGCACCACTAATCTGACTCCAGCCGGCGTGTGGTGGAGAAACGCTTGTTGTCTGAGCACCGTGTCCTGCACAACTCAATACAAGAAAAAAGTCATTTTCAGCGGCAGGCCTTATAACTTCATCGAACTAGTCGAAAATGTGCATCCCAGTATCTTGCGACGTGCGTCACTGCGCTACGTGGTCAACCCGACCGGCTGCATACTGAAGAAGATCGTGTTTTCAAAGCTTGGTAAAAAAAAAAAAACTGTATGAAAGGTGAGTAACGATCGTTGCCTCCGTCTATCCAAATGATCCTGCTTAAACAAAACGCCTGTGTTGGCCGGCATGTTACATATACAACGCGGAACACTTAGGCATAACTAAAAAACACAGACACCTTCATTTTTACATGCGAAGAATTTCTTAGCAAACTTTGGCGACTCTGCGCGTATCTATCTATCTATCTATCTATCTATCTATCTATCTATCTATCTATCTATCTATCTATCTATCTATCTATCTATCTATCTATCTATCTATCTATCTATCTATCTATCTATCTATCTATCTATCTATCTATCTATCTATCTATTGTACTGCGACGTGCAGACTATCGACTGGAAGTTTATTCATCCCGCATTGCATATATAAATACAACCAGGAAAAAAGAGAAGAATAAACCTGTATAAACCTTCAGTTGGTAGTTTGCGCTTGTCTTTGTCTTTTTCCCGTGCATGTTTTCTACCGCGTAGTACTCTTAGATCATGTATGACCAACTGGCCCAATCGTCCACCTTGATCAAATTTTTTTAATGAAATACAGCACTTTCTACAAATATTTCGCCAGTAAATACTTACTCTAGATGAGATATATTTTGAGTAAAAAATTTTATTAGATCTGTGAAGCTGCTAAACATTACGAGAAAACATCACAAACTTCGCGCAATTCTCATTTTGCTCCGAATTGAGACGCAAATTGCTTCTTGTGGTGGCCCAATTAAAAATCACCTCTATACTTGAATCGAAATCAAATAAACTGTTCTGCTCATATGGCTAATCTTATCATTAAAATTTTTATTTTAAGGAAGAAAGTAATATTTGAACATTCTCATTAACGGCAATGAGAAATTTCATGGCGGCAGCTGTCGTATGACCTAATTGGAATCTATATGCAATAATGGGAAAGTTCAAAAATTATTTTCTTCCTTAAAACAAAACTTGTAATGATAAGATTAGCTATATGAAAAGAACGATTTATTTCCTTTTTTTAAGTATAAAAGTAATTTTAATTGAACTACCACATGGTGCCACTTGCGTCATAATATGAACAAAAATGACAATTTTGCTAAATTTGTGATTTTTTCGTAATGTTTAGGAGCTTGACAGGTGTAATATTTTTGTTACGTTGTTTAATATTGTTTTCTCAAAATATACCTTCTGTTGAGTGAGTATTGACTATTCAGTAATTTATACAACTGCAGTATTACAATTTAAAAAATATAAGCGTAAGAGACTTTGGCTAAATTCTTCAGGTGAATGTGCCAATAAAAATGCACTAATACTATTCAGATTCAAACACCATACAGGAGAACCTTTACTTAACATGTGGGCAAGTTTGGTACACAAAGGAGGAGCAGTAGTTTTAAAATCAATTTTTCCACAAACAACATCCAAACGACATTCAGGGAAGTTCAGAAGGCAGCCACGTGACCAAACTTTTTTTCTCTCAGAAATATTCTTTCGTTTTACTGTTTTCAAAGCAGTAATTGAGCACAATTATTTTTCAGATGTATTTGAGATGGTCGCCTAAATGACTGGGACGTTTGGCGCAGAATTACCCAATAGGTATAACAATAGACGTAGCATGCATGTGCAATACTTGTTAAATTTTTCAAACGAACAATAACATCGAATTTTAACCTGTGCGTTTCGTGAAGCGTCAGAGGTGTCAAACCGATGCGTGCCTTTTCTCTCTAAGGGATGCCACGATGATCAATGGCACTATTTTATACAACTATGAAAATCAAACATATATAAAGATGCGAGCTTCGCCACCGTCCGAACTTCGTCAAGGAGCAAAGTGACAACATGCAGTTGTTTCTTTACGTAGTTCTGAGTGGCGCGGTTGGTGCAGTGCGTGGGCAGACAAGCACGTACGATACCGAAAGACAACCGCCTTGGGTGAATGAAGCATTCTTTTTCAAGTATCAGAACGCTTGGAGAGTAAGTACTACCCTTCGAAATCATTGAAAGTAGTGTAGCAGAGATGTTTATTCGGAGAGTATGAAGTTAGCTGTGGAAGAAACACGTCTGCTCATGCTCTACTCTGCCTTCGCATTCACCATTAGGTACAAGCACAAGCTAAGGACACACGCAAATCACTCGCCCGTAGTATGCTGCGCTGCTGCCGCATTTTTGGCACGTGGTATAGCTCTTAATCACGGCGGTGTGAGATACAGGGGGAGGTCGCGGGGATCGCCGATTCGGATATAGTTACGCGCGTTGCCATTTTAGTTTTTTGCGACTATTCATATAAATTACATATACAAACAGGGAATATAAAATCGAGGGCAGTGGCAGTAATGTTCAGCTTGTGCTCATATAAAAGCTATCGCACAAAAAAAACTGCTGTGTGTCTCTAAGCAGCAGGAATACTTTTTAACGGTGAAACAGCTAAGCTCGTTGTAATTTCCAAGACTTATAAGAAAGGAGGTATGTTCCACAGGCTATCAAAAAGTGCCA
The DNA here is from genome assembly GCF_043290135.1 of Rhipicephalus microplus. Lineage (NCBI taxonomy): Eukaryota > Metazoa > Arthropoda > Arachnida > Ixodida > Ixodidae > Rhipicephalus > Rhipicephalus microplus. The sequence goes on along the minus strand of NC_134707.1, from coordinate 36,547,926 downwards.
TCTTTGTTCCACATATATTGGGTAAGTACTGCTCACCACTTGTCCAGTAACATGGCCGCGGTTAACTCAGTAAGTGTCGACGAAGTAAGGGTGCCCAGTCGAAGACTCCGAGTACATAAAGCACGAAAATACCCGAGAATACATAAGGCAACGGTGGCTACAAGAATATTTCAAGGCAATGGAAGGCATACATCAACGTTGCTCTGCTAGCATCAATACACGCCGAAAAATTTCCTGACTCCTATTTTGTAGTTCTCGCTCGCCACGTATATAAGCGGCTCTCTTGAAAGGGGACGTTGACTCTCTTTGGAGATGATGAGAGGCGTTTGAAAGAGCCGTTCGACTCCACAAGAGATTCCACACAACTTTTAAAAGAGCCACATATATGGCAAGATATTACTCACCCAGCGGAGTTGCACATAATCTGTTTGATTTTCCCAGAGTGTATTAGCGGTGCAGACGGTTAGTTTCACTGCGATGTTCGGTCTCTGCACCTTGGAGATTCATTCATTTCAGCGCAGAAAATGATGATAGAAACAACGAAGTCTTGACTAGTTAAAACAGTGAGCGATGAGCTAAAAATTTAGAAACAAATTTCATCACTTAGAGCTTAGAAATACTCTATAATGAACAAGTTTAATCTTCTTTATCGTCCAGTATAGCTGTTTAAATCCCTGCTTAGTTTCATGCAAGCTTCGTCATTTTTCGTAAACTTGCTCAACCAATAGAAACAAAAAAAAATGCAGAAGAAAATCTCTGCCATTTTCTTTTGCAGTGCTTCAAATACACGAATCAAAAAGAAAAATTGAGTAACAAATTAGGAAGTTTGGACAAACGGTCCCTCACATTAAAGCGATTATTCGGGCTATGGCCTGAGATGAATCTTCAGAAAAAGGCGAACATCTTCCTCACAGACTTCATAGTGGAGACAGAGCTGTATAAGCGCCAGTGAGAGACAGCCAGGGGTTGACATATATGAAATGATGTTTAGTGCATATACTAACAGTAGAAAAAGAAGGTGTGCGTGCGAACATATTATGACTGTGTGAACTGCAGCAAGCAAAGTCTACATTGACATGATATCTCAACTGGTTTCAGTGTGCTATTACGTTTTCTTTGTTCGTTCATTATTCAGTACCGTTCAGTAATATAACTTTAATGTTTTTTGCTGCACAACTTATTAATATAGAGTAGCCGAGAAAATATGGACCTCAACGTCTCTACAGCAAAACAGTTAGAACAGAACAGAATTCACATGTTGCGTGCACTGAAAAAAAAAAAAAGAACGGAAACGAGGCCTGGGTGCGGGTCAGCAAGTCTTGATAACGTGTTACTTTCAGCTTAATAAAAAAAGCCATTTTTATGGGGCTCTGACTTTTCTTAAGGGAAGTTTTATCATTATAATTGTGTAGACAACCAAGATCCCTTCTTCTTCGGGTTTTAACTGGCCTTAACGTGACATGGGCGTTGGAAAATTCACGTTAACGCAAATGCAAATAATCTCATTATTCTTGAGAAAGGCAGTCTGACACACTACGGGGCCAGGTAATAAATTGTGAGTTGGAGTCGAACTGGGTGGGCCTTGGCATATGTTTATGTGATTTAATAGTTGGAATTTACCCTTTTCAAGCACTGAAGAAAAAATACGTCAAATCACTTTTTACTTAGAGTGTAACTACTCACTGCTCACACTTTCAAGATGTTCGTTTAAAATCACAAGTTTTTTAGCTAGAGGAGCTTGACCACAACAGCGTTAAAACTCTCGTTTCGCATAAAATTCGGCATCGACGTTGATGTCGTCACTGGCTTGAGCGCCAGTGGTTTTGAGCGAAAAGTTTTGCGAAAACACTGAGAAACAGGAGGTTTGAAAACCTTTCGAGGAAATGGGTCTTTATTTAAAGCACGCTACTCATTATATGTAATACTAATCACTTCAAACTTTATTGATTCTATCGTAGCAATCCACAATTTATACTTCTCTAGTGGCATCATACAGCAGAAAGTATGCACTGAGTGGTTAAAGTATACGCACTGGACAGGATATTGCTAACGCGTTCAACTCTTCAAGGCGAGTCCTAAGGATCCCCAAATTTTTCGATGCACATTCGTGTAAGTCATTTGGATGAGCATTTCCATGTATAGTTCTGTACATGATCTTTTAAGATCAACACTGGAACAGCATGCGTAACATAAACTGGAATGTTCAAAACTGCATGATGACCGCTAAGACAGCTACAGTGTCCCCACGTGCATTCGGGACGCCGGTAGCTGGGACAATGTTCACTGTCAGCAGGTTAGTGTAGGAGACAGCGGCGTAGTAAAGGCGGACACTCTGAGACAGAGTTGGACTTCAAAGGGCTTCGTTAACTTCGCCATGAAGCCTGTGTTTCAGGCATTCGTGATGAAGCCATGAGACTGCCGCAAATGCGGGAGTATAAAAAAAACAATAACTAGATTCAGATGTGACTGGTTGGGAGGAGTGCTAGGAAATGTAAAATATAGGAGCTGTTTTATGGGTTCAAAGCAATGTTTTATCGAACTGAATGAGAACGAAAGGTGCATCATGAATAAATGATGATTACGATCGCACTAATTGAGTTGCAATGTATTTTTTTTCGAAGATGCCTGTAACTGGGCAGTAGTACAAACCTCCCTACGAAGACCTGTCGGCCTGTTAGTGGATCGAATTTTCTAATATATAATGTGTGTAAGCGCACACCTTATGAACGCATTCGCAGGAATGTGTTCTATATACTGAAGGTAATCAGTGAATAGTTGCTAAGCTATGTTACCAAGTACATACCTTCCAGATGTTTTTTTTTTCAGGAAATATTGAGGGTGATTTGAACTTAGAGTAAGCGTGATTTGTAGGAGACCAAAACGTCGTCACTCAAATGAATGACCCAAATCAATGATACTCTTTGCTATAAGTTATCATTGATAGAACATCTAGTGGGGTCGCTACATTTCATGTTTTCAGACACTAGAGACTACGCAGAAATGCTTTTTTATTTTCTCGCAGACGTCAGCAATTTATATTTTTAGTATTAATGTAAGCCTTGAAACGACATTGATGGTTCACGAATTGTAGTCATAATGCACATTTACTAGAGATTCGACATGCTGAAAAAGGCTTTGAAACTTTTTTTTTTCGGATAACACATACAGCCATGGCAATAAAGTTTTCTTAATAAGAAAGACAAGTTTCGCGGTTAATTTGTGGCTTTAGTGAAATAATATAATGGCCGAGTAGAAAATATGTTGCTGTAGAAAGGAGTGTCAACTTGGCGCGCGCAGTAATGTCTAATTTATATAAACTTCCTTTCCTAATCACATTCAAATCTTTCAGGCTATCAGCAATACAAGTGCGACTTATACACTGATGAAAACAACTTACAAAAACGTCGACGGCTATCACAGAGATATCACTTGCGTAAATGTCACGACAACATATATACACTTCAATCCCCGCAGAGTAACCGCTAAAGCGAACTACCGCGTCCAGGGGGTGGAGTGAGTATGCCTTCTTTTCTGAAAGAAACGTATAGCAGAAAAATGTGAACCTGAACCGAAGGTATATTGGAACCACTTTTTTAGGCCGAGTTTTCTCCATATTCGGATATTCTGTGCATGCATGCAGTTGGCTATGCCCAAATGTGAATCAGTTTGGTCATAGCCATCTGCATGCAGAGAATATCCAATTATTGAGAAAACTCGGCCTAAAAAAGTGGCTTCAATAAATCTTCGGTTGTGAATCAATGTGAATCTTAATGTGAATGAGGCCCCACCGCGGTGGTCTAGGCCGCGGGATCGAATCCCGGCTGCGGCGGCTGTATTCACGATGGAGGAGGAAATGCTTCGACCCGTGTGCTCAGATTTGGGCGCACGTTAAGGAATCCCTGGTGGTCAAAATTTTCGGAGTCCTGCAGTACGGCGTCTCTCATAATCATACGGTGGTTTGGCGACGTTAAACCCAACATATCAATCAATGAATCAATCAATCAAATGTGAATTAGCATTGATTCTGATTAGATATTTTATTTTGGCAATAAAATGATTTTCACCTGGCGTACCTTCCGGCACGGACACTATCGTGACGTGACGTCAATATTCTGTAGACTCTTGCGACTTTATACACCAGAAAAATTACGCCAGACACCAAAAATACCCTGCAGATTTACCATTTCCGGGTTATTCGAAGTAATGCTAGGCATCCAGATAAAAAGAAACATTCAGTGTTTTGTTTGTCTTTGAGGTAGGTGAAGTCATGAGTGTCTTCACATTCGTGTCATCATATGCCGGGTGTTCAATATGAGTGCAAGCATGTACAATATGGCATATAACATTGTAATAGGACAAGTTTGGTATGTACAACAAATGGTCGTCTTTTATGTTCGCATTGCCCCTATATCATGCTAAACTTCTCTAATCATATCAATGTAGGTATATATGCAATCAAGGAAACCATGGTAGCACAGTGTGAAAGTGGCATGTGAACAATGCCGTACATGACCTTGACGTTCTTATTTTGATGCTAGAACCTGACATTCACGCTCGTCATAAATGGCACGCTCCGAAAAAAGCTTCCGGTGCTTCCTTTGCGTAAGCACATTGAAGCGATCTTCAGAATCAATGCGGCATTACACGCGGACACACTATTCGTGAGTACAAGGTTATCCTTACGACTCAATCACACTGCCGCCATACGCTCCGTTCTGTCACCGTCACGGCACCAATTTTCGTCAGCGGAGAGGATTTTTTAGTCTTTATCTCGTAGAAAAACTGGGTGACGATGACGTAGAGCGCTGCTCTATCATTCTGTTACCGGCGCAATATCGCAGCTATACCCCTGAAAGAAGAACCAATGGAATATCTTCCCTGAGTGCTACGGCTGCATGTGTTTATAACCACATATTTCTTCATCACAGAGCTTCGAGCGGTCGTCGTTTTGCCCGCTTGCAAAGCTAGTACAACTACATAAAACCATACAGCACCACAAAATCAAACGTGTGGTTGTCATGGTAAACAACCTGACGAAAATTGTTTCTTTCAATTTATTGTGTCAAAACGATATCAACGCCATGATCCTGGTGTTGTAGTGTACTGGTAAAGTTTTTGTTCCTTGTCAACGCAAGCAAAGAGCAATTTAACCTGTTTGACGTGAAATACTCATTTCGTTTCTCTAGGTTTCGGCGACCAGGGAATCAACCAGTGCTCATTGCATGAAAGCTTGCTATTGTTGACGTTATTGCCACTGTAGCCACTGTAGTACAATGGTCCGTCCCGTATTCGGTGCGTTTTCGTGACGTGACTGTGACGAGCTGAAGCGTTTGACAGGTCTGTGAACGATGCTTTATTCAGGCTGCGGGGACGTTTTGCCGCGTCGATAGGCGTTTTATGGTCAAGCTTGTCTGCGCATCAACTGCGTCATCGATAATAGGAGCAGGATATTGCTCTTTTAAAAGAAAAAGACGTAGTATATCGCAGCTGGCGCTTGAGTTCGTCTGCTTGTTCAGAACAAACACATCTAACACGGACTTCTTGACTATATGGGATACTTGATTTATAATGTGTAACATGATTGCTACTAAAGTGAAGATATTGCTGCCCGTCAGTAAGATTCTGATGAAGCTTGGTAAGTAGCCATTTTTTACGCAAACAGCGACTTCCAGGAAGTTCATAATTTCCGCCGACGCGAACATGAAGTCTTCGGATAGGTTAACGGTATTCAAATCTGATAGAAAGCAGGGCAGTTCAGGTGCACTATAAGGCAAAATAAAATCAGACGTCGGAGAATCTTTTGCGTCATAGAGGTCTTGAATTGCAACTGCGCGAATATTCGTCTTGCTTAACCATGAATATGCCTGCCTAGTGTGGTCAAGTCTTAGTTCCCATAGAGGTACCACTAAACAGTACGTAGTAAGTTTCATTACACGCAAAAACATTCAGATAAAGAGTTATGTGAGGGTGAGGTGGCTTCTAATGTAATGCCACGCAGACACAGACACATCCATTCTCACAAACACTGATCATATACATGTGCTTATTTATTAAACTACACAACTGCAATTTGAACTTTACATGTCATTCATGTATATTTTTCACTTTACAACTTTCAGCACTACTGCCAATTACACCATCTGGCCAGTTAAGAGAAAGGACTACTATAAGACCAACAATGCTGTTCAATATGAGGAAAAAGGTAATGAACTCCTTAATATATAGCTTCGAAAAAAATTTTCTTGCTCTCATTCACAACTCGAAAAAAGACAGTAGTTTCTACTTGGATACTTATTACAGCGGCAATAAACACTGTAAATATACGACAAGGCGAAGAAAGAGTAGAAACTCTTTTAGTGCTTCTTGTAAAATCTTCTCAGACAATTACGATTAAACTTAAAAGGTACGAGACAACGTAGTGTTACCAAAGTGTAAAAAAAAACATTGTCAGTGCTGTGGAAAAGTTGTGCCAACAATTGGGGCTACTTGGTTACTCGCTACGTGAAGAATTGTTATTTCTTGGAAAGTAGAGATACTTGCTCTTTCATTTTTCGCCATTCTGTAAAGACATAAGGTATCCGCTACATTTATTGGGAAGTAGAAATATGCTCGCTATTTCATTTTTTGTTATCCCATGAAGAAGCGAGGTATCCGCTACATTGATTGGAAGTAGTCATATACTTTCACATTTTTCACCTTTCCGGGGTGAAGCGCGGTACCCACTACCTTTATTGGGAAGTAGAAATATACTCGCTTTCCCATTTTTCGCCATTCGGTGAAAAAGTGAGGTACACGCTACTTTTATTGGGAAGTAGAAATATACTCGCTCCCCATTTCTCACCATTCTGAGAACAAGCGAGGTACCCGCTACTTATCTGTTGCACATTTTGTACAATTTGCAAATGACGTACCTCAAAATTATTTAGTTTGGGGCGTAACACGTGTATACATAATTTTGGTGGACACTAGATAGGCCCAGGTAGTCGAAAACTTCAATTTCCTCAAAATGAATTCATTCTTTCTATCAGAAAACAAAACCTACTATTACAAATTTTTGTTATTCCGTAATTTAGATTTTTAGGGGTGAAGAGGCCAGTCAAGCTGTGACATGTACTTTTTTACCTTGCACCAAACCACATATGCAGTGTGTTTTTATGTTCTTGTCACGTGATTAAATAAGCATGAACTCAACTCTTATTTCTTCAAAAAATACCAACAAAATATTGCCGGGCACATGTGCTGGAAGCGGATTTATCAGCCACCCACTCGTTAGGCAGTTTGCATGGTTTGCCACACGTTATTGTTATCTCTACCATAAAATATTACGTTTTAACGTGATTTTTGTCTGAAAAAGTCCTGCGTAAGGCGATCTACAATGTAATTTCTCGCGCTGGCGTGGCTCTGTTCTGTTACACTGAACTGCGACGCGGAGGCCTTGAATCCGAATCAAATGGTGGACATTTATTTCAGCAAATTCGCCTATTGTTTATAAACAGCAACAGCTCTCATTGTAGAATAACGACGAGTGCCTTTTGCGCGAGCTGCCGATACGGTTTCACTACACAATTTCATGCATAGATAAATCAAACACATTGTCGTACATTTATATAAAGCATCGAATTAAGTAGCTAATTTACATTATGTGTTTTTTTATTTTTTTTTCAGAAGAAAAGTCGAACCCGAATGGATAATGTTGTGGGCCAGGTAGTTCCTGCACCCGCGAAGGTGCAAGATAATCGAAGTAATTTAAGCTTTTTTATTGGCTACGTAACTGCAACGTCTTGTGATTTTACAGCACCAGAGCCCACAGAGGGAGTAATCATATTCAGTGATCCAAATACTTGCGCCATCTTGAGTGTCAAGAAAGGATCACGTGAGTTTTATTTTGCTTGTAAATTTACTTGATATAGCGTGTCTGCAAACATATTTCTTTTTATAAGAAAGCTGATGGGGCAGCTGGGCGAACAAGTTGAACTGCGGCAGAAGGCGACAGGCTTTTATTGTTCCACGTAGGTATAGGCAATAAATCACACAAATAATTTTTTCCACAGCGTAGGTACCTCGCTTTATATCATTACAGCTAAGTAGCTATTGGAATAACAATGAGTTGCTTACCTGCCCAGCTGTGTAGCGTGCAGGCTGTCCAATACCTAGGATCAAAATAAAGAGCGTATAGAGCTACCAGGCGACGAGTTCTAGAGATATGGGCAGTCACAGCAGCTCAACTATGCGTGGATACTTGAAACACCGTCTTGAAAATCTTGTCCGCTAACAACGGCACACGCTAATCGCGTTGTCGATAATCTTGCTACTATAAGGACCCCTGTGCTCACATTGTCTCTTTCTTGTCGCTGCGTATACCGGCAGCATATACTGGAAAGAAAGCTACACGCAAGCACTCAGTACAGCCTACTTCCGAAAAAGAACCCCGAAGCACGTGGCTCCTTGTTGAGAATAGGATGTTTCGTCGAAGAACGCTCAGCCAAAGAGTGACAGGGGAGGTCTTTCCATACCAATGTAATCCACATACTGGCTCAGGAAGTAGCACAGTTCAAGACTGCCTGGAACATTTGCACGAGCGCGAGGTTCTGGCGGCGCCCGACTACAGCGCTTGCTGCGTTGGAACGCAGTTCACTCTTGGTTTTTCCCTTTGTGTGAAACAGCGCGTGGATTAGAATCCACGGCTTGATATTTTAGCTTTGAAAATGCGAAAGAAATGAACATAACAGTCGAGAATAGTTTTTTTATGATGGAGCAGTGCACTCAAATGAGTCTGGTTTTTTTAAAACTCGTAGCAATACTTTTACGCGTAAATATTTTTAAAAGCGAGGCTGTTTAGAAAAAAAATGGCTGTTTAGAAACCGAAATGGCTGTTTTGAAACCGTACAAACAACAAAGAGGTGTCAAATACATAAGCGATAATGTGAAACAGAAATTCGGCATTCCTTTACTCATTACAAAATAAGAATGCAACAGTTAGCCCAGCAAACGCGTATGTGGAATAAAATTTTTTGCTGTCTATCACAAAATTGTTGACATGTTTGCACAGAACACACAAAAAAGCTAGAGTTGTGTCCTTTGCTTTGTTTTTGTGTTTTTTTGGTGCTGTGCGAATATATCGATTATGAATCCCTAACAAGCCTAACCAACTGTTTCCCAGGTTTATCTAATATCATCGAAGTTTGGTATGTCCTACATAAAGTGGGTAAATCTCACTCACGCGCAACTTCCGCATAACACGAAAAAAGCAATGGCTAGCCCAATATATTGCTGGGAAAATTTATGGAAAGACGAAGACTCCGTGCAGGTTCAACCAGAGCATACCCGGAAACAAAAAGGTTATGGCAGCCGCGAGAAGGCCCCGAAGCGTTGGAAAACCTACGACGACGATGACGGGGCCATGTCCTGTCTGTGTCCCTCTGTGGCTTTAACTATATAAAAGTGATCTGCACTGAGAAACCTAAAACAACCTAGAATCACCTTGCTAAACCTAGCAATGACCTAGAAACAACAAGAATGGTCTTCTTAATTGTCCAGTTTTCCTCTTTTGAGGTTTGTCCGATTCAGTGCACGCTTCGTAAATTTTTTTATAGCCAGTTCGCGTTATAAATGCGCTCACATCTTCTAGAGTTTGAAGGACACTTTAAATTTGTAAATTTTGAAATGTGTTCCGCAAAAGCCTGTGCGCGTTAAGACGGGGTGAACGCGATGCACACATGTCCCTACTTCCATGAGTGGGCGCAGTGTGGCCGGGCTGCAGGGGAGACGCGAGCATGGCAGAGCCATCTGACTAAGGCGGCTGCCACAACGAGACATCTGACGAAGCAGCGTTGCCGCGCACTCCGCTGTAGCACCACGAAGTTAGAGAAAGAGTGTAATTGGGAGAGAGCGTTCATAAACCTCCCCACTCAAGCACTTCGTATGAATGATAAACCGGTGGAGCTGAAACACGCGGTCCCACTGTTTATTATTATGATGGGTGGGGATCTGTCAAAGTGCCTCATCTTCTAGCGTTATGGTTTTCCATCACTATTATTAAGAAATGTGCCATTCATACTTTGCATTAGATGACGTTAGCTTAAAGGACAGTGAATCTGTCTAAACACATTTTAGGAGATGGCGCTTGATGCTGGACGTGATATCATCCCATGCTATATGTTCTGACAAAATCGAAAGGGAAGCTAGTGCATGTCGGGAGACGCTTCGAGGTAGGGTGTACTAGCATATATAGAGAGCGAACGAACACGGTTAGAAAACACTAGAATGAATAAAGTAAGTCCTTGAGGCGAAATTTCCACTAAGCATTTCCTTCGAGCATTTCGTCAACCAACCCTAGCGATATATCTCTAGTGTGGCATTGGGGCCTACGACACGGCTTTACGCTCTTCCATAGTAGAACACCAAGTACTCTAAATTTTAGGTTGTAACAATGCCGCATCGTTTATAACGTTTGAATTCTCCTTCGGCACAGCTTTCTGCTCTCCCATAGTGGACTTTTCCGAAACACATTCGGATACACAGTGATAAACTAGGTTCCGGTGCTCATTTGTAAGATGTATGCACATTCTTTACTTGTAGCAGTGTTTCATTTGTGTATACACAAGTTAAATGTACAATAACAGTTCCCTTTTTCAAAGGCTTTCACCAGTATGAAAAAATACAAAGGCTATTGCCATATTTGTCTGACACTGACCATACCGCTACATAAGACCATTCACTTTTAAATCGCATCAGAAAAGCATTCCGAGCTGCCGTATCCGGTCGAATACACTCATCAGATAGCGCAACGAAGGAAAAAAAACCCTCACCTCTCCAAAGGGAACCGTGAGGAGATTCGAATGCATTGCGTAGCATCCATGACGGCGTTTCGCACGTGAGAACCCAGCGTTAGAAAAATAATGTTTTTTTTTCTTACACCCTGCAGTCAGTAGCATCATTGGCCACACATGACGTTTTCCTGTCGCAAGAAACTCGGTATTCGTTTCGACAATCACTCGTTGGTCTATTTGATGTTAAACAGTGTGAAATCTCTTCCATTAGCAATGCAAGGCAGAATGTCGAAATCATGTTTGACGATATATATCCAAATCATGCGTAATATTTGTCGACACATTTAATAAATGCACTTCTGCAACAGCATTCAGAAGAGATAAATATAATAATTATCATAGCTACAAAGGCCTCGCATTTCGAAGAGAAATATGGCATTGGCATTTTCTTTAAAACCTTCAACGGGTCGTTTTCATTAAGACTACTCGATTTCTTGTCAGTATTTTCGGCAGAACCTATAGCGGTGATTATGGCATAAGAAAGCGCGGCCCGCTAGCCTCAAGTGTGGCTATAGTTACCGATTCGTTATCTTTGTGTTCGGCGCTCGCCTCCAATAGTGACTCGTAATTATCATGCACGTTTCACTTCGGGTTCCAACTCATATAACTTTATTACGATTTATCTGGGTTCCTAGAACAAGAGAATAAAAATAAATAAATGGCAGGCGCTCTGGCGAAAGCCGCTCTCAGTAGTCTGGTATTTTTCATTATTTCCACATCAACACTCATAATACGTGACAGATTTCGAAGGCATGCCATAACTGAAAACTCTGGTAAAACATTGATTGCTCACCTAAACGAAGATCGACACCTTTTGTTCCCTTAACGTAGGAAGTTCCGGTTATTACGCATAGAAGAGGTTCTTTTTACGAAATTACGCTGTAAAGTTCCAAAACCAACTTACTACATGCATAGAGCTGGTCTGGCTCCTTCCCCTTTTCGCTCATTATGTAACAAGAATGAAACATTCGAGCATTATTTTTTATCGCGTACTCGCTTCATGTCACAGAGGAAAAACATTCTTAAAGCTGCTTTTATTCGAATTTAATCGAATTTTCTTATCTGGAATATTCTTTCTTTGGTAGACTCCTCATTAGGTCATTGTCACCGGAATATCTGTTCTGCTGTGCAGAGCTTCTTAATCGAATCAAGGCGGTTTTGATTGTGAATCTCTCAATTAATAAAATTTGGTTTCTTCCAATCATTTTAAAGTTTAATATATTTAAAAGTAATATGTGATCCGCTATCTAAATAATCGTGATCCGCTATCTAAATAAGCTGCCTGAATATTTTAAGGCGATAATGTTATAGAGCTCGTTTCGCAGAAATTCTGGTTTTGGCGTCGGCATCGGTGGCTGCGAGCGAAAAATCATCATCTTTGCGTTACCGAGATATTTCGAAACCTGAAAGTAAAATAAGTGGGCATCAAACCCGGGTAGCTTGCGTGGCAAGCCGGTGTTCTACCACACATCCACCCCTCTGCCTATGAATACAATGAAAGTAACTTCTTCTGCTTAAAAACGCAGTGAATGTAACTTTGATGCCCTACAAACACACGCGTCCTGTATACATGCTTCATAATACCACATCAAATATTCCCGTAATAATACGTGGTGCAAGCGAACATTGCCATCAGGAGTCCGCATCTGAGATTACCACAGTGGCGTCATAGTTTACAACCAGTCACCCACTAGAAAAGGCGCGCACATTACTTCACCCTTAAGGTCACGCAGTAGGCGCACAGCAAGTTCTAAAAGCTTTCATACACTAAGTGTTTGAAGTGCGAAGTGAGATTAGAATATTGCCGTCACGGTCAACTCTCAAAATTGAAGCGTAAGGGCCCTCCATTTTTAAGCTTTCTATTGAAAATAATTTTCAACTTATATTTTTGTTAAAACTTCGCAAGAGCATTTTCTGTGCAAGGAATGATTACAGTCTTGCAGGTGTAGGGGGTACCGTCTCTCGAGGACATTGTCAAGCGTACTAGTCTCCCAAGGCAACGCAAGCTATCTAAACTAGAAAGAAAATTTCACCACGTACACAAGTTTAGCAAAATACCAAAGGTATATACACGTTATTAAACCATAGGGCGTCATAGAGCTTCCGAATTTCGAACAAGGGTTATGCTCCGATTAGCGAATATAAAGAAGTGTGTACAGCATGTTTAAACATGCCGAAAAAAAAAATTATCGCAAACATTGCCTTTGTTTATAAAAATAAAAAACCATACAAACTAAGCAGCGATAGTTACAGTTATTTAAGTCAAAATAGCAGTTGAAGGATTTACAGGGCTTCATGTTTATACCATATGAATTGCTCAGCAGTAATATAATTTTTTTACACATTTGCAGATTTCGAACTATGGGTGAACGCAGATGTGAGAAGAAACGTGCCATCCTGCTGTCGCTTCATGTTTGAATTTTTTGCGCGTGGAAGAAGAACTAGATACGACGTGTACAGTAAAAGGTGCGAGAAACCTGGGGTGCACTGGATTCCATACGGCAGCAACAGCAGCAGCAGCAGCAACAGCAGCCGCAGCTAGAGCCACGTTCCGAGACACAACAATTATCTTTGTGTTTCGTTGCCGGCAGATGTAACTGTATTCTATACTAAATATTATGATAAATTTAAGTCAACGTGTTCTTTTTGTGTTCTGAAAAATGCCCTACAACGTTTCCATGAACCACAACTACAACAGTTGCAGTGTTTAAAATTACAGAGAGACTACAGTAAGTCTATCAACGATTTCAGAGGCTGGTAGCTCTGTATACACTGATTCATAAATAAAATTCAGCGGATGGCGCCGCACTGAAATTGACGGTAACCTGACGCGGTAGCCGCATCATTTGAGTTCATATTCGTTGTAGAAATAAATGCCAGCACTGCAACCAAAATTCGTGTTTCACAAAAATTAGCGTCTAATTGATAAATCCACCCGAGAACAGGCGTGGGTATGTGCTTGAATATTTGCTTTCTACGCAGTTTGCTTGAATTTGATTTCTGCTGGAACCTCAACATTTATTCTTTGCATTCGTTGGATCAACGCTGCCGATGTTAGGCTATTTTTGACGCTTATAATTAAAATTGCCCATGACTGTTCTCACGATTCCTGGGTAGATATAAACTGTCGATCGTCTGTACCGCACACCCACATACCTATGGCACATACTCTCCACCGTGTATGTGCCACACATCTGGCGGAGAGGATTTGACTACGTACGCGTCGAGATATTCACATTGCTGATGTCATGGCCAGCGCTTCCCATTCGTCAAATCATTTTGCCCTTTTACACAAATTTTCGTTTACCCCAAGTTAACTCGGTAATCTCGAGAGAACAAGTACGTCGGCATCCAGATAGATAGATAGATAGATAGATAGATAGATAGATAGATAGATAGATAGATAGATAGATAGATAGATAGATAGATAGATAGATAGATAGATAGATAGATAGATAGATAGATAGATAGATAGATAGATAGATAGATAGATAGATAGATAGATAGATAGATAGATAGATAGATAGATAGATAGATAGATAGATAGATAGATAGATAGATAGATAGATAGATAGATAGATAGATAGATAGATAGATAGATAGATAGATAGATAGATAGATAGATAGATAGATAGATAGATAGATAGATACCCTTAAAGTCGCCGAAGTTCGCTAAGAAATGCTTCGCCCTAAAAATGCTGGTTGGTCAAAATATCAAAATATATCACCTACAGATTTCGTCATGATAATACCGCAGCTTTCCCACGTAAAACTCCAATTCCAATTATTTATTCCTGCGCTGTCATTGGTGTAGTATGATCTCGCAGAAACAATCAGCAGTATTGATGAACTGAGCTCGACTACGTGTCAAATATTTTCGCTCGGTACGTCAGTAAACTTCTTTGGAAAAAGCAATTAGGGTGATTCTTTTTTTTTTCAACTGTTTTCACGTCAAATTAACGAAACGACCCAGCGGCTGAAATGCATGTTAAACTTGTTGGCTGAGTGGAGAATCTGAGTGCATTTAGCATAATAGCCGCCAAATATTACCAGTTGACCTAATGTCCTCATCCCTTACACCGACGAATTCTACTTGATTAGGTAATACTCCTATTTAGGCCAATCACGTGTCACGACCATGGGCGTCCGAAATGAGTGAACAAAAATGTATGCCACCACACAGACGTAGAATGTTGCGGAACTCACCTGCAAAACGTCTTTACGCAAGACAAAAAATGCTCTGACAAACTCTTTATTACTACCAAATGATTAGTGTTTGCAACTGTTTCACAGATTTCAGTAGAGTTGAGAGCTGGCTTATATAGTTCGTCAGATATTAATCCAACATGTGGTGTAGTAGCGCAGCTTTGACGGAGACACAGAGGATAAGAAAACTTGTAGCGAGTTTCGTGTTCTCTTATTCTCTGTGTCCCTCCCTGTCGACGTTGCGCTGCTACAACGTGTGTTAAAATGATCTTTCACGGATACTAAATATCGCAACCGTGCTTTGGGAGGCTTTCGTGAACAGCTGCCTGTATATATGAGATAAACCCCTAACGCAATTGAAATGTTAACTGCAAAAAATATTAAACCAAATATTGCAAACATTCCGTAGTTTACACTACATAGTGTGGTTTTCAATATAAAATTCACAGTGTGGATTCTGCGATTATTCATTATTCTGGTTTTAAAATTGTGTTAGTGTTTTGAAATGCTTAAACAAATAACTGTAACATAAACTCCTCTGTCAGCTCAATGACACCACTGCGAATACGTGATATACCTTAACGTGGCCTGTTTCTTATTCTACACCACCTACAGCAAGCAAACAGACTTCTGCAATTTACAAATCATTTTAATTATGTATGCCGAATTCACTACTGCTAGATGTGGACGTTGTATCAAGCTCTTGTGCATTGTTGCAGTCCTCACAGTAGAAATTCTTGAAGTAGGTCATGGTTGTACAAACTTTAGCTTAACTTGGTAGTATTACATTTACTTTCCATTTGAGTCATCCTCATTCGATTTCTTGTTGTCTGGAGCTCTGATTCTTTAAGTTGAAAGTGAAACCTATTAAGCTTCAAGTTTCTAAAATGTTGCTTTCTTTTATTTGCTCAATAATACATACTTTATTACTATGACGTTGTTCATACTGAACTAAGTTTAAGATAGTATTTCGTGTGAAAAATTTTATTTGGTAACCACTGAAATTCTAGTGGTATTACCCACGCATGTAGAGTTATCACTTGAGATTCACACTTGCACTCCAAATTCAAATAGAAGAAATCTAGGGGTACTCAGGAAGCCAATCAAATTACCTTGATCATGGTATTGAGTTGAAGCCTATGGAAAATTTTCTCGAGAAATAAACTTTTGATTGATAGGTTGGCAAATACCAGTTGCATTGTTTTCAAGTACGCAGCCCCACTTGTCGTCTGCCTATAACTACCGGTGTTTCTTTACGTCAGTGGAAATACTAAACGTTATAGAGAATAAAAACACGGTACCCCTACTGAAACGTTCCGTAAGATGCGGAGATCTCACATACAGAATTATTGGAATATGGAAGACGTATGATGCGGACTCCGCATAAGACGTATGATGCGGACTCCGCATCTTATGGAAAGACGTATCATGCGGAAATTACTGAAATGTGTGCATGTTACGTCTGAATCTAGTGCAAAGCAATATAATGTGTAAATTAAAAAGACGTCCACATCTTGAGTACATGCAATACTGTGTACAAATCACAATATTTCTTAAATGTGCATGATGAGGGATTGAATCATCAGCATCTTACTAATTGTCGTGATGCAGAAGCAAAATTACCTTTTAAATAAAATACATTACAAAACTACTAAATTAACATGGTAGCGATCATAAATGGTGGTTACATTGCAACACATTAATGCAGTGTTCTATGCAAGACTTAAAGAACTTATAAAGTTATTATTATCAATAGAGAAGCATTATTATACACATCAGCCCTGCTACAATCAATATGTTTTTTTATTTGTCTGTATGCTCCAGCTGTGAATAGTGACATTGCAGTGTTGACGTACACAAATGAGGTGACTGCACCGCAATTTCACGAGCTCCACCTAAGCCACAGGATGGTGGCACAATGTAACAGCAATTTTAGAACGAAGTGTTTAAACATAAATAATAATCATGGCACTGTGAAAGTGTGGCGCTGTGTTTATCTCATGAATGCCTTGTGGAGATCGGCGAAATGCTGCTTGAGGCTCCGGCACCACTGTAAATTTCGAAGGTCACTGCGGTAGAACTTATGTGTCCTTCATAGGCACCTGGAAATGAAAATAATTGGCACAAATAATGTCAGAGACAAATGTTAGCACATTAGTTTACATGCACAAGAAATATAACACACAGAATGAAACTGAAAGTTTAAGGCACACAATCCTTCATGTTATGCATATGTGAATAATAGAAGGAATGAGTGTATAAATTAGTTCTGCCACATCAAAAAAACAGCATGCTTATCACAGTGAAAATAAATAGGTTGTAACGATTTTCAATGGTAGAAATAATCGATTAATATGTCCTTATGAAATTATGATTTAAACGCTTCCTGCACAGTAAAACTTTAGGAACAGCAATTGAAAGCTCTCAATGTTCATTTAATAGTGTGTGCATGTACATCTGCTTCCTTTATACTATACAGCTTGTGCACAAAATTGGCATCTTGAACAATTTCGAGAGTTAAACCTATGCAACTTATGAAGGTTAAAATCACCATGAAAGCAAGCAGGACCAGGCAGGTGCCATTAAAAATCTGTGCAAGCCAGATAACTATAACCGAACTGCACACATATAGGGGAGCAAGAGTAACAGAAATTCGGCTGCTGACCCGCATGTCGCGGTATCAAACCCCGGCTCCATTTCCGATGGAGGCAGAAATGCTGTAGGTACGTGTGCTCAGATTTGGGTGTACGTTAAAGAACCCCAAGTGGTCGAAGTTTCCAATGCCCTCCACTACGGCGTCTCTCATAATCATATAGTGGTTTTCGGACATGAAACCCCACATATAAATCAAGAATAACAGAAATAAACTGCCAACAGAAAAGTTGCGTGCACGTGCTATCTGTAAGTGCTTACACCTTACTACATACAGCATGCTCATTCCATTTTAAATACCGATATTGAAAATAACTGCTCTATTAGGAATGTAAAAGGTAAGGTAGAACTGAACGACTCTACAAAAAGTGACCCTATTATGACATCACGTTTTCTTATAACAAAATTGACTAAGACTCTCAAATATCATAATGCAAGAAAACATCTTCAAAAGAACAATCAAGTTTGAAGTCATATATTTTTATTATGGCTACTATGACTATAACCAAGAAATCGACCTCAACATGGCTAATGTTAGTTTTTAAAGCCTATGTTCACTAGACAACGAACTATACCACAAAAAGCACAGCGTTCAGGCAAAGAACCACACAAAAAAGAAAGCAGTCCTTTTTGTTATTACCTACAATGCCTTTAAAATGGTATTTTTACCTCTACTTTCCGCTTTTTATCTAAGTAACTGGTGTGAAACAAGTTAGCTGAAAATGCACTGTGCTTGGTGAAGCTTGCACTAAATTAGGCTCCACAAGCCTTGGAACAGTGAGACTACATGACTCTTAGGACTACTTTAGTTACTTGTGTTTTGTTTCTGAGCCTAAGCATAAAGACAAGGGCTTAACTCAATTGCTGCTAACAAACAAATGCTTTCGAAATTGCCCGAGCGTCAAAGGATGCTCAGCCATTTGTTGTTTTTTGCACTGGGCTATTCTACACCAAACATACAAACCATACTGCCTGGCGACCATCACAGATGTATAGTTTAAAAAATGATGGTAATTTACTCTTCTGAAAATAGTTATTTGCAGAAATGTTTTGAAGAGAAAAAAGTAGTGGTCACGTGGGTACCTTCAGAATTTCGCAGAATGTCGTGCGGGTGTTATTTGTGAGAAAAATTTCAAAGTAACGCTTTTTCTTGCCATATAAAATTTGATCTACATATTAAGTAAAGATGCTTCTTAAAGTATTTGAAGTCAAGTAACATTACTGCAATTTTTCTGCTACATAGGCTTTGAAGAATTCAGCCAAACTGTTTATCGTTTGCATTTCTTGTATGGCAATAGTGCATTTTGTATGAATATTTGAGCCACAAATACTCACTGCACAGAAGTTATATTTTACGAAAAAAAATAATGTTAGGTCCAGATAACAAATATCACTATATAATCGTTTTTGTCCACATTGAGATGCAATTTGAGCTGTGTGTTTGTCTAATTGAAAATTACTTTTATATGTAAGATGAAAGCAAATAAACAGTTCTTGTTACATGGCAAGTGTTATCATTACAATTTTTGTTTAAATGAGGAAAATGATTTTTGAAGTCTCCTATTGAGGGCCATGGGGAACTTCGGAAGGGAAGCTGTCGTACATCAAATGCAGAAAACAGCCATCATAAGAAAACTTCAAAAATTCATTTCTACTTTAAGACAAAGTGTAATCATATAACTTGCCATATAAAGAGAACTGCTTCCTTGCTTTTGATGTGGCGAAAAAATTGCACTAATATTACTGAGCTTCATGCAGTACACACAATCACCTTTACTTAATACCATGACTGAATTTGGTGTAGAAGAGGCAGTATTTTTGAAACACTTTTTACTCTTTACAAACAACACCTAGACGACATCCTGGGAAGTCCAGAAGGCACCAACGTGGCCTAATATTTTGTTCTCTGCGATATACTTTAGCATTTTGCTGTTTTCAAAAAAATACAGTAAACGAGCACAAATTTTTTTTTTCAAAACACATTTAGGACGGTGGGCAAAATGGCTGGGATGTTTGATGCGTAATTGCCTCACTGCCAGCATTTATTCTTCCGAAGCTCAAGCTATCACCTCTCTGTTACTGTCTCCCTCACATACAATGCCTGCATAGGAAAGAAAAAGAAAGGCAGGTCCGACAAAGTTCACAAGGCAAGATATTTTCATGTTGGATAAATTCATTACCATAAACAGCAGCAAAATAACATTCATTTTGAGTAGTCCAAGACACAATCTATATACCAGCATACTAAGAGCCAAGCACAAACTTTTCAATTGAACATGTGTGGTGATAGACAGGAAGCACTTATTGCAAGACTGATCAGTCTGTAATTAACTAAATGAAGTACAATGCACTGTTCAATCCAACACCACATAGGCATCTTTGCTATAGCAAGGCCATGTGTCATTGATTCATGCACTAGATGGGACAATGCAAATGTAACAAAAAGGTGAAGAAAACAAGGGAAAAAAAAGAAGAAAGAGGGGATGCAAAGTAGGAGCAGTGTAGCACTACATTTACTTTGCATTCCCCTTTTCTTTCTTCTTTTTTCTTCTTTTCTATCATTTATCTTTTTTTTTTGCTTCCCTTACCCCCAACCTCCGACAGGAGAACACTTTGTATCAGCGCAACCTAACTTGAAAGAAGCAAGGGCTGCACTCTTCTGCGTTATAGGTTTTTTTTTTCAGACAAACATTTCCAACAGGCACACACGCCTATACCAAAAGATGATGTCATTACGGACCCCAATTAAACTAACACGCCAAGGATGACAAGGTGAGTTCTAAAAAATAGGTCCTCCTATCGCAACATCGGCCAGCCTGTCTGAAGCACTTCTACTGTTCACCCTGGTTACCCCACTAGATGTTTCCATCTGTCGACTCACATCTTCATTTTGGATAACACTAAGACGAGCTTACATTGATGAATACGCACGAAAGTTTAGTGATGTATCATGTATCAGATAAGCAACTCTGTTAAAAAATTATTGATAGCTTGCTTCCAGGCTTTTTATACTTTAGCCTGAAACTTCGTAATGTCTTCTATGCACATGAACCAGATTGACAACGTAATGCACAACATGCTTAAGAATACTGCGAGAAACAAGATAACGACAAAACAACAAGCCACCCAAAATTTTCGCTGTACATGTTTATAAAATGTTCATGTACCCCAAACGAGGTGCTTATGATACAAGCCGAAAAAACCTACAAGTAGGGCCTTGGAGTCTTCTGGAAGTAGACGAGTTGCATTTTTCTTTAGATGGCTTTACACCCATAAGTGAGGAACAAAACTCCTGTATAATGAAGAATGTTGGCAGCTATCATTTATAGAAAAATCTAATGCATCTAATCTTCCCCGACACATCTGTACATTTAGAGAGTTGACATAGCTTCTGTGATTGTGGCAGTAACTCCAACAGAACCAGTGCGAAAATTGGCACTACTTGGCTAGACAAATGTCCAAACATGCCTGCCCGACTCCCTCTAGCCATCCTGGCTGAATCTGACACATGATTTCTTAACTGCTGGCTGGACAAAAACAAACACAGCGACAAAACAAACACTCACAATACACAGCGTGAAGTTCCTCTGGAGTGGTCAACTTCATCTTCTGCGATGAAAGAGCAGCACAGTGTACTGATAAGGCACTCGTTGCAATGGTTTTCAATGCCACACAGTGACTTTGCTGTTCCTGTCGAAGAGTGCTTCGGGAGCTTGGAGGGTGCTTGCTCTTTTCTGGGGGCTGCGGCCGCTCCTCCTTTTCTGCTCAAGGTCAACCTGCGTAAAGTTGTAGACGAGGCTTTAAGAGTTGTATATAATGATATACAAATTTTCGCTGAACACACATTTCCTCGTGGCACACTGAGGAATTTCTTATAAAACTTAAGGCCTCGCATATGCAAACATTTACAATCGATCCGAAGATGCACTCGACTCTAAAGAAGCAAGTTTGTTATGTAGTGTATATAAAGAAAGGTCATTCAGCACAACCACAACTACAGTTGCACACGAAAACGACATTTTACACGATCCTGTTTATTTACATGGTCCATTTTATTTTATTTACACGGTCCATTTTACACGGTCCTGTTTTACACGATCTGGTCTGCATGAACTCTTGAACCGGGCACCATATAGGTTGAAAGACACACACAGACTTTGAGACAAACCTAGTTTCCCGTGGAGCATCCTCTTGCACCCAAATCTGAGTACACGGGCCTACAACATTTCCACCTCCATCGGAAATGCAGCCGCCACAGCCGGGATTCGAACCCGCGACCTGCGGGTCAGCAGCCGAGTACCTTAGCCACTAGACCACCCTGGCGGGGCAGGAAAAAAAAGATAACTTGCCCTGTACAGGGACCGAGCCTGCGAACTTCGAATAACATGTCCGATGCTCTATCAACTGAGCTGCCATGGCGGCTATCCCTCTTCCATTTTGTACGGTATATATGTGCATTTATACATGGAAGAGTCAGTCAGCGCTGCCTGTTACCATTATGGCGAGTGTGGGACACCTTTTTTTTGCCTACTTGCAATTACATTACGATTGCAATTACGTTACGATTACTTCCAATATCCCTGTACTTCTTTGGCAGCATTATGCATCTGTCCGTTCTCAGAAAATCTGCTAGTCACAGGAGGAGGCAATAGTTCGCCCTCCCACCTAAATGCATGTACTTGAACACATGCACAACTGATCAAAAAAAAAACAAGTCACACATTGCTAAGATTACTGAGATTCACTGTTTCAGATTCATGAGTAAAGGAAAGAACTATAAATTTAAGGGTTTGTTGTCTTTGTTGAACACATTATAATGAGAACTAGCAGAAAATGATGCCAAACAAACTATAGGGGATGTTATCAAAAGTAACTTTAACAAAATTGTGAAAAGAAAAGTGAACAAAAACGTAACTTGGCAACGTTTTTTGACAATTGAATTGACATTACTTTTTATAACATCCCTTTATTTTACTGGGTAATGTTGTCGGGTAATTCTCATTATTAGAGTGGTGAGTAAGCTGACAAAGAATGTATATGGCATTGATACTTCTTTTGAACACCTAAAAGTTTGAGGAACTTAAAAGAGTGGAAGCTACTTTGAGTAGACCAGAATATTTAGTTGGAGCGAAAAAAAAAACGTACACACATTTTTACCAGGCTTTTTAACCTATTTTGAGACATAAAAGTGTATGCTGCCAGTAATGTTAAGTACCATTACTTTTGTCACACTATGCACTGTAGCAGGTGTAGTTAGAGTGGTGATAGTGAAGGATTAATCAAGCACGCCACCATCTGCGTTCACATCAATGGTCGCGTATTTTAAAAATAAACCTGGTGTATAGTAAAAAAGAATTTTAGAGCATTTATGATTTTATCCAAATCAAGTTTAACCGACTGGGTAAGCAAACCATTTGCATAAAATCAAAAGGCATAAAGTAATTCATGTATTTTAACTATGTGAACAATTTCAGCAATGCAGGGCAAAGTGACAACAGCTCTATTAAAAACCCCTCTCATTATAACATGCATGAAAAGCACCACACCAGAATATTTTATAGTGCATGTAATATCGAGACTACTAGACTGTCTATTGGCCTTTTAGAAGAAGAGTATCTCCTTCACATTCAAGGGGCAACCACTTAGCCTTTTCCTGAGCTTTTCTGTGAATATTTCCTGAATTTCAAATATCATTAGGATTGATTTAGAGTAAACAGATTTTGCTTATGCATTGAAACCTAGTTCTGTATGTAACTGCAATTATGGGTGCCAAACCATCCCCAATTAATTTTTAACATTTAACTTATTTTTTAACTTCAGCAGCACAACTAGCTATGGGTACCCAAAAAGTAGCTAGAAACAATACCTTTACCTCTTCGAGCCTTTTGGAAGTGTTCAGCTTCTCAGTGCTCACCTTACAACATTTTTTTTAAATACGTGTTTGTATGCCCACTGCTCTTGCTCTTTGTACAGTGAGGAGGAGCACATGGCAAGAAGAGACAAGAAAGAAGCATAGCGAAAAAAAGCGAAATAAGCGAGGACCTCTTTTGTATGGTACAATGTGTGTAACATTACTATTGCGACAACATATAGACAAATTATCACGGCTATGTATCCATTGTAGAGTCATACACAGCTGCAACACCACGACTAAATTTCAACCATGTGTTGGTTTAGGATCCCTTTATAGTGGCAAGCTAATGATATCTGCATTTGTTTGGCACACATTGAGATGCAGTGAAATGTGATATGGTAATCTCATTTAGAATGCACGTCATGTGGCTTCATTGTATATGTGGCCACAACTAACTCTGGTTGCAAAGCAATATGGCAGAGACTAAACAGACGTCACCGACCACTCCAATCTGAACTTGCCTTTGCTACTTGCCCATTATCATCCCAGCAAAAAATTAATAATTGAATCTGCTACAGATAAGTGCTAGCTTATGCTAAGGACCAAGTATGAAGGGTGTTTTGTCATTATTGAGATCAGTTATTTGTTCAAGAACACTTGCTGTCAAACACAAATACATTGCTGTCGAAGCATCAAGACTCAAATATAAAGCAAAAAGAAGTGTCTCTTTAAAAATTACAGGCCACAAGGCAAGATAAATATTTGATATACTTGGGATGTAAGGCACGCACAATAGGTGCTGCCATATTATACTTTTCCTTGTGTTGACACCTGCTTGCTTTACTCACCCAACACATCTGCAAAGATGCCGTGAAAACACCAAGGAGCTGATGCAGCAAGGTTGAACACATGTCCAGGGATTCCACCATTCCTAAGCAGCCCTACAGCCTCCACAGTCCTGCAACCATTTGTAAGATAAATATAGTTCTACCCAAAGTTCTTGGTTTACAGACACACATGCAAGACTCATAACCACTCTATAGGAAGTTTGCATGATAATGCGCTGGGTAGCAAAACGGATGCCAATATCAAGTATCCCGGCCTGCCGCTTCTTTCTTTCCGTTCTTAATTAATCAATCCATGGTTATTAAATGTTCCCCCAATGTGAAGTGTACTGGCAGTCCGGTGAAGAATTGCAATGTATTTAGAACACAGTCCAATTCATGGCAAGTAAGCATGCAATAGCGTTTTGTCAGCTCTTCGAGAAAAGAGCATGAAGTTTAGCTAAAACCCATGTTTTTTATAAACACCATTCAATTTGATATAAAAGTTGTGAGCATTATGTAAAGGAACACGGATTCATGTTTAATCAGTGATTTCTTATAATGTACTGATATGAATGCAACTAACTGAATATGAAACGATAAATTTTGCTCGAGAATTTAGAGTTATGAACACTATCGCACTTGCCTGCTGCATCTTGCCCAAAACAGCGGCAAGATAGGCTAGTTTGTGTAGGTGAGTAGTAATGAGCAGTGCAAAGTAACAACAAGAAACACCCGTATCAACAGTATGGGGCAAGCACAGACTGCCAACTGTATAATTTATTACACAAAAGTTCGCCTGAATATCAGTCAGACAACTTGTGCAAATGAAGGTCCAGTTGGGCATGAACAAGTTACGAAATCAACAATGCCTGCTTTCACTAACAGGACCCTCATTCACATAAAGTATGCAGCGATAGGCCCCTACCGAGGTACGTCACAGCATAATGTCACTGGCACATGTAAAAGGTGTGGCTGGAAAAACACTCCCGCTGGTGGCTCAGCCCTGTACAGTCGTGCGGTGTTTGGGGCAAGTTTTAATTTTTCAAAGCTCACACTTCACGTTACAATGTCGACATTAGCTGTAGTATGTATCAGCAAACATCCAGCTGTGTGGTAAACTGTGTGGTAAAATATTTGCCACGCTGTCTGTTTATCTTGAAGAAGTGAACACACGTGGTGGCCTGTGCGAGCAACAGTGGCATAGTCTTCAAAAATGTGCACTGTTGATTTCGGCATGTAGTGTGCATTGAAAGGTATTGAGAATATCGGTTCAACTGAGAATACTGAGTGTGGTGTGTGCAGTGTCAATAACAATGTGTCTTGTTTGCGAAGACTAGCACTCATGGCAGGGACCGGTCGATGAAAAAACTTGATTCGACATTTTAGTCAAGGTAAATATGCACTTGACGTGACCATCTGCGAGTGGGTACATCTCGGTGTTTGCGCTGTGGGCAGAAAAAATTGCAACTTCACCGCGCTGGAAGATACCATTTGCTGAAGCTGCATGTATGAATCGCCCCGACGAGTACGCAAGCTCAATAAAGGTATAACTCGTTTCATCGAAGGCCTCATATTTCTTCATATAATAAGCAGAGATTCTTGTTTCACATATACTCAGTACCTTTACCGCTCGATATTCATGAAGTGACAATGCAAACAACAAGTTTGTGTGTTAGGTCCTAAGGGAGCAATGTAAATATGCAAATAACTTGTAGGTGTCAGATGCAGCAATGTAACTGCACAAAAGAATACGTATATATTAGGCTACAGGTTTAGAATCGCATACATCTCAGTGGTCTATCAGGAACGTCACAAACAACTTCCTTGCCAACCAGCCCTTGCACAGAGGGAGGGAATGGCTGGCACGGTGCTCGAAGTGACGTCACACTATTTCCAAACATAGAGAGGTTTCTTACTTACAACATTTTGCACAATATATTTTTTAGATGCAAGACTGTACTCATCCACATTGATCATACTGATGTCTTTTGTTGTTACTTTGTGCTGTGAGTTACTAGGCATTTAGTCACCATGATCTTTAAAAGCTAATTTCAGTGTTCTCTCTCATATTGCTGACAACTGTGTTGTTGCATAAATTGGGCAAAAAAGCAACACAGAAAGGCTGTCACAATAAATACACCAACATGGGTATTCTCCTGCAAACAAAAGTCGGCACTGGTCCTGTCATTACCCGTCTTCCTTCTCTCTTTGCCTTGTTTGTGCTGAAACAGCCAAACACCTGATGAGTTAGATGAGAAATATTAACGCATCAAAACTATAAGTGCTTGCATCAGCAACTACACAACAGCGTAATACCCGCACCCCTGCCACACAGCAGTGAAACATATTTTGAATATGCTGGCAGTGTATTATTTTATAAATAGCAACTCTGGCAGATTACAAAATCTCACATTGTGCATGCAAGTTTTCTTCAAAGTCAGGCGTACAATGTAGGTGCTGGCCGGTACATTATTAGTTACAAGCAAAGGCGTCTTGCAGGTACACCTGCAGATTGCACGAACACCTCTCTCTCTACACTAGGCACACACATTATATCTTTCAACAAGCACACGCCACTGTTTAGGGGCATAATAACGCTCTACCGTGAACGTATGCTAATCAACCCACTTAGGCGGTTGGCTAGGTGAATCGAGCCAAGTTACAAATTGTATCGCCCGCGAACGTAAACAAAATGCTGCTTTGCATCAAATGGCACTGCAGGCTTCGTTTAATCAACAACGTAGCAAGCACCGTGTGCGTCTTCCTCACTGCATTGCACATATGAAAAAATCGATCACCATACACATGCACGTTGCCGCAGTTGTCTCGAATTAGCTCCAGTAAGGCCGCGCCGACGCGCCATGGCTCTGCTGGCGTTAGCGTTGTCAAAGCGAATCGGCAACCGCACTCGCAAAGGCGCGTAAGGTTGCCGTTTCGCGACGCCTGGTTCGAGTGCAGCAACACACACTTGCACTGAGTGGCATACTTGGTCTACATAAAAAAGTGTCCCCCTTACCTTTAGTTTCTTTCACACTGTCCTGAGGGAAGCGACCACAGGCGTCAGCCGTCACCTCGGAGTCCTTCGAGCGCCCGCCCAACCCGCCGATTCCTTGGACGACTCGCACTTGATCCGCACTCGAACAACCGCGGGAATAGGGCGCAATCTTAGCACATCACACGAACGAGGAACGGCGCTTCCTTGCGTAAATTTAACATTTCATGCTCTCGTGTGTAGCAGCGCGAACACATGAGAGAGCATGCCCACGGAGACAAAGACAAACAACATGTGGCTTTAGCTGTGAATGGATTTGGCTTGGATATCTGTGTGAGGAAAATAAAAAAAAAACATCTGTCGCTGCTATAAACTGAAAAAAAATGTATGTTATCTGGCAAAATAACTTTAAAAGTGATAAACGGTTATTCAAAAAAGAAGTTACAACTTATGAATATTTTTGCAGGTCTTTGTTTTGTTTTTGTTCTAGCAGACGACAGCCTCCTACTGCTTCTACGACAGACGTAGCGCGGTTTCACGTTCGGTGCGTGTCGCCGACGCAAAGCTCTACAGTAGTGATATCAGAGTTATCAATTCTCAATGAATCATAGGATGGCTACAAAGCAGTAACATTTTGACATAGTGCAGTACGCAATCTTTCAAGGTATGACATTTCTTTGCTCTGAAGCAAATCGAAGCAAGCCGGCCGGCGCAATCAGCTGATGTCGCCACTACGCGAGGCATGGTCGTGCGCAATAGCGTCGCACCCCGCGCTCGATTTCTCATCAAGCGATAGAGCTACTAAGTGGAATACAGCTAGATGCAGGGATTAATGGCGTATCACTCTGATTCCCTGTGGTGGCCGACTCAATCGCAAGAGAGCCCCGGGAAACAACCTTCGACTGCTCAAGCTTGTGTGTGGGTGTAAAAATACTTGTGTTCATCCGTGGCGGGGCAGCAATCTATAGTTGAAAGACATGCGAAAAGCATGTGACGTATATACAATCACAAAACATATGCACACAACAATAGATACGATCGCATATCGTACATAAATATGCCAACACATAGCGTGTGAAAAGCAAATTTATATACATAACTTAAACTAAATGCACTCCTAAGCGCGATTGGCTTAGCAAGTTAACGCACGCAGTTCACGTGCGCGACACAACTGAGTGGCGCAGGTTCGCGTCCCGCCAAATCTAAGGTTTTTTTGTTTTTTTTTCAACGTTTTTATTGTACTGCTATCTTTTTTAATGCCTTAGGTTATAAAACAAAATAAAAGCAATATTGCGTTCAAGTACGTATGCGAGACTGTGTTTTTTGCACAACAGTTATTAGTATTTTTATTTTCATTATTAATTTTTATATTTATTCATAATATAACAAAATAGGACTAAGGGGAACATTGGTTCTGCTTGATTGTGAAGGGACTTGAGAACTGAGAAAACTCAAACCAAAAAGTTTATTTGCGAAAAAACTGAGCATTTCACAGCCGGACCAGTTTCTTCAAGGGTAGGCCCTAGGTATGCGCGAGACTTGCTATATGACTCATCTCAAGCTGTGGCAGTTGAGGGAAGGCAATATCACCGAGAAGCAGTTCCAAAATATATTTTGGTTGATGTTTTTTGATTCCTCCAAAATAAGGGCTGCACAATTGTGATCGAGCCAAACCAAGAATTGCGGGCACGAAGTCATGAGACAGAAAATGAATAATGTTGATTGTTTGAAAAATTGCCCTTAATAAAAGGAAGAGTTATGGAGTGCTACGTAGCTAAACCCGCAGTAGGAATTTTATATATACATATAGATAGTTTAAAATGGACAAAGTTGCACACACAGACATTGGTTAAATTTCTTTGCAGCACAGTTGAAGCATCTATGTAGAACTGAAGCATGAAGAGAAGCTCATGCGTCCTCACTTTATTGCGCTTTACATAGCTTGTATGCGTCCATGCTGCCATGATATGATATATTTTAAAGCATTTGTTTAACCTATAATCTTCTTATTCATTAAAGCTGGCCCATAAGTTGTGTCTTATGTAGCACTACAATTGAAGCGTAATCTGCATGGTGGTCTGAAACAATGCTTTTGAAGATCTCAAAACAACCCAGCTCTATACACGACCATCCGTGCATCAATGATAAGCACCATTATGTGTCCGTACATATCAGTTGTGCTCTCATACTTAATTATTTTTCTGACCACTCCCTCTGCCCATACATCGTTTCTGTCGTGAAGCTGTGGCAAGTTGTGTACAGCTGTATTTATATTGTAGGAGCACATACTATCAATAAAAAATTATTTTAGGCTACATGCAATTAGTTTTCATAGATTTTCATTTCTTTTGTCGGTTCTCAGGAGAGCTAAGCTCATGGTCGATATTTTAAAATGACATTTCTCTTTGCCAATGTTAATGAGAACAGTTTCATTAATATTGACAAGTTCATTCACATTGAATTTAGTTCTCAATATTATTGTTTCTACCAAAAAACGAGCCCTTGAAGTTATGCTTTTTTTGCTTGATTTGTTTTCGTGTGACAGCATGCAAGTAAAATGACAGTTATTGTCATTCCTTGTGAATGACATTTTCCGTGTGACAGACTTTAGCACCTGCATGGTCATCTGCAGAAGTTGTATTCATTCTGGAAAAGGGCGAACAGCGGTGACTGACAACACAGACTAGCCTGCGTTATTCTTTTGTACTATATATGTCAGAGTGCATTCATTTAAAACTTTATAGAGCTCGGATTTCCTGCTTAAAATGTGACAACTGTAGAGTTTCCACATTTTTGCAACAATCCACATGCCTTTCATACACTATTGCACATTTTCGTGAGCACCTTACAAAATCTGTATATTTCCGTAAGACCTTACATTCTGCATTTTCCTTATGAAAGCTTCTGTACACTCCATACACTTTCCTTATCCTTCCATATCTTCCATCATGAACTCTCCGTATGCTCCATAAGTTTTCTTATCTTTCCTTATCCTTCCATATACTCCATAAAAAGCTTTCCATATATACCATACATTTTCCTTATCTTTCCGTATACTCCATAAAAATCTTTCCGTATACGCCATACAATTTCCTTATCCTTCCTTATACTCCATAAGAAGTCTTCCGTAAATGCCATACAACTTCCATATATTTCCATAAAGCTCCATATTTTTTCCGTATGTAGCATAAGGAAATGTTACGGAGTCCATATATTTTCCGTAAGATTTCATACGGAACGTTTCAGTAGGGACTACAAGGAAAGCAATTAAAAGCTGACTTATGATAATGAACAAGCCAGCTCCTTGCGCAACGCCATCTAAGACCATACAAATAAAGAAACGCGAATGATGAAGCACATAATACAAGCCGTAAACGCTTGTCTGTAAAGCATGTCCTCCGAGATGAACAATCTGGATACTAGCTGTCTTTCAGGCCATAACGTTCTCAGAAGAAGTGTTTTACATTGCGAGAAGATGGCAGCACTCCACAGGCTGGCTAGCTTGAAAGCGGAAGGGGCCGCCGTATCTTGAACAAGGCGCGCTGTCTCTTCTACCGGCAAGATTCGGCAATCTTGATTGTAGGCAGGAGGCGCGGCGCTATCTGCATCATTCCGTGTCTAGCCCCGATAAGCGCTCGCATGATGGAGTCGAAGAATGCCTTTTTAAAAGACGATAGCCTTTCTTGGGGACCTTCGACGCAAAAATTTTGGTCTGTCTGTCTGTCTGCCTGTCTGTCTCTCTGTCTGTCTCTCTGTCTGTCTCTCTGTCTGTCTGTATTGTCTGTTTGTCTGCTCTAACCAGCATCGGGTACTTGAAACGGCCGACCCCATCCGCAGCGTCCACCAATGTTGCTCAAGGTTGAGCGTTCATGCTTGTGCAATTGTCAGTTAAAAAGCAATTATTGCGCATGTCTGGGGCACCATAACAACACGAATATATTCTGCATATGCATCTGTTAGTAGAAAACGCATACATAAGTAATTTTAAGGACCGTAGCGCTTATCACGCTGCGCTTACCATGCAATGCTTGCACGGAACGGGGAGTGTTTCCAACGCTTTGTTAAGGCGAGATCGTGGTGGCACCTACCCGTCGCCTCGCGTTCTACACCTTATCACCTCTGAGACGGGCACGCACGACCACGCGCTTTGTTTTCCAAAAGAAACTGCCAGATGGCGCTCATATCTCACGTGTGACGTGACTTCATGCGCTAGTTCGCCTCTGCTGCACGCTCGAGGCACTCAAACGCAGTGCCTCCGGAATACCATTCACCGATTTTCTTGCGCAGAACACCAAATAAATGTCTTGTTCACTCTCTCTACACGCAAGACTATCATCTTTCGACGACATTTGCAGATTACATGCATATACGGAGCCAATTGTTTACACTTAATTTCCCTTTCTTTTCCAACAACAATGCCGCCCCAGGACTTCCAAAGAAACGTCGACTATTTCTCTGTTCCCTTAAAACCGGCATCCGCCATCTGTGGAGGGTATTACAAGCAAGTTCTACAGCGAAATCTGTTAAAGGATCACAAAGGCTGCCAGTGTGCGTAACCACTCCCCATCAGAAAAAAACGAATGGTGGGCATGGTGTAAACCACCACCCACCATTATAGTGGATTAATGTAGTGGGTGAATGGTGGGAAACGCCCACCATGGCGCATGGTGGGTATGGTGGGTGCTGCAGTGCCGGAACGCGTGAGCGCGAAATGACGTCAGAATTACCGTGACGAGCTGCCAGAAAAATTAAGAAAGAATTCTATAAAAACGGTATGAAAAAATCCGTCCCTTAAAAAAAAACAAAGTGCCATGGAGGATCGAACGTGCAACCTGCGGATTCCCATTCGAAGACAATAACCACTGCGCCATACCAACATAACGGTGATTGTGCGTTAAACACTTAGTTGGCATACAAACTCACGGTTCAACTTGAGTTATGTTTGTCGTGTACACAACATAGACAAGATCTACACCTGCTACTAAAAATTGCACATTTATTAAACACAAGCAACTGCGGCCTGTAACGATTGCCACTGTGTTAATGGCACTAGTGCTATATTTTTTTTACAATTCACAACTTCAAGAAAAAAAATCAAGTGGGCTGGGGAGCAGCAACAGTTTACCGGTGGGGTCTGCTAAGTTTAATATCCGTTTCACGCTCGTTCTAAAGGGCGACATCTGCTCACGCTTTATGACGCCTCTAGGCTCATTCCATAGGTACGCCCGCCTAATTTATTTGATTGAGTATTGGGATGCTTTTCGCGCAATGTAGAGGGCGGTCGTGCCAGCGCAATGCTGTAGCTCTTTCGCTAAAGCAACAACTACATAATGGCTTGGCCAAAACGAATGCAGTGTGCCGGAAACATTACGCTATCATATTGGTCACCAAGCATACGAATTGCCACGTCTGAGTTCTTGTACAAAATCTAGAGAAATGCCGGTGAGTGCGACCAGCGGCTGTCGGTGAGAAGACACGTTCTCTGGGAGTGCTTTAATCGCGTCGCATCGATGTTTGTTGCTTCTTGAGCGGACATCATACACAATGAAAAATGCTTCATTTAGATTAATTGACGCCAAGGCTGCGCTGTATTGTCATACCTAATCGTCGAAATCGTGTATTCTAAAACCAGGAAGCACGAATAACACAATTGTACGGGCTCGGTACTAGGCCTAACCTTTGGTGGAAATCATGATGGTAGAACATGTAGTGTACAGATCCCAGCTTGGTACACTATATAAATTGCCTGCCATTATAAGCCCACCCATCATCTGCTCACGGCTTCCCAGCATTATCGCGACGGTGGCCAGAGCTTCTCAGCTTGGTACACCATGTGGCCCACCATAGCAAGCAGCACCCATCATCTGCTTAGTGCTTCCCAGCATTATCGCAATGGTGGGAAGAGTTTCTCAGCTTGGTACACCATGTAGCCCACCATAATAAGTACCACCCACCATATGCTTAGGGCTTCCCAGCATTATCGCAATGGTGGGTAGAGTGTCCCATTATTGCCCACTATCTAGCTTCTGCTTTCCACCATCATTTCCACTTTGCCCATCATCTGTACACCATTCCACCCAGTATGTCCCGCCTTATCCACCATATTTTCCACTATGTCCCATCATATCTATCATAATTTCCACCATGCCCACTATTATTTCCACTACGCCCACCATGTTTTCCAGTATCCACCATGGCATTTTTTCCGATAGGGCTAGCTATCACGCTAAATAATAGAAAACTTCGTGTATAAAATGTATACGATAGAGCCCGAACTAGTGTTCCATGTGTGCCATACCATTGTTTTACCACTGGGCCAAGCCTTTGTTGAAACTTAAGTTTGAACTGGTGTCGGCAAAGAAATCGCGGGAATGAAAGTACTAACGCGTTTTAGAACAATCAATGAAAAGTCAGGCATCGCACAATGTCAATAGGGTCAACGAATGCGCAAGCGCCATTACGAAAACTTCAGGCGTAATTCATCATGGTCATCAGCCACAGCAAAAAAATAAAATAAAAGGGCAACAAAATTTCTTGCAAATGTGTGACGGGTACCAGGCTTCTCTGAAAAATGTCTAAAGATGCTACAGTGAATTATTCAATATTTTTCAACTGATCAACTAAATTTGAAGCTACGACATCCTGGCCACTGCCCCAGAGTGAGTATGTGCCATACTTTGTTAGGCCCAAAGAAAAGAAAAGAAAAATGCCTGTCTACTACACAAAAAATACGATGATATATGGGGTAGTGGGTACCATACAAGTGCGGTAGTAGCAGCTACCTAAATAATGTTTCAAAAAACCACAGAATATCCATGGAGTGAATGATGATTGGTGGGATGAAGCGTTGGTCAGTCCGTCCGTGCTATCGTCCGCTCATTTGTTCTTGCTAACGTCCGTGTGTCCGTCCATCCGCGTGACCATTGGTGCATCCGTCCTTCCGTGCGTACCTCTATGCGTCCATCCGTACGTCCTACGCTATTCCAGCTTTTGCTGTGACTGCTTCAACTTCCGCGCAGGCCGGGCAATTTTTTGTATACAATGACACAATTCCGTAAGAAAGCACCATCTTACTGCGGTTATGGAAGTGTAGCAAAAACACTCGTGGGGACTTCTTCGCGCCAGATTTCTAGCTACATTGAGGAGCGCCGCACGCAAATACAGGCCCGAAGCTCTGTTTTCAAACCCGCGTGCAATTCTCAAAGAAAGATGTGCCGCTGTTCGCAGAGGAGTTGCCCATATCAACCAAATAAAATGTTATGTGAAGTAGCCGCTTACGTGAACCAGTGCTGATGTCCGAGGAGTACTCCACGAGCGGTTACATCCAAGCTGCGGTGTCGTTGGTCAAAAGAGCTTAAACATCACCCATGCTCAGGTTAGACGCGCACGGAGTATTGAACAAAGGATAGTCGCAGTGGGAAGCGTGAATGGCATTTCCTTGAAATGGTCCTCCATGAACTGTCTGGTGCCTCCGAAGTAAGCCTGATTTTGAGCCACCGAGGGTGCCTGGGCGCCAAATGCGGACACCATTCACAGCACCAGAAGGTCATTGGACTGAAGAGCGCACACAAGATATTCCCGACGTGGGGTAGGTGCGGTTACATGTTGACGTGTTTCATGGTCGAGGAAGCGTGGACGGCGTTCTGTTGCATCCACAACGTTGAAATCGCTGTAGCACAGTCGGCATCTGCCGTAGGACTTCGTTTATGACAACTGCTCTGTTGTAGAAGAAAGAGGCACAGACAGAAGACCCGCTAATTGGCGCGCTGTTCAATTATATCCTTCATCGTGTCCTTATCCTAGCTCGCAGTGCAGCCTAAAGGGCACGCCAGCTCTCCAGCGGCGCTGTCATATCTGCCCGGAATACTAAAACGTTATGCGTTTTCTATACGCATTGACAACCGATGCCTGTTCTAAAAGACCAGAAGAACCGACATTCGCTGGGAAGTCTCGCAGCAGAATGTTTCAGGAAAGAAAAAAGTAAAAATAAAGTAAAACACTGTTTTTTCGTGCTATACTGCGTTCGCTGATCGTGGCTGGTTGCGGCATGCTAGAAAATATTCGGTGCTCGGACCTATGTATCAAAGTTTCCGATTCATTGCCGCAAAAGTAGGCCACTCTCCGTGTTTGAAATGCCACTCCCCGTGTTTGAAATGCCACTCCACTTCTTCTTTCAAGACAATTCCATTGAGGAGTGCTGCCGTCTTCTGGCAAAATAAAACACTCCTTGAGAGTGCAGTATGGCCTCGAAGATAAGAAGGACCTAGATTGTTGATCTCGAAGCACACGCTTTACTGCTTAGTGTTGTAGGCTTACAATATCTGCGTGCTATTCGCGCTGTTTTTATTGTCATGGTCGTTGATGAAATTAGATAGGAGCTAGCTTCTTCCTCAATTTAAAATCGCAGATTTTACTGGCTTGTTTTGTAGTCCCGTGTTGTTATTCAGTGCAAAGAAGCCTTCACTATGACGTAAATAACACACATAGTTGTAATCAGAGGACCGGTAAATCGACGTTCTTAAAACCGGTACATATGACAGATAAATACCAGTCAATCAAAAATTTATTTCTGGAGGGAATTTTTGTTGATCTTCAGCCGTAAATCCTGATCTAGACAGCCTGACTGGATCCTTGAAGACTCGAAGGAACTCGAAAGATACTGTTGAATCCCTGAACAATTCCTGAATTAGACACTCCCCATACCAATGGACATCTATAAGGTTAGGATTATACCATGTGTTAGTAATAATGCAATATTTCGGGGACTTAGACGAGATGAGGTCCAGCACAGTAAGCTTCAGCCTTGGTTTTTGAGCGCAACGAAGTATAGTCTACTATTGGCAGAGACCCAGAGCTCAAGTGGTAAACTGCAGCGCACAGCCGCGGAATTGAGGTGGAACTGATTCGTGAGCTTCATCCTTGGTATGGGTCAGACATGAGTGGGTCGCGGCGCAGAGCTGCCAAGAAGTCTGGTCTAAAGCAGAAAAGAACTTGGACCTCCTCTCTACCCAGTATTTCTGCTGCGCACTTTCGTATCTATGCCGTACCACGGCAGCATTTTGAAGGTGGTCCATACCTACGCACCCCTTCTGCTGTTCAGTCCATGCATTGCAACCTCCGTGAGCATCGACGGTGGCCTCCCAGTTGTCGGCAACGTCTTGAAAGCCACGGAAGAGCGGGTGTTTAGGGGCCACTAGTGATGGCAGTAGGCTGCAGAAACTCTGAAGCATGTCGACGCCATGACGCCGATTGGTACGAAGGCTCTCCGAAGATGTAACAGAGCTTAGTGCGGTTTCTCGGTGGAATCGTTTCGTGGTCTTGCAATGCGGCGGCGGCCATCGCGCCTTCAATCGCCTGCAGACCTGGTAATGACGTTGAGAACAGGTCCGAGATCGATGCTGTCAAGACATTTACCACATCGAGGAGTCACATGGTGGTGAAAAAAAGCTGGGCGGCACATTCGGGCAAATTCTATCGACTGCCAATGGTGATGCCGGAGAAGTACTCCTCGAGCTGTCAAAACAAAGTGGAGTTGTCGTTGGCCTAAGAAGATTAAACAGCACCCTTCATCGACTTAGACACGCATCGAGTATTGAAAAAAGGATAGTCGCAATAAAGAAAGTGAACGAAATTTTCGGGAAACGGTAGTCTGGGAACTTTCCGGTGCCTCCGGAGTAAGCCTGGTCTTAATCCACCAAGGGGCTCTGGACACTAAATGCGGACAGCCTTCGAAGCACTAGGAGATCATTGGGTTCCAAGGGCATCCAAAAGACATTCCCGACGTGTGCTTGATGCAGTCGCACGTTGTCGGGTTTTATGGTCGATGAAGCACTGATGGCATTCCTCGAGTGTTGGTTCCACAACGTCAAACACATTGTAGCAGAGGTGGCATCTGCCGTAAGGCTTCGGTAACGATGGCGTCACTGTTGCAGAAGAATGAAGCACACACAAGGCCGTGCTCTTCATCTTGTACGCAGTGTAGCTCAATTCAAACGTTTTTTATTCATTCTCGTGGTGGTAGATGAGATTTAGCAGGAGTCGGCTTGTTCTATTTCAAAGCTTAGCCTTTTCTGGCTTGCTTCGTAGTTCCTCGTTTTTAATAACTGCGATTGAGCCTTCGCCCTGTCGTAAGTAACGCACGTAGTTATACTCAGTGGACAGGTGAGTCTGCGTTCCAAAAAAACGGTACATTTGACAGAAACCAGCCAACCAATGAAAAATTTGTTTATCGAGGAAATTTTCGATAGCCTTCGTGTTTGAATCGTGATCTAGGCAGTCTGAGTGGCTCTCTGAGTACTCCGAGATTTCCTGCATTAGGCCCTCACTGTAGAAATGAATATCTCCGGTTTGTATATGAAGTATTGCTTTTGATAACACAGCGCTTTTGGAAAGCGGTGCAAAAGGTAAAAAAAACAACAACAAAATGAGGTGAGAAAAGTCTTCGTCGAAACGATGGCACGGCCGCATATTGCGGCTAGACGCGGAATATGGCGGATCGCGTACGCCTCGTGTGTAAAATAAAGATGGCCGAATCAATGCCAGCAGAACAGGCAGCACGCCTCGTGCAAGATTACGCTGCCCCTTATCCTTTCAAGTAAGCATGTCTGCGGAGGGGCTGCCGTCTTTGGCCAATAGGTGACCCCTCCTTCCGCAAACATTATGGCCTTGAAGACTGCTAGCACCAGTGTAGATTTTGAAGCACAACCTTTACTGCTATGCGTTGTAGACTTGGAAATCCGGCAATGTTTTTCGCGGTTTGTCTTAATATGCATGGTGCGCTGTATTTATGCTGCTATTTTACTTGATCTGTCCTAATTTGTCTGTTCTTTCGCGGCTTTTTGTACGTTTGTTTGTTCTTTTATTCTCTCTAACGCTACGTCTACCCCTAATTTTAATAAATCAGAACACTCAAGTATTGTCTTGATTGTCCTGTGCTTTAGCTCTACAAAACAATGCACAGTAAAACTGCTGTGTGTTTATGAAGAATGCAATATCTAGCCAATGCGGGGTGTGATCTGCACAGAATAAATAAACAACGCAGCAAAGAAATGACAAACACTTCTGAATCAGCTTATTCAATTTCCTTCTGGACGAAGTAACGATATTCGAAAAATACTCCTAAAGTAAAACGCTAAAGGTCCCGTGAGCCTCCGTGAAAAACCAGTAAAAATTATAACGGAGTGGCCGTGCAGTCACTCTGGGTAACCAATGTGAAATCCTGGTAAAACGTACTCCGGTGCACCACGCCAACTATGAAGCGAGCTGGAATGGAAACTTGATTGGAGAGGTTTAGAATAAAAATTACTTCGAAAACGAAGGTTGCTAGGGGACGGGCATTTTATATCCGACTGCCAGAAAATTTCTTCTGCAGTGCACATTTCTTTCATCGCTTAAGAAATCCAAGAAACCTGAACACACAGACGCATTTGTTGTCCAGGAGGCTAATGATTAGCCTACCGCGAGTTAACAAAACACAAATTGCTTAAACGATGAGTAACGCAAGATCAGATGTGGATGGCGTTATTTGGCGTTATCATTTCAAATCGCAAAAACCTGATAAAAAATTGGTATATAAAAGAAGTGTGATAGAGTACGCAGGATTCGATCTTGGGGGAATGACAGCGCAAAAACTGCTTCGGTATCATGAGCTGTCGTGTGCTATAAAATCTGTGTTTTCTTGTACGTAACAAAAGCAAACACTGATTAAATCTTGATAGGAGGTAAAGGCAGCAGCCTAATATTCTGGATGCCTTCTCGGGTAACACAAGAAAACAGAGATTTCACAGAACATGGCAGCTTCAGAGAGCAAACAGTTTTTGTGCTCCCATTCCACCAAGATCGAATCTGGCGTTGCCTATCACACCGACAAAACATTTTTTTTCTTTTATATGGTTTTTGTGATTTCATAGGACAACATAGTAACCTCAGAGAGCCCCGTCTTCACCGAATCTAGCATTAGTCCTAGTTTAGACGATTCGTATTTGACAAGTCGTGGTTGGCTAATGAGTAGTCTCCGGGACAAGGAATGTCATCGGTGGTTTAAAGGGGCCCTGAAACACTCTTTTGGGTAACCATGCAAATAATCCACTGAAACAGCGTATTACCTCACAAATGCAACGCCGCGAAAATCCTAGCAATCCGTTCAGTACGAGCGGAGTCAGAAAGATTTGTCACACGCTGCAATCGCATTGTCCCTTCTCTCGTCCCGACGAAAGCTATAGAAGCTAAGCAGGGAGACATAGGACGGGCTGACAAAAAAAGTCACTCGCGCCACGTGACCTTGAGCATGCCTTTTTTCTTCTTTAAATACGTGACTTTTTCAGTGCGATCGCGCGTGCACGCATGGCCAAGTGACGGCCTCTCGCGGCGAACTCTGTACCAGCCAAGCGCGTCATGTTCAAATCAGCCAATGGCTCTGAGATGGGCTCAACACGAGGGATTTTCGGGCGTATTCTGTTATTTGTCGAGAGAAGAAGCAGCTATTTTTAGCTGATTTTTATACTTTCTTGGGAATTCCAGGCCGCGTGTTACGCTCTAATATATGGATCGCGTGTTCTCGGGAGCCTCTACTACCGATCGGCAGCGTTTTCTGACCATTCTCAAAAAGTGTTGCAGGGTCTCTTTGAGGTCTGTTGTTGTTGTTTTTTTACTCAAAAAGGAGAGGTATATTGTAGAAGAAAATCACCTCCAGTTGGACGTAAATATTTGTCTCCTAGCAACATCGTTATTCAGGGTAATTTTTATTCCGAACATCTTGTGACAAGCTTCTCTTCCGGCTAGCTATATAGAAATTTTGTTGCGCAGCTGGAGTACGTTTTACCGGCATGTGACTTCAAGTAACCAGATGGACTGCCTGGGCCCTCCGTTTTATTTTTCGCTGGTTTTTCACTGTGGCGTTTGATATGTCTAGCATTTCACCTTGGCAGTATTTTTTGAACATCGTTTTCACATCCAGACGGAAATTTAGTCAGCCGAATCAGATGCGTTTTTTTTATTTGTATGCTTGGCTGCTTATTTATTTTGCGCTTGCCACGGAACGCATCGGCCAGATGATGCAATTTTCATGAAAACACAGCAATCTTACAATGTATATTTTTCGTAGAGCTATAGCACTGGAAACTCAGGACAATACTTCAGTTGTCGAATTTATTTAAAATAAGCGGATATGTCGGGGTGAAGACCTAACATTTGAAATGAAAGACAACAACCAAATGTACAAAGCCTCGTGGAACAACGAGTTACATTACGACAGATCACGTGAAATCAACAGCGTGAATAAAACTGACCGTGTGAATAACGAAAATTGCGAAAAGCAATGCCGGAATTCTAAATCTTCACCGCAAGACGGTAAAGCTTGTGCTCCGAGATAAACATTCTTGGTGTTAGCCGTCTTTGGGGCCTTTATATTTTCAGAATAAAGTGTCTCTTACTGCCAGAAGCCGGCAGGACCCTGCAGGCAGGCTTGCTTGAAAGGGTAAGAGGCAGCGTTTTTCGAACGTGGCGCGCTGCCTGTACTAGCGACAGTGCTTCGGTTATCTTGATTGTACACACAAGGCGCACGAAATCCGCGTCAATCCGTGTCTAGCCACGAAAAGCAGCCGCGCAATCGTTCGATAACCACTTTTTCACCATGTTTTCCTGTTTTCGGTCCTTCTGCACCACTGTAGCGTGAGGACTTCACAACAAACGCCGATATTTTTGCTGTTGCCCTAAGAGAGAGAATAAAACGAGAGAAAGGTAGGGAGGTTAACCAAAAATTGGAGCATCCGGTTATCTACCCTGCACTAATGAAAGGAAAAATGGAGAACCAAGATGGGAAAGAAATCGAAGAACGAAAGCGACGCACGAAAAAAGAAAGTGAGCTGGGGTGTTTTTGCCTATTCAATAGTCCACTACCACGCAAAAAGTTCAATAAGGCCTTCACTGATTTTCTGTGCGTAGCAAGATTAT
Source organism: Rhipicephalus microplus (assembly GCF_043290135.1). Taxonomy (NCBI): domain Eukaryota; kingdom Metazoa; phylum Arthropoda; class Arachnida; order Ixodida; family Ixodidae; genus Rhipicephalus; species Rhipicephalus microplus. The sequence goes on along the minus strand of NC_134707.1, from coordinate 36,506,616 downwards.
TAAAGTTTCATCGGACCACAACGCTGCTAGAAAAAGCATTTTTTTTTGCCTACATGGCAGAGTTCATTAATCAATGACCACTTTCATGCGGTGATGGAAGAGTAGTAAAGCCACTAACGGTAAAGCTTAACAGATTTATTCGCGCTGTTGATTTCACGTGATCTGTCGTGAATTTTCTTGTTGTTTCGAGGCTTCTAGTACACTCGGTGTTCGTCTTTCTTCACAAACTCTAGGTCTTCACACATACAATTCTTCTTTCTTTTAGGAGTCAGACAACACAAGTATTGTCTTGAGTTTTTTGTGCTATAGCTATACGCAAAATATACACTGTAAGACTGTTGTGTTTTCATGCGAATCGCATCATCTAGCCAATGCGTGTGTTTAGAAAAAATGTTCAACCATTTCGAGTACTTCGTACTCAATTATGGGAGAGCACAGAGACGTCCCGCTAAAATATGCAAATGTAACAAGCCAATGCGAAGCATGATCACAAGAGAATATATAAACACCCAACGAGTTTAATGTGGGAACTTTTTCGGGTTACATAGTGCTCCAAGTGCCTTTTACAGTTACTAGTTGTCCTTTGTGAGCCTCCAACGGGAGGCAAAGTTCTTCGAAGGTTAAATAATCTATACTCGTTTCTGTGTGTTATTTCGTCGGGAACAACTATCCTTTGATATAGAGCAAACGTAGCATTTAGATAACATATCAAAGCTATTTCATCTTTAAGTGAGCACCATCAGAAAAGAGCATATTTCCCCCATGTTGGCAGTGGCAAAAACTGGCTTCACTACTGATGGCAAGACGTTGCGGGAGCTTGCACTCCAGCAATTTTTCTTTATTGCTCCTTGGAAGACTTCCACTCGACTGTCTTGTTATTTTTTGTGATGCAAGGTTTTGAGAGGATGAGATATTGCTTTTTCAAATACAAAGAATAATATCAATTTGCCGTTGATTCGCCCTGATTATTTACATAACCGTCAATGTGACATTGAGGCTTGCGAAACGTCAGGCACGTAGAAATGTTTTTCAATGTTTACATCCTTGAAACGTAGTATTCCTTCTCTTAAAATTGGTGGTAATTGATGGTGGTAACCGTTAACATTTCCATGCGTGGCTTCGCTACACTTCTGTCCACGCATGAAAGTGGCGTTTCTTAATAAACTCTGACGGTGTAGGCAAAAAGAATATACCTTATCTAGAAGCATTGAGAGGCGGCGCCGCTTCCCAGGGAACAGCGAACGAATTGACATTGGTTGGCAAGTCCCCAGACGACAACAGTGAAGAGAAACAAAAAAGAAGAAAATAGGGAGAAAGTGTCGATCAAAACGATCGTGCGGTCACTTATAGCGGCTACACGCCAAATGACGCGGATTACGTGCGCCTAGTGTATACAATCAAGATAGCCGAAGCACTGCCCAGGCAGCGCGCTACGTTCAAAAAACGCTGCTCCTTTTCCTTTCAAGCAAGCCTGCCTGCAGAGAGCTGCCTGCTGCTGGCAGTAGGAGACACTTCAATCCGAAAACATAAAGGCTTCAAAGACGGCTAGCATCGAGAGTGTAAATCTCGGAGCACAAGCTTTACCGCTATGCGTTGTAGACTTCGAATTACGGCGTTGCTCTTCACGATTTCCGTTATTCACACTGTCAGATTTATTCGCGCTGTTGATATTACATGATCTAACGTACCTGTTCTTGTTGTTTCGGGGCTCTTTGGTATTTGTCATTCTTTTGAAGCGCTAGGTCATCACCCAAATATGTCTGCCTACTTTGATAAATTAGACAACGCAGGGGTTGTCTCAAGGTTTCTGTGCTATAGCTCTACTAAAATTATACACAGTAAGACTGCAGTGCTTTCGGAAAAATTGCATCATCTAGCCAACGCTAGCGTGATCAGCCGAGAATATAAATACAGCGAAGCAGAAAAATGAAATATTACTTGTTATTCAGCTCACTAAATTTACATCTGAATGAAGTAACGATGTTCGCAAGATACTCCCAAGTAAACGCTTAAGATCCCGAAAGCCTCTCTGAAAAACCAGCAAAAAATACAACAGAGGGGCCACGCAGTCACCCAATTATCTGAAGTCAAATCCCGGAAAAAGATACTTTGGCTGGGCCACGCGTTTTCTTCACTGTGCCGCAATAGAAACTTAGCTCGAGAGGTGCGGATTAAAAGTTTTTTCGACCAGAAAGGTTGTTAGAGAACAGACATTTCACTTTCAACAGGCAGTAATTTCTCCTTCAATACGCTTCCTCATTCTTCGCTTATGAAAACAAACACACCTTTACAAACCAACGACATTCTTTGCCCACGAGAGTAATCATTAGAATATACCACGACCCTAAATATATAAATCACTTAAACGAGGACTGATGCTAGATCCGGTGAAGACGGTGCTCTTTTCTGTTATGTTATCATCTCAAAGCGCAAAAACTGCATAAAAGAGAGATGTTTCAGAAGTGTCATAAAGAAAGGGGGGGCGCGATCTTAGGATAGTGGCCATACAAAAATTGATTTAGCCTCATTGGTTGGTGTGTTCTATAAAATCTGTGTTTTCTTGTTTTACACAAGAATGGTTCCTGAGTACTCGGCTTCTGCCTTTACCTCACATCTAGTTTTAATTTGTTGCCACTCTACCATGAAGGGCCCTGTATTTTTTTCCCCTGAGAGCTGCACAAGGAATTCAAACTCACCCTCGGAGCTCTTGTTCTGCACGACGGTTCTGAATAGAGCCAGAAACGTGGTGCAAAGAACTCCACTTGTGTGTCTTATTTTTTTTTGTGATGGAAGTTATTCGATCAAATGGGTACTTTCAATTTGCTGTATATTTGCTATGTTTACTTACATAACGGTCGACGTCACACTGAGGCTTGCGTAACGTCAGGTACGTAGAAATGTTTTTTAATGTTTCCATCCCTGAACCGTAATATTGCTTCTCTTGAGATTGGCGGTGGTGGTAACCGTTAGCTTTTATCATGAGTGGCTTTGCTACACCTCTGTCCACGCAAGAAAGTGGCCTTTGTTAATGAACTCTGCCAATGTATGCCAGAAAAATATGCCTTTCTTATAGCATTGAGGGGCCATGCTGCTTCCGACCCAGGTGAAAAATTCCTGCTGGTTTTTCGCTGGGAGTTGCTGGTTTTTGATGGCGCCAGCAGTTAGGCTGCTGGTTTCTTGCCGGTTGTACTGGTTCAAGCAGTGTGCCTAGTGGTTTTTGCTGGTTCCAGCAGGGTACCTACTAGTTCCTTATTGGGACCAGCACGCTACCTGCTGGCTTGCTGATGGTACCACCAAGCTGCCTGCTTGTTGTACTGGTTCCAGTAGTGTGACGTTTGGTGTTCTGCTGGTTCCAGCAGGGTGCCTACTGGTTCCTTACAGGGATCAGTACACTGCCTAGTGACCTGCTGGTGGTCCTAGCAAGCTACCTGCTGGCTGTACTGGTACCAGCAGGGTACTCGCTGGTTTTCTGTACTGGCTTCATTGCCCGCGGGAAAGAGCGTTTTTGTTTAGACCTTTCTTCAATCTCTGTAAACAATCAGACCGTAGTGAGCTCGCTCTCGTCTGCTTCAACGCTGCTAGAGAGGCTAATGCTTCCATAAAGATCACCGCATTCGCTACGTCTTTAACGGCGCCCAGCATTGAAAAGCATTCAATTGGTCACATTACTAAATGGCTGCTCAGTAGCATTACTCTCGTATCTATTATTGGCATTTTTAAAACTAATACTGATTAGTTACCCCCTTAATATTAGAAATACTGTACAATAAAAAAGTTTTATTATTTATTCACAGCTAAAATCATAAGAAATAGCAGTCCTGAATAACGTATAAATTATTTGAACGTTTAACTCATATTAACTCATAATAAATTATTATGAGTTTAGTACAATGCATGTTGTGCTCTTGCAGTCACTTGTCTGTTTTTGTATATGTATGTTCGATGTGTTAGTTGAAAGTTTCCTCTGGAATCTACGTGAGATGAGCATATAATGGTTTACTTTGGGGTCAGTTCCATCTGTGGAAAGTATAACAAGTGAATAGAAGCCTATTTCAGCTGTTTTGTTGCTATGTTAATCTGGGTATGAATTTCATGAGTGTAGACCGAGGCCCACCGTGAATATGGGCGATTTCCATGCAGGTAACTTGCATATTTATTTCAAATATAAGTAAACCATGCATACCCCGATTGCTTGTGTGCTTTATTAGGCTCACTGTCGTTGTACATTGGTGATTGTTATGTGAATTTTTTTCGCATATTCATGCCGGTTGCTGCAAGTAAGCCATGTTCCTTTGTCTGCATGTATTGAAGTACTGCTCAATTCTAGTTTTCTGAATGAACTAATGGGGCTGTACAGATGTAAAATTTATTCGCTTCATATGTACGTTATCACGCGCACTTCTTTGCGCGAATGGACGTTCAGTAGCATTTTTAAAGATCGATATCTGCAGTCATGATCTGCATGGATAATGAGATCGTTTATTTTGTTATAGATTACCTGCGTAACTTGGCTGCCCTCGACATTACAGACATCTGCGGCTTGGATCAAGATTCCCTAGGGAATTTCATCCGGAACGATTTGAACGGGAGCCGAAGCTGGCAAATTCCCCTTTTTAAGTGCAAATATATTTTTGATAAAACGTAGTAGATCAACTCGTAATACTAACTCATAATACTAAGTATTACGAAAATAGAATGTGACGATTGTTCAGCTGTGAAGGGACAAACTTCTAGTTAAAACCAGGCCGTATTTCAGCTGGTTCGAGTTGAAATAAAGCTTCCAGCTGAGATATGCAGCTCTAATTAGGCTTTTTGCCTGCTTTGTCGCCTGGAGGTGTGCTCCATGTCGGCGAGTTACAAGTTGGTCGACTGCCTGCAACACTTTGCTGGAACCACGAACTACTGGTTCCATTAGCTGCTGGTTTCATCGCCTACTGGTTCCAACACCTGCTGGAACAACCAGCTACTGGTTACATCCGCTACTGGTTTCATTAGCGGCTGGTTTATACACCTGCTGCGAATGTGCTAATAAACCAGCACTAATGTAACCAATAACCAACCAGCACGAAATTTTCACTTGGGAAGGTAACCACGAAAGAAACGGCATTTGTTGGGAAGTCCCCAGACGAAAATAGTGCAGAGAAACAAAATCGAAGCAAATATAGACAAAAAGTGTGTATCAAGACAATCTTGCGGTCACTTATCGCGGCTAGACGCAGAAAAACGCGGATCACGTGCTGCTGGTGTGTACAATCAAGATAGTCGAAGCACTGCCGCTAGAACAGGCAGCGCGTCACGTTCGAAAACCTATGCCCCTTCTCCTTTCAAGCAAGCCTGCCTGCAGAGTGCTGCCGGCTTCTGGCAGTAGTAGAAACTTCGTTCTGAATTGATAAAAGGCTCAAAGACTGGTAGCACACGCACTGCTAATCTCGGAGCACGAACTTTACCGCTATGCGTTGTAGACTTCGAAATCCGGCGTTGCCTTTCGCAATTTTTGTTGATCACCCGGTAAGATTTATTTGAGCTGTCAATTTTACGTGACCCGTCGTAACTGTTCTTGTTGTTTTGCGCCTTTTTGTACAGTTGTGTTTCCTAATTCAGCTCAAATGCTAGGTCTTCACTCAAACATGTAAGCCTATTTCAATTAATCAGACAACACACCAATGTATTGAGTTTACTGTGGTAAAGCTTTACGCAAAATATACACTGTAAGACTGCTTTGTTTTCATGAAAATTGCATGATCTAGTTAACGCATGGCAGGACCAGCAGAGAATATATAAAGAGCGAAGCCAAGAAATAAAATATGACTTCTGATTCAGCTCCATAAATTTACGCCTGGACAAAGTAACGATGTTCGTAAAATATTTCCAAGAAAAACGCTCATGGTCCCGATATCCTCCCTGAAACACCAACGAAAAATACAACAGAGGGGTTACGGAGTCACTCCAATTATCCGAGGTCAAATTCTGGTAAACCATATTCCGGCTGCTCCTGGCAATTTCTTAAATGAACCGCAGCGAAAGCCTGGCTCGAGATTTTCGGAATAAAAATTTCTTCGAATACAGAGGTCGTTAGAGGACGCGAATTTCAATTCCAAGAGGCGGTGATTTTCTTTTGGGATGCACTTCCTCTTTCTTCACCTAAGAAAACCAACATACCTTAACACACCGACGACATTACTTGCCCAGGAGAGTAATAATTAGGTTGTACTACAACCTAAAATATATACATCGCTTGAAAGAAGAGTAATGCAAGATCCGGAGAAAGAGGGCGCTCTTTAGTGATTTATTATTATCATATAGAATCGTAAAAACCGAATAAATATGACTGTTTTGGAAGTGTCTTAGAGAACGGAGGGCTTGATTATAGGGGAGTAGCTGTACAAAAAGTGCCTCGTCCTCATCAGCGGTCATGTTCTATAAAATCTGTGTTTTCTTGTGTTACACCAGAACGGTTCCTGAATAAATATTAGGCTGCTGCCTTCACCTCGTATCAAGATTTATTTGATGCCACTCTACACGGTGCCGTTTTTTTCGCTGGGCTGCTTCACACGGGTTTGAAACTCACCCTCGGCGTTCTTGTTGTGCACGACGATGCTGCATACCGCCAGAAACGTGGTGCGAAGAACTCCGCTCGGTAGTCTTATTTTTTTTATACGATGCAAGGTGTTGCAAGGAGATATTGATCTTTCAAATAAATTGGGTACTATCAATTCGCTGTTTATTAACCATGTTTATCCGGGTGCACGTTAAAGAACCCAAGTTGGTCGAAATTTCCGGAGCCCTCCACTACGGCGTCTCTCATAATCATATGGTGGTTTTGGGACGTTAAACCCCACATATCAATCAACCATGTTTATTCACCTAACTGTCGACGTCATACTAAGGCATGCGTAATATTAGGCATGTGGATTTGTTTTTCAATGTTTTCGTTCTTGAAACGTGATTTTCTTCCGCTTCAGATTGGCGGTGGTGGTAATCGTTCCCTTTTCACCAGGCGTGACTTTGCTGCACTTGTGTCTCCGCATGAAAGGGGCGTTTTTAATGAACTCCGCTGATGTAGGCAAGAAAAATATGCCTTTCCTAAAAGCATTGAGTTGTGACGCCGCTTCTAAAGGAACAGCGAAAATATCGACATTTGTTGGGAAGTCCCGAGACAGCAACAATACAAAGAAACATAAAAAAGAAAATAGATAGAAAAGGCGTTTATCAAAACGATCGTGCGGCCGCTTATCGCAGCTAGACGGAAAATGACGCAGCTTACGTGCGCCTGGTGTGTACAATCATGAGAGCCAAAGCACTGCCTGTCGAACAAGCCGCGCCCCACGTTCAAAAAACACTTCCCCCTCTCTTTTCAAGCAAGTTTGCCTGCAGAGTGCTGCCGACTTCTGGCAGTAGACGACACTTTATTCGGATAACTTATCGGCCTCAAAGACATGTAGCATCCAGAAAGGCAATCTCGGAGCCCAAGCTTAACCGCTATGCACTGTGCACTGGGAATTTTGGCGTTGCCTTTCGCGATTTTTGTTAATCACCTGGTCAGAATCATTCGAGCTGTTGATTTTACGTGATCTGTCGTAACTGTTCTTGTTGTTTCGCGGCTCTATGTACACTTGGGTTTCGTCAATCATCTCAAATGCTAGGTATTCTCTCAAACATGTCTGCCTATTTTGATTATTTTGACAACACATGCATTGTCTTGAGTTTACTGTGCTATAGCTCTACGCAAAATATACACTGTAAGACCTCAGTGTTTTTATGAAAATTGCATGATCTCGACAATGAGTAGCATGATCAGCAGATAGTATATAAACAGCGAAACATAGAAATAAAATATTAGTTTTAATTCAGCTCCCTAAATAACGCCTGGACAAAGAAACGATGTTCGTAAAATACTCCCAAGAAAAACGCTCATGATCCCGATGGCCTTACTGAAAACCAGCAAAAAGTGTAACAAAGCGGCCAAATAGTCACTCTGCTTACCCGAAGTGAAATCCCGCTAAAACGTTTTCTGGCCGCACGACGGGATTTATTCAGCAAGCCGCAATCAAAACTTGGCTGGAGAGGTTCAGAATGGAAATTTCTCCATATAGAGAGGTTGTTAGAGGTCAGGCATTTGACTTCCCACGGGCAGTGATTATCTTCTGTATTGCACTTCCGCTTTCTTCGCTTAAGAAACCTAACATACCTTAACACACCGACGACATTCTTTGCCCGGGAAAGTAATTATGAGCCTACCGTAAATTACAAGATTTTAATCGCTTAAACTAAGACTAATGCAAGATCCGATGAAGGAGGGCGCTCTTTCGTGATGCAATGTTACCATCACCAATCGTAAAAACTGCATACTAGATAGATTATTCGGAAGTGCCTCGGAGAACGGAGGCTGGATATTTGGGTGGTGGCAGTAGAAAAACTGCTTCCGCCTCATCCGCTGTCGTGTTCTCTAAAATCTGTGTGTTCTCGTGTTACACAAGCACTGTTCCGTAATTTTAGTGCTGCCTTGACCTCGTATCGAGATTTATTTAATGCCACTCTACAGCGAAGTGCTTGATTTTTTTTCTCTAGGCTGCTTCACACGGCTTTTAAAACTCACAATCCGCGCACTTGTTGTGCATAACGACCATAAATACCGCCATAAACATGGTGCGAAGAATTCCGCTGGATTGCCTTATTTTAGATATGATGCAAGGTGTTGCGAAGAGATATTGATCTTTCCAATAATATGAGCAAGATCAATCTGCTGTTTATTTACCATGTTTACTCACATAAGTATCGACGTCATACTGAGGCTTGCGTAACGTTAGGCACGTCGATTTGTTTTTCAATGTTTCCATCCCTGAAACGCGATTTTCCTTCGCTTCAGATTGACTGTGGTGGTAACCGTTCACTTTTTATCATGCGTGGCTTTGCTGCACTTGTGTCTCCGCATGAAAGGGGCGTTTTTTAATGAACTCCGCCTATGTAGGCAAGAAAAATATGCCTTTCCTCGAAGCATTGGTTGGCGACGCCGCTTCCAAGGACACAGCGAAACAATCGAAATTTGTTCGGAAGTCCCCAGATGGCAACAGCACAGAGAAACAAAAACAAAAAAATAGCTAGAAAAGGCGTTTATCAAAACGATCGTGCGGCGTCTTATCACAGCTAGACGGAGAATGACACAGCTTACGTGCGCCTGGTGTGTACAATCAGCAGAGCCGAAGCGCTGCTACAGTTGACTAGAAGAGGCCAGTGGAGTGAACGAGGTGGCCCGCCGCATCTCGGCTGATTCTTCGGCGGATGACAGTAGCGGCGGCACTGTTGTCCCATGGTACTGAAGATCTCAGGAGCGTCTGAATTGAGAGCGTGTTAACCATAGCCCGCGAAAGCGTGTAATTGCTCCTTTTTAGCGCATTTATTGGGTTTCTGATCCTTCATAAGTGGACTCACCTGCTACGCGCCATGGTGCACGCCGAAGTTTCGTCGATACATTCACTGTTTAAAAGCCTGCCGACCCACAAAAAAAGTAAAATGTCTATCGGAATTTGCATGGTTCCGCCTAGCTTATCTCTCAAGCAGCGCTTTGAGCTGCCTTACATCATAGGTGACTACTGGCGAACTACAAAGAGAGGAGAAGTATCAATACTGCTAATAAATGATACGCTCGTTTTGTCGGCCGTCTCTACGATATGCAGAGCACAGTGTTCCTTATATGAGCCTACATGCGCATACTCGACCGTTTCACAAGAAACTCGTGTATAAGTAACGCTGTTATGACATTTATATCGATGACGCCTCAATTTTATCATTCCATTTTTCGGAAGATAATAAATTTTTAGCTTTCTGAAAGGCTTATACATATTGATCATATTAAAAGTCGCACAAACGTATTAAAAAGTGCCAATTGTATTTATAGCCTGTGTGCTAGTTAGTCTGCGTAAATTCATTGCAACTCATTCTCATTTTCTATCGACAGCTTATATTGTGCGGCTTTCCAAATAATGTATTGGCATAACGCCATTGCAAGCCAGCTAAGTTATGACGATGTTTTCTATTATGACTATAGTTCTATTATTAGTTGTCAAAAGTATAGGCAGGCAGTGGTGCATCTTGTTTTGAAAAATGTAGCTTGTATATCTATAAACACACACACACACACACACACACATATATATATATATATATATATATATATATATATATATATATATATATATATATAAATATATAAATATATATATATATATATATATATATATATATATATATATATATATATATAAGGGAGAGAAGTGTATACCTAAGGGCTCGTATTTCCGTGTTTTAACACAATATTAATGAGATATAACAGACAGTAATGCCAAGGAATGTACAGGGGAAGTTATTAGAACCAATAGAATGTAAATAAGAAGAAAGAAAAGTGGATGAAAAAAATACCAGCTGTGAGCAGCTGGTAACAGCTGATAGTCACAGCTGGTAATTTTTTCATCCACTTTTCTTTCTTCTTTCTTCTTATTTACATTCTACTGGTTTTAATAACTTCCCCTGTACATTCCTTGGCATTAATGTTTGTTATATCTCATATATATATATATATATATATATATATATATATATATATATATATATATATATATATATGTATTGTTAAGGCGTTTATTAGCCGGCAACGAGCGAGAATATATAATGGCGACAGTCACAGCCAAGCACGGGCTCTCAGCGCGAGCGGCGTCCTTGTCCTTGTTGGGTAGCCCCACTAGAACGTACTCAAGAGCTCGACCCATTTCAGAGTTCGGAGGCTTCGCTACAATTACCCCGGGGTCGAAGAGGGAGCCGCCTGGCGACCTAACAGCTTGTTACTATGAGCGGGTCATAATAAGCCTTCAGGCGCTCCACCTTGACGATGTCTCGCCCACGGCGGCGCATGTCCGAAGATTGTTCAACGGGTTCGATCAGATAGTTGACGGGTGAGGTGCGCTCGATGACACGGTAGGGGTCTTCGTATTTGGGACGTAGTTTGGAAGAGAAGCCAGCTGCAGAGGTCGGGTCCGAGAGCCATACAAGCGCACCAGGAAGGAACGTGGGCTCAGAAGTGGTGGAGCCATCACGAATACTCTTCGGCCGCTCTTGCTCTTGCGTCGTAAAAGTGTTGGCAAGCTCGCGACACTCTTCAGCAAGCCTGGCTGTCTCGGAAATAGGTGTACGCTCAGATGGATCCGGTGTGTACGGGAGTATCGTATCCATGGTGTGCGACGGGGCCTTCCGTACAGCAAGTAGAAAGGTGAAAAAACCAGTCGTGCTCTGAGGGGCGGTGTTGTAGGCGTAGGTGACGAAGGGCAGTATATTATCCCAATTAGTGTGGTTGGCAGCGACGTACATAGAAAGCATGTCGCCGAGGGTGTGGTTAAAGCGTTCGGTGAGGCCATTCGTCTGTGGGTGGTAATCAGTAGTTTTGCAGTGGACAGAATGGCACTCCGTCAGAATGGCTTCGACGACTTCTAACAAGAAGACACGGCCTCGATCGCTGAGAAGCTCTTGGGGTGGTCCGTGGCGCAGTATAAATTGATGCAGCAGGAAAGATGCAACATCGCGCGCAGTAGCCGCAGGGAGAGCGGCGGTTTTGGCGTATCGCGTTAAATGGTCAACGGCAACGATGGCCCAGCGGTTACCAGCCGACGTCAGAGGAAGCGGTCCATACAAATCGATACCTACGCGCCCAAAGGGACGGTCAGGGCAAGGTAACGGTTGCAGACCGGCGTGTGACACGTGGGCTGACGGTTTACGGCGTTGGCAAGTGAGGCAAGAGCTAACGAACTGCTGCACATAGCGGTACATCCCGCGCCAGAAGTAGCGTTGTCGAATGCGATGGTAGGTTTTGAATACCCCAGAGTGCGCGCATTGCGGATCAGAATGGAAGGATTCACATATCTCTGACCGCAGACTCAGTGGTATCACGAGTAACCACTACCGGCCGTCGGCGTCGGAATTGCGTCGGTGTAGAAGGCTGTCACGGATGGCGAAATGGCGAGCTTGACGACGCAAGGCACGCGTGGATGGCGTTGCGGATGAATCAGAGAGCATGTCGATGAGCGGGCCGATCCAATTATCCTTTCGCTGTTCGGTAGCGATGATGTCAACATCAATGGCAGAAACAGCAGCCGAGGATACTGAGCAGAGCACATCACCTTCAGGCAGAGGGGAGCGCGAGAGGGCGTCGGCGTCACCATGCTGGCGTCCGTTGCAGTACAGCACGCGGATGTCGTAGTCTTGTAAGCGAAGAGCCCAACGGGCGAGACGGCCTGAGGGATCCTTCAATGATGAAAGCCAGCATAGTGCATGATGGTCGGTGACGACATCGAATGGGCGACCATACAAATAAGGTCGAAACTTTGTAAGAGCCCAGACGATCGCCAGGCACTCTTTCTCCGTGACGGTGTAGTTTTTCTCGGCTCTCGTGAGCGTAGGCTTGCATATGCTACGACATATTCAGCGAATCCGGGTTTTCGCTGCGCCCGGACAGCGCCGAGGCCTACACCGCTGGCGTCCGTGTGCACCTCCGTTGGGGCTGGAAGGTCGTAGTGGCGTAGAATGGGAGGCGACGTCAACAAATGGCGGAGCTTCGCGAACGCGTCGTCACACTCGGATGACCACGAATTGAAGGGCCCGTTACTTCCAAGGAGCTTCGTCAGCGGTGATATGATCGTGGCAAAATTTCGTATGAAGCGTCGGAAGAATGAGCTCAGGCCCACGAAACTACGCAGTTCTTTGACAGATGCAGGTTTGGGGAATTCGGCCACGGCCTGAAGCTTGGTAGGATCAGGAAGAATGCCGTCTTTGGACACGACGTACCCCAGTATGGTGAGTTGGCGTGCTGCAAAGTGGCACTTTTTCAGATTTAGTTGCAAGCCAGCATTGCTCACACGTGTGAAAACTTCTTTCAGACGTTAGAGATGCGTGGAGAAATCCGGAGCAAAGACAATGACATCATCGAGGTAACACAAGCACGTGTACCATTTCAAGTTGCGCAGAATGGTGTCCATCGTGCGCTCAAAGGTCGCAGGTGCATTACATAGACCAAACGGCATGACGTTGAACTCGTACAAGCCGTCTGGCGTGACGAAGGCGGCCTTTGATCGAGCGTCGTCAGCCATGGATACTTGCCAGTATCCCGAGCGCAGATCGAGAGAAGAAAAAAAATCTGCTCCATGAAGGCTGTCAATCGCGTCATCGATGCGTGGCAGTGGATAAACATCCTTGCCAGTGATCTTATTGAGCCGTCCGCAGTCCACACAGAACCGCACAGAACCGTCTTTCTTCGCAACAAGAACAACAGGAGACGCCCATGGACTGTCCGAGGGTCGAATAACGTCGCGTCGGAGCATATCGTCAACCTGATCATTAATTACTCGACGTTCAGCAGGCGACACGCGATATGAACGTTGCCGTAAAGGTGGATGGGCACCAGTGTCGATGAGATGCGTAACAACGGACGTGCGACCGAGAGAACTTCGCCCGACATCGAAAGAAGAACGATATTCGTGCAACAGGTCCAGAAGTTGGGAACGCTGTACGGCCGTAAGGTTGTCAGCGATGGAGGGGCCAAATACATCAGCAGATGACGAATCAGAAGTGGAAACAGCATTGATGGTACACGACCTGGGACCGCGCGTGTCATCAGGTACGTCCAGGACTTGTGCGTCGTCGACTGGTTCCACTCTGCCAAGACATTCCCGTCGAAGCATGGTAACAGCGTACGGGGACGGGTTGGTTACAAAAATAGCAGCGTTGCCCTGGTTGACCTGCACGGTCGCGAAAGGTACTAGCAACCCTTTCCTGCTGCAAGCGCGGTCACATGGCGGAACAAGTTCCATGGTGTCGGAGAGACCAGTGCAGTAGACAGACACAGCCGTCGTCGAGTTTGGAGGCACTGTTGTGTCGTCTTTCGTTAGAATCTTGCTCAGTGTCGGGGGACTGTCTTCTGGCGTCAAATGCGAGAAGGGTGAGAGCTCAACTTCGGCGGCGGCACAATGGATGACGGCGTCATTGCGGGAGAGAAAGTCCCATCCCAGGATGACGTCATGAGAGCATGCCTGAATGATGATGAACTGGGCGACATACAGAACGTCCTGGATGAAAACGCGAGCTGTGCACCCTGCTGTAGGATGAATGCGGTGCAAACTTGCAGTACGGAGGGATAACCCAGAGAGTGGCATCGTCACTTTTCGAAGTAAGCGGCAGAGTTTTTCGTCCATAACTGATACGGCAGCTCCAGTGTCAATAAGAGCCGATGCACAAACACCGTCCACAAGCACGTCAATGACATTCGAGGGGCTGCTCTGAGGGCTTTCACATTGCGATAGCGTCGCAGTCCTTGCCTCGGGGACTGCGCCCGCTCATGAGCTGCCGCACTTGGCCACATGGGGGACAGGGAACGACGTCGTAGAGACGGCGATCTTCGAGATGGACCTGGGCGAGATCGAGGTGGCATAGACGGCGGTTCTTCGCGATAAGGACGGCTGAGTTGGCCAGCAACAGGTGAAGAAATTAAAGCCGGCTGTACGCGTTGGCAATAACGGGCCACGTAACCGGCGTAACCGCAGGCAAAGCAGATGGGCCGGTTGTCGGGTGTCCGCCATCTGTTCACCGGGGTAGGTCTCACCCATGTCGCAAGGGCTGATGAACGGAACGGTGGCTGCATGGTGGACTGAAGCGGAGGCTGAGGGGTTACGTCAACATACGTAGTGGGCACACCCGCTGCAAAGGATGGAGGTCGAGGGGCAGCTTCGGCGTAAGTCAGAGGGGCGGGTGCTGGAACGACTTGGGGTGGCCTGGCGACCACTTGCGCGTACCTCAGGGGCGCAGGAGCCGGAGGCTGTTGGGGGTGGTACGCAGGCATTACCTCCGCTATTTCCTGTTCAATCGCTCGACGAATGGGAGGGAGAAGGGTAGTAGGCGATTGTTGAACAGTCGGTTGGTGGGCAAAAGGCAGGAGCGAGAACTGACGCGTGATTTCCTCACGGATGAAGGACTTTAGGTCTGCCATCAACGCCACTTGGTCACAACTGGCTTCCAAGCCAGCAAGCGTTGCACCTCGTGGTGGGGAGCATCGGGTCATCGAACGCTGCTGGCGGAGCTACTCGTAGCTCTGGCACAGTGTGATGACCTCAGCCACTGTGCCGGGGTTTTTGGCGAGCAGCATCGTGAAGGCATCATCGTCAATGCCTTTCATGATCTTTCGGATCTTGTCAGACTCAGGCATGGTGGGATTAGATTTGTTGCATAGGTCCAGGACGTCTTCAATATAGCTGGTGAATGACTCACCAGCCTCCTGAGCACGTTCACGTAAGCGCTGCTTGGCTTGCAGCTTGCGAACAGCAGGGCGGCCGAAGACGTTGATGATTGCTGTCTTAAAATCGGACCAGGTGGCAAAATCGGACGCGTGGTTGTTGTACCACAAACTGGCAACACCCGTAAGGTAAAATACCAAGTTGGTCAGCTTGCCGTCCTCGTCCCATTTGTTGGGGACGCTCACACGCTCGTAAATGGCGAGCCAGTTCTCCACGTCAGTGCATCAGCGCCACTGAAGATGGGTGGATCGCGGATTCTGGGGACACCGGGACAAGGGGGTGGCATTGGAGGAGGCGTTTGCTGAGAAACGTCGTGGTACATAGTAGATGGCAGGGTACGTGATCGTAGCTCCAAAGGCATAGACAGGGATCGTAGCACTCTTCACCAAATTGTTAAGGCGTTTATTAGCCGGCAACGAGCGAGAATATATAATGGCGACAGTCACAGCCAAGCACGGGCTCTCAGCGCGAGCGGCGTCCTTGTTCTTGTTGGGTAGCCCCACTAGAACGTACTCAAGAGTTCGACCCATTTCAGAGTTCGGAGGCTTCGCTACAATTACCCCGGGGTCGAAGAGGGAGCCGCCTGGCGACCTAACAGCTTGTTACTATGAGCGGGTCATAATAAGCCTTCAGGCGCTCCACCTTGACGATGTCTCGCCCACGGCGGCGCATGTCCGAAGATTGTTCAACGGGTTCGATCAGATAGTTGACGGGTGAGGTGCGCTCGATGACACGGTAGGGGTCTTCGTATTTGGGACGTAGTTTGGAAGAGAAGCCAGCTGCAGAGGTCGGGATCGAGAGCCATGCAAGCGCACCAGGAAGGAACGTGGGCTCAGAAGTGGTGGAGCCATCACGAATACTCTTCGGCCGCTCTTGCTCTTGCGTCGTAAAAGTGTTGGCAAGCTCGCGACACTCCTCAGCAAGCCTGGCTGTCTCGGAAATAGGTGTACACTCAGATGTATCCGGCGTGTACGGGAGTATTGTATCCATGGTGTGCGACGGGTGCCTTCCGTACAGCAAGTAGAAAGGTGAAAAAACCAGTCGTATATATATATATATATATATATATATATATATATATATATATATATATATATATATAACCACAAGTGCACGCATGTAAGTCACACGTCACCGCCTCACTAACAATATCCATGCAATGTCCCTTAGCACAGCTGCTATTTTTAGGTGGTGCATTTATCGTCCGACTATGTTAGACCAGAACTAGTTTTAGGATGTCATACTGTCGAAAAGTTGAAATTTACAGTGCGCACTTGTACAGAGACACGCTATATTCAGCTTCGCCAACTGTAAACCTTCGGCGGAAAGCTAAGACCCAGAAGTTTTTAAGGGGGGGGGGGGGTCTGCAGCAGAACCACTAACTTTGGCAATTGATGGTCGCTGTGATTGCGTCCAAATATTTTAGTATACCCTGATATGTTAAATTACAAAAAAATTTCATGGTGTAGGGGGTTCAGGTTCCCTCCCACTCTCCTCTCTACTAGCTGCCTCGTGGCTCTGCGTGTGTTTGAAACGATATTTTTTTTTGTATCTCACAGCTTTCCGAGCGCAGCTAACTTCCAATATATCGGCTCAGTTATTCTGTATATTGTAGAAGCCTAACTTACGAAGAAACAATTAAGGCAGGAGAAATTGTTATCAGACACACTCTTCCGGAATTATTTTCGATCTCTACAAGGCGTCTTATGGAGCTCAAGTTGAGTATATTGGCCTGTCATACTTCAAACACTATGGCATTACTTGATAGACATGAATGATGGGCAGGTACGAAGAAATCTGAGTCAAGAAAGCGCGATGAAGGAGCCAAAACGCGTTGCAGTTCCTGCATGCGGCGCGCGGCTCTTTCAGTACTATTCGACTGCAGCGCTGCCTCTACGGGCAACGCGAAAGGGATCAGGCGGCGAGGCGTGGTCACGCCACTGAACGCTTCTAGTACACTCTAGCACTCCTGGTAGAACAAGCCGCGCGCCACGTTCAAAAAACGCTTACCATTCTCCTTTCAAGCAAGCCCGACTGCAGAGTGCTGTCGACTTCTGGCAGTAGAAGACACTTTATTCTGATAACTTATAGGACTCAAAGACATCAAGCACACAGAGGGGCTATCTCGGAGCCCGAGCTTAACCGCTAAGCGCTGTACACTTGGAATTTCGGTGTGTCCTTTCGGGATTTTTGTTAATCACCCGGACAGAATTATTCTAGCTGTCAATTTTACGTGATTTGTCTTAACTGCTCTTGTTGTTTCGTGGCTCTTTGTACACTTGGGTTTCGTCATAAATCTCAAATGCTAGGTATTCACTCACATATGTCCGCCTATTTCGGTTATTCTGACAACGCAAGCATTATCTTGAGTTCACTGTGCTATAGATCTACACAAAATATACACTGTAAGACTGCTTTGTTTCCATTAAAATTGCATGATCTAGACAATGCGTAGCATGATCAGTAGAGAATATATAAACAGCGAAGCAATGAAATAAAATAATTCTTCCAATTCAGCTCTATAAGACTACGCCTGGAGAAATAATGATGTTTGTAAAATACTCCCATGTAAAACGCTCATCGTCCCGATGGCCTCCCTGAAAAATCTGTAAAATATACAACTAATGGCAACGAAGTCACTCTGCTTACCCGAAGTAAAATCCCGCTAAAAAGTTTTCTGGCCGCACCACGCAATTTCTTCAGCGATTCGCAATCGAAACTTGGTTCGAAAGGTTCGGAATGAGAATTTCTCCGAAAAGGGAGGTTGTTAGAGGACAAGCATTTAACTTCCCGTAGGCTGTAATCCTCTTCTGCATTACACTTCCGCTTTCTTCGCTTAAGAAACCCAATATACCTAATACAACACACCCACGACATTCTTTGGCCAGAAAAGTAATCATTAGTCTACCGTGGTTTACCAATTTTGAATCGCTCAAACGATGGCTAATGCAGGATCTGATGAAGGAGGGTGCTCGTTAGTGATACAATGTTATCACCTCCAATCGTAAAAGCCGCATAAGAGATGGACGTTTGGGAAGTGTCTTTGAGAACTGAGGGCTCGATCTTAGGGGAGAGGAAATGAAAAAACAGCTTCGGCCTCATGAGCTGTCGTGTTCTATAAAATCTGTGTTTCTTGTGTTACACAAGAACGGTTCCTGAATATCAGGCTACTGCATGCCTTCACCTCGTATCAAGATTTATTTCTGCCACTCTAGAGTGAGAGGCTTCGATTTTTTCTCTGGGCTGCTTCACACAGGCTTAAAACTCACGCTTGGCACACTTGTGCACGACGACCCTGAATACCGCTGTAAACGTGGTGCGAAAAACTCCGCTTAAAAGTCTTATTTTTTACATATGTGATGCAAGGTGTTGCGAGGAGATATTGATCCTTTACATAAAATGGGTATACTATCCATTTGCTTTTTATTTACCATGTTTATTCACATAACCGTCAACGTCATATTGAGGCTTGCGTAACGTTAAGCACGTGGATTTGTTTTTCAATGTTTCCATCCCTGAAACGTGATTTTCCTTCGCTTGAGATTGGCGGTGGTGGTAACCGTTCACTTTTTATCATGCGTGGCTTTGCTGCACTTGTGTCTCCGCATGAAAAGGGCGTTTTTAATGACCTCCACTAACGTAGGCAAGAAAAATATGCCTTTCCTAGAAGCATTGAGTGCTTCTAGGAAACGACGCCGCTTCCAAAGGAACAGCGAAACAACCGACATTTGTTGAGAAGTCCCCAGACAGCATCAGTGCAGAGAAACAAGAAAGAAGAAAATAGCTAGAAAAGAAGTTTAACAAAACGATCGTGCGGCTGCTTAGTGCAGCTAGACGGAGAATCACGCAGATGACGAGCGCCTGCTGTGTACAATCAGGAGAGCCGAAGCACTGCTGGTAGAACAGGCCAGGCGCCACGTCCAAACAACGCTGCTCCTTCTCCTTTCAAGCAAGCCTCCGTGTAGTGTGCTGCCGAATGCTGGCAGTAGGAGACACTTTATTCTGATAACTTAAAAGCCTTAAAGATGCCTAACACCCAGAGGGGCAATCTCGGAGCTCAAGCTTACCCGCCTGGCGCTGTACACCTGAAATTCCGGCATCGCCTTTCGCAATTTTCGTTAATCACCTGGACAGAATAATTCAAGCTGTTGATTTTACGTGATCCGTGGAACTGTTCTTGTTGCTTCGCGGCTCTTTGTGCACTTGGGTTTCGTCATTCATCTCAAATGCTAGGTCTTCACTCAAACATGTCCGCCTATTTCTGACAAAACAAGCATTGTCTGGAGTTTACTGTGTCACAGCTCTACGCAAAACATACAATGTAAGACTGCGGTGTTTCCATAAAAATGTCATGATCTAGCTAATGCGTAGTATGATAATCAGATAACATATAAACAGCAAAGCGAAGAAATAAAATAATACTTCTGATTCAGCTACCTAAATTTACGCCTGGACAAAGTAACTAGAGGACAAGAAAACCAAGAGAGAAGGCCGGGAGGTTAACCTGGCACATGCTCGGTTTGCTACCCTACGCTGTGGGAATGGGAAGGGAGATAAAGATGAGAGAGCAAAGTGAAGAGAAAGAGATAAAAAAAGGATTGTCAGTCAATGGGCTGACGCGTATGCAGTGGTTGCACTACACAAAAGTTAAAGGTGTTCACATAGGCCTGTAGTCCTGAGAAAGCTCAAGATGGCTTTGACTGCTTTTTGTGCCGACGAAAGATGAAGACGGTGTTCCAGTAGCATCTGCATAGAGAGTGGCCGATCATCCAATTGTCGCAATACACTCGAAAGCTTAAGTATTTCAGAGGCAAATCGAGGACAACGGCATATCAGATGGTCGATGTCTTCTTCGGTACAGCAGACGTCGCATTCCGCATTGCCGGTCAATCCGATGAGGGTTGTATATGCTTTTGTGTAAGCAACCCCCAACCAAAGGCGACAAAGAAGTGAAGCTTCACGTCGACAAAGTCCGGATGGAGGTTGAAGTTCTAGTCGAGGGTTTATTTGGTAGAGTCTCGTATGTCTTATGCTTGGGGTGTTCCACTTCAGCAGACACAGACTACGTGCCAGGTGACGAAGTTGGTTTGCAGCGTCTGTCCTTGAAAAAGGAATCGGAATGGTGTGCTCCTACTCTTGGTGCGATGTGCGAGCCACGTTGTCTGCGGAATCATTGCCACTGATCCCACAGTGACCAGGTAGCCACTGAAAATTGACCTCGTGGCCTGTATCTGTGACGTGGTGAAGAAGCTTGACAACCTCGTTAGTTAACTGTTCATGGCAACCTCGTCAAACGACTGACTGCATGCTCTGCAGGGCCGGTTTCGAGTCGGAAAAGGCGGCCCACTTGCTCGGTATCTGGGATTTGATGTACTCTAGAGGCCCCCCGCAAATCCGCAAATTCTGCTGCCGTAGACGTAGTGACGTGTGACAGCTTGATTCGCAGACTGATTCCTCTGGCTGGAATTACCACCGCACTGCCAGAAGCACACGCTTTGTTTGAACCATCAGTGTATATATGCGCGTGGTTATTGTACATTTCGTGCAGGAGGTGCAAGCTCAATTGTTTTAGGGCTAACGAAGGTAAATTTGATTTTTTCTGTATTACGGCAATTCAAAGACGTACTTGCGGAAGTGTCAGGTCCCACGGAGGATACACCAGTTTCTCAGCAGGCATAAAACCTGACGTAAACGACGCATGATGTGCACAGACAATTGCACTAAATTTAGTGCAGAGCCTCACAGTAGCGAGGGTTGCCAAGTTGGGAAGGGTTTCTTGCATGTTGCCTGAGGTACGTACGCTCGGTTTCAATGGTGATATGCGTGATGGTCGAGTAGTCCTGTGCAATGGCAATTGTTTCAGCTGTCGATGCGCAGCGGGGTAAACCAAGGCATAAGCTAAGCGCTTGGGCTTGGATATTTTGGATTGTGCGCAGGTTCGTTTTGCACGTGGTAGATAAAACAGTTAAACTGTACCGCAGGAATACAATAAATAATACTTTGCACAGCTCTAACAAAGACTCTACAGACACTCCCCAACTTTTGCCGGCATGAAACCTGAACAAGTACCAAATGGCGGTCAGCCGCTTTTTAACGTAGTTTACGTGTGGGTTACAAGACAGGTTTCGGTCAATTTTGACTCCCAAGAAGCTGCTAATCCGGTTGCGTGACACCAACTGGCCGTTAATTGATATGCTGTAAACGGACAGTGGCTTTCTGGTGAAATCCACTTGTGATTTAGAGCCCTTGTTTGCGTAGGTGGTGCGACGTCACTGATGCTGTCTTCTGAAGTCGAACGCGAAGTTGAAGTCGAGTCACACCGGATGTCTGCACACAGATGCCATCAGCATGAAGGGAAAGCCAAAGTAACGATGTGGGTAAAATACTACCAAATAAATCGCTCATGGTCCCGATAGCCTCCCTGACAAACCAGCAAAAATTAAGGGAAGGGGCCACGAACTCAATCTGCTTACCCAACGTAAAATGCCGCTAAAACGTATTCTGGCCGCACCACGCGATTTCTTCAGTTAGCCGCAGTAGAAACTTGGCTCGAGAGGTTCGGAATGAGAATTTCTCCGAATAGGGAGGTTCTTAGAGGCCAGGCATTTGACTACCCGCTAACAGTATTTCTGTTCTGCATTACACTTCCGCTTTCTTCGCTTATGCAACCCAACATACCTCAACACACTGACGACATTTCTTTTCTGGAAAGTTATCATTAGCCTACCGCGGCTTACCCATTTTAAATCGCTTAAACGAAGACTAATGCAAGATCCGGTTAAAGAGGGCACTCTTTAGCGATAAAATGCTATCATCTTAAAACTTAAAAACCGCATGAATGATGGTTGTTTCGGAAGTGTCTTCGAGAACGGAGAGCTAGATCTTAGGGAAGTGGCAGTACAAAAGCTGATTCGGCCTTTTGAGCTGTCGTGTTCTATAAAATGTGTTTTCTATTGTTACACAAGAACGGTTTCTCAATATTAGGTTGCTGCCTTCACCTCGTATCAAGATTTAAGTGTTGCCACTCTACAGTGAAGGGCAACGTTTTTAAAGACGATAGTCTTTCTTTGGGCCCTTCGACGGAAAATTTTGGTCTGTCTGTCTGTCTGTTTCTCCGCCCTTACGATACCTCAAGCGGCACTAAACGGCCAACCACATTCGCAGCGCCCACCAATATTGCTCAAGGTTTAGCGTTCACAGTTGTACGATTGTCAATTAAAAAGAGATTATTGCGTGAATCTGAGGCGCCATAACAACGCTTCGAAGTTTTGTATGTCTGGCTTTATACTAGAAGAGGTACACTCAAGTAACTTTAATGAATGAAGCGTTTATTCGCGCTGCGCTGACAGTTCAACGTGATGCTCAAGAAAGGGTTTCCAACACTCTGCTACGACGTCAAGGTGGTGGCACCTGCCCTGCACTTTGCATTCTACACCTTATCACCTCCGAGACTGGCGCGCATCTTTCTTCGCGGGCCGCACGCCTTCGTTTTCGAAGATAACTGCCTGGATGCACCGGTTCGCTACCGCCACACGCTCGATGCACTCTAACGCAGCGCCTGCAGAATACCATTCAACAATTTTATTGCGCAGAACATCAAATAACCGTTTTCTTCACTCTCTCCAGACGCAAGACTATCGTCTTTCGACGACATTTACAGAGTAGCATGTAGATTCGGGGCAATTGTTTTCTCTGGGCTGCACCACACGGGTTTGGAACTCATCCTCGGCACACTTGTTGTGCACGACGACCCTGAATACCACCTTAATAATGGTGCGAAGAACTCCGCTCGATTGTATTTTTTTATATGATGCAAGGTGTTGCGAGGAGATATTGATCTTTTAAATAAAATGGGTGCTATGAATTTCCTGTTAGTTTACCATGTTTATTCACATGTCCGTCGAAGTCATACTGAGGCTTGCGTAATATAAGGTTCGTGGATTTGTTTTCCAACGTTTGCTACCCCGAAACGTGGTTTTCCTTCTCTTCGGATTGGCGGTAGTGGTAACCGTTCGCTTTTTACTATGCGAGGCTTTGCTGCACTTGTGTCAAGGGGTGTTTTTAATAAACTCGGCCGCAGTAGGCAAGAAAGAAATGCCTTTCTTAGAAGCATTAATTGGCGACGTCGCTTCCAAGAAAACATCGAAAAGAATAGACATTTGTTGGGAAGTCCCAGACAGCAACAGTGCAGAGAATAAAATAAGAAAATAGCTAGAAAATGCGCTTATCAAAGCGTTTGTGCGGCCGCTTATCACAACTAAACGGAGAATGACGCAGCTTACGTGCGTCTGGTTTGTACAATCAGGAGAGCCGAAGCACTGTCTGACGAACAAGCCCCGCGCCACGTTCAAAAAACGCTGCCCCTTTTCCTTTTAAGCAAGCCTGCCTGCAGAGTGCTGCCAACTTCTGGCAGTAGAAGACACTTTATTCTGATAACTTATAGACCTCAAAGACATCTAGCATGCAGAGAGGCATTCTCGGAGCCCATGTTTAACCACTATGCGCTGTATACTTGGAGTTTTGGCGTTGCTTTTCGCGATTTTTGTTAATAACCTGGTCAGAGTTATTCGAGCTGTTCATTTTACGTGATTCGTCGTAACTGCTCTTGTTGTTTCGCGGCTTTTTGTACACTTGGGTTTTGTCATTCTTCTCAAATGTTAGGTATTCACTCCAACATGTCCGCTTATTTCGATTATTCTGACAACACAAGCATTGTCTTGAGTTCACTGTGCTATAGCTCAGTGCAATATATACCCTGTAAGACGACTGTGTTTCTCTGAAATTTGTATGATCTAGCCAATGCGTGGCATGATCAGGAGATAATATTTAACAGTGAAGCAAAAAAATAAAATTATACTTCTGATTAAGCTCCCTAAATTTACGCCTGGACAAAGTAACGGTGTTCATAAAATACTCTCAAGAAAAATGCTCATAGTCCCGATAGCCTCTTTGAAAAACCAGCAAATATTACAACGAAGGGGCCACCCAGTCACTCTGCTTACCCGAATTAAAATCCCGCTAAAACGTTTTCTGGCCGCACCACTAGATTTCTTCATTAATCCGCAATAGAAACTTGGCTCGAGAGGTTCAGAATGAGAATTTCTCCGTATAGGGAGGTTGTTAGAGGAGAAGCATTCGACTTCCCGCAGGCAGTAATTCTCTTCTGCATTACAGTTCCACTTTCTTCGCTTAAAAAACCCAACATACCTTAACACACCGATGACATTTTTTGCCAAGGAAAGTAATCATTAGCCTACAGCGACTTACCAATTTATAATCGCTTAAGCAAAGATGATTGCAAGATCCGTAAAGGAGGGAACTCTTCAGTGATTAATTGTTATCATCACAAATTGTAAAAACCGCAAAAGATATAGACGTTTCGGAAGTGTCTTAGAGAACGGAGGGCTTGATCTTAGGGGAGTGGGAGTACAAAAACTGCTTCGGCCTCATGAGCTGTCATGCTCTATAAAATCTGTGTTTTCTTGTGTTACACGATAACGATTCCTGAATATTAGGCTGCTGCGTTCACCTCGTATCAAGATTTATTTGTTGCCACTCTACAGTGAAGGGCTTGGTTTTTTTTTCTCTGGGCTGCTCGACACGGGTTTGAAACTCACCCTTGGCGCACTTGTTGTGCATGACAACCCCGAACACAGCCATAAACATGGTGCGAAGAACTCCGCTCGATTGTCCTATTTTTTTATATATGATGCAAGGTGTTGTGAGGAGACATTGATCTTTTACATTAAATGGGTACTGTCAATTTGCTTTTTATTTACCATGTTTGTTCACATAACTGTCGACGTCCTACTGAGGCTTGCTTAACGTTAGGCACGTGGATTTGTTTTTCAATGTTTCCATCCCTGAAACGTGGTTTTCCTTCACTTAAGATTGGCAGTGGTGGTCACCGTTCACTTTTTGCTATGCGTACATTTGCTGCACTTGTGTCTCATCATGAAAGGGGCGTTTTTAATGCCCTCCACTAACGTAGGCAAGAAAAATATGCCTTTCCTAGAAGCATTGAGTGGCCACGCCGCTTCCAAGGAAACAGCCAAACAATCGACATTTGTTGGGAAGTCCCCAGACAGCAACAGTGCATAGAAACAAAAAAAGAATATAGCTAGAAAAGGCGTTTAACAAAATGACCGTGTGGCTGCTTAGCGCAGCTTGACGGAGAATGACGCAGATGATGAGTGCCTGCTGTGTGCAATCAGGAGAGCCGAAGCACTGCTGGTAGAACAGGCCACGCGCCACGTTCAAAAAACGCTGCTCCTTCTCCTTTCAAGCAAGCCTCCGTGTAGAGTGCTGCCGAACTTCTGGCAGTAGGAGGCACTTTATTCTGATAACTTAAAAGCCTCAAAGATGCCTAACACCCAGAGAGGCAAGCTCGGAGCCCAAGCTTAACCGCCTGGCGCTGTACACTTGGAATTTCGACGGTGGGTTTCTCGATTTTTGTTAGTCTCCCGGTCAGAATTATTCGAGCTGTTGATTTCACGTGATCCGTCATAACTGTTCTTTTTGTTTCGCAACCCTTTGTACACTTGGGTTTTGTCATTCATCTCAAATGCTAGGTCCTCACTCAAACACGTCCGCCTATTTCGATGATTCTGACAACACAAGCATTGTTTTGAGTTTACTGTGCTGTAGCTATGTGCAAATTATACCATTGTAAGACAATGTTTCTTTGATAGTTGCATGATCTAGCCAATGCGTGGCTTGATCAGCAGATAATATATATGGAGTGAAGGAAAGAAATAAAATAACACTTCTGCATTATTCCCAAAAATATGCGTGGACAACGTAACAAAGTGTGTCTTCGGTTTCGTCACTGGTTCAAACTACAATGTGTAACACAGTAACGTTATCGGAAATGACAGAGTTTGATATTTCAGAACAAGGTTTGACATCGCTTTTAAAAAACCTTAGTTCGAAATCGGCATCAGGGCCAGATCAATTCTCCAACATCATTTTAAAGAACTGTGCCCTTTCAATGAGCCCATTTCTTACAGCTGTGTTCAGAAATTCGTTATCGCAGGGTGCATTACCTGATGACTGGAAACAAGCAAATGTAATTCCTATTTTCAAGAGTGGTGACAAGTCAAGTACTTGCATCTACTGGCCGATTTCGTTAACGTGTGTGTCCTGTAACACACTTGAGCATATTATATACTCGAACTTGGCAAAGCATCTTCAGACTAACAATTTTTTCTGTTTAACACAGCACGGCTTTCGGAAAGGGTTTTCCTGCGATATGCAACTCGTAGAATTTACACATGACATCGCCGCAACGTTAAATTCCGGTAGCCAAATTGATTGCATTTTTTGTAGACTTTAGCAAGGCTTTTGACACTTTTACACACTCGCTCCTTTCAATGAAATTATCGCGTCTCAATATATCTGCTAACACAATGGTATGGCTACAAGTTTATCTCTCATGCAAGAAAGAATGCACCATCATCGATAGCGCGTCGTCGTCACATGTAGACGTCATTTCAGCAGTGCCACAAGGCTCCGTCCTGGGGCCGCTTCTCTTTTTGATTTATATCAATGATCTTGCTGAATGCGTGGACAGTCAAGTGAGGTTATACGCAGATGACTGCTGCTTATATATCGTAAAATTAAGTGCACTCAAGATTCCGAACAATTGCAGAAAGACCTTGACTCAGTAATAGCATGGTGCAGTACGCGGAAAATGCAGCTTAACGTGTCAAAGTGCTGTGTTGTTTGGTTTACCAAGAAAAAGTAGCCTTTTATGACAAATTACTTCATGGAAAACATACCATTATTGATGGTAAATGAATACAAGTATTTTTGGTGTTGTAACCAACAGCACACTATTGTGAAATGATCATGTTCGCATGGTATCAGTTAAAGCCAGTCGCGTGCTGAACTTCCTACGCCGCAATTTCAGAACCGCCCCCTCTGTTCCTAAACAAGTTCTTTACGTGTCAAATGTACGCCCAATTTTAGAATATGCTTGCACTGCCTGGGAACCGGCCACAAAGTTAAATATTGATGCATTGGAACGCATTCAGAAACGTGCCGCCTGGTTTGTGACGGGTGACTACAACTTCACCAGAAGGTCTAGCGAAACTGTTAGTTCACTTGGTTGGCCGTTACTCTCCTCAAGGCGTAAATATATAAGGCTATGTTTTTCTACAACCAAATAAACGACAAAACTGGGATTAATAAAAACTGATACATAAGACCACCAATCTATATCTAAACATGACGGGACCATCCTTTGAAAGTTTGCGAATATATGTGCCGAACATCAACGGATACAAATACTTTTTTTCCTAAAACTATGCACGAATGGAACAGTCTTCCAAAAAACATTGTGACCGCCCCTTCCACAGCGTTTCCTTCCCTTTTAAAGGAGTATGTGGTCACAGAATGATATTGTATGCTGTGATTTAGGTATTTCTATTTCTTTCTATTTTTTGTGTGCCATGCAATTCAACTTGTCCCCACTGATTTAAACGTACTTTGAATTTGTAAACACCCTACAACAATGCCCCCAGAGGATGCTGTAGGTATAAATAAATAAATAAATAAATAAATAAATAAAAACGATGTTCGTAAACTAGTCCCAAGTCAAACGCTCATGGCCCCGATAGCCTCTCTCAAAAACAGGAAAAAATCCGAAACGAATGAGCCACGCAGTCACTCTACTTGCCCGATGTAAAATCCTGCTGAAACGTTTTCTGGCCTTACCACGCAATTTCTTCAGTAAGCCGCAATGCAAACTTGGCTTGACAGGTTTAGAATGAGAATTTCTCCTAATAGGGAGGTAGTTAGAGGACATGCCTTCGACTTCCCACGGGCAGTAATTCTTTTCTGTATTACGCTTCCGCTTTCTTCGCTTAAGAAACCCAGCATACCTTAACACACCGACGACATTCTTTGCCCAGGAAAGTAATCATGAGCCTAACACAACTTACCAATTTTAAATCGCGCAAACGAAGACTAATGCAAGATCCGTAAACGAGGGTGCTCTTTAGTGATACAATGTTATCATCACAAATCGTAAAAACTGTATAAGAGATGGATGTTTCGGAAGTGTCTTAGAGAACGGAGGGCTCTATCTTAGAGGCGTGGTAGATCAAAAACAGCTTCGGCCTCAACAGCTGTCTTGCTCTACAAAATCTGTGTTTTCTTGTGTTACACAAGAACAGTTCTTGAATATTAGGCTGCTGCCTTAACTTCGTATTAGGATTTATTTGTTGCCACTCTACAGTGATGGGCTTCATTTTTTCCTCTGATCTGCTTCACACAGGTTCGAAGCTCACCCTCGGCGCACTTGTTGTGCACGACGACCCTGAATACCGCCATAAGCGTGGTGCGAAGAACACCGTTCGATTGTCTTATTTTTTTATATGATGCAAGGTGTAGCGAGGAGATAGTGATGTTTCAAATGAAATGAGTACTATCAATTTGCTGTTTCTTTACCATGTTTATTTACATAGTTGTCGACATTATATTGAGGCTTGCTTAACGTTAGGCACCTGGATTTGTTTGTCAATGTTTTCATCCCCGAAACGTGATTTTATTTCGCTTGAGATTGGCGGTGGTGGTAACCAATCACATTTCATCATGCGTGGCTTTGCTACACTTGTGTCTCCGCATAAAAAAGGGGTTTTTAGTGAACTGCGCTGATGTAGGCAAGAAAATTATGCCTTTTCTAGAAGCATTGAGTGGTGACGCCGCTTCCAAGGGAACAGTGAAAATATCGACGTTTGTAGGGAAGTCCCCAGACAGCAACAGTGCCGAGAAACAAAAAAAGAAACTAGATAGAAAAAGCGTTTATCAAAACGATCGTGCGGCCGCTTATCGCAGCTAGACGGAGAATGACGCCGATTACGTGCGTCTGGTCTGTACAATCATGAAAGCCGAAGCACTGCCTGACGAACTAGCCGCGCGCCACGTTCAAAAAACGCTGCTCCTTCTCCTTTCAAGCAAACCTGCCTGCAGAGTGCTGCCGACTTCTGGAAGTAGAAGACACCTGAAACGTAGTATTTTGCTGAAAACGTATTAACCTCAAAGACATTTAGCACCCATAAGAGCAATCTCCGAGCCCGAGCTTTACCGCTATGCGCTGTACAATTAAACTTCCGGCGTTGCCTTTCGCGATTTTTCCTAATCACTCGGACAGAATTATTCGAGCTGTTGATTTTACGTGACTTGTCTTAACTGCCATTGTTGTTTCGCGGCTCTGTACACTTGGGTTTTGTCACTCATCTCAAACGCTAGATATTCACCAAAACATGTCCGCCTATTTCAATTATTCTGACAATACAAGCATAGTCTTGAGTTTACTGTGCTATAGCACAGCGCGAAATATACCGTGTAAGACTACTGTGTTTCTTTGAAATTTGCATGATCTAGCCAATGCGTGGCATGATCAGCAGATAATATATAAGCAGCGAAGGAAAGAAATAAAATAATACTTCGGAATTACTCCCAAAAGTACGCCTGGACAAAGTAACGATGTTCGTAAAATACTCCCATGTAAAACGCTCATGGTCCCGACAGCCTCCCTGAAAAACCAGCAAAAATTACAACGAAAGGGCCACTCAGTCACTCTGCTTATGCGAAGTTAAAATCCCACTAAAACGTTTTCTGGCCGCACAACGTGATTTATTCAGAAAGCCGCAATAGAAACTCGGCTCGATAGGTTCAGAATGGAAATTTCTTTGAATAGGGAGGTTGTTAGTGGACACGCATTTGACTTTCTACGGGCAGTAATTCCCTTCTGCATTACACTTCCGCTTTCTTCGCTTAAGAAACCCAACATACCTTAACGTACCGACGACATTCCTTGCCCAGGAAAGTAATCATTAGCCTACCGCGACTTACCAATTTTAAATCGCTTAAACGAAGACTAATGCAAGATCCGGTGAAGGAGAGCGCTCTTCAGTGATGCAATGTGAACAACTAAAATCGTAAAAACTGCTAATAGACAGATGTTTCGGAAGTGTCTTACAGAACGGAGCGCTCGATCTTAAGGGAGTGGCAGTAAAAAAGGCTTCGGCCTCCTGAGCTTACGTGTTCTATAAAACCTGTGTTTTCTTGTTTACTCAAGAATGGTTCCTGAAAAATAGGCTGCTGCTTTCACCTCGTATCAAGATTTATTTGTTGCCACTCTACAGTGAAGGCACCGTTTTTTTTTTCTCAGCGCTGCTTCCCACGGGTTCGAAACTCATCCTCGGCGCTCTTAATGTGCATGACGATCCTGAATACTGCATGAAAGGTGGTGCGCAAAACTCCGCTTGATTGTTTTATTTTTTTTATATCATGCAAGGTGTTGCGAGGAGATATTTACCTTTTAAACCAAATGGGTACTATCGATTCGCTGTTTATTTGCCATGTTTATTCAGATAACTGTCAACGTCATACTGAGGCATGCGTAATATTAGGCGCGTGAATTTGTTTTTCAGTGTTTACATTGATGAAACGTGGTTTTCCTCCTCTTCAGATTGGCGGTGGTGGTAACCGTTCACTTTTTACCGTGCGTGGCTTTGCTGCACCTGTGTCTCCGCATGAAAGGGGTGTTTTTAATGAACTCGGCCGCTGTAGGCATAGCTCAGCATACTCACTCATGAGTACACTCACTCACACTCATTCATACTCATTTGAATGTGGTGAGTTTGAGTATGAGTGAGTACTGATGAGTATGAGTAGGAGTGAGTAGAACGTGAGTGAGTACTCATGAGTATAAGTAATAGTGAGTACGGACGTGAATGGTTACTTTCAGTGTGAGTAGAAGTGAGTATGAACGTGAGTGGGTGCTCATGAGTGTGAGTAGGAGTGAGTATGAACGTGAATGAGTATTCTGAGTGTGAATAGGAGTGAGTATGAACGTGAGTGACTACTCTGAGTGTGAGTATAAGTGAGTATGAATGTGAGTGAGTATTCTGAGCGTGAGTAGAATTGAGTGTGAACATGAGTGAGTATTGTGAGTGTGAGTAAGAGTGAGTATAAACGTGAGTGAGTATTTTGAGTGGGAGTATGAGTGAGTATGAGCGTGAGTGAGTACTCATGAGTGTGAGTAGATGTGAATTTCAACGTGAGTGAGTACTCATCAGTGTGAGTATCCATAAGTATGAACGTGAGCTAGTATTCATCAGTGTGAGTAGGAATGAGTGAGAGCTTGTGAGTGTGAGTAGGAGTGAGTATGAACGTGAGTGAGTACTCTGAGTGTGAGAAGGAGAGAGTATGAACGTGAGTGAGTACTCATGAGTGTGAGTAGGAGTTTGAACATGAGTGAGTACTGATGAGTGTGAGTATTCGTTAGTATGAATGTGAGTGAGTATTCATGAGTGTGATTAGGAGTGAGTGAGAGCTCATGAATGTGAGTAGCAGTAAGTACGAACGTGGGTGAGTACTCATGACGTGGGTGAGTGTTCATACATACGTGTATGTATGTAGAAGAATTTTGAACTGTATTGCCCTCTCCTGCATGGACCATACTTGGTCCGCAGTATGTGATAAATAAATAAAAATGAGTGTGAGTAGACTTGACTGCGAAGGTGAGTGAGGGGCTGTAAGTGTGAGTAGCAACGAGTAGGAACATGAGTGAGTTACGATGAGTGTGATAAATATCTGTAACCATCGCAACAGCGTCCTCAATACGTTGAAAATAACGGGCACTATGGCATGCAAGCTTCCTGTACGTAAAAGCCTTCAGTTAGTTTGGAAACTGGGGGAGCCATCCTACATCAGATGGGGGGGGGGGGGGAGGGGGGGCGAGGTGACCGCGCAAAAGTCGAGTTGAGAGTAGCCGTCCATTTTATTGTAATTTGAATTTTCTAGGCTTAAGAACTTTGAGCTGCCTGTCCCTATAGCTACCGTTCTTGCTGCACTTACCTCTTGCGCGTCAGTCTACGCGAAGCGCTGATTATACATGCAAAACAACAAGGTCTTGAGAAGCCCTTTAACGAAAATCGCCGTTCGAGCCGGTTCAGAAAAGAGCAATGCACTGCGCAAGCGATAAAAGATAGCGCAGAAATGGCCCGCGAGAGAAAGCACATTGTGTGCGCGACGCACATTGTGCGTAGTGATTTTGCAGTTTCTATCTCAGCGTTGTCCCTCAAGTGAAGGTTGCCTTGAACAAAAACCTTAAGTGATCTCATGAGCTCTCAAGCGCGAAGCTGTGTGCAAACTTCGCCTTCTCAGTGCCCCATTAACAAAAAAAAAAGGAAAGCTTGGAGGACGGTTCAGCTTCGCCGTCAATACTATAGTATGCGATAGCGTAATCGGACCCTGTTCGCATCGCCGTTTTAATCTCTACCCTCCCTTCACTTTTCGGCAGCTTCTTATGCCTTTAACAGTGCAGACACAATGTGCAATAAGCGCCCAATCACCCTTGACAATTTATTTTATCATTCACATAACGCGGGCTAGTACAAAAACACACATAACGCAACTCGTTAATTACCATTTCATTCGGCTGTCCGCGATAACCCTGCGTACGCACACTGCCAATGAACCTTAACCACGTCCGCAGATTCCTAAATAAGGCCCCCTGCAATCGTCCGTGCCGGCACGGAGCCAACGAAGTCTCCGCGTGAGCGCGACCCACAGAGGAAGGAAAACATCTCCGAAGATGCGCACAATTTCTCGAATGCAAAACTGCCGTACGCAACGCATTCCATCTGAAGGCGAGGCAGAGAGGGGAGGCACCATCTCGACGGTCGCGCCGGGCCACAGAACGCCCACCAGTGGCCGGGCGGCCGGGCTGGCAGCGGTGCTGACGTGGTGGCGAGGACCCGGTGCCGCCTGTCCCGCTAGTGCATTCAGAAGGGGCTAGGAGCACTGGAACGAACGAAGTGGCCGAGCCGGATGGCATGGCAACGTCTCGGGATCTGGCGGGTAATCATAGCGGCGGCCGTGTAGTATACTGAAGCTGTCGAGAGCGTCCTATTTCGCGCGCGTGCGTCGTAGCCTACGAAAGCACGTTTTGAGTGTTTGTAACACATTACTGAGATTCTAAACGATGTCTCAGCGTCTCCTACGCGTCATGGCACACAAATTTATTGTGCAGGTGCGTCGTAATTGCGCTGAGTCATTGCCTGTTTGTGGAGCCTACCGACCCTAAAAGAAAGTGACAATTGTTCAGCTTGATTGTTTCTTCAGTAAGCTGAGTACACGTAACGCAACCTCAATGTTAATATTGATCATCGGCCTGACAACGTCCACTGCAGGACAAAGGCCTCTCCCATGATCCGCCACTCAACTCGGTCCTGTGCTTGCTGCTGCCATTATGTACTCGCGAACTTCCTAATCTCATCTGCCCACCTAAGTTACTGTCTCCCCCTAACCCGCTTGCTTTCTCTGGATATCCGGTCAGTTATGCTTAATGACCAGCTGTTATCCTGCCTACGCGCTACATGCCCTGCCCGTGTCCGTTTCTTCTTCTTGATTTCAACTATGATATCCTTAACCCCGGTTTGTTCCCTGATCCACTCTGCTCTCTTCTTGACTCTTGAGGTTACAACCACTATTTTCCTTTTCATCACTCGTTGCCCTCAATTTAAGCTGAACCCTTTTTGTAAGCCTCCAGGTTTCTGCTCAGTAGGTAAGTACCGGCAAGATGCAGCTGTTATATACCTTCGTCTTGAGGAGATAGTGACAGAGTTCTGAACGTGAAAGAGTTCTTCTCGCGTAAGCAATCACACGTTCAGCGCCATGCTGCCACTGCACGAGTACAGCTCCTAAGCCGGCATTGCCAGTGTACTGTTGTACTGGCGATGCGTGGTGTGTACTGTTGTCGGGATGTCATCATCAAAGTGTGCGAGAACTGGTGGCTTCTGAAGATGTTGCCGCAGCTCGTGGATTGATTTTGCTATTCTTCATTCTAAACGAATGCGACGTCTTCTCTGGCAGGTCAATGGCAAGGCGATGCGCGAGAAGTTCTCAATGAAGCGTCTGTAGTACGCACACATTCCTAATAACCGTCTGACCGCCTTTTTGTCAGTTGGCGCTGGAAAATTTGTAATGGCAGCTATTTTTTGAGGGTCAGGCCGCACACCTTCACTGCTGACAAGACGCACCAGGAACAGAAGCTCTTCGAAGCCGAAGTGGCATTTTTCTGGCTTAGGTGTTAGTCCGGCGGAATGAATAGCTTGAAATACTGAGTGCAGTCACCTGACGTGTTCGTCAAATGTCGCAGAAGATACGATGGCGTCATTTAAATACACAAAGCACGTCTGTCACTTGAGGCCTGATAGTACGGTATCCATTAGCCACTGAAACGTTGCCGGTGCTGAGCACGACAAATGGAAGTACCCTAAACTCAAAAAGGCCACCAGATGTCACGAAAGCTGTTTTATCCCGGTCTCTTTCATCGACTTCTATCTGCCAATACCTACTCCTTACATTCATTGACGATAAATAACGCGCATGCCGTAGTCGATCGAGTGAATCGTCGATACGCGGAAGTGGGTAGATTTTGTTTGTCACCTGATTCGGCTTGCGATAATCCACGCATAAACGTAAGGTGCCGTCTTTTTTCTTCACTAATACAACCGGCGAAGCCCAAGGGCTTTTTGACGGCAAAATAACGTCATCTTCAAGCATCTGTCGCACCTGGTTTTCGATGGCTTCACGTTTCCGAGGAGTGACCCGGTACGGGTTTTGCCTGATGGGTCTGGTCATGTCGTCCGTTATAATTCGATGTTTCGACAGTGGCGTTTGATGGACCCAGGACGTTGAATAGATACAAATTTCAACCTGGTTAATAATCGGCAGGATACTTTGCTTCTGCGCCTGCAGTCAACTTGGGCCAATATCAACAGAGTTACGGGGGCGGGCAGATCAGCTGAACTATTTTTCTCATTTCTCATGAGTTAGGCAGTCTGTCATCTCGACGAGCTCTTACATGTACGCGACTGCCATGCCCCTCGTCAGGTGTCGGCGTTCAGAGCTGAAGTTCGTAACAAGGACGTGCATGTGTCTGCATTTTATGCCCACGACGCCTCTTGAGATAGAAAAACCATGGCTGAATAGCAGTGTTGGAATTCACTCGGCGATGTTTTCAGAAATGCTCGACGTGTAACCTGTCACAGCCCCGAGTGCACTCGACTGCGGCCGGATGGTCACGTCTTCGTCGAAGACGTGCAACGGTTTACGTCGCTGGTCTGTACAGGGCCCATCTGAAACTTGACCTGGGGCCATCCAAAACGTAACCGATCTCCCAGGAATGTTGATAATGGCGCCGTATTCACGCAGGAAGCCCATGCTTAAAGTCAGGTCTTTGCAGCACTCCGGTAAAATTACGAAAGTAGCGACGAAATCTGAACTGCCAATATTAATTCGAGCGGTACATTTGCACGTCGGCGTCACCAATTGCCCTGCAGTTCTTATGTTCGGGCACGTCCATATTGTTCTGACTTTCTTTGGGCAGTCGACGAGTTTACAGCTGATAATAGAAAAGTCCGCGCCAGAATCTACCAGCGCTGTTACTGGGCGTTCGTCAATACAAATGTCTAGATTGGCGCTTACGATTTCCGTTGATGTCGGTGGTGTCGTATCGTCCTTAGTGTCGTCCGTCGTACGATCCGTGGTATCATCCGTCGTATCACGTCGTAGTGAAGTTGTTGGGAGTGTGATAGCATCTCGATGGGAACAACCTTGCCCCAAAAGTCGCCGCTGTTAGTTTCTCCGACGAGGGCTAGAGGATCTGCCCCGGGCCACCTCGGGGTACCTGCGCTGCTGCGGTGGGTTAGGTGCAGGTGAAAGAGAGCGGGGTCAACGAAACGGCACATAAGGTTGCTGTGCTTGCAGGCCTGCACTACTGTCACGGCGGTTATCGAAATAAGCACGAGGGGAGGCTTGTAGAAAGTTCTGATGTCTATGGTCATGGTATGGGCTAATGCGGAAAACCTGGCCGGCTTCTCCGCAATGGAGCAATCTTCTCCGCAATCTCGTATACGGTGGTCATCGTGGGAGTGACTGCTGACCTTTCAAATAGCCTCGACGCATCGCCCCGTATCATATCAGGGCACGGCTGTGATCATCGTGGTCGTGTTTTTTGTTGTGCCCCGCTGTGAGCGCCACCTGGATAGCTGTTCAGCTCGGAGCATCTCCGGGTGTACTGAACCACACTTTGGCAGCAGCAGCGGATCTGCGCACAGCCTACTGAACCATTGCATATTGTTTTTACAGGTACTAAAGTTCTTCACTGCTGTTGCTGTGGGTTCTTGACGGAACGTCCCAGCTGCTTTGGAGGTTGACATCGCTTTTCATCGCTGCGTGTGCTTTTTTCAACGCGCAGCGCATGTCGTCGGTGCACTGCCCCGTGTCAAGGGAAATACGGTGGTCATCGTGGGAGTGACTGCTGACCTTTCAAATAGCCTCGACGCATCGCCCCGTATCATATCAGGGCACGGCTGTGATCATCGTGGTCGTGTTTTTTGTTGTGCCCCGCTGTGAGCGCCACCTGGATAGCTGTTCAGCTCGGAGCATCTCCGGGTGTACTGAACCACACTTTGGCAGCAGCAGCGGATCTGCGCACAGCCTACTGAACCATTGCATATTGTTTTTACAGGTCAGTACTATCGTTGTTTCTTTCCTTAGTGTTCTGTTGCTTTCTGCTGCTGCTGCTGCTGCTGCCATAGTGTTTTTAGTGTTTTTTTGATGTCGCCAGCCGAAATGGAAAAACATTTTAAAGAGTTGAAACAAGAGTTTCGCGAAATGCGGACTGCCCTGGAGAGAGAGCTGCGTAAGGAAATACGTGATGTGAAAACAAGTCTAGACTTTTTTAATAAGCAGTTTGAAGAAATTTCGGCTCTGTGCTCGCGGCTTGAAAAAGAAAACGGTGAGCTAAAGGCTCAAAATGATGTTCTGAAGACTGATTGCAGTCAGCTGAAGCAGGTCGTTCTCAACAATGAACGTAGGACTACCGCCCTAGAACAGTACTCGCGAAACCGAAATATTGAAGTGAAAAATGTTCCTTTCGTGGAGGGTGAACGGTTGACCAGGGTCGTTCAGAAGATTGGTGAAGCTGTCGGCGAATCAGTGAAAGAAGATGACATAGAAATTTGCCATCGCGTGACTGCTAAGGATGCATCTTGCCCTCATATTGTTGTGCAGTTCAACAACCGGTCTAAGCGAGACGCAGTTCTGGAAAAGGCGAAAAAGTTGCGCTTAACGACAGCTGATATTGGTTTCCCAGGAAAGACATTTGTCTACGTCAATGAACACCTATGCTCACAGTTAAAAAAACTACTGGGACAAACTGTAGCGCGCAAGAAGGAAGCCGAATGGCGATTTGCCTGGACGAAAGGCGGCAAAATTTTTGCGCGAAAGGATGAGAAGTCGAGGGTGCTTCAGATAACTACTGAGAGCGATCTCGAAAAGATTGTTTAAATTTGTTGAGCTTCATCCTTTAGCAAAAAAAGCTAGAAGAAAAACAGGGCAAAAAGAAAATGGCTGCAGACTGCTTAACGCCACACCAGTTGAGCCTATTGGTATCTGGTAGAAAACACCACATTTCCTACCTTCATATAAATGCGCAATCAGCCAGAAACAAGGCAGATGAGATAGCAATACTGCTTGAATCGTTTGAGTTCTCCTTTGACGTCATCATG
Source organism: Rhipicephalus microplus (assembly GCF_043290135.1). Taxonomy (NCBI): domain Eukaryota; kingdom Metazoa; phylum Arthropoda; class Arachnida; order Ixodida; family Ixodidae; genus Rhipicephalus; species Rhipicephalus microplus. The sequence goes on along the minus strand of NC_134707.1, from coordinate 36,468,698 downwards.
GTTACTGAAACCTGGTATCGCCATGAATCCGACGTTCTTCGTATACCTAGCTATGCCACGTATTTCTTGAACCGCAGTGATAAATTAGGTGGTGGTGTTATGCTCCTGGTCAAAGATGTGTTTGAGTGTGAAATACTCGAGGCTTTTTCTGTGGTTACTGACGATTACGAGATTATGACTGTAAAATGTTCTTCGGGTATTTTTTCTGTGGTATACCGCCCCCCCAAATGTAACATGTGCAACTTTTTTACGTTTTTAGACACTTTCCTGTCGTGGGTCAATGAAAATGGTTACAATCTTACTATCGGGGGTGACCTAAACATTGATATGCTAACTTCCAGCCCCCAACGTCTTGAACTTTGCAATATCATGGAATCAAACGCATTTAAAAATGTTATAAAACACCCCACTCGATTTCATGCCCAATCCTGCACACTTATCGACGTCATTATAACAAATAGCACAAGTGCACCTCTTTGCTCGGGTGTCCTTAAGACACATATTAGCGACCATTTGCCTGTTTACTCAATTTTAAGTCAAAAGAAGCTTCAACTTAGGGATGCAAAGCCACCGCCTACCCCATTCCGGTACATATGTCCTAGCACAATTGATATGTTCGCTGCATATATATCCAAGATAAAATGGGACGCTGTTTTCCGTGAAACTGATGCAGACACAGCGTATAATGTTTTCATCGAACGTTTTAGTGAAGCCTACAACAAGTGCTTTCCGCTCAAAGCAAAACGCAGACCACGCAAGGCAAGAAAGCCTTGGATTACTTCGGAATGCCTTCAAGCTATAAAAGTAAAAAATGCACTTTACCAGAAATTTCTAATATCTAGAGACAAAGAAGACTTGAAGACATTTAGAAAACATAGAAATACTACAAACTCCTTATTAAGGAAAAGCAAACTTGAATATTTTAGCAACCTTTTCAGCCCTGAAAAAACCAAAACGTCCGAAGCCATCTGGAAAAAGTTAAACATGTTGCTCCACCCACACTCGGATGATAGCACATACCCGACTAAACTCATTGTAGACAACCGCGTTCTAACTGGTGATGACCTTGCTGAAGCTTTCAATAAATTCTTTACCTCTATTGGAGAGAGCTCACACGACAATAATTTTGCGCGATTCATGGGTTCGCAAGTAGGCGAAAGTGCATTTCTATTTCCAGTGACTACACAGGAGGTTACGGCAGATTTCATGTCACTAAAGAATAGCAGGTGTTGTGAAGTAGACGGCCTGGAAATCCGTCCAGTTAAGCATGTTATTCATGTCATATCTCGTATTTTAGAATACATCATTAACTTAATCTTCTCATTGGGCACGTTTCCTAGTCGTCTTCAGATAGCCAAAGTTTCTATTATTTTCAAAGGTGGTGACAAAAATAGCATGACCAATTACAGACCAATTTCTATTTTACCTGTATTTTCTAAAGTAATTGAAAAGTTGTTACATAAACGAATAGTGTCATTCTTAACCAAGCACCACATTATGACGCCTTTTCAATTTGGTTTCACAAAGCAGCGCTCAACAGAAACTGCCCTACTAATGCAAAAAGAAATCATACTCGATGCATTTGAAAAGGAAATATATACACTTGGAATTTTTGTAGATTTCTCAAAAGCATTTGACAGAATCAACCACATTACATTAATTAAAAAACTAGAACACTACGGTTTTCGGGGGAACTTTATAAGTGTCATAAAAACCTATTTGAAATACCGACAGCAAAAAGTAGATATAAATGGCTACGCATCTAGTTTTAAAAAACTGTCACATGGCGTGCCCCAAGGAAGTATTCTGGGTCCCCTGCTTTTTAATCTGTATGTGAACGACTTGACAAACATCGATAACAATACAACATTTATTATTTATGCAGATGATACCAGCTTATTTTTTAAAGACTGCGATTTGCATAAACTAGTTGACAAAGCAAATAGTGTCTTGAAACTGCTGCACATTTGGAGCATAAGAAATTCGCTAATTATAAACACCTCAAAAACAAAATCTGTGCTCTTTCGTCCAATAAATAAGCCCGTAAACTGCGATTTATCATTAGTGATTGGCTCAGAATCTATAAGGATTGAACCGATAGTGAAAACTCTGGGAGTTTTTTTCCACGAAAACATGCTATGGAAGGATCAGGCTGAGTTTGTCCATGCTAAACTTTCTCGTACTGTAGGTATCTTATCGCGCTTACGTTTTCTCTTGCCACAAAAAATTAAACTCTTACTATATAATTCGCTATTTTTATCTACATTAAGCTATTGCTATCTAGTATGGGGCACCACATCGGAAAAGAACTTAGGCCGAATATATAGATTACAGAAAAAGGCTGTGCGCATAATTACAGGTGTTCCTCGCGATGAACATTCCAAACCCATTTTCGAAGCCCTTAATTTACAACCAATGCCTGAGATATACAATACAATTTTAATGAAGCGATATCGTACTTCCTTAAAGAATCACGACTCTTTTCTTACTGATTTAGCGCGTTTGACACCCTATACCTGCCCCTATAGCACACGAGCTACCGATGACTGGAAAATTCCTTACACACGTACTAACTATGGTCGCCAGATGATGAGCTACTTACTGCCACTAACCTTAAACAGTTTCTTACAATAAACCATTTATACTGCTCCGTTCTGTAAATGTTTTTCAACGTGTTAATAAAATGCAAATCGGCATGACCTTGAAGTACATGTTTTGATATTGTATAATAACTGATGATCTCATGCTGCTGTTGCTGTTGCTATGTTGTCAAATGGTGCGAAAGCCTTCGTCAAGCCTTAATGGCTTTTTGCTTTCGCCCCACAGCATCACTGTTGTGACTTTTGTAATGTCTCCTGTGATGTCGGAATAAACTGAATTGAATTGAATTGAATTGGAGCAAAGTGTTGGACGGTCGACGGTGCGCCACAAGTCCGTCTTACGAATGAATAGCCGACCGATGGGCATTCTTTGCAACCAAGATGCAGATGTCGGCGGAGTGTACATCAGCGACGTTTGCATAGGTACGTTAGACTGTGTATACCGACGCGGCGGTTCTGACGCTGGGGTCCGCGGCTCGTTGTAAGGCCCTTGGATAACGTCGCGATAAGCCTGTAGTGTCGAGTTGTACGTCACTGGAGTGGGTCGACGGACGGCCGGTGCGTAGCTTAGTGACGGCTGGTCTGAAAGCGATTCGGGCAACGAAAATGCCTGGCGGAGTTCTGGCCGCACAACTTCTGCATTGCAAGCCACGGTATTTTCTTGGAGTCAAGAGAAGGTTTCGGATCACCTCACGAACAACCTCACGAATGAGCTCACGCAGAGGACACTAACTGCAGGCAGCTAAAGCAGAGAGGCTGGGGGATGTGTTGTTTAGTTGGTTGTGGTATCGGCGCCGTTGCTGCAGTGCTCGCTCGAATGTCGTAGCCTCTTTGATAAATTCCGCTACGCTTGTGGGCGGGTTACGTAGGAGACCGGCAAACAGCTCTTCTTTGACGCCCCTCATCATATGTTGGAGTTTTTACCTTCAGGCATCTCGGGGTCAGCCCGCCTAAATAGGTGGGTCATGTCCTCCGAAAACATGGCGACACTTTCGTTCGGTTTTTGTATGCGTACCACGATGAGCTGCAGAGCAGAATGGTGGTGGTCAGTGTTTCGAATTTCCCGAGAATTCGCTGCCTAAATTCGTCTCACTAAGACAGCGTTGACTCGGGGTTCTCGTACTACCTACGACCGCTATCTGCCAAAGCAAACTAGACGCGCGATAGCTTTTGTTCAGTGGACCAGTGGTTGGCATTGGCGACCCGCTCATACTGGGCTAACCAGTCCTCAACGTCTTCATAGACGTCACCGTGAAATGTCTCGAGAATTTGAGGCTGCTCAACAGTAAACTGTGAAGGCCCTCCAGCAGCTGTTTCTCCAGGCACGGTGTGTTGCTGGAGAAGTTCGAGGGGCATTGCCTCGGGACTAAGGCCTCGCTGTCGGCGACTGCAGCGGTGGACAGGAGTACCCACTGCAGGAAAGGGTTGCGGTGGCGGACACGAAGTGCTAGAGCACGGAGGTGTCCCAAGCGTCACTTGAAGTCCAGCACCTCCATCAATGTGGCGACGTGAAAATAACAAGATACAGGACGACGGTGCGACTGGAAAAACAAAGTCTGTACTATCAGAAGAAAAGAGCATGATAATGATGATGATTCCAAAGCCATGGCTCGTACCCACTAAGGGGGATAGGTCAAGAATCGATGACCTAATGCAGTAAGATTTTTTTTTCAATATCGAAACCACCCACCGGAAAAAAGAAAGAAAAAAGAAAAGACACCCTAGGCAGAACGAAAGGAGTAGCCGCTTCGACGTCGTCTTCTTCGAAGCAACCATGGGTGCTATCCACGCTAATCACTTTGTCGTCCTCTGTGTTCTTGCCCGGCCTTTAGCAGTGAAAATATATTTTCTGCTTATCATGGTACGCATTGGTTAGATGATGTCATTTTCATGAAAACTCAGCAGTCTTACAGTGCATATTTTGCGTATAGCTATAGCACAGAAAACACAATGCTATACTTGTGTCCTCTGATTAATCAAAATCGGCGGATATATTTCGGTGAAAACTGAGCATTTGAGAAGAAAGACAAATAACAATTGTACACAAAGCCATGAAACAAAAAGAAGAACTACGACAGATCTTGAAATTCAACAGTCCAAATAAATCTGACCGGCTAATTAACAAAATTGCGAAAAGCAACGCTGGAATTCCATGTCTACAACGCAGAGCGGATAAGCTTGGGCTCCGAGATTAACATTTTGGGTGCTATGCGTCTTTGAGGCCCTTATGTTTTTGAAACGAGTTGTCTCCTGCAGCCAGTAGTCGGGAGCACTCTGCAGGCAGGCTTCCTTCAAAGGAGAAGGGGCAGCGTTTTTTGAACGTGGCGCGCGGCGTGTTCTACCAGCAGTCCTTCGGCTATCCTGATTAGACAGACTAGGCGCACGTAATCTGCGTCATTCTCCCTCTAGCTGCGATAAGTGGCCACACGATCGTTTTGATTAGCACATTTTCTCTATTTTTTGTTTCTCGGCATTCTTGTCGTCTGGGGACTTCCCAACAAATGACGATTGTTTCGCTGCTTCTTTGTAAGCGGCGTCGCCACTATATGCTACAAGAATAGACATCTTTTCTTGTCTTCATCGGCAGAGTTCACTAAAAACGCCCATTTCATGCGGAGACAAGTGTGCTGCAGAGCCACTCATAGTAAAGGTTAATGGTTACCACCACCGCCAATATCAAGCAGGCGAAAAGTAAGTTTCAGTGAGGAAACATTGAAAAAAAATCCACTCAGCAAACTCTACACCAGCCTCAGTACGACATTGATGGTTATGCAAATAAACATGGCAAATAAACTGCGAATTGATAGCACCCATTTTATTCGAAATATCAATATTTCCTGGCAACACCTTGCATCGCAAAAACTTCAGACACTTGAGCGGAGTACTTTGCACCAAGTTTCTGACTGTATTCAGGATCGTCGTGCACAATAAGAGCGCCGAGGGTGACTTTGAAACCTGTGTTAAGCCCTCAGAGAAAAATACCGCACCCTTGACTGTAGAGTGGCCACAAATATATCTTGATACGAGGTGAAGGCTGCAGCGTAATGTTCAGGAACCTTTTTTTGTGTTACAAGAGAGAACATAAATTTCTGAGAACATGGCAGCTCATGAGGCCGAAACACTTTTTGTACTTCCACTTCTCTAAGATTGAGCCCTCCGTTCTCTATCACACTTCTGTAAAATCTATCTTTTTTGCGGTTTTTCTCATTTGAGATGATAAGACTGTAGCACAAAAGAGCACCGTCGTCACCGAATCTTGCATTATTCTTCGTTCAAATGATTTATATTGGGTGAGTTACTTTTACTACCTACTTTGTTCTTTTGTTTTACTGCACTCTTGTCATCTGGGGACTTACCAACAAATGGCGATTGTTTCGCTGTTCCTTTGTAAGCGGCGTCGCCACTCAATGCTACTAGAAATTGCATCTTTTGTTTCCCACATCGGTAGAAGACTAAACCGCAGTGAATGTAAACGCGCGAGTATCCAAAAGGAAGCCACCAATAGCCGGGTTTTGAGGTTGAACAAATTGGTCCTTGCTTACACGTTATTCACGACCAAGCGGACACAAAATTTGTAAACGGCAATACAAAACCTGCACGCCTACTACGCACAGTGGTAAAGCATGCGTTTTGAGGTCAACTATCTAGATGCTGCACGTCTTGGAGTCCATAGCCGTCTTGGAAGAACTGTTCTACTTTGCCAGAAAATGGCGCAGAGTTCAAAATAAGTAAGTTTTCAGGCAAACTTACTTATTTGAACTCTGCGCATTATTTTAAACTTGGTGCAATTTGCTCGAACGGTAAAACGTGCGTTTCGAGATTAACTATCTGGATGCTGGAAGTCTTCGAGGCCATAACCGTCTCGGAATAACAATTCTACTGTGCAAGATAATGGCAACACTCCTCTGGAGGACCTGTACATTTCGAGCACTGTTCTTTATTTTGAACTCGGTGTGATTTGCTCAGCCAGTAAAGCATGCGTTTCGAGAACAACTATCTGGATGCTGCAACTATCCGAGGCCGTACCCATTCCGGAAGAACTGTTCTAGTCTGCAAGAAGACAGCAGCATCTCTCAGCCAAAGTTGCTTATTTTCAACATAGCGCCTTAGTTTGAACTAGGGGCAATTTGCTCAGCCGGTAAAGCATGTGCCTCGAGATCAACTATCTGGATGCTTGAAGTCTTCGAGGCAATACACGTATCGGAATAATTATTCTATTTTGCAAGAAGATGGCAGGACCCCTCAGGCGGACTTGCATATTTCAAACTCGGTGCTTTAGTTTAAGCCCTGCGCTATTTTCTCAGCCGGTAAAGCATGCGTTTCGAGATTAAAAATCTGGATGATGAAAGTCTTTGAGGCCATACCCGTCTCGGTATATATACTCTGCAATGTTGGAAGATGGCAGCACTCCTCAAGTGGACTTGCATATTTCGAACTCGGCGCTTTATTTTGAACTTGGTGCGATGTGCTCATCCAGTAAAGCATGCGCTTCTAGATCAACTATTTGGGTGCTGGATGTCTTCGAGGCCGTAGCCATCACGGAAGAACTGTTCTAGCCTGTGCGAAGATGGCAGCATCTCTCAGGCGAGCTTGCTTATTTTGAACTGGTCGCGTTGTTTTGAACTCGGTGCAATTTGCTCAGCCTGTAAAGCATGTGCTTCGAGATCAACTATCTGGATACTGGTAGTCTTCGTGGCCATACCCGTCTCAGAATTCTTATTCTACTTTGAAAGATGATGGGAAGACTCCTCAGGCGGACTTGCTTAGTTTGAACTCGGTGCGGTGTTTTGAACTCAGCGCGATCTGCTCAGCCTGTAAAGCATGCGCTTCGAGATTAAAAGTCTGGGTGCTGGCAGTCTTCGAAGCTGTCCACGTCTCAAGAGAAGTGTTCTGCTCCGTAAGAAGATGGCAGCACTTCTCAGGTGGACTTGATTCATTTGAACTCGGCGTGGTATTTTGAACTCGGTGCGATCTGCTCAGCTGGTAAAGCATGCGCTTCGAGATTAACAGTCTGGGTGCTGGCAGTCTTCGAGGCTATGCACGTCTTGGAAGAACTGTTGTAGTCTGCGAGATGTCAGCACCCCTCAGGCGGACTTGCTTGTTTGGAACTGGGCGCGGTAATTTGAACATGGTACAAGCTTCTCAGATGATAAAGGATTCGCATTGAGATCAACTACCTTGGTGTTGGAAGTCTTCGACGCCATATATGTTTCGAGAGAACTGTTATACTTTGCGAGAAGATGGTAGTACCTTTAGATGGGCTTGATCATTTTAATCTCGGTCCATTATTTTCAACTCGGTGTTATATGCTTAGCCGGTGAAGTATTCACTTCGCGGTGAACTATCTGGGTATTGGAAGTCATCAAGGATATAAACGTCTCGAAAAAGCTGTTCCATTTTGCTGGAAGACACCTTCGGATTGACTTGCTTATTTTGAACTCAGTGCGATCGGCTCAGCTTGTAAAGCATGCGGTTCAAGATCAATAAGCAACACAAAAACAATAGACATTCGTTAAGTAGTTCTCTGGTACAGCCCATAGAAGAGTGTAAAAAAATAAAAAAGAAGTTTCAAAACAATTGTTCGTGCGATAATCGCGGCGGCAAGCGAAATATGGTGCCTCACTTGCCACCTGGCGTTTGAATCATTGCCAGCACAGCAGATGGCAACGAGTTCAAAATAACACGCCAAATTCAAAATAAGCAACTCTGTTGGAAGAGTGCTGCCATCTTTCAGCAAAGTAGAACGGTTCTTTTGAAACTAGTATGGCCTCGTAGACTTGCAGAACCCAGATAGTTTATCTCGGACTGCATGCTTTACTTGGTAAGCACATCGCGACAAATTTGAAATAACGTGCCTAGTTCGAAATCGGCAAGTTCACCTGAGGAGTGCTGCCATCTTCTTGCAAAGTAGATTAGTTCTTTTGAGACGGGTGTGACTTCGAAGACTTCCAGCAACAACATTGCTGATCTCGAAGCGCATGCTTTACCACTATGCGTTGCAGGCTTGCAGAGCCTGCAATGCTATTCTCGAATTTTATATCCGCGTAGTCGTAAATAATGGTAAAGAAGTACATGACTTTTTCGAGTTAAAAGCCTGGCTTTTACTGGCCAGATTGGTAGCCCTGTAATCTCATTCACGGTGGTTAAGACCTCGTGTTTCCGTAAATAGCGCTAGTATTTATAGTTACACGGCAAGTCAAGAAGCGTATTTTTATTTGACACGGGGCAGCCTATGATAAAAAGTTCCTTTATTGACATAAATGTCAGTGGTCGTGGCGGATGAATGATTCTATAGGTAGATTGATTTTCTTCACAACGATCCTGCCATTTTTTGGAAGTGACATCCACAGTAAATTATTGGGGACCCTAAACTTCCTCTTTGAGAGTTGAATAAGACAGGGATTTCATTTCTATAGTGCGTAGTTCATACGTTTATCGCGTGAAACCTTTTTCGAACTTGCTATGCACCCACTACGTGGCCTTAGGGGAGTACGCACGGTAACGTGTGTGCCTTTATTAGTGGACGAACGGTTGAAATCACCAAATCATTACGACAATCACATGTTCTGAGACCCGATCGCAATGGGTGCTCACAAAACTCATTATTACTGGAATTGTTCATGTTTTATTCAGAACTACATATACTGGAAGGGCGTGTTTTTAAAGCAAGAGTTTTATTCTTTGCATTCCCAAGCAGATGAAGAATTATTTGCAGTGCATTCACATGCAGACTCTTAGCTGTGTAGTAGAACATCCGCTTTCCACAAAAATGGCCCAGTATCAATGCTGAAACCGCCCGGGTTCAACCCCCAATATAACCTAAGACTTTTAATATTTATTTTATTTGCATCATTCTCCCGTTCTCAGTCGCGCATAGGATGCTGACTTTTCGTTCACTATCAATTACGCTGACACCAACGCCGGAATTTATGCGAAATCAGCTCTTTTTCTCTATCGCTTTGAAGTGGGCACCTTAAGACATCTTTCTAACATTCATGAGTAAAATCGCAAGACGTGTTACTATAAACAAGGCATCAAATTTACGAAAACATTACTATTGAACATTTAAAGCTACATAAACAGCTTCATATTAGGAAAAGAAATGTCTTTACATAAGAAAAATTCATAACCTAAGCACGCCGATGATATTCCTTGTTCAGGTGGCACTGGAAAGCCAGCAGTGATTAGCCAAATATAAATCACCTAAGCGAGGATTAAAGCAGGATACGCTCCAGATGCCTTTCTCTTTAGTTCCAATGTTATCATCCCCTATTGGAAAGGTTGAGTTTACATTAACTAATAGAAGATCGAGAAGTGTAATACATGATGGAGCTTTCGTTTTTGGAGAATGTAAGCATCAAAACTGATTCAGCCTCAGGATCTGTCGTATTCAATCAATCCGTTTTTTTAATACACAACATGGGACCCACAAGAGTTAGCTGAAGCCTTTACTTCGCGTAACATATTAATTTGTTGCCATCTTCAATTTTTCCTGGAAGCGCACCACATATTTCTCTGCGAGCAGTAAACACATTTCAAGTGCGGCTTCGGTCCTCCTGTAGCTCACGACGTTCCTCAATGCACCCAGAAACATGGCGGGAGGAACTCCCCATGAGTGTTTTTTTTTTTGCTTCGTGATGCAAGGTGGTGCAAAAGGTTATTCATATTTCTAATAAAGTGGGCATCCTACTTTATTGGAAATATTAGGCGGCCTAAGGAATGCTACCATCTTCCTGCAAAAGAAAGCAGTTCTGTCTAATTCGTTATCGACTCGGAGGGTATCAGCACCCAGCTTGTTGATCTTGAAGCACATGCTTTAGCGCTATTGAAGCGTTGTAGGCTTGAAGGAATTCATTGCTATGCATGATGCTTTCTTTCGTGCAGTCAGTCTCAAATTATGTTAGGCAAGGGCCAGCGTTGTTCAATGTCGAAACCCCACTTTTACTGGTTTACTTCGCAGCACCATGTTTTCATTCCCTGCATTGAATTATAAGGCAGGATGCGTACTTGAAAACGCTTATTTGGCACCTGCCAGCATATAAATCAAATGTTTTATATCTGGTTTTCAGGAACGAATAATGCTCAAGGCAGCTGGTTTGGCTCACTGAAAATCCCTTCATTTCTTGCAAGCGGCATTCACAGCCAAAATGGGCGTCTTAAGACATGATCCTGACATACTTAAGTAATATCGCAATAGTTTCAGTAGGAAAGAGAGCAAATGTACGGAAGAAATACTACTGAACATTTAGTGCAACATTTATTGTACGAATAAAAAAATCGTGAATAGCAACTCAAGGATTCCAAGTCTTCGCTGCATTTATGTAAAGCAGATCAACACTCTGCGTGCTACCAGTCTTTCAAGCCATAACAATCTCGAAAATAATATTTCCGATTGCGAAAAGATGGCAGCACACCGCAGGCCTGCCTGCTGGAAAGGAGAAGGGGCAGGTATTATTTTGAAATCGGCGCGCTCACTGTTCTATCGGCAATTGCTCGGCAATATTGATTGTAAACGCAATGCGCACGTCATGCACTTATTTCTGCGTCCAGCTTCGAAACACACGCGCACGATGATTCTGAAGAATACCATTTTCACTTTTTGTTTTCATGTGCTGTTGTCTAGAGAATTCTCAACAAATGTTGATTGTTTCTCTCTTTTCTTAAACCTGGCGTCGGGCTTTCAACGCGTGTAGAAAAGGAATATTTTTGTTGTATACATCAGCACACTTTCATAAGAAATGGTCTCCGTAATGTGGTTACTGAATTCTACCAAATGCTTCCACTACAACGGATAATGGTTAGCACAACCGCCTTTCACAACTGAAGTTACCGACGATGCAGGAATGAATACCTTGTGGAACAAAGCACGTACCTGCAGTACCGCATGCCTCATAGTGACATCACCGGTCGCGCAAACAGACATATCAAATAAACATCATCTTCAGAATACCTATTTTATTGGAAATATCAATAAGGTTTCGCGACACCTTGCATAAGAAAGAAAAAAATACTCATGGGGAGTTCCTTCCGCCATGTTTCTTGATACATTCAGGACTGTCGTGATCAAGAAGAACCCCAAAACCAGTATGAAACGTGTTTGCGGGTCTCAAGAAAAAAAAATGAAATGTGGTGCTCTTCACAGAAAAGTCGAAGTTCACAACAAATTAAAATTTTATGTGAAGTAAAGGCGTTAGCTAAATATTCTGGATCCTATTCCTGTCACACATAACAGGTAACCTCAGATTTAAAAGTGTACGACAGATTCAGACAGCTATAACGTTTTTGCGCTGCCATTCTCCTAAAATCGAAGGTGCTGTGCTGTGTGATAGTTATTGATCTTCTATCCGTTCTTGCGGTTTCTACCTTTGCAATAGGGAATGATAGCATCGCAACAAAAAGGAACGGTCATTTGGACTTGTTTTTACGTAATGCTTTGTTGAGGTGACTTATATTTCACTAATATCGACAGGCTTTGATGTAGCCGCTTGAACAAAAAATGTCATTGGTGTGTTGAAGTTTTCCTTTTTTAGGGGCGAACCTCCTAAAGGCGTAGGTCTGTCCATCCCTTGTATGCGGGTACGTGACCGCCTATAGTTCGATCTTTGCCAAATGCACTACTTCGTTCTTACAACATCCCACTACGCCCCATCACCGATCCACCTCTTCACCGGCCATAAAGCAGTTATATTGAAGGGGGAATAGAAGCGATGTGTAGCTACTTCTTAGGAATTATATTATGTGTTGTATAAATATATGCAGTATTTGTCACGTCTTTGATGGCGTAGGAAGAATAGTCACGGATGGTTCACGGTTCAGCAACGAAACCCTTCAGCGCTTCACCCCATTCATGATCATTCACTCCATGGATATTTTACGACTTTTTTTTTTCTTTTAGGTACCAGAAAATATTTTCATAATACGTAGCTGTTGTGTTGCACCAAATGTTTATTAGTATTTCTTCTATACATTTTTTACCCTCACATTTGAAACGCTTACGGTATTCCTCACATATGTTAAACCTTGTTCTGAGACGCCCAATTTCACTGTTATTGTCGTTTTCAAAAACTGTAGGCATATTCATGGAGCCAATCAGTCTGTCTAGCGCATCATTTTTTCCCGAATACCATCGCCAATGGCCCCCGAGAAATGAGCTTGTGTTTGATAGGCTGTCAAATGTACCGTTTTCATGTACGAAGCCTCGCTTGTGCTGCTACTATAACACAAGCGTTGTTTACGTGAGCATGAGTTGTAAACAGGAATGAATAAAAAACGTGGGACAACAAAGCAAGCCAGTATTAAGCGTGCTGAGAACTGGAACAAGCCAGGTATTGCCAAGCATTAGTTACGACTGTGCGGATACATAATTCGTAAACGCAACGCAGATACTGCAAGCATACTACGCATTATGGCATTCCATGCGCTTCAAGACCATCTTGGCGCTGGAAGTCTTCGAGGCCATACCCGTCTGAGAATAACTTTTCTATACTGCAACGAGATGGCAGCACTCCTCAGGCTGCCTTGCTCATTTTTAATTTACCGCGTTATTTTGAATTTTTTGCGACCTGCTCAGCCAGTATTGCCTGCACTTTGATATCAATTATATGGGCATTGAAAGTCCTTGAGGCCATACATTTCTTCGCTGAACTGTTCTACTTTGTGAAAAGATGGCAGCCCCCTTCAGACAAACATCCCTATTTCGTACTTGGCGCGATATTTTGGATCAGTCCGATCTGCTCAATCAGTAAAGCATGCGCTGCGAGAATAGCTAGATCGGTGCTGGATGTCTTGGAGGCCATGCACATCTTGGAAAAACTGTTTCACTCTGCGAGGAGACGGCAGCAACAAGCAGCACACCTCATGTGGACTTGCTTATTTGAACTCGATGCCATCTGCTCAGCAAGTAAAGCATGTGCTTCGAGATTAAGCGTCTGGGTGCTGGAAGTCTTCGAGGCCTTACTCGTCTGGGAACAACTCTTCTGCTTTCCAAGAAAAAGGAAGCACTCCTCAGAGAGTCTTGCTCATTTTGAATTGGATCGTTATATGGAACTCGATGCGATCTGCTCTGCCGGCAATGGCTTGTGAATCTTGTTGGTAGAAGCGTGGTGCCACGGTTGGCGCCGCATTCCACTTTGAGCCTCGATATAGGCACCCGCATGGTGGTTTTGAAGAATTATCTTCGCTTCATTTCTTCTTGCCTCTCCTACACGGCTGTAGCTGGGGCGCACTTCCCAACGAATGTCGATTGTTTCTCTGTTGCTTTGTAACCGTCTTTCTCAGGTCTAAGCGAGTGTACGAGAGGCCTAGTTTTGTTAATACATCGCCACACTTCTTTAAGAAGCTGGTCGCCTTTTGCGATTTTTAAGTGTAGCAAGCCCGTTAACAATAACGGTCACCGGTTACCACCACCGCCTTATTCCGTCGAAGAAAAAGTGTCAAGCATACAAATCTAAAGGAAGAAAAATGCTCGGCTGTAGTCACTCATACTGACACTGATTCATACGTGTGGTTTTACGCTACAAAACCACCATATGGTTATGGGAGACGTCGTATTGGTGGGCTTTGAAAAGTTTGACCACCTGGGGTTCTATAACGTGCACCCAAATCTGAGCACACGTGCCTACAGCATTTTTGCCTCCATTGGCTCATACTGACATCGTCGGTAACAGAAATAAACTGGGCACATGAACAACAACAATAGCAAACTATGAAAAAAACTCTATCCCCAAAAAAATAATACATTACAATTGGAAATATGATATAATAACTCGAAGCAGTACCTTGCATCTAAAAAAAAACACTCTCCTATAAGCAGCTCTTCACACCTGGTTTCTGACTACATTGAGCAGCGTCGGCAATTAGAAGAGTACCGAAGTTTTGTCTGGAACCGTTAGCAGCTGCATAAAAAAATAAATGTGGTGTTCTTCTCGGAAGAATACGCGTTAGCAAAAGTTGAAATATTTGTATGAAAGAAAGGGGCGGAAAATTTTCTGGATCTCATATGATGTAAATAAAGAAAACACTTGTTTTATATAAAAATATAGATTCAGAAATAATGCAGTTTTGTGCTGTCGGCCTCCTAATAGCAAAAGCTATGTCCTATATCACATTTGAGTATTTTCTACTCTTTTTTCTGAATTAAACCTTTATGATAAGATTACACTAAATTGTAACAAATGTGAACAGCTTCTGCATCGGTTCCTGCATCAGTCCTTGTTCAAGCGATTAATATTTGGCAAACCGCGACAACCTACTCAGTGGCCGCTGCAACGAGGATTGTCAATGGTGTGTTTAGTTTTTTAACACTTATTTTAATGATATGAAGCTGTTTTTGTTGCAATAACTATTAAATATTAATTCTTCACTGGATTTCAACACTTCGCTACTGAAGCTGTAGCGCTATTCCTCGCGTATTTTAAAAGCATGTCCACCGACGACAAACTTTACTGTGATTGTCGCTTGCAGGAAATCTAGTAATCTTCAGGAAGACATTCAAGCTGGCTAGAAAATAATTTTCCCCTGAATACAACAGACAACAACATTGTGAACCGAAACATTTTATTTATAGGCAGGCATGTGTAAAATTAAACGTCTTGTACGCGCCCTAAATTTTCGTCCAACCATAAATACCAGCGGTATTTCTGCGAGTACGAAGACTAAACCACAGTGAATGAAAACGCGGGACTACATTGAGAAGCCAGTAAAGGCCGAGTTTTCAACTTGAACAAGGCAGACCTCTGCCTACCAGTGTTTTCAACCGCGTGGATACAAAGTTGGTGAATGCAACGCAGACATTGCATGCCGACAACGCCATGTAGTAAAGCATGCACTTCGAGATAAGCTATCTGGTTGCTGGAAGTCTTTGATGCTGTGCCCGTCTCGGAAGAAGTGTTCTGCTCTGCGAGAAGATGGCAGCACCCCTCAGGTGAACTTGATTATTTTGAACTGGGCGCTGTAATTTGACCTTAGTGCGATTCGCTCAACGGGTGCGCTTTGAGATCAACTATCTTGGTGCTAAAGGTCTTTGAAGCCATGCATATCTCAGAAAAGCTATTCTACTCTTCCAGAAGATGATGGCACCCCTCAGGCAATCTTGCTTATTTTGAACTCGGCGCGGTAATTTTAACTACATGCAGGCTGCTTAGCCGGTCATGCATTCGCTTCCAGATTAACTATCTTGGTGCTGGATGTCATCGAGGCTATTACCGTCTCGGTGTAACTCTTTTACTCTGTAGGAAATGGCAGCTGACCTCAGGCGGACTTGCTTATTTTGTACTAAGTGCAATCTGCTCAGCGCATCGAGATCAACTATCTTTATGCTGGAAGTCTTTGAGGCTATACATGCCTCGGAAGATATGTTCTACTCTGCGAAAAGAGGCCAACACTCCTCAGGCACACTTACTTACTTTGAACTGGATGCGTTATTTGGAACTCGGTGCAATCCGCTCCACCAGTAAAGCAAGTGCTTCGCGATCGTCTTTTTTGGGTGCTGAATGTCTTTGAGGCCATATCTGTCTAGGCAGAACTGTTTTACTTTGCGTGAACAAGGCAGCACCCCTCAGATGGGCTTGTTTATTTTGAACCCGGTGCGTTATTTTGAACTCGGTGCCATCTGCTCAACCGGGAAAGCATAATCTCTTCCAGATGAACTGTCTGGGTTTTGCAAGTCTTCGAGGCCATACAGGTCCCAGAGGAAGTGTTCTATTTATCTGGAGGGTGGCATTAGTTTCAAACGCACTTGCTAATTTTAAACTCGGTGCGATGTACTCAGCCGGTAAAGCATGTGCTTCGAGATCAATAGGCCACAGAGGAACAGTAAACATTCGTTAAGGAGTCCCCCTGCTACCGCCCTGAGTGTAAAAAAGAAAAAGAAAGGAAAAGGAAATGTTCACAACCATTGTGCGTGTGCTTATTGCGTCTGCGAGCGAAATGCAGCGCCACACGTGGCGCCCGGCGTCTGCACTGAATACATTCGATTTTTTTGCACCAAAGCAGACGACAATGAGTTCAAAATTACGCGCTGAATTCAAAAATAAGGCTTTCCGCCGAGCGGTGCTGCCATCTTTCAGCAAAATACAACATTTTTTTCTGAGACGTGTATGGCCTGGAAGATTTCCAGCGCCCTGATAGGTAATCTCGAGGCGAATGCTTTACGGACAGAGCAGATCGCACCAAATTTAAAACAACGCACAAAGTTCAAAATTAGCAAGTGTACCTGAGGAGTGCTGCCACCTATTTAAACAGTAGAGCACTTCTTCTGAGACGTGTATGGCCTCGAAGACGGCCAGTGTTCTATAGTTGATCTCTAAGCGCATGCTTTACCGGCTGGGCAAAACGAACTGAACTCGAAATACCGCGCCGAATTCAAATTATATAAGCAAGTCCGCCTGAGGAGTTCTCTCGTCTTTTTTTTTTGTAAATTAGAACAGCTCTTTCAAGACGGCCAGGGCTTTCAAGACTTGCCACACCCACGTTGTTGATCTCAAAGCGCAAGGTTTACCACAATGAGTGCTTTCAGAGCATACGCTGCCATGCACGAATTTCGTATGCACGTAGTCGTAAATAATGGTAATGAAGGACATGGCTTGTTCAAGTTGAAAGCCCGGCTTTTACTGCCTTGCTTTGTAGTCCCACGTTTTCATTCGATGCAGTTAAGTCTTCGTGCTCCCGTAAATAACGCCGTTATTTATTGTTGTTCGACAAATCAGGATGCATATTTGAAAACAATAATTTTGGCACCTGCACTCCTATAATATTATGTTCATTTTTCGACATAATTGTGAATAGTCTTGAGGGTTGAGTGATTCTCTAGGCAGATTGATTTTCTCCATAAAAATGCCTACATTTTCGGAAGTGACCTTCACAGTAAAATTGGGACCCTATACTTTGCCTTTAAAATTTGTACGTGACAGCGATATCCTGTCCTTAGTGCATAATTCAAACCATTCGTGCCTCACACCTTTGAACTTGTTATGCAGTCCCTACGTAGCCGTAAGGGAATAGGCACTGTAACGTGTGTGCCTTTTGTAGTGCTTGAACGGCTCTAAACTATAAAATCATTACAACAATCGCGTGAGCTGACGCCCGCTGGCAACGTGCGCTTGCGAAACTCCTTGTCACTGCAGTTGACCATGTTGTATTCTAAACTAAATATACAGAGCGAGTGTGTTTTTAAGGCAATAGTTACATTCAAAGCAGTGGGAGTTATTTTCAGTGTGTTCACAAGCAGACTTTCGGTTGTTGGGTAGAAGGTCCGTTTGCAACGGCAGGGACCGAGGATCAATTCCCAAACGGCCCGAGTTCAATCCCCGCGATGACTTGGGTTTTTATATTAATTTCATTTGCATCGTTCCCGATTTTTCAGTCGCGCATATGATGAAGATTTTTCGCTCTCAATAAACGACACCGATGCAAAAATTTTTAACGCTATCGTGTTAAAATAGACACCCGAGGACGTGGCTCTAGTATTCGTGAGTATTATCGCACCAGTAAGCAAGCAATCTGCTTAGGTCCTATTTATTCAAACCAGTGTTTTCTTGAGTTAAACGAGATGAGGTCCAGAAGATTTAGCTGCCGCCTTTATTTCGCATAACGTATGAATTTTTGTTGGAAGGGACCCACATTTTTCTTTGCGAGCTGCAACGCGTTTCAAATAGTCTGCGGGCCTCGTTTTGCTTACGACACTGCTGAATGTAACCAGAAACCTTTTGTGAGCAACACCCCATGATTTTTTTTATCTGTCTGATGCAAGAGTTGTCAAAATATATTAATATTTCCAATAAAGTAGGCTTCCGGAAGTTGACGTTTCTTTGCCCTGCTCTTTTATGTAACCGTCAACGTCACTGTGAGGCATGCGTTACCTCAGGCCCAAGGCTTCAATCCTTGCACCGTTTTTTTTACTTCGCTTGAGCAAGGCAGGTGTGAGAACCATTGGCCGTTCTCGTGAAAGGCATTGCTACACTTCCGCATCTACATTAGGGTGACCATTTCTGAAGGAAGTGTGCCAATGTACACAACAAAATATCGCTTTGCTACCAGCACTGAGGGCCGACACCGCTTCCAAGGAAACAGCGAACCAATCGGTATATGATGGGAAGTCTGCGGACGGCAGCGTTGTAGAAGGAAAAAAATAAAGTGCAAACGTGTTCTGTAAAACGATCGTGCAGGTGCTTATCGCTGCTGTACGTAGAATGATACAGATTACGTGCACCTCGAGTCTGCAGAGCCTGCAATCAAGATTGCCTAATCATTACCGGTAAAATAGGCGGCGCGCCGTGTTCAAAATAACGCCCCCCTTTTTCTTGGAATCAAGCTCGCCTGCGGACTGCTGCCATCTTCTCGCGAGAGGAAACACTACTTCCGAGAACGCTATGGCCTCCAAGACTACTACCACGGGAAGAGTCCATCTCGAAGCAGCTGATTTTTCATATTGATCTGTAGGCTTACTATCCCTGGGTTGGTTTTCGCGGTCTTTTTTTTTTGGTATTTGCAAAGTCAATTTTATCCG
The DNA here is from genome assembly GCF_043290135.1 of Rhipicephalus microplus. Classification (NCBI taxonomy): domain Eukaryota; kingdom Metazoa; phylum Arthropoda; class Arachnida; order Ixodida; family Ixodidae; genus Rhipicephalus; species Rhipicephalus microplus. The sequence goes on along the minus strand of NC_134707.1, from coordinate 36,449,594 downwards.
CGCTTTTGATTTTTTGGGATTATTCGTCTTGTGTCTTGTTGTTTGGAGTCTTCATGTATATTTGTTTGAGCTCTTCTTTGCCAATTGCTTGGTCTTCGTACAGTGATCGCCGTCTATTTTGAATAAATGAAACAGGAACTCCGCTGTTGACTTGAATTTCGTCCGCTCTACCAAGGAATATTAATTTATTTTTATACTGCGCAACGTGAGTGGGTCGTGCATACAACACAGTTCCACTAGGGACCGGCAAGCCGATCATGCCAGCCAACTGGCGCCTCGACATCCGTAAGCCGATCACTGATAGCGGGCCGGCGTAGAAATATCTCCCACTTTTCTGGGGTGAAGCTTGAGTCCATGACTTGGCACGGGCTCAGTAATTTTGCTGTCTCCCAACTTGCCGAGAGCACTTCGTACGGAAAGACGTCAGGGTGTCATGGAGAAACTCGTCTGTTACAGCTCTGTGCAAAATACAGTAACTATATATATACTCACACACGCACACACACACACACACACACACACACACACACACACACACACACACACACACACACACACACAAACACACACACACACACACACACACATATATATATATATATATATATATATATATATATATATATATATATATATATATATATATATATATATATATATATATATATATATATATATATACTGTCTTTTCATGAGAATTCCATAAGTCCATCATCTAACCAATGCATGACTCAATCAGCAGAGATATAAAAAATAGCGAAGCAAAGAAATGAATAAAATACTTGTGATCCTGCTCGCTAAAATTTCATCCGGACAAATTAACGACATGATTTAAATACTCCAATAGTAAAATACAACAACTCCGGATACCCTAAGGTAGCACTAGGATAGCGAAAAATACTTTATACGTGGGAAACAGTCACTCCGACTGAACGAAATGAAGAGCCAGTAAAAACAACTCTGGTGGCGCGATGCAATGACTCTATTCCGCCGGACTGAAACATCAGTGAAGACTACTGGGACTGCACCACGCATGCAATCACTCCGGCCAGCCGGAGTAAAAGCTTATCTCCGGTGGTTCGCAATAAAAACTACTCCTAAAAGGGAGGTTGATAGATGACAGGCATTTTACTCCTGAACTGCAATACTTTTCTTGTACTATGCACTTCCCCTGTTTTGGCTTAAAACAACCAACAAACCCAAATACACCGAGATACCACTTTCAGGTCGCTATTGAGAAACCTACCGCGATTTGCCAAGAATAAATCGCTAGAACAAGGGCTAATGCAGGATGCGATGCAAACTCTGCTCTGTAGTGGAATGTTATCATCCCATGTCGCAAAGGTTTAGTTCAGTTAAGATCCTGCTTTGATCTGAGAAGCAGCGGTACTATCAGAATGAGGCGTTTTCTCGATTTACACGCGAAGGGATCCAAAAGATGAATGTGCTACCTTTACTTCGTATCAAATTTAAATTTGTTTTCATGTAAAATCTTCCATGAAGCCCACCGCAATTTTCTTCGAAGGCTGCAAACGGGTTTCAATCAGTGTGTTGGAACTGTATTTGCCCATGGTGCCCTTGAATGTACCCAGAAACCTGGTGCAAAAAACCTCCTACAATTGTGTTATTTTCTTTTGTGAAGCAAGCAGTGCCAAAGAGGTATTAGGTGGTATTTTCATGCTTCTATATTGTTCATGTTGTGTTCAGTGTATTTCTGCTGAAGTCAACGTCATAATTCACCATGCATCTGCACAGCAACACATTATTATTTTTTTCAAAAATTCTATCCTTGGGACTTACTTTTCCTTCGCTTGAAAAAGGACGTGGTGGTAAATGATCACCAATAATATAAATAGGATTGCTGTAATTGGACTTCTGCTAAAAGGTGTCGACTTTTTAAAGAATTGTGTCGATGCATACGACAAAAACCATTTTTTCTACCAGCACTTAGGACCGGCTCGTGCCGGTCCAGAAGAAACTGTCAGCAATCGACGTTGGTGGAGATGTCCCCCAGCTAGAGCAGTAGAGAAGGCGGAAAAACACGTAAAAAAATCTTTCGAAACCATCGTGCCTGCGCTTATCGTGGCTATGAGCTGAATGCAATGGTATACGTGGCGCCTATAGCGTCTAGAAGCACGATTGTCGAACCGTTGCCGCTAAAGCAGACAGCACTTAATTCAAAATCACGCGCCGAGTTCAAGATAAGCAAGTCCGCCTGAGGAGTGCTGCCATCTTACAAAGTTTAATAGCTCTTCCGCGACGCGTATGGCCTCAAAGACCTTCAGTCCCCAGATAGTCAATCTCGAAGCCCATTTTTTACCAGTAGCCGTATTAGGCCTGTAGTGTCTGCGTTTCCATTCACAAAATTTTTAATCGCTTTATCGTGAATGATGGTGGGCAAGAATTGTTAATGTTCAAAGCCCGGCCTTTACTGGTTCACGTAAATAGCACCGATATTTGTAGTTGGACGAATTTTCAGGGTGCGTCGTATGACACGGTTCATTTTGCATCTGCCAGTCAATAAATGAGTTGTTTTATTTCTTGACGTAATTTTTGATGGTGTTTAAGGACGAACGATGCTCTGGGCAGCTTGTTTGGGTCGCTAAATATCCCTACATTTCTTGGAAGCAATATTCACAGCAAAAAATGACATCTGCGGACATGCATTTGACATACGTGGGTAATAAATAGCATTAGGGTTTCAGTAAGCAATGAAGGAAAAGAACGGAAGTAGTTATTACTCTCAGTCATTTTGTGCAACATCAACAGATTTATAAAAAGAAGAGCTCATATCAGGAAGCTTAAACTAAACGTTGACATTGCTTCTTCCGGAGGCCACTGACACGGGAGCTGGATGAAAACGTGCGCTGAATGAAAACGTGCGCTTTTTCATCCAGTTGCCGATCTACTGAGAATCTTATCGAAATTCGCCAAATATATATCGCTTGAATGAGAACGAATGGAGAATCTTATGCAGACGCTGGTCTGTTTTGTGACCACATTGGGATCCCCTATCGCAAATGTACAATTCACATACAAGAATCGATGTTCCAATGATCAAATACGGGAGAGAACTTTCGCTATTAGGAGTAGGGCTACAGACAGGACAACACCTTTGGTCCTTGAACATGGCGTATTGCCGCCCTCCTTTCTCAAGTTTTTTTTTTCACCCCGCTACACGTGTAAGCGCTGTACTGCAGCCTGCGCCATGGTCACGCACAACGTTTTATATGTTGGCAGTGGAAGTGCTTCTCTACCGGTCATATTTCGTTATTTATTTATTTTTTGCTACAGATGATGCTGAAAGCGAACGCGTTCTTTTTTTTTTGCTGTTGGTTGATGGCACTGTAGGCAGCCGCCACATAAAGCCCCTTCTTTACCACCGCAGAGTGCAGGCCACGCGTTCGCGTGTTCCTTTTCATAAAGGATGACAGTGCACCTTCTGTGAAACCGTTCCAACGCTGGGGAACGCTAAAATAGGAGGAATGATACCATCCGCCAACAATGTTTCAAATAAAGGTCGCATAAACGTAGCTTCTTACAAATAAAAATCTACGCTTAAGCATTACATACACAAGTGTCAAAAGTGATCCCGTAGAAAATTGACGTCCGAGCACTTTTGGTCATCTTTCTTTCCCAGTGACACTTCGTACTTTGAAAGAATCTCCGACCATAGGCTGGCCCTGGTCAGGGTAGTCGAATTCAGTTCGGCAAACAGGGCTACTTCATAGAGCACCTAAATCATAGAGCACCTAAAAGTACGCTCTTGGATGATTCATTGACTTGTACATGGAGAGCGCAGTACTTCATGTTGTATTTCGTGCTGTACAAGTCGACTCACAAAGAACCAAGACCAACTATCCAGGCTGTCAGTTCAACAATTAAGTTTTAGCCCCATTGAAATGCAGCAGCTCTGACATGGGCAGCTTACGAAGATTCCCAATAGTGATACACACTGAAGATAGCTTAAGATGCTAGGGTTAAACCAATTTGAGTTGGTTTCTTGTTTGCTGAAGCCATCACGAGATAGCTTTTGAAACGAATAGCAGTGCGGAAAAGAAGCAAGCTCGTCACCTTCTGGGCACAGTTTGAAAAGTTCTTGCGCGTATTTTAGCAAGGCATAAATATCTACGTCATGGTGGAAATGCGGTTACGAGGGTAATTTCCTTGTTGTGCTGGTGCTGAATTTGTTTATCGGTTTCCGCCATCACGTCGCCTTTATAGTACGATGGCAGCGAAAAGCTGTCAGCAGGACTAACACGTGTGGTCCATACCATTTGAACGCATTAAAGTGAAAATTCTTTCGGGTGTTCAAGTTAGGCTTACCATGGTTGCCACTTCAACTGCGTGCGGTTGTTAACTAAATCAAGTGCACATTATTATAGCTACAGAAAAATTAAAGTAGCACACCTAATATGATTACACGTAACATCTGTTTCGGCTGTCCAGGTGTCCAAAAGAGGTGTACAGACTCCAATTTAGCTCTATTTGTTTTCTCCACTGCACTTCCATTCATACCCTAGTGTCGGTTGTAACCTGCCACTATCACGGATACCTTCTTAGCCTGAGAAGGCCTCTGAGATGGGTTCGAAGACCTTGTTATTTACATTTCAAGTCAAATATGTTTATCAGTATTCTGAAATTTCCTGTCATCAGCAAAAATTGGTAGAAGAGGACAAAATTGACAGAAGACTTGAACAACATTTCAGCATTGGATGATAAACAAATTTGAAGGGATCCGTTTCTCTATGCGAATTCTCCCAGTGGATGTAATATCTTAACAGCGAATCTTCTAACAACTCGTTTCCTTTGCCCCCATACAAAAAAACTATCATCGTCACAAGCGAATATGTGCCACAGCAACTGGGTAAATTCCACCACACAGCACAGGTTCACCAACAACGAAGATGGCTAGGCCTACAAAGGGGCATCTTCCATAGAAATTTGTGTGGCCTATCAGAAAAGCAATCATCACAAACGGGTATGTACCACAGATATTCCCCTTACTCACAGCTATTCTACGAGAAAGAAAGAAGTCAACAGCTAGGCCAAGAAATTACTGCGCAGCGATAGTGAGGAGCCGCAGACCCTGAGTACGTATACAAAGATAGAACACAAGGGAGTGGAGGAGGTAAGGGCCACTGCAAGACTCGGAAGTGATATAAGGCCTACGCCACCGATTAACGTACCCTTGTCGTGTGTATGATTTAACTCGAACCTCTTTATGCTTATGAGCAATGTATAAAACCTAGCATCACCGAGCTAATGCCTAGCACCTAGCAGGAACCTATTAAAAACATGGATCACCAAGCTAATGACGATAAACAACCTAGACGTAACCATATTAGTCTAGAGAGTCCTCCGATTTCGCTGTTTCAACGCTTGTACGGTTTAACGCAAGGTTCGACTTTTTTTTCTGCACATCGTTAGCCGGTGTTCCTAGTTTCACGCTCGGACACTCCTGACGATGAGCTCAAGCAGCTCATTTTTGTTAGAATAGTTATTAACCGAACTGGACGTTGTTACAGGCAGTGCCTTTTTACTTCCTAAACTGCTGCAGTCGTAATCTGATTCTAATGATGACGAACATGTTGTATTGGTGGCACTCGTCCACAAAGGGAAAGTTTCATACGTGGGAATGGTTGTTTTTGTTCTGACCTTGCCAATCTCGCTCACTAAGTACAATCTGGGATTGAGCACACCTTTTCAGCTCCAGACTTAATGCAGGTGAAAATGAGAGCACTTTTATGGGATGTCTTGGAGTCTCCAAGAGCAGAAAACGGGTCATTATACATGAAACCACAAAATTGTTTGCCATATGTATGCTTGCCGTTCAACTTCAGAATATACATGTATGTGCTGCAGGCTTGTCATCCCACCTAAATATCGCATAAAGTTTCTACGCTTGCCACTATTGTTGCACTCACCAGCGACATAATGGCAGTAATTAGCATATAATACCCGTTCTTTTTAATTCGACAATATTGTGTTTACGTTGCCTATAATGTTATGTGTGAAAAGCTCGGCAATTTTAACTGCCATTTTTCTCACATGACTAACACGCACAATGTCAGAATGACATGAAGCTACTTTGGGAGTATCAAATATATAAGCAAACGGATTAAACCTTAAGCGCTTATGTTGAAACGAGGGTGACACATGTTAGAGAACTTTACATCGTGCATGCTTAAAATGTGTGTGGTATCTGTCGCCGTATAATCTCCGGAGGGGTATAATCAGTGTGCGACCGACATCAGAGAAGTGCTCGCGCATTCATGCTGCCGCAAATGCACGCTCACACAAACACAGGATTCCCATGAAATGAAGTTTATTGAAAGATGTTTCGATAAGACTGTCCGATTGCGTGATGAGATGCTAATGTTCAGTGATTATAAAATCGCGATCGAATCATGATTTATAAAAACTGGCTTGTCTTGGCCACTCTTCGAGTTGTGTTTGCAGATCAGTGAGGTCCTCGGAATGTGATCGGGTGAATTTACCATGCCAGCTTCATTTCGTGGGGAAAGTTGTGCCGTAGGAGAAGGCACTGTAGAGAAGCCGCCTACATGTTGAGCCAGCCGCGCACCGTGCGAGTGCTGTTTGTCACGACGCTGGACGCCATGAGTACAGATGCACCGAACACCAGCTGAGTAAGATCCCAAAAGCTGCTGATGTAACGGCGGGCTCGCTCTGCGAGAAAAAAAAATGGTAATGCGTCACGTGAAAATCTGAGAATAACAGCCGAGTTAAACGAAATCTCATATAGCAATGCTGTTCGAGGGCTTCGTTGGCGACTGATACGTGGGTCAAAGTTCTCAAACGGGGTTTCAAACTCAATGGTACTTGTACACGCGAAGAACCTTTGACCTAACAAATGGGGCAGATCCTCGATTGGTTTGCTGATGCGAGATCAGTGATCAATTAATACACTGACAATACATATCGCTGCAGCATAGCGTTCACAGCAACACGAGAAGCTTAGTGTTATAATCTGACGTCTTGGGCATAGTTTGCAGACAGAAGAACCACCACTGACCACCGCATCAACGTGTAGATATCTCGGTAATGAACAAGTGCCACCTGAACGAATACATGGAACTGTATTCTTGACTTGTGTAAGAACCAGAGAGAACTCAATTCGTTTCTAATATTTAAGTGGATCGTATCAGCATCATCCTGCCCGCGCATGGTGCATATTGTCAGGGCACAAAGAATAAAGTGCGTGTGAGGAGCGGGGCTGGTCGTGCTGAGGTGCTGGTCAACAAAAGGATCAAGTAGTGAAGCAGGTGCACTGAACGAGATGAATGAACGGTACACGGTGATACAGGCAGCTTGTCATGACGGAAGGTTTTTCTGCTAAGAATAACGGAAATAACTGAAGTACTTGGGATACAACTACGAGGATAATGGGAAGCAACTACGAGGAATTCAACTACGAGAATAAGTACGTTCTTCGTGCTGCGCCTATTAATTATTGTAGAACACATTACCTCCATATTTATAAAGACTTTTGCACATACCTTTCGTAACTACCCAATTAACAGAAACAGGCAGAGTTGCTTTAAAAAATGCAAGAGCCATGCCTCATTATTATATACGCAAGGCCATTACACTTCCAGTACAATGCCAAGCGCGCGACATTGCGTGTCGTGTCGAAAACGAAGCCCACTTCACGAAAGTGGGCTACACCACCCAACAGAAGCTTAAGAACTAAAGCACATTCTTTCTTGTGGTCACAGCCCTACCATAGCCTCAAATTCATTTGAAAGAAAGCTACAGAACGAACAAAACTTCTTAATATAGAGTTTTTTTGCGTGAGAATTACTACACCGCTACATTATTTTGCAGTAACAAGTAAAGACATTACCAAAGTAGGAGATGGTGCCGGGCTGGTTTTGGGCAGTCCTGCGTCCCCTGGGCGACGTAACTTGCTTACGCTGCCGCATCTCCCAGAGACGCCAAACCCTTTTAAAGATTTTGCGGGCCGGGCGGGCACCCCGCTCCCATGCTCCAGGACGCGGCATTTCGTACGAACTGTTCTGGTGGCGAGGACCAAGTGAACCGAGGTTGTCCCAGCACCGTGTTAATATATACTGAAATCCAAGCTTGCGCATGTCTCACGTCCCTGGCTTCTTTGCGACTGCAGTCACGTGATATCAAGATGGCTGAAACCAACTCGGGTCACACTGCCCACAGGCAAGGAGATATAATATCGCTTGCAATGTCGATGACTCATTACAATGAGTTACATTGGTTTTTGATGCTGCACTCGATGGGAGATAAATGTTCGAACACGATAAGCGGTAAAAATTGTAAGGGCTCACAAGTTAGTCGCTATAATGGTGCTACTGGAAAAGACGTGAGCCGAATTTTCTAATATTTCTCGGGCCGCCCGATCCTTGCATCTGAACCTTGATCCTCTCCACTGCCTATCACCGATAACAGCGTTCCTCACGTTGATCTACCCTAAAAAGAGATGAGTATTTCGATGTGAATCTTGCATGCGAAACGTGGTGTCCCGTGGTACTCACACGCGTGCACTTGCTTAACGTGTTTGTGTGTTGTCTTGGAGTTAAAACTTAGCGGACGGTTAGGCTTCGCTTTGAAGTATTGGACGTGATAGCGTAATTCAACACTGTTCGCATGGCCCGCTCGATTCTCAGCCTGGCTTCGCGTCAAGCAACGTTTCTACTTCTGTTGATTGGCCCCTTCTATCATCCTAGAAGGCCTACAGCAAGCGCAGTTTTGGTGTGCCTCCTACGACATAGTTCTTCTGGCGAGTTGGCTTGGTACCCATGGTGCGTGCGTAAGGTAACACGTGGAGCTGCGTTGGTTCACATTTTGTCGATGCTCTTCTAAAAAAATTGTAATCACCTCACGTAAGAAAACAAGGAGAGCGAATGTTTCTGCGAGCAACCCGCCTTGTCGAACGATTACGACACTCCTGTGTTCGTTTGTCCTTGTCCCCCTCTCTCTCAAATCTCCCTCACTTTTCTGTCTCCCCTTAGCCCTTTTCCTGTCAGGGTAACAAACCAAATATTTATTTTTTAGATAACCACGCTGTCATTGTGCAATGCATTTCTTTCTTGCTTGAAACCTGTGCGATCCTGTGCTAGTGCCACGCCATAGTGATTACGATAACGACAATCCTCACAGTACATGTCATTCACATAGCTTGTTTTCTGAGGAAACACAGAGCACTGGCGTGTCTCTGCGGTACAACGCCTGCCTGCCACGCGCAAGTCTGGCATTTGATTCAACTGGAACATAAGAGCTTATATTGCTTATTTAATTGTACCTATTCCAAGTTTCACTTCACGTACGATAGTAAGTAACCAATGATGCTGACAACTAATCCGAAACCATTTCTTCGAAATAGCCTATTTCATGCTACAGCTTTAAAATCAGTTGCTCTTCAATGCTCATCTTGTCTTCATGTCTTCTTTGTGTGTGTGTTTATAATTGACGCTGCCAAAATAATTGCCCATTCTAGTAAACAAGTAGCTATTATTGCCACTTTGATTGCCTGATGACCTCTAAGGTCCGCCAAGCACTCATCTGGAAGGCACGGTCAACGCTGAGGGCCTCAGATGATGGCCGGACTAATCATACTTGCCACTTCAGCCTCTCTTCCTCATTCAATTCAAATGATTGATAATAAATCAAACAGTAATATTTTTTCTATTAGGTTGGTGAAGTGCAAATTTACAATTATCGCTGCCAAGTCATGTCTTATCTATGCAAACACTGTTCCCACCTTATTAAACACATGTATTCATTTGGTTTTTGGCCAAACCCAAGTTGTGTATGTGATCCAGACATGAAACAAGACTGTTTTTTCGTGTTGGGGGCAGGTTTATTTTAACTATTTTTTGATGTATATTATTCCATGGTCACCCTATGCAGCATGTGCGGTGATGAACGTTTTTGAAGGGAGGCATGAAAGTTCAATGCTTAGCCCACCCCCCACCTCAGTCCTGGCAGGTCATATATGTAGAAAGCAGAGAGCAACAGCACAAGTTGGTGTGCTATTATCTTGTTAACCTACCAAAAGTGTATCGTTATAATATTTGTAATTTTATCGCTATGGCTGAAGATTAGTTTTATCTCATCTCAGCGGCTTTCATATTTTCCATATTTGTTTGTTATACTATTGTGTCCATCCAGGGCATTGCTAAAATTAAAAAAAAAGTTTTAGAACCACCGACTTCTCAACGAAGAGTATTGTCTTCTTCACTATATGTGGTTTCGTTGGGCACGCCAGCAAAAATCCTTCCTAAAACTATTCTCCATCAAAGTTTATTATTTTGAAATTCATCCCTCTAGTTGACCGCATTTATGATATTATCGCTTATCTTTACAGCTGTCAAACGAATTCCTCTTAAATCTTCGTGTGTACCCAGGCTAGCCGACAAAGTGATTTGTTATTCTTCGGGTCGATTGAAAAAAAAACATTTTTTTTCTTACATTAACCGCCAGTTTCAAGGTCCGTTGCCCGTAGAGCGTAGGCGCAACGAACAAAAAAGGCGTGGCAAGAAAGTAACCCCTCTCGTTATTTTTACAGGTTTAAGCTAACAAAATTAAAGTATTTTCAGAGCTACCCGGTTCATGGTCGATTTCTCAGCGTGGGTGTATGCCACAGTTATTAGGCTCTACCCTACTCTAATCACCCGTAGCGGGCATAAGCCATCGACAAGGTACAAGAAGGACAAAATGGCCGAATTACAGGACGACGCTAGCATGGGCAGCAAACCGACAAGCGACAGCACCGAGCTGTCACGCACCGAAAGCATCTGCTCACAATCGAGCCTACGGGCCTCCGGCGAGTTCCATGTCACGCAGGACGACGTCCTGCAGGAACTCGGTTTCCTGCACCAAAAGATGGAACAGACAGCGCTCGAATGCGAAGGTCTGCTCCGCAAACCGGTCACGGAGCTCGGAAGCTGTTCTGCCGAAAACGCCGCATCGTCGTGCAAGGCCACACCGGTTGACCCCGAACGAGTCGTCGCGTTCCGCGAGCTACCCAAGGACCCCGAGATCCCCATCTCGAAGACCGCCGCGATTCCAGTGAAGGACTTCGAGATCCCCAACTCGGAAGCCATGGCGGCTCCGACTCAGGAAGTCAAGCCGTCTTCTAGAAGCAGCTGGCTCAGCGTCAAGCTCAGCCGCCTAAGATTGAGCCGACGGAAAGGTATATTCCAGTATATCATTTGGATGGTGTATCCCACCAGCGGCACTGCGCTTGGAGAATACCGCCTTGAATGTAACTTGACCACTTGTAAAAACGTATATATGTGGGCGTCCGAAAGGAAGGGGGAAATAGGGTAGCCCTCTGCTTTAATCATCTAAAAGGGGCTGCTCTTGTGTCGTATACATTTACTCAGCCGAATCTATCGCGTTTTTTTTTTGCTTCATTGAGTGAGGTGATGGATATGCATGTGTTTTGAGGATAAACAAGGACTCCTTACGTTGCATTGGAAGATCTGCTTTTCTCTTACCTTCATCTCTGGAAGTAGGCAAACCATAGCAGACTGTTGTGAGAAGCACTTCATTGCTTCATCTCCATCTTTTGCGTACATGACGAATCTCGCTGTATTTACGTACAACAGAGGTGGCTTTCGCAATGAAGCTTTGCCCCATAAATGAGAACGCTTTGCTCACGTCTGCGCGCAAGAATATTTAAGTTGCTTCGTAACGTAGACCTGCCTCAAAGGCACTACCAGGAAGAAGGGGGGTTCCATTACCGGAACGTCTGCAGTTAGCACGCAAGTGTGCTGAACTTGCAAATACGACCGCACACATAACGCGCAAGATCGGATTTTGTGGGTTTTGATCTCTTTTACGAAAATGGGGCTTTTTTTGATATGCTTCATTTATTCCCAATTCCAGTTTAAATCCCTATACAACACTAAAAACTACAAGTTATGCTATCTATGCTTTTCATTGCTCTAGCTTGTCGGTTTAATTGATCTTGTCACACACACATAGGATTTACAATGGCGTCAGACTCCTCTACTTCACTCACGCGCACGATAATCATGGTAAGTATTCGGCCTGCAAACACTCAAGACATACGTTGTATTGCGGTCAGGTAAGCTAGGCACAACCCGAGTTTTATTCAATACATTTACTAGACACATGGCGGGCATGTGCACCGCTGCACAGTGTTGGGTGTTGAAATTGGGCGTGCATGTTGGGTTTGGGTGTGCCCTTAAGAACGTGCACTATACTCAATTTAATATTGATGGTGGTATCAACTCCGAGCAAGGTGATTTGCCCGTAGCTAATCTCATTTTCGGATGAGCCAACCATTCTTTATCTTTCCAAGTCAGTGCAGGGTCCAGAGTATAACCGTGGCTGCACTAGGGCACTGCTTTCAGAACCACAGTAAATAACAAAACTTACACGGTATCTTACGTATTCGCCTAAGATAATACGATTTTGACTAAGCGTAAGTTAGCTGATAACATCATAGTCGATCATTTCATGATGATGTCACAGATAATGTCATATGCTGTTATCACGTGATCACAACAGTTTTTTTGCATTCTTCGCGTTGGGAATGCCGACAATGAATGTTCTCGTTCGAGGAATGTTCTACAGTCTTCCCAAGTCCTAATATTGTTGAATGTCTAATAAACAATATTCATAAATAATGTTTACTAATAAGCCTTCATAAGCATTCATTCACCATCTGTCACGCAGGTGCCAAAAGCGCGAAGTGCAAGACGAAAAAGAAGAGGCAGGAATCCAGGGATGCCACGTCGTCGTCATTCAACCGGCGACTGCGCTCCGCCCTCGGCCCATCACTGGGCTCCTTCGGCTTTGTCACTTTCGTGCTGGTCGCCATAATCCTGGTGCTTGCTTACGTGATCGCCTTCCGTGGTAGTCGCGACATTCGGCGATCCCAAGAGCTCGCTCTGAGGAAGGCGACAAATGGGACTCTGATGCATGAATGACGAGCGATAGTTAATATAGCACGGCATACGTTTGACAGAAATCACGCAATGAATCTGATTTACCGTCTTTTTTTTTATTTTTGTAACACGCAGAACATCGTAATGTGAAGGTTATCGCGTGGGCGTCGATCAGCCCAGCGTCCCAAAGCCGTAGTGGCCCACTTGGGAAGATATTGAAAAATCAAGATTTCCTGTTCTCGCCTCGCAGGCTTTTAGATGCTACAACAGTCAACTTCGTGACAAACTCGCCAGCCTTTCTCTCACTTTTGGGGTTTTCATTTGCCCCCATGAAGCGTAGATTTGGTTAGCTCTCACCTTTGTGGACTATATTGAAAAAAAAAAAAAGTTTCAGAGCATTCACTGCCTGGTTATGCCAAAGGATACAATGCAGGCGGTACCATTACTGTAGGTTTCCTGAAGCGAAAATAAAAACAAATAAAAACAAAATAAATACATAGGCTGTGGCGCTTTTGAGGTTTTTCGTCGACACTCGCCTCATAGAATACCACTGGACTGTAGGCATATACAAAGAATGCTGAAGCTGCCAGTACGGGAAAGCCTGAAGCTAAAAAAAAAATTAAGGTGAATGTAGCATTTGCATCGAGAGTCGTTATCATTCATCACTTCGGGCAGTCTTCCAACTACATACTGCGCCGCAACACGTGCCAACTTCTGCCCCTCATAAAGAAGGAAATGCTGGCAACAATTACGCGTCCCGTTCGGCCGGCCTCATGAGCAGCCCAATATTCGCCAGGCTCCGCTATAGGCACCGCACGCTGACCGGAGGGAGCTGCGTTGCTCACACTTTTCCGTCTCAAAGTTTCTGACATTCACTGTTAGAGGCACGCAGAAAAGAGACGCCTGCTCGCGTGCCCAATGTATCCCGGGTACCATCCACTGACAGATGCATTTTCACGAACGCCATCTCAAGGTTTCTTTTTTTATCCGCTAGGCTAAATTCCGCTAGGTTTTTTGTAGCATTGATGCAGATGTGCATCAATACTACAAAAACCGTCTCAATGACAATTTCAAGAAAGAAGGCACCACTTACTTTCCTGTATTCAATAAATGGTCGCTGCCTTAGGGCTGTAAATTGTTATAAATACTTAGGTTTAATAATCACTTCAGACCTCCGGTGGAATGAACATATCACTTTTCTAGAAAAGAAAGCCATGGGAAAGCTTGGATATCTTAGAAGATCGTTACGACAGTCAACGCAAGAAATAAAACTATTAGCATATAAAACCTACATTCATCCCCTTTTGGAATATGCCTGCGTAGTCTGGGACCCATACACAAAGAAAAATATTGATAAACTAGAAAACCTACAAAGAAAATCTGCTCGATTTATCTTTCGCTCATGCAATCGCCTTACGTCAGTCACTGCTTTGCTTCAGACAGCGAACTTAAGCATTACATTGGCGGCGATATCACGAAAGACTAAAATATATGTATCTGCTCTACCACGATAAGCTTGGCATTGATTCAAGTGCATATATAGAAAAAGTTGTGCGACGACCCACGCGGACGGATCACTCAAAAAAATGACAGGAATTTTCTTGCAGAACGAACTTGTACATGGGCTCTTTTTTCCCACGAACTGTACGCGAGTGGAATCGCCTTTCTGGTGAGATTGTGGAGGCGGCAACAGTGGCGTCATTCTTATCGGAGCTAAAAAACTTATAGCATGTCTTCCTGCCATATTTGTAATCTTTGTTTTGTGACGTTGCGCTGTTAGTACACAAGTGATGTTAGTACGCGCTTATATAGGTATTATGCTATGCGCAATCGCATGTCATGCACTGTATATTTTTCTTTTTACCGCGTTAAAACCTGTGTGTCCGCGACATTCTCTGCGCGTCATATATTGTAAAAATGTTCAGCGTGCTGTATTTATATGTTACCCACTCCTGCTTATGGCTTTCACTTTGAAACCAGCAGAAATCCTGTAAATAAATAAATAAATAAAAATATTTTAGCGCTGCAGTCAGATTGGAAAACTCGACTGAACGGTACCTATACTTTAGGCGCAAGTAGCCCGTTCAGCGCCTTAAAAAGTAGATCGAAATTCAAGGCGCCTTGCAGTATACCTCCCTTAATGATGCGCTTACGGCGTGATGACACTACGCTCACACTGTCGTGTGGATGACATCACTCGTGTGCCACTTTTGATAAGAGCGTATCATGTCTCGTTTACGGCGTGGCTCCGAAAACCGGCTGTTGCTTTTTTCACCCACGGCGTCTAATTCTTAAGTTGATTCACCAAAAGTGTGAGCACTTTCGTTGCTTCAGTCTCGCACTCGGCTGTGTTTGGCAGCTTCGTATCTCGCGGCGTGCTCAGCTTCACGAATACGGGAGACACATCCCCGTATTCACAAACGCTCCTCGACTCCACTTTCACCCTTCACTTGATAGGGTTGAACACTGCACCACTGCCCGGCTGAAAATGACGCTGTGCTACTCAAGAATTGCAGCAGAATATCGCAGATAAGCAGTGACTTGCCGTGTCTATAGAAGGTGCTCTCATCGACTTTCTCAAGTGAAGCTGAAGCGTTAAGTGAAGGACGTTCCAGAATATGAGGGACAGTGTGTATTGGACCACCCGGTGTGCACGAATCTCATGCGCTTCCCATCACGCTTGCTTCGTTGCCTGACACGGTAAGTTTCAAAACTGTGACACGTAAACGTCGCTTTTCATCAGTGTCGTTAAGAAACCGAGAAGCCAGCTTCCTCGAAGGAATTCAATTGAGGTTGGCGTTTCCATGTGTCACATTGTCTTTCATGTTGTTTCCAATTCTGATTCGGGCACGAGTAAGTTTCCGCCAAAAATGTATTTTTGTTCGATAATACTCAGTTCTGTCATACCTTGTTTCACCCAAAAGTGTTTAAGCATAACTGACGTGTGCTATATTAACTGGGTGTTTGTGTGTTGGTGGGTAGTTTTTTTTAATTTCTGTTTCAGGCAAGTGTAAATCCACGCCAATGTTGGTAATGAAATTCAGTACGGTCTTTGTTATATTATGTAAAGGTGTGTAAGCTTGTCTGCCGTGTATACTAACCTAATAGAAGGGGTTTTTTTTTCTTCTTGGAAATGATTCCATGTTCGTAGACCTTTTCTGTGTCACTATCGGGATTCGGGTTATATAGGAAGTGCTTTTTCTGAAATAAAATTAATCGCGAGTGTAGCAAATGTCGTGCTTTGTTTTCCTCTTTGTCTGCGTAGAATTTGCGCTACTACACCACATGTTAAAATAATATATCACCAACTAGCCCAGCTCTCAACCCTACTGATCTGCATGGCTTATTCACGTCAGCCGCATAGTGCAACCTCATGTTAGTCCTCATGTTAGTCCTATACCTCATGTTAGTCAACTGTAAAACCTCTAATAATCTTAATTTGACAGTCAGGTTATCGTTTGATCTCCATTGCTTCGTGAAATAATTACCCGTAGATTTAAAATGACTTCTACTTGGACATATTTGGAAGACAACGACATTTCCTTCTTCAAAGCAGGTGCACACAAGCCTGCTCCAATGGCTTCGCGGTTCGAACAGATGTCGTGTACCGGATGACCTGTGGACATGCCTCCAGAGAACATGGCCTTGTTCGTGAGTGGGACTATTTTTTTATTTAGTCAGGGAGGGCATTGGCTACCGCGATTCGTTTATCTGGACGGGGCCCGACTATACGTTTCACACATCCATATTGCGCATTTAAGACGTGAACTTGAAGTCACCTAAAGTTCGATCGGCATTCGTTGGTCTAGGTTCTTTTTTTTTTTTCGAAGCTTGGAAAGGCGAATGTTGTGACCGAGATTTATATGTTAATGATGGTAATAATTGATAAATTCTGCGGAGCTTAGAGTGATGTCAATTGCACTTAATTCATTCATGTCCACTTTACATTTCTAAAAACCTGATCTGTTCATATATAGGTGTAGTGGCGGTGCACACACATTTGTACTTCCTGCGTGAAATGAAACACGAACAGCCGCAAGCCTTCGTGATGGCATAGCGCGCACCGTCCCCTTATCGCCACGAACAGGCATGCATATATGCGCAGAACTGCCAAAAAAGGTGCGCACGCCTGTCAATCGAGATAACTGGGCGGCACGTGCTATGTTATCGTGAAGGCTTGCCGCTGTTCGGGTTTCACTTGACACTGACAGTGCGGCAATGATAGCATCTGGATATCCGAACACACACTTTGTAACCACACGTTGTTATGAGCGAATGTGGTGCTCGTTAATGACGGTGTAGATCATTATGGTTCATACAAAAGGTTATTAGAAACTGTTAGTATATAGGTAAACGTGTGAAACCCTCGCAGCTATTTTTCGGTTCTGACAAAAAGCAATCAAACACTCTGAATGACTTAACCACTCAATTCACACTGATAATGTCTGTTATGCTGCGTGATGCTTGGATGCACACAAACAAGCTGGTGAAGTATCAGTACATTTAGTCGTGCACTTAGTTTACAATCAATATTTTTAGAAGCTCGTGTTCAGCCACAAAATCTGATAATACCTTGCAAGTGATGGCGTAACCAGCCGCTCGTTTTGAAAACGTCTGTGTTTCAGTCAACGACTGTTTCGTGGTCAGCTAAGCGTACTATGGATCTATTTCCGCATGCCTCAGCTTGGCTTCAAGAAGTGAACAATGTGCAGGTGCTCAAGCCTAGTGGGGCACATCGGCTCAAGTTCACGAAGCACATGACGACGCACGTGTCATGGCTAAATTGTGGTCCCTGACCACGGCCGGGCTTGATAGTAGACAAATTCTAGAGCCAATTTTAAAATTGAACGTTATTTTGCACTCAGTTTTTTTATGAAGGGGAAGTGGACCCTCTACATCTATATTTTGCGGAAAAAGCAATTTGGGGGGTGAGCGTATTATCATTCTTGATGACGTTTCAAAAGAGTCATAGTTCTGAACTCAGCATCGCTTTTCAACACAAAAAACAGAGTTGCCACAAAACACTGCGGTATTTAAAAAAAATTGAGTCGTTGAAGAGTGCTCTCCTACTCGTTTTCGGAGCAAAGCTTCCACCATACAAAAAACATCCCTCTGCTGCATCATTTTCCTCTTTGTATCGCGCTCGCAAAATGCTGCTTTTATCTACTTTTTACGACTGGAGATAGTTTAGCCAAGCGCTATTTGAAAAGCATATGCTTGCAATTGCTATACTGTGGCGTTCACAATAACCAGATGCTGTTCATTCTATGCTTTCACGAAGTAAGCCTAAACATACAATTGTGCGAACAGATACGCTCTTGTCACATAAATGGCCGCAAGTCTGTGTACACGAAATTCAGTATTACGCTCCCCTTCAAGAGAGCTCAGCGTGTGGGGGAGAAGACGGATGCAAGGGGAAATTGTAGGTTTGAGGAGGAGCACCACGGGCGCGAGCATAGGTGAATGTTGTCACGTTGCTCTACAGTGACTCAGTTTCCCCACTGTTTTGCTGCACAGCTCGAAAACACAAGCGTTTGTACAAGACACAGTGATTACCACTCTTTTCGTTAAACAATGCTACCCACGGTGCTTACAAGATGCAGCTAATGAGCAGGTATGTACTCTAGTTCTCCATCTTACAATACTTGCCCAGTGTACAGCCATGACCGGTGGTACAGCAGAATAAACTAAACTATATAAATCTTAAATAGGAAATGTGCAAAGTAGGTTTTATACATGTGTTGATCAAGTTTAGTTGCATAGCTACCACTAAAATTATCTTAAACTTTCACAAATTTGTTTGAGGAATTAAATAAACACCACATGGTACTGGTATTACTCGTAACCATGAATGCCGATGGGCATGGCGTGCAAGTTTTTGACACTCAGGCTGACACCAGAATACACTAATTACTTGATCTAATGCAAAGTAATATTTAAAAGCGTTATAGTGTACCCATGAAGAGATATGCCAACGCCGCACTGTAGCTGCTTTGAGGGACGCAAGCGATTCTCAGAAAAAGATATGGAATCTGATTGATCAGATCTCTTAAAACAGAACGTTTAAGCGCAGACAAAAGACAGAGGGAGAAGATAGAAATACAAGCGATCTTGATTTTTGTAGTTCGTTGGGGTTCGTCTCAGAGCAAAGTAAAAAGAAAACACTAGAGCCACTCATGGTAACGTAATTTTATTCACGTGGTAAAAACGTAACTTTTTCATTCCCGTTACGTCCTGGTTGACATGAACCTTGTGTAAGGAGAGATTCAAATAAAAAATTCTCAATGCGAAACGTGTGTCTATCGCGAATGAAAGCGAAAAGAAAGAAAAACTGCCTGCGTAAGCCCACCATGGTACGTCTGTCCTGAAGATTGAAAGCCGCCACTCATGCAAATGAAAACTAGGCCGCCAATGCCTCTCAGTCAATTCATGTGCAATTACCATTATGGCCTTCTGAGTGGCATGCCAGCTTAGTTACCCTTGAACATGATTAAGAGCAATGTAAGACAGGCCCCCTATTCACTTCCCCGTCTCCCGAGAATTGACTTCCTGTGCTGCTATGGCCGGTTCAAAATGGCGCAGCGCACACCTTCGGCTAGACTCTGCCTTTCTTGTGCGACTTAATTTTGTGGGAGTCTTTTCGGGGCACGCACCCGTGTGCGCGCTGTATACACAGTCTTCCACTCTTCGGGGGAACAAAGATATCCGCGACAGCACTCCATGGAGCTCCAGTGAATTAGGTGCAGACGCGCATAAAAACGAAGCCACGCATGAGCACAGGGGGGGGGGGGACCGTTATTCATTTTATTTATTAGAAAATACCTGCAGTGTCTGAGGGCATTATTTCAGGGGAAGGAGTACACAGCGTAACATACGCGTACATAAAAGAACTATTCAAAAACAAGATGAACACACAAAGCAGAGCTTCACAATATTGCATCTATGACAGTAGCAATATGTCCCTGAAAGATGCTTTAGTGCGGCAGTCTGCAATCTCCCGGGGAAGCCGATTTCACTGGGAGATTGTGAGCGGAAAAAAGGAGTATCGGTAAATATCTGTTCTGGAAAAAATTTATCCTAATTTTAGAGGGTGGTCAGTTCTCTTAGATAAAAGTTGTGAAGGTGAAAGGTAAGGTTCTCTATCTATTTTGAACAGCCCATTCAATATTTTGAATATCATTTTTAATCTCAAGTTTTTTCTACGTGATACCAACAAATCCCACGCTAACCTATCCTTAAGCGCAGTGACACTGACCCTGAAGTCATTGTTCCTAGTCACAAAACGAGCTGCGCGGTTTTGTACGATCTCGAGCATATTAGACAGTTTTTGTTTGTGGGTCCCACACCACACAGGCGTACTCTAAGATAGGTCGGACATTGGAAAAGGAGACTAGTTCTCTGATTTTAAGAGGATCTAACAGGAGGTACCGTTTAGCAAAGTTTAACATTCTGCAAGATTTCGCTGTGACACATTCAACGTGCTTAGTCCAGCTAAGATTTGATGAAAACTAAACACCAAGGTATTTATACTTAGTTGATCGCGTTAGCTGGATGGCATCTAATGTATAAATAAACAGGTATGGGTCGCGTTAACGAGTGAAGGAGACGCACTGCCCCTTCCTAGGGTTCAGACTCGTACGCCACTTATCACGCCAGCACATAATACTGTCTAAATCGCGTTGAAAGTAGTGATGGTGGTAGGTGAATCTAATACAGTGGTAAACCACACAATGATCGCAATAGCATGGAAAGGTGGGCTAGTTGAGTGCTCATGCTGTGTGCCTCCTCTTTGCTTCGTGTCTGTGTTACTTCTGCGCTCCCAGTTCGCTGAACAATCACACAATAATCTGCATACAGACGTATTTTGCATGACACATTCTGAGCAATATCATTGATTTACATACACTAGGAACAGCAAAGGTCCCAACACAGATCCCCGTGGAGCTTCCAAAGTAACAGCAACATATTAATCAGTCGTGCATGATAACGCGTTAATCCTGAGATTAGTGACCGTGACTGTATTGTGGCCTACGTTATGATAGTCCCCTTTTCTTGTGCGCATGATCGGCCAAGGAAGATATGTCTTTCTGGTGAAGAAATAAATGCTTCATTATCGAATGAGCTTGCCACTTTTCAGCGAGAATTCAATAATTTAGCTCAGTCCGCAGATTTAAACGCCTTGTGGGATACATTTTGCTTCACACTAAAGCAGATAGTAGATGTTCCAAGTAAACATTTGTCTGCCAAACAACGCAGTGACAAGCCTCGGCTTACTCCTGAAGTCAAGCGAATGATCGATCAAGAGACATCGTCTTTTGAATGCTTATAGAAAGCAACGCAATCCTGGTGTAATTTTGGGGCTCAAGTCACTTAGAAAATATATAAAAGCGAATAACATGATCAGAAAGGAAAAATATTTCCTAACATTGGGCCCAAAGTTACAAATTAACCCGGAAAAATGTGGAAGTGTTTAAAATCAATCAGCAAAGAATCAATAGGCATCCCGAGCATAAACGAAGGCGGTGTATTTTTAATTGATGACACCAATAAAGCTTCTGCTTTCAATTGCTATTTTCAAGCTTCTTTCACGCACCCTTGTCCCAGTGATGTACCGTGTATTCCTGACAATGTCATTGAAACAATGCCAGAGCTGGTGGTAACACATGGTAGTATACTTAAGTTACTTGACAGAATAAAGGCTTCTCCTGCAAACGGCCCTGACAGTGTACTGTCTTACGTGTTAAAGGCTTGCTGGGATATAATTGCCCACCACATTGTTTTAATTTTTGAGAAATCATTGCGTACTTCTTGTTTACCTAGTGAATGGAAAGTCGCTAATCTGGTTTCGATCCATAAGGGTGGCCCAAAAAATATTGTCTCTAACTACAAGCCGCTTTCTCTAACGAGCATGTGCAGCAAAACAACGGAGCACATAGTCTACAGCGTCGTAATGAAGCATCAAGAAAGTAGGAATTTTTTTTACCGAATGGCAGCATGGATTTCGGTCTGGTATTTCTTGCTCAACACGGCTCGTCGAGTTCTGTCATGATCTTTTTTGCTCACTTGACCTTGGGATGCAGACGGGCTGCATATTCCTGGACTTCCAGAAATCACTTGATTCTGTGCCCCATGTTCTGCTGCTGCATAAACTCTCATTCCTCAGTATTACTCCTGCATTGCTTGATTAGATCAGGTGTTATCTACAATACCGTATGCAACGTATCGAAAGTACTGGTTCCCAATCTGAATATGTAGCTGTTACTTCGAGAGTTCCACGGGTATCTGTGTTGGGACCTTTACTGTTTCTAGTGTACACCAACGATATTGCTCAGAATGTGTCATGTCTATTATCAGTTTCTGTACTAAAGCGAAGCAAAAGCAACGCGCTACATCGTCGTAGCAGACCATGTGAAGCACCCACCACGAGCTCCTGTTCATCTCGTCCCTACGTGCATGGCCACGCTATAAGCGCTGGCACTCCACAGAGCATTGCCATTGTTTGTTTGCACAGGGTGACTACACCTATTGATCTCGCCGCCGCCATATTGTTTCAGACAGTGAAGCTATCGCATTGCGTGACGCCACCGTATTTCGTCACCACGCTGTACGAAGGAACGCTGGCACTGAGGCGACCATGGTGACCTGTGTACAGCCTAACAGCCAGAGGCCCACACGTGCCCATCCCCCTTTGTGTACTGCAAAGTAACTACTATAAGTATTTTTTCTTATACACTACAACATGATTACTGCAGTGTTGTAACGTCGTGATATCATTTTGTTGTTTTCTTATGTATCTACGTTGTAAACATTTCTGTGCCTTGCAGGTAACTGTAGGAATTCCAACAAGGCTTCATGGTCATGTACTTCACGCTGCACCGAGGCAATTTCTACGGCGCGTACAAACGCTTGTTCACCTTCCGAGCACTCCTGTTGATTGTTGTCCTGGGAGCCCTGGCGTACATTATTTCTTCCATCGCCAGTCGTGCTCCCCAAGTGAAGACTTCTGAGCCACTCGTATCCACATCTATGGAGTCCTCGGCCGAACAGGACAGAATCACGCGTGTTAGAACAATTTATATTTACGATACTTTCTGATTATAACATGGTTTTTCGGAAATAACAATAAAAACATTTTTAGCTTCTGTAAATATTAGTGTATTTTCTTCTGCCAATAAGGTAATGTGCATCCTAAGCAAGAATAAAATTAAAACATTACAGGATTATCCTTTTGAAAAGGCGGGGCGACAGATTATGAAAGCTGCCCTCATTTTCCAATAACTCTATTAAAAATTTGCCGAATTGTGCGCATGATAGGACTCAGCACCCACCATCTTGGTAATGATGGGCACATGATGGGTGGATGGTGGAAGTACTGGACGGATGATAGATGAACGGTGGGGGTTGGACATACACTGGGTGTACACTGGGGCACGGGCCGATGACAAGTATATAATGATCAAGGTTGGATGCCCGAGTCAAGGTCGACTTATAAACTGCACTTTACAACGTAATTATAGACTACATTTTATTATCTTGCCTAACGAAAATGGACGCCAAAGTCATTAGCAAAATAAACGGAAATACACAAGAAGGCACATTAAGGCCTCCCGTGTTATGTGCGCACTGGCTCGGAGGCTGCAACGCTCCGATAATTAGCTGGCGGCGTGACATTGTGTTGCCGCGCTTGGGTTTTCGTGCACATGCGTGACTGCCACGTTTTCCGCGACATCACTGGTATAGCCTGCGTTTGTAGAAACATCACTAGAAGAAAATCGGTTCGCACCAACCATACTCCATTACATTGCAGGCTAGTGGGCCTTGTCTTGGACCACAGAAAAATTCTTACCACACCGAAATTCGTATAAGCCGCAAGTGTATCACCAAGGTTTTACTTTATTTTTTTTAGTTTAAGCTGACTCGTAGCTTTGTTATTCACTTTTTATAGGTACGTGCTACGTTTATGTCATGCTTTATTTTAAGGAATCAGGTGCAGTTTCAGAGGAACATTTAAGGGACATGGCGCTTACTACCACAGCTTATTTGGATTCGTCACTTGTTCAGGCAGGAAAAGAGCAGCCAAAGAGCTATGATGATTGTTTTGCATTTAGACAATTTGGTCGTGAAAACCGACTTTAAAAAGTCTCATTAAACGCACTCAGCGGCATGACCACAGGTGTCTTTATTTTTATAGCAGCTTTTATAACTCGGCCTAACAAAGCCGTGGCAGCTGTGATGTGATATAAACAGTTTTATTTAGCGCCGCAGCAACACCTTTTTGCCTGCATTTATTTTTTGGACTTGGCAAGAGTATTCGGAGAGATGTTCACACCGATGACTGCTTAATAGACAGCTGCCAGGTATGAAGAAATATGGCGCTTCACATTTCCTTGCGAATGCTCATTTATATTGGCCAATGATGCTCTACTTTGTGGTGTCATTCCACTCATCGAAGGTGAGTGAGATTGACTGTGCTGACATTCTGAGTTGTTCTCAATCATTAATGAGGTATTCAGTGATACCTTGAATTCTAGCCACAAGTAGTGGAGCGTGCGTCTTCTTCGTGGAGTAACAGACACACGCATCGACTTTCAGTTTCCTAATGGTGAACTCTCAATAAATTCTGATGGTGAGTTACAGATCATACTATGTTTCTCGTACCTTTGACGATCGTTTTGCAATGCACGGGAATTTGAATTTGCGTTTCTTTTTCCTTGTTTTTTTCTTTTCCGTGACATCTTGCATTTTCACGCTTCTCGCAATAGTATTTCAACCGTTCGGCAGTGCAAATAAAATGTGTGTTATCCTAGCTGTAAATGCTTCGGCGGTGTATTTGTAACTAACTTTATTCGCTGGACTACTTCAAAATGGATGATGTCACATGCAACGTCTAAACTGCTCTATTCTTAAGGAATCATGTGTTTTGGGCTTGAAGTTCTGAATAGCGGAAATTGTATTGTCATAAGTATGAAGAAATCACAACAAAAACGCAAGATAGTCCACAGGTCGCGGGATGGAATGCCGGTTGTGGCGACTGCATTTTCGATGGAGGCAAAAATGCTGTGCGCCCGTGTGCTCGTATTTCGATGCACGTTAAAGAGCCTCATGTGGTCAAATTTTCCGGAGACCTCCACTACGGCGTTTCTCATAATCTTATGGTGGTTTCGGGACGTTAAACCCCACATATTAATCAATCAATCGATCAGCATCGAGTTCAAAGTTCCAAATGATATGAAAAACTAATTGAGCACTCAGTGTGGGACTTCGTAAATTTAGTTATTTATTGGTGGGCAAATTTCATTATTTTAGAATTTATCAAGATTGTAGAAAACATTCTTTCATATTTCTATTGTCGGTCCTTCTTAGCAGATGTCACCTGTGGTATCCTACTCGGGTGTCGCAGTATGTGAAGTTCAACTAATTTACTTGTGGTTTATTTTGGCCGTTCTTTTTCCCGTCCTCACTTGTCTTATGGCTGTTCGAAATAGAGTGCGGTAAAGCTGGCCCGACAGCAAGGATTGTAAATGGCCTTCTCGCTGCACGTAGTCAGCTACCATGGATGGTAAGTTTTTTTTATGAGATCTATTTAGATAACATTTATGTTTTGCGTCCAGTAAAAATCCTGGAAAAACAAAGACAACGGCAATAAAGGTAATCACAGGCAACAGAAAGTGGACTAATCCCAACTCTATACAAAATCGTGTTCTTGATCACATTCTAACTGTGGCGCACATACGACTTTCAGTTGTAATTCTTTATCTTTCTCCGCAAGCCGCTGCATAAAAAAAGTTTGCTCGATATTCCTTGAAAATTTGCAGCGGATACCACGCTTCTTCAAAAAATGACGAAAGATAGAATTAGAGTATTCCCCAGTGTAGGAATGTGCAATATTTTCGAGAAAAAATAAACAAACAGAATGCTTGCCTACTACACAAGGTTTTGATTATTTCTGGCATAGTGGGTGCCCAGCAAGTCTACTTATTGCAGTTACCGAACGAGTGTTTAGAAGAGGTTCTGAAAGGCCGCTCTTCCAGCTTTCCGTGTGACTGTGCTGCGCGTTGCGCGCAGACCTGGCGGTTTTTTCTCTGACGAAGGTCCATCCTGGACCTAATATTCCAACAAAGAATTTTTGTGTCCTTTTTTGGCCTGTGCAAAGAGGGGAATCGAAGATATTATCTGGCTAAGTGTCAGTTTTGGAGAGGTGGCAATGCCAACTGGAAGCAATATTTTTTTTTGTTCCTCTGTAGCGACATTTGCCTTGAAATGGCCATGTCGGCCTTCACATAAGAGGTGAAAACGGGAGAGAGTGTGGTGTTGATGTCGGGCCGGAGGTCGGCTAATACCGCACTGCGGACTGTAGGTTACCAACCCCTGGTAGAAACCACCGTAGTCCTCCAGAAAAACCGAAGAAGTAAATGAAGTACTCATTTTCATAGTTCGTAGATAGAAGTTTTATATTTTTAGGTTAACAAAGTGATATATTGAAAATGCTGCTACCTGTCAGCATTTGCGGCGAAGCAAACACCAAAGGCATTCGTGTTTAGTTTTTCGCAGGGTTGGAACCATGCTTGTAATATTTGTACCATGTGAAATGGTAACGGACATTTAGGTGATGGTTGGTTCAAGGAAAGATCACGCAAAAAAGCAAACGCGCACGCGCGCGTATGCACACGCAGACACACACACGCACACACACAAAGCACGAAACGGAAAAAGACACCACTTCCATATGCATCGTTGTATTTACAGTGGTCTGCTGTGTCTTCAAGCTCAGTATTGCGTCATGCTTTGCGATATAATTTTTTTTGCGCGTATCATTGTCGTTCAGTGAGCACTATTATTTTGTTTAGCATTGTCTGTGAGCTGTGCTAGTGGAAAATAAAGCTCGCTTTACGTCGCAGTCTAGTCGTAGTTCATTGGTATAACCTAGAACGTAGGTGGCCGGCAAGTCGACTGGCACTGAAATGAACTTTCGATAATCCACGTGTGCGGACCCAATAATTTTTTAAGAATATCCATTTTCACAGGTGTTTTTGGTAATAAAGACCAATGGAAACTACACTACCTGTTCCGGTACTATTCTAACGCAAAGGAACATCCTCACAGCTGCCCATTGTATCAAGCAGTGAGTGGAGCTTATCTAATTTTTCTAATGTTTTCTCTACAAACATAATAATAATAATAATAATAATATTAATAATAACAATGTCTCAAATTTTACGTCCCAAACCCGCGATACCATTAGGAGTGATGCCGCAGTGCAGGGCTCCGGAAATTTTTGACCATCTGGTGTTCTTGAACATAAGCTAACATCGTATATGAATATTGATGTTTTCCAAAAAAATAGATGTCAAGTGAAACACTGTGTGAGAGAAATATCGCAAGTGCTTCATTCTAACCTTCCCTGCGTCTGTTTGACTCGCACGTTTTTATTTTTGTGGAGCGAGAACCTTCAGAAAAACACCACAGTCAGTGTATATTGCACGCCTGTTTGCTGCGCTACATCCTTCCTGTCAGAATGTTTTTGAAATTATATATGATGCTTCTCTCATTATAAATTCCACAAGGGCCTCAGTAAACAACGTATTCAGAAAAACAGCTGAATCAGCCGTTATACTGTAGATATATGCTAACCTTGTCTTACCAAAATGTTTTCTTTGCCTAGTTCCTTTTTGACTTCTTGAAATAAAACTTGTAGCGCCAAACATAACAGTTGCAAGATACCTGGAACAACGCTATTCTCATCTATACCTTTATGTTTCTGAGTAGTTATGCCCCACGAATTTTTTAAGTAGTCCTAATGAGATATTCTGTATATTACGATGTATCTAACAAAAGAAACGAGCCCCTAAACGTACACTTCTTTCTTTCGAAAGGTCTTGTCATTCACCTCTCATAACTTGGCGATTGCGTTGATAACGAGGGCTACTCGTCACTATTACCGCTGCCAAATCTTAGCTATTGCTACAATACGCGGACCCCTACCCACGTTATCGTGCATACACTTTCTTTTTATTCGCAACTCGTGCAGCTGCACTCAAACTCGTACTTGCTTCTCGCTTATTCTAAGTATATTCTGCATATTATCTTTTTTAATGTCCAATCATCCTGTGGAGGCTAACATTACCGTCATAGAAGAGAAAACACAATTTAATGGCTGTGTTACCATTCTCCACACAGTAAAGACACGTATCCCACGCGAATACTGGCATACTACAACAGTACGGAAAAATTGGACGGTGAGTTCTGGAGAGTGGACCGAATGAAAGTGCACCCAGACTTCAACGAAACCACCTTTGTGAACGACATCGCCCTGCTAAGGGTAAGACAGCTATTTTGAAAGGTGATAGCCATTCGTGACCAGCTGTCATGACCATAGGGGCATCATGGTGTACTATCTCTTACTTTGAATTTCATCTTTGTAGAGCTGTCATAACCATAGGGGCATTATGGTATAGTATCTTTTACTTTGAATTTCATCTATGTAGAGCCATTGGAACAAAATACTTATCGCGACCTGATTGCAAGCCGCTGTCTCTAGCATTGAGAGGGCTGATAACAACCCGTAATATGTCTTGTAGCGCAACAGATGTATAGCCTGACATTATAGCAAATGACATGCGTATGCATTGTTCAGATTCATATGACTTTAGCTGCAGCGCTAAAAATCTAGCACGAAATCGGCTGCACAACCTTGCGTAGTAGAACATCTTTAAAACAGCAGCATGCAATTATTAAGCATACATTGTGCCCTTATTCCTCCTTGGCCCATAGAAAAGGGGGTGCTTCTGCAATGCGGAACACCAATGCGTTGTTAGTCTCCATTTAGGACAACACGCCTTGACGAATCTATGAATAGATTTTGCTTTTATATGGGCGCGCGTCACTGTCAGTGTTATTCTTGTGTTCATATGGTCGTTGTGTGTACCATTGTCAGCATCCGACACCTGGAGAAACTAGCCACGTGATGAACTAAGCGAACGTCTCCAAGTTAATCATTATAAAAAATGTATCACTCTGCTGCAATATAGCAAGTGGTATTTATTTATACCAATTTACGATCAAATTTAAGATAAAATTGAAGTTAATTCAGGCGTTGCTGTTCTTTGTATATATTTGGTATCACGCAATTCAGGTGGAACGATCCTTCACGTTCACGACGAGAACACGTGCTATCTGCATCTCCCTGGAGCCCGTCGACATTTTTCACAAGCATGTGCGGGTGGCTGGCTGGGGTCTTCTCAAGCAATGTAAATACCTTTATAAGCACTAACTCTATATGAAAAGACCATCAAATTTGTTACACAGGATAGAGAGAACACGCTTAAGGATTCGTGAATGTAAAAAAATCACTGTATGTTTCGCCAGCAATATTAAAAATTAAAGTCGCAGCCGTTCAGTGTAACAGTATCATATTGCTACTGATACTTCTACACATATCGCCGTCTCTTCTACTCTCGCTTCATCATCAGTTAGTAAGCACGGTTAGAAAAGATCTTTTTGAAGAGAGGCGGGAAATTGTCTAATTCTACTCGTCTACCTGGTATACTGAATGTATTTCATTCAATATTGTAGGCACACAACTATGAACAGTCGTAGTTTTTTACCGTGCTCACAGTGTAATTGAAACTGCCACTTGCCGCTAACAGTGCAATGCAGTTCTTCTCAAAACTACAATGTCGTCAGTATCATAAATCTACCTGTAAAACTGAGGAGTTATGTAATAAAGGCCTCGTCCTGTCTGTACCTATTATCACGAGGAGGCTGTAAAGTAGCAGAGGCAAGCCTCGTTGGTTGCACAAACCAGTCATCATTAGTATCCCTACCCCTTTTACGCTCTTGCTCTCCTACACTTTTGGGGGTACGAAAGAGTGATATGACGGCTGGAGTTTCACGCCCCAAAACTACCATATTATTATAAGAGACACTGTGGTGAAGTGCTTCAGAAATTTAGACAATCTAGTGTTCTTTAAGGTGCACTTGAATATAAATCCATTGACGTCTATAGCAATTCTTCTTCATTTGAATGTGGTCGCAATGACCGGGATCCAATCTTTCGACCTTCGGGTCAGCTATTGAGCGCCAAAATTAGAAGACGGTTGTGATAGAAAGGGAGGGGGGGTAGGCAAGGCACAAATAAACACCTTGCTAAACTTCCCAGTTACTGATCTGATGAACACATGTCTTCTTGTCGATATGTTGACTCCACAGACATTTCCTTTTCAACTATTCTCCGCACCACTCTACAAAGTCCTAGTGGAATCTTTTTCACGGCATTTGCTTTTTACTAGTTACCTTCCGCAAGGAGAGCCTTGTTCATATATTTGTACGTGCATTGCAGTTGGACCCTCACAGAAGCTTCTTTACTATACTAGTTTGCGTGTCCTGTCGGACGAGGTGTGCTTGAAAAAGTTTGCCAGCAACGGCTACAACACGACTCTGCAATTCTGCGCGCACGAGAACACAACGGATGCCTGCGAGGTAAGGAGCTACCTGAGTCATTAACCCTATTTTTTTTATTCCGATTCACCAGAATATAAATGCGGTTCTTGGTGGTATTATGTGAAACTGTTCGCACATTTATCCGTTGATTCAATTATTTAGGCTATAGTAATGAAGGTAGGCTATTGTATATATGGTAAGGGATTTGCTAGATTCATCTACAGCATCGATGCAATATACCGTTATCAAATGGGTGCGTGAAAATATCAAGTGAATAAATGACACGGTTACCCTTACAAAAAATGACACGGTGCAGTTACAAAAAATACCCGTGATACGGTTCAGTTACAAGAAAAAATACACAGTAATGATCACGCGCTTCCCTTTTCAACAGCGATTTTCCGTTTGACGGTAGTATGTCCGAAATATTCATTGATTTAATAATTGACTGATTGATTGATTGATTGATTGATTGATATGTGGAGGTAAACGTCACAGAACAACCATATGATTAATTTAGACGCCGTAGTGAAGGGTTCCAGAAGTTTTTATGGCTTAAATATTTTGTCGACAGTAAGTAAATCACCTCGAGATTGCGTCAAATAAAAAGAAAGTTCGCCCGCAAAAATTTTCTTCTCTCAGTCATATATTTCATGTACGTTGTAAACACCAACATCATATATACATTCAAACATGTGCGCGCTTTTGGACTTCGTGAACTGCTACATTCAATGTACACGTTCACCTAAAACACGAGTTTTGAAATAGCGATTTCAATTGATTCCGGTATCTTTAAGCGCCAGTATATTTTGAAAGTTATTTTTCAAATTCAAAGCTGAATATGGTTTTTCATCGTTCAAATGGCGACCGCATCAATATGACATGCCACATACTGCCACCGAAACATGGGGCACATCTTAGTGTGGCACGACATTCGCCAAACATATGAGATCAAAAGAAAAATAATTTTGATGTGTATAGGCAAACTTTAGATGTACACCGGTATTAACAGTAATTCCCATAAAATATTAGTAAATATAGGTACCCAAAAAGTAAATAAAGAAAACGAGGCCTCTCTTCTCGCACACCGGACACTGCAATTGACACAAGCAACAGCTAGCGTACCCTATTGTTCTCTTTTAAAATGCAGCTGTCATGCTTTATTGCCACGGTTTACCTCACAATACCAAAATATCTTTATGAAGGACGTTTTACTGCAAGACTTCGGATCAGTTCAGATGACCGGCTATTGTTTAATGTGACTTAAATTTGGGCACACGAGTGCTCTTTGCAATTTCGCGTCCATCAAATTCTGGACACCTCATCCGTACGCCTTAAGCGGCTGTCCGTGTGCTCTAGGGCTCACCACAGCTGCTTCCATGACCCGACTAATGCATTCATTAGTAATGAGATTAGTGATGTGTCGAGTTCCCCGCGGAAATGATACGCCTTAAATCCTGCGTCCAGGGCTATCAAGTTGTTAAGGTATACATATGAACTAACCTATCTTTTTTTTTCAACTTGCATAGAAACCAAGAGTATTGTTTATCGTCGCGCAAATATATCGTAAGTTCACTTATTTTTCGTTCCTGTATTTTGATCCCTTAACGCGTTTTTTTTAATGCAATAGTACGTGGGATAGCAAACCTTAAATCCTGCGTCCAGGGCTATCAAGTTGTTAAGGTATACATATGAACTAACCTATCTTTTTTTTTCAACTTGCATAGAAACCAAGAGTATTGTTTATCGTCGCGCAAATATATCGTAAGTTCACTTATTTTTCGTTCCTGTATTTTGATCCCTTAACGCGTTTTTTTTAATGCAATAGTACGTGGGATAGCAAACCATACGCGCTTTTTCCTGGCCTTCATATACCTCTTCTTCTTGGTTCTCCTCCTTAGCTATCGATTCGGGCACTTGGGCTTGATAACGTCTGGTTCGCGTTTTCAGCAATGCGTGTTTTTATGAATATTTGTATGCACTCATCCTCAATGAATAAACATTGCATCATCATGGAATATTCATTAGTGACTACGAATAATTATGGGGGCATTGCATATGAAGCGCGTTAGCGGCTTAGCACTATTCCTGAACTACCAATACAGTTATTTGGACCTGCTCAGGCAAAAAAAAAAATAAAAACGTTCTGCTTGCTTGATATCTCTAATCAATCTATTTCGCCGCTTTCTGTTTGCGGCATCGAAGGGCGACTCGGGAGGACCGGCCATAGCACGAGCCGACAACCGCCGCTTTCTTCAAGTGGGCATCGTCTCCTACGGCGCAGGCTGCGCGGACGAGGAAGTACCGGGCGTCTACACCCGACTCGACGCCCTGGTGCCGTGGATACTCGACAACGTACTGTACGGCACCTGGCTCATCTTGTATCCACGCGGTGAAGACTAGTGAATACTATCTGGTTCATTTGTATCAGACCATTATGTATAACTATGAAACAGGATTAAAACATTCTGCTTGACATGTCAAATTAGGGCTTGTTGCCTGCACTACAAATCTAAGGCACGTATTTGCAAAGCGACGTTATCATTACCTCTCGTTTTGATTACCGTTTCGGCGCGCTTAAACCGAGTTGAATGAGTAAAACAGTAGGCAGGATAAAGTTTAACCACGGTTTGTTTATCAATACTCACCTCATACTTGTTTCTTAAGTACGCAAGAGGCACCAATCGATAAGGAACACAAAACGTAGGAATGAGGTTTGTTAGTAAGTACAGGCTTGTTAGAGTTAATTGTCCACGTACCTTTATCATTGTTGTCATTCAAATGTGTGTGTCACTTGATCTATTAACATGTATAAGCTTTTTAGTCGAACCACGTGCAACCCTTCATGAAAACGATCTTCAGTTAAGCGCCGTCTAGAACGTAGGAAAAACTTCAAGTACACTGGTTCGTCTTACCAACGTTTTTCTCCGGTGTTGTCACTAAACAAAAAACGTCAAAATGACCATACAAATGTAAGTAAATGCCGACGACTTGAATTAACTAACAAAAAGCTTCAATTTTCCTATGTTCTCATATCAGCGATACGAGGAAAAATTACATGCGTTCCTTTCAAAAAACACCGATCCTAATCATTTATTTAGTTTGCATTCTCGCTTGCTACACTGCCTAAGCTAAAGGCCTCGTCCCTTGACACACAGCACTCCGCATACCTGAATATTCACGAGAACTACGCTGCGAACCTTTTTTTTCTGTTATGTATATTTATAGTATTTCAACACGAGGAAAGATCAGCTATTTTTTATGCCATATTCTCCAAGCAGAACCTCCTTGAATAACCTATTTACATCAACAGACACAATTAAAATCTAACTCAGCACCACGTGTGAAGCTATTGCTCATGAGACCCTAACCATCCCCCCCCCCCCCCCCAAAAAAAAAAATATTATGTAGTGTAGCACATGGGGACTACGTTGTACTCTTTTGAGGAACTTATCCCTAGTCAAAATTAAATTCAGTCTTGCAAAAGCTTTTGAAACAACTCCGTCGGCGTCTTTATCTGGTATACAGCACGAAAGTAGCAGTGTCCGCATGCTAGTGCCAGGCGCGTAGGTAGAATATTTTCTGGAGGAGAAAAGGGGGATGGAATGCATTTTCTTGAACTTGATTGGGGGCCAGGCCGGTGGTTGAGTGTCACTTTGGGTTGTGCCTCTTATAGCACAAGAATATTTCGAGTGGAAGGAGGGAGGGAAGCATGACCTGGCCATCCCTTGGCTTCACCACTGGCTAGACCTAGCTCGATGAAGAAAACTGTTGAAGTGGCATGAACTGTTGAAGAGACAGATTGTCTTCTACACATACTGCTTAGTCGCTATCAATCTGTAAGCGACCGCCAATCCGCGCCCACCTTGTATTGCCCTGGCACTCGACATTGCAAGCAGCGCGCCCTTCGTTTTTTAGCACACTCTGTCAGTCAATTTCGACAACGCCTATTTCGCAAATAGTGTGCGTCGGCTCCTTTTGAACCCCTTTACTTTGTTTTGCATTCTAATTCTCAACGATTGCTCTCCATACAATGACTGGTGAAGCAGGTCACTACAACTAACACCAATATGCGCTTTTTTATGTGTAAATATTGAATTTGGCGTGCACTTTGATAAGTTCAAAATAAGTGCACAATGCTTCACTAAATAGACAAAGGGATCGGCGTAAACGGCTGCAATGTAGCGTTCTCATGGTCCGACCACCTAATATACGTGCAGTAGAGGCGCACTCCGCTTTATGGAAACCGGAAGCCTAGTGGGTGCGGGTAGTTTTTCAAGTTTTCTTCTCACCATTGATGTTCGCTGCTTTGATGGTGCTCCGCAAGAACACACGCAGAGCAGAACTACGCAAGGCCGCGGAAAGAACGGTTACCTGTCTGTCTACGGCTGTACAACACTTCGCTGATCTCGTGTTCCTTAGCTTATCGACGCATTCATGTTACGGTGAGTATATAACTTTTTTTATTTATTATCGTGAGACGCTTTCAACACTAGGCATTAATTGATGTAGGCATTTAACTTACATTTCTCGGAAATCGCAAGTTAGTGGCCAATTTTGTGTGTGTCATAAATGCTATTGACCAAAAATGGATAGGTTAGGTTTTCCCTTTTAATAATGCCTAACGTTGAGAAAGCTTATTTATGGCTGCATTTTCTAGGTGCTTCTCGCTCATGCAAACTTTCAAATTTTCATAAAGTGTTATTTTATTTCGATCATTTTGTTCAGCACAGCTCATACGACTAGTCAACCATCGCTGTCTAGTTGATACCTCCTAGAGGTTCCCCAACCAAATGGGGTGGCTGAGACCCAGTTTGGCTATCATGCAATCAGTATTCACCTAAATTTTTCTTCACGAAACAGAAAAAGCAGGACCTCAGTTGTGACGTTTATTAAATATTGTTCAATATTTCAGAAAGCTTTATGCATCACTGGTTTGTCTTCATTTGTTGAATATGCGGAGCTGCGCATACGTCCAGAAGTATAAAGATGGTACAAATATCACATCGCACCGTTCCGCAAGATGTAAGTTCATTCGTTTTTTTTTTATTCTTTATGTAACTGAAAACATTTCATCTTACGGAAACAGTTCATATTTCAAGTGGTTCAGTTGTTGCGAACGTAAGAAGAAGAGGTTTTAGGAATGCTTTTCACTTTAAATCATGATGTGTCTATAAAGCCAGCGCCACACTCTTAATCGTTCGAACAATTAACTAATCCTGCAGTTACACACTTACGTTACCAACTTATGAACAACTTCTGCCCGGTGAACAGTGCTGCAACGCTCGTATCTTCAAGGGATATCTTGCACACGGTCGTCGAGTGTTCACGGTCTAGTCGGTTATCAAGTGTTTGTAAGGCTTGATAACGGCGTGAGATAGTGCGTGTTCAAACGAATCCACCTCCGTGTCATCATCATTGTTAGAGTCCACCAAGGGTGGCCGGCCAGGATGCTAAGTTTCGGTGTATCAATTTATTGCGTCCTATATATGTCATTAGCGGTGACCATCATGCAGGGCGTTGTTTCTGCAACGGAGTTGTATGGTAGCATGCAGCTATAGACCCCGTCAACGTAGGACGCCGAAGCGCGATGGCGGGCATTTTGAGCGTTTCATAGCGCATATCAGACTTTTGTGCGAAAATGAAGTCTCTCCAGCACATTCCAATCAATAACTATAGAGAGATTTGACCCTTGACTGGGGCGTGTACGCTGACACGTCTTGGCTATACGAGGAAATCACCTTGTTGAAAATCTGGCAGCAGGTGCGACTCCTCACGTACGCTGAAAACACTCAGGTGCAATGTTTTGTCAAAAAGTGGCAAAAAAAAGAAGAGATAGAGAGACGCCGTGTTGGTATAGTGTTTATAGGACTCTACTGCTGACTCGAATAGAGGGATCGCATCACGGCGACGACAGCCACATTTAGATGAAAGCGGAATGCTAGAAGCCCCTGTTAGCACGTAGAAAAAAGCGCAAAGAGCAGAAAACGGGGTATTTGGCCCAGTCTAACTCCGACATCCCTTGAATATCACTAGATGAATCAGTGCTTTCAGTCGGCGTCATCTTGCTATAGCTGTTGTGATCGCACCACGTGCTTCTTCGAAGTGCCAGGCATGACCAGAAGATAAGCACCAACGGTGCGATAATGCCAGCAGGATCAAGCTAGCACTATCGTACTGCCAGCTGAAAGCACAGATTCACCTATGTCGAAGTTAGTCTTGGTCGGAAGCAGTGTTTTGCGCTGTTTGTGTTTCTTTTCATGGAATATTACCTAGATTGAATCGCGCATTAGCGAAATGTTCTGAGACCTCCACTACAGTGTTCTACATAATCATATCGCTGTTTTGAGAAGTTAAATCTTAACATATAATACAAAAATGTTAAGAAAAATCGGTGACTCTTAAGCTTCGCCTTTAAGACGTGAGCACGACAGCGATATTCACACGCGCACACACACACACACACACACACACACACACACACACACACACACGCGCGCGCACGCACGCGCACGCACGCACACACACACACACACGGACAATCACGCACTCACGCACACGCACACGCACGCACACACACACACACACACACACACACACACACACACAATTTTTTTGAATGCTCGTTTCTCAGTGCAGATCCAAACTGTGCCACAATGAAAGCGTGTATACGTGCTAACGCCATTTTGCTCTTGTATTTATTCACGTGTCCCTAGAATTGTCACTCACAGCCTGCACAGGCGCTTTAGAACTATAACAGCACTTCATGCTTATGACCCTGGCTACCACTCTCAGGGGGTTTCTTCAACTGGGTCGAGTTCGCCAACGAGCCTTGCGTGTCAAGAAACGGTTTCAACGGCGTTTGTCTGACCAGCTCGGAATGCAACTTACACGGCGGTGTCGCCAACGGACGCTGTGCCCAAGGCTACGGCGTTTGCTGCCAAGGTAATGATTTATTGTGAATGATCGCATGCAGATTTGTCTCCTCTTGCAAAGCAGCACAACAGAAGAGTTGTGTTCATTGATATTGCCAGTTTTGCTCTAGAACTAATTGTTGAAAAGATAAGGAAGCCGTATGGCAATCAAAGATAAGAAATTGCAGGAGCCATTAATTGGCGCTCTAAAGTGTAGTGTAGTTGAAGTGACTAAAGTGTAAATAATTTACAGTAGACAGTTTCCTCACTGTAATTTATTTCAACGACCTAACTTGATATGAATTTCCTTGGCGTGAAATAAAATTTACGTCCATTTTCCTCAATAATACATTACATTTAAAACAAACCTGTGTTTCTTATGATTTACCTGGCCTAATTACTTGTCCTTTGGCTACACTTCACCACGTCTGACAAAGAAACAAGTCCCACGTAAAAAAGAACCCTCAAGTTTTGCCTCACTTTCGGCGTATGCATAAGCAAAATTCTTTGGTCACACTGACTCACTTTTCAGCGATAGTTGTACATGCTCCAGACTGTTGCAATGCTCTTTTTTTTTCCTTTGCCGCTCACAATTATTCTCGGGCTATGTGGTGTTGTCAGCGTTAAGTCATTGTCACCGTGCCCCACAGACTTGTGTTGTGAGGACTAGAATCCAAATACTCG
This sequence comes from Rhipicephalus microplus, assembly GCF_043290135.1. Classification (NCBI taxonomy): domain Eukaryota; kingdom Metazoa; phylum Arthropoda; class Arachnida; order Ixodida; family Ixodidae; genus Rhipicephalus; species Rhipicephalus microplus. Next base: position 36,411,640 of record NC_134707.1, on the reverse strand, counting down.
AACTTCAATAGTACCACGTTTTTCTTCTCGCCTCATACAGTGTCCCGAACTTGCGGTGAGATCATAACGCGAAACAACAGTTACTTCGTAGACCCAGCATCCATGGGTGGTTCACTGACTCCGAGTCCGAACGGTGTGCTCTGCTCTGTCACGGTCTACAAAGTAAGTAGGACGCGCTGCTCCATTCACGAAGAATGAAAACTACGCCTGAATTATCGATGTGTTTGTTTAAGCGGGTAGCGCGCTCTAGTGCTCTGAGCGTCATGCAGGGCTTGTAGTGCCGAAAACATGTTTCTAAGACTTTCATATCTACTGAAGGAGACGTATAGATCGCTTGCCGTAAGGCTCACCATACATCTGAAATCACAATTACTACCTTACGTACTCCGACTGGTCAATTTGATTTCTCGTCGACTCTTTTAAAACTAAATCTACAAAAGGTATTCACTTTTGGCCGATCTCTACTGACAGAAACAGTTTATGCGTGTAAAAAAGTTAAGTCATTGTTACTTCAAATATAATGAATAATTTTGTTTGTGGCCGGCGTTAAAGATCCTCGGTGGGTAACTTATCGGTCGTAAAATTATTACTGACTCTGCGTGGCCCTTCGATTATTGATTATAAGCTATTTAAAAAAAACGTACATTGACAGTGATTGAAGAGTGCACAACAGCCACTAGGAATGTACAAAGCTCCACAGGCACGTTACACGATAAACGCGCTAGACATGTTTTGTTACCGTTACGCACGTATACATACACGTTATGTGATGTTCAGTCGATGACATCATCAATTATGGAGCTGTTGAATCATCAAGGTTAAATAATTAGGTGTCACACTTACAAGCAACCTCAGTTGGGAAACACACATTGATAACATTCGTCGGGGTCCACTTAAAAATTTGGTATTTTTGAAAAGAAAGTTGAGCAATACTTCTCCTGCTGTGAATATAAACGCTTATAAGGCACTAGTATGACCTAAGTTGGAATATGCAGATGTCATTTGGAGCCCTTACCAACAATACTTAATAAGTAAAATTGAAAGAGTACAAAATTTAGCTTTGCGCTTCATTTATTCTGTTGATTCGCGTCACTCGAGTGTAACCACTTTACGTAATAGGGCAAACCTTGAAACACTCGAGCAGCATAGGGTCACATCTAGATAAAAAATTCCTCTATCAGCTTTTCTATGGTCACTTCAATATGACGCGGAAACACTACATCCAAGTGCCTTTCAAACGATAAGCGAGAATTCATCACGGTAAGACTATTAGGCAACCGATTAGCCACTATAGTTTGCATTAGTTTTCTTTGTTTCTTTGAGAAATTTCTTATTGGAATATGTTACTTGAAGAGACGGTCAATTCTGTGTCATTAGAGATGTTTTCTAAGCGTATTTGTAATATAAGCTTTGGTTAAAGTGTCGTTTCAAAATCGGAAGACATTACCATTGTGTTCTTTTACCGTATGCATACCGTACCATATGCTTACACTCGATTGTTTAAGCATATTTACGCCTTCCCTTATGTGTGTTGTACGTTTTAAAATTACCTCAAGCAACACTGATGTATTGTCAAGTTGTATGCCCAAATTTCTGTCACTGTTTTTCATTGTTTTTACTCTTGCATAGGCCCGAGAAGGGCCTGCAGTATCTGTAAATAAATATAAAAAAATTGTTGGTGGGAGAGCGACTATTCGCGCTGAACTTGGAAAACCAATCATCGACTCTTGACCAGGCCTGCAGAGCCGCAATGACTTGTGGGTCATGGTCAGGAGTCTTGACCGAAGTAACTAAACATCCTTATATTACTAATGCTGTATACTTCTCAAAATTTTACCATCGTAAACCTAACGCTCCCTGTCGAACTGGTTATTATATTCTCCACAGGTGGACCCAACAGTGTGTCAGCTGAGACTGAACATGGAGCGCTTAGACATAATTGGTCCCGACGTATCCCACTTGTCTGGTGTGTGCAGCCACGATGCATTCCACGTCAGCGGTCAGGATGAAAACAGCGTGGTACCCTTAATATGTGGACTAAACAACGGACAACACGGTAATTTATTCACTTTTGCTAGATTATTCCGGTAAAAAAACTGCGCCAATTTCTATCATGTATAAATATGATGCTGAAACTGTCAGAACAATCAAACCGTAAGTTATTTAGCTTTTGTTTTCGTAACACGTTGGCCTACAAAAGTAGGAAAAATAGCTTTGGGCGTGCGTGTGCGCGCGCGCGCGCGTTTGTGTGCGTGTGTGTGTGTGTGTGTGTGTGCGTGTGCGTGTGTGTGCGTGCGTGTGTGTGCGTGTGGGGGTGTATGTTTGTGTGTGTGCGTGTGTGTGTGCGTGTGCGTGCGTGTGTGTGTGTGTGTGTGTGTGTGTGTGTGTGTGTGTGTGTGTGTGTGTGTGTGTGTGTGTGTGTGTGTGAATAAAGAGAAAGGAAATCCCTAAGGCATACAAGATATCGAAAAACAGTGATGTGCTGTACTTGTGTCTGAGTGTACTATCTTATCTAATTTGACTGGCTTTGCATCTTCATTGCAGTTTACGTCAGCGTGAGCCAATCAAGTGGTCCGGTAAGACTGTCAATTTTCCTCGCTCCCAACGGTACGCAACGGAACTGGAAGATTAGAGTAATCCAGCTGCCGTGCATCAGCCAGAGATTAGGTGAGCAGAACAATTGTAGTTTTTCTTTGGCTGGCTTTCCATCTTAGACTGCATGAAACTCATCGCGCCTGCTTCACTGCATCATCCACAAAGCGTCTCATGACACGAAACACTCGGCAAAATTTTCTCGGCAATAAATTGTTTTCGCGTCAGTATCTTCGATAATTTGGTAATGAGAATAGACGTAACAAGTGTCTTTTGTGGTTGCAGTAGCCACAGCAACTACAGAGGCAGTATAGGTAAGGTAGGGAGTTTAATTGCACTTTCTCCAGTCTCTCGCACTTAACTACTGTAAAGGTCATCGTATGTTGTATGTTGAGAAGAATTTAGTCCAGCGTATTCGCAAACGTGATGCAGCGCATTTCAAGCTGGGCGCCTTACCATATAACGCCCGCAATTGCAACAAAGGAGGTGGTACACCTTTCCGAGCTGAAAAAATGCAGTGCCAGGCTGCTATGGTATACGCATGTTTAACATGTGGATTACATTTTCGCCTAAATCAAGTTGGAGAGTCTGAAGTTGTTCATGAACGCGGGAAATGAAGTAGAAAGGTTTATTTGTTGTCTCTGAAGATATGCGGTAGGTTTATAATCTGGCATGCTAAACGCGATCGCAGTGTATAACATCGCGTCGCACAATATTCGAGAGAAAGCCTAGAGTGCCTCATCAAGCGTGAAAAGAGACGATCGGCGTCGGCGGCGTCCAAGTGAGCAAAGATAGTCATCCCGTGATGACGGCATCACATGCCCAAATTTTCGACGTGGTCGTCACGTCGCGGTGACTTCATATACATTTACCTCACATGGTGACGTCATCACATAGCAACGTCGTCAGCTCAAACGTGTACTGATCTCGACGATACTACAACACACGATCGAACGTAGCGCAATGTGCGCTAAACTTTCAGCGCCTTTGATTTCGGAGGCAGCGTAGACCAGGCTTGGTGATGAGAGCTTTCACTCGTCATCAATGCAATCGACTGCGACAGAGAAAAAGGCAGAAAAAAAATGAAGGTGATTGTTGCCTTCTGGTCGTCTAAGGAGAATGCGTCGAATTCTCGAGTGACCATTTGTTCATAGCCCCAACGCTTTTAACATAGAATACACTGCATTTTCTTTTTGTCACAGCCCCTTCCGGTTGTCTGCAGTACCACGAAGATCCTACTGGTGTCATATCGACCTTCAACTACGGAAGTGACAGCCCTTCAACCGGAAGTGGAAGCGGACGCCTAGAGAGGGGCTACCCCAACTTCAGCCGATACTCTATTTGCTTTCGGCTGGCTGCTGGCGCGTGCGCACTGCGCCTAGCCAAAGATGGCCCGTTCGGTGTGTACGCCGATCCCGCTCCCGGAAATGCTCTGGACCCAGGAAGGTCGGTGACCAATCGCTGCGAAGACTTTCGCTTCGGGTCACCACTGCAGGCAGACTTCCTGATGCTGGGCGTCCAGCCCTTCTGTGGAGATGACTTTCCGGACTCTTTGGAAATGGGTAAATTTCATGGCCCATGATATGCGACTGCTTTCTACATTACCGAAACAGTAACGCTAAAGAAAACCTTAAACTAATGGCCACCAGGTGGCACAACGGTACGATGCAATCTAACCAGAAGGTCACGGGTACGATTGTGGCCGCAGTGGTCAGATTTTGAAGGAAGATAAATGATAATGTGCCATGTTCAATGTCACTGCACCTTAATGTATAAGAGTCTGGTAAAAATTACAAAATCACAAGGCTACGGCATGCCTCCAATCATTTCGTGGCTTTGGCACATAGAACTCTTGCTGAATTAAAAAAAGTTATCTCAAGGCGATAAGATGTTTCTAAACCAGAAATTCGGCTGAAGCCAACCTTTCAAACAGTGGACTTGTCTTCGCCTTGACAAAGACATGTTCTTCTCGAAGCATTGGCTTCATCAACATTTGATGTTTGGTTATGTATGACCACTTCAAGCGTTGACTTCTGCTCGAACTTGTAAATAAACATCATGACGCACATGCTTTGTTATAGAATAATGGCAAGAATAATCTCTTTTCGCGAGGGCCTCCTTTCGTGAAATGGCTTACTCCCGAATGGTTTGGCACTGAGAAAACTGATATATACTTAGTCCCTTTTAAATAAGGAGATGTTAAACGAAATCAACAGAGCTAATCATTTATTCTAATATTCGACGGTTACACCGGCATACGGGAGCAAATTTATCTGGTTATGACGTATTTGAACGAGTTTCCAAATTTTTACCACATTAAAATGATCCGAATAGAAGCAGAAGTGTGTAAGGATGTTACTTCACATTTTCAAGATAAACTGGACGCTTAAAATTATGATAAATCATCAAATGCGGATAAACCCAATGTTTCGAGAAAGACTTGTATTTGTATTCCCCTATACTTCAACCTCCTATTTATAACGAAAGAAGTGATGATAAGAGAATGCTAGCCTTCTTAGCGCAATTTCAAAAAATAAATACGCGTACTTACTTTGCATACTCAGATAAGCCCTAAACCTAAGAGGATAATATGATACGCTATTCAGTCTGTAAGTTCTCTAATAAAAGAACGTCGATGTCCCTGCCGTTGTTTCTGGAGACTGTAAGGTTGAGGTTGAGGTTGAGGATGTTGTAGGTACCCGGCGGATCTAGCCTTGCATAATTTATGGGAGCAGGAACGCTGCCTTTCTAACATGTCCAGCAGAGGCGAACAAAAATAGGGCTGCTTTTTCACAATAATTGATTTATTCGCAGAAGGATTCTTCATGCTTTTGCAAAACAATTAGGACATTTCATGAAGTTCTGCACTTTGCTTTTTTATTTTCTTTCCTTATTTTTTTTTACAGTGGACACGGGAGCAATGGTCATAACTTTTGTGGCAAACGGCACCCATCGACCAGAGCACGCTGGCTTCAGACTTCGTTACCAAATGGTGCCATGCGGTAAGGTTTATTCGTTTCTCAGGTACTAATACAAAACATGTTAAGACCACGCTACAACAAATTCAGAAAAAAAGGTGCTGCGGAAATTGACCTGAGCAGGTCATCTTTGTCGGTGCGAAGAGCAAAACGGTGACTTGACGACACACTCACAGTATACACTTGCTGTCTTGTGCGAAGGGCATTCCTTTGAAAATCGTAGGTGATGTGGAAAACGAGTGTAGTTGAAAGCAAGACATTTCGAGAGGCGCGCTATTGCACACAAAGAGACTTGCACCAGTATAGTACTCATTGGAGCTCTATGCACCAGTACTGTAAGCGAAGAATTGGAAGCCATCAGGGCGTTGGCAATATTCGTTTTAGGGGCGAAGCTCCTTAGGGCGTGGGCTGTGCGTCCCCTGTAGCCTGTATGTAGCCACCTTTAGTTTAGTTCTTGCAGTGTTCACTAGATGGCGGTACCGTCCCCTGTATGTAGCCACCTCTAGTTTAGTTCTTGCAGTGTTCACTAGATGGCGGTACCGTCTCCTGTATGTAGCCACCTCTCGTTTAGTTTTGGTAGTGTTTACTAGATGGTGGTACTTGTAGCTGATGATGAAAAGATGCAAGATGTTATAAACTAGAAAGCGGTACTTGTAGTTGATGAAAGACGCGAGATCTTATAAAATAGGAATGATGTCACATATGGCGCGTGTCATTGGTTGAAGGCAATCGTTCGATTTAGTGCGGCGACGTACGCTAGGGGGAGCGATGTAATAAAATCGAGTGGGCAAAATGTACAGAGGATTCATGGTTTACCAGGTTTACCTTCGGAGCTTCGCCCACTCATCATCATTCACTTCGTGGATATGGCGGAATTTTTTATGTTTATTCATTGTACATACTAGTTGTCCTGAAGGCACTAGCTCGGGTGGGGAAGCAGGCCGTGCTGGCCAAAGAAATGATGCGTACTGAAGACTGTGACATAGACAGGAATCTTAGTAATCACGTGAAATGTTTGACATATTTTCGCAGATATTTTGTTAAGAAAGTGGCTTTAAAAGAGCTCAGCTAAAAAAACTCAGTCAGGCAGGCAAATTATCTACAACGCATTCTGTGTGACTTGAAAGGAACATCAGCTGAAAGATATGTTCGAGTGCATCACTACTGCGTGACACTTTTTCAGCAAATATGTCAAACAACGTCAGTAATTTTATGAAGCATAGCCTACGGGGAAGCATGTAATAATTAATATTAGCGCTTCCAAGCTTACAGTCACGGAAAATTATTCCCACTATGTACTAAAAAAGGTGACAAAGAGCGCATTGTAAAATCCATCGTGATGTATGAATCACTCAATCTAATGCTGTGTTCGTTTTGAACTGATCTCAGTTCGTCGACGCCATAATCTCGACATCGACTCAGCGATAAAACTGCCCCTTCCGGAGCTATTCCTCCAAGCCCCGACTACGAGCGCGCCACAAGCTTCTGCCGCCAGCGCTGGTCCCACAAGTGCATCCGGCAGCGATTTTCAGCAGGAATTCCCTTTCATTCCGGAGACGGAAGTCTACACCGAATCCGGCTACTTCCCCGAGCCTGATGGTCACTTTCCTGGTGGCCAAATCGTTCTTTACCACAAGGGAGCGTACAAGGACCTCGCGATGAAGATTGTCAGAAATCTCGTTTCCGTCGGCCGGAAGTGACAGCAGTAGGTTCCGGAAGTGTTACCGCAGAGAATTGCTGCTCCTCATAGCTCATTCTTTTCCTTTGTAGATAATCTTGCTGTCTAGTAGTTTATGAAATGTCATTATCTGACAATAAACGCGTGCTTCGTAGTTACAAAATAAAGGTAGCATCGAATGAATATTTGCCGTTTCCGATGTGTCAACGGTCATTGACTAACTTGTACGGAGTTTGCTTAGCACAGAACGCTCACCTATGCTTGTGATACCAGTACTCTTTCTTGTTTTATTGCGCTGATAATTTGCAATTCTCTTTGAAAATGGTCTCTGCTCTGTCTGCCTTAGTGGTCGAATGACTGTGCAATCTAAACTTTAACTATAAGCTCGCTGTATGGCGGCAGCTATAGCGTACATCTTTCGGCAAACCCCCCTCTTACGTTCACTCACTTAGGATCACTGAGACTGAGACAAGTGCGTTGGTTTCAGAAAGCGAGAAGGTGGCTAAGTAAAATTTCGGTGAGCTCCAGTCCCAGGTAGACTAGTTCATTGTCTATTTTGGTCAGTCTCAATCCGGGTGAATTTAGAAATTGAAGGGCGAATAAGGCCACCTGAGTATTTTTTCGCTCAGCTTGAGCCGCAGTAGGCTACGACGAGCGCAATTTTTTGTGAATCGCTCTCCCAGTGGTACCAAAAAGTGTAGCATGATTTCTAATGTACATGTGCACAACTCGAAGAGAAAGTGACATCTTTTTTCTCTTCAGTCGATTGTATTAATCCTCTCTCTCTTCCTATAGTCACAAAAATTGCTGCACTTAACTTCAAAGAAAGAAGTGTAATTTAAGGACTCGTTTTTCTTGTTAGACACAACATTATAATGAAAACTAAAAGAGAATGATGCTAAGGGAAGCATAGGGCATGTTTTTAAAAAGTAACTAATATAAATGTGAAGGAAGAAAAGTTGGAGGCAAGATCACTTGCCACCGGCAGGATTCGAACCTGCAACTTTCGTAGTTTTATAATGCCTACCATATCTGCGACCTGGCATCCTTCCTGCACCTCATGGCGTTAAGCGCCTGCTTCCGATTTCAGCTCACCTTTGCTACAGTGATGATGTCATGTGATTACGGTGACACCACAAATTAAAAAAAAAACTTCGATGACATCTCTGGGTGAAGTCGGGACATCGTACTACGTCGATATTACCTAATTCTCGGTACGTCACCGGCACACACATCACTTTTGTGCCACGTGGCTTTTCACTGACCTAATTTATTAACTACATCGATTTTTGCCGTCATTCGTGGTGACCCCAACAACCGACACAGTAATGTGAGGTATCGTCACGTCACGCCAATTATCGAAAATTACATGGCTCCTGATACTTATAAGGCCTCAACATATCGTCCAAGCTAGTCAGAGCGTGTTCTGTTCAATATGCTGTCTTAAGGTATAATTGCTATAATGTTGATTTGATATTCCTAGTGTGATGCGGCGTATTTAAACCGCCATCGAGAGTGGGCTAGCTTCCTTTTGTTTATCTATTCATTCGTGCAACAATACAAGATTGCCATGGTGGTTGTTACAAAAGGTGATGTTCAAACACACGTCACCTGACTAGTCCTCTAGCACCCTACATGCATTCAATGCACAAAAACTCGCATGCGTGTGGTGAATAATATCCAAACGTACTAGCACCTATACATAAACAATACGAATGACATGCAGGTAGCAGTGGAATTCCATAACACAAAAATGCAACTACAACTTAGAACAAGATACCTCATGGCCTGAAAACAGAGTTACCAACTGTCACGATGTGGGTTTGGCCCGACGCGTTTTGTTTGAGCAAGCGGGATTGACACATGAAGGTTTCAAGGCGTGATACATAAACATGCTTCAATCATTGATTGATTTATATGTGGGGTTCAACGTCCCAAAACCATTAAATGATCAGGAGAGGCGCCCTAGTGGAAGGCTCCGAAAATTTCGAGCACTTTAGGTTCTTTTACGTGCGCCCAAATCTGAGCACATGGGCCTACAGCATTTTCGCCTCCATCGAAAATGCAACTGCCGCAGCCGGGACACAATCCCGTGACCTGCGGGTCAGCAGCCGAGTACCTTAGCCACTGGACCGCTACGGTGGGGCCACTTCAATCCACTTAACGGTACAAATACCAGAAGCACAGGTAAAAATATGTACACTAATCGAAATGGAACTAACGATAGACCCATAGGACCTCTGAAAATAATAGTAAACACCTCGTATAGCACGGCCAAGTCCCACGTGCATTTGTAGTCACTCCTGCGTCCGTCGGCCCTGGCGGTATAAAAGGACGCTCGCAAACGAGGTGAGGCACATGAATGTCGTTCCCATTCGGCGGTGAGACTGGTGCCAACAGGAACTTCGGGCACCTCCCAGGCCCCTCTAGTCCGTGGGACGATGTCGTGCAGACGGATGGCCGCGATCCCGGGCTCGTTCAAGGTCGATGGCATGACGCTGACCTGTCCCGGCCGCTCGCTGCCCCAACCGCCAGCTGGACGACCGGAGCACGATGATGGCAGCTCGCCGAGGTAGAATCTTGGGCGACTCTCGAAGCGTTGCAGCCCTTGGGCGAGACCCGGGCTGCCTCAACCATCCGTCGTCTTCTCCGCCACCTTAGACAAAATTCTTCTTCGCCCGCGCCCACCTTCCAATCTCGCGTGCCCGCGCGCGCTTCTTTTTCTTGGTCTTCCCTCTTCTTTTTTCGCTATTGTTGATTGATTGATTGATTTATTGATTGATATGTGGGGTTTAATGTCTTAAAACCACCATATGAATATGAGAGACGCCGTAGGGGAGGGCTCCGGAAACTTCGACCACCTGGGGTTCTTCAACCTGCACCCAAATCTGAGCGCACGGGCCTACAACAACTCCGCCTCCATCGTAACTGCAGCCGCCGCAGTCGGGATTCGAACCCGCGACCTGCGGGTCAGCAACCGCGTACCTTATTTACTAAACCACCGCGGCGTGCCTGTGGTGACAAAAGTAGTAAAAGACTATGCATCTGGCAACAAATTCATTTTTGGCGCCCAATAGTGATCAATTCTTTTATCGAATCGTTGAGCCACTAAATTTCTTAGTTCAGTTAACGATATGGCCACGCGCGTTTCTTATTTTCATTTTTGTTTGATTCGGTTTTCGCCCACAAATCCTGTAATTACACGCATTTTTTACTCGTCCTTTGTCATTTTCTTTGTCTCTCCTTACGCTGACCCTGTAAAAGTAGTGGCATTACATTATGCAAGCTACAACTAATAAATAAATAAATAACCATAGATAGCTGAACGAAGTTCTAAATGGGTAAACATTCAATATTGTAGTTATGAAAATTCACGACCATCGCAATCAAGGAAATATTTTTGGATTGCTTGCTGATTGTCACCAGCGTGTGATATACAGTGAGACAATATGAAATTCCTGCCCGTATTTAAACCGTTTAAAAAGTTTGGTATGGCACCGTGGCTGCCCCTCGCAACTACCTTTCTCATACGCGAGACAACACAACTGTTTCACAGTTAGCACCTGTCGTCGCTAGCAGGGTGGCAGCGGCAATGCAAGTTGGTGCCGCTCTTTCAAAGGCAATCGCGGCGCCAGTCCTGGAATACAACTTGTCTCTCCTTATCCGTTTCTTTGCAGCGCCCTGGAACCCGATTGGGAAAAGAAAGTGGGAAAGGCTGACTGAGTGACGCGACACATCCGGGCACTTTTCAGTAGCGTGTGCCGCCTAAGCTTTCTTTTTCATATCGTGTGGTCGATATGAGACAGCGTTCGAAGTTACGGCGCATCTTTTCCGGCTCTTTGATAAGCTGGCAAGTCGGACGCTTTCCAGAACGCCGTCGAAGTTGATCGATTTGTGTGGATTTTAGCTAGCCCTCCGATATTCTGCTCGCGATGTTTTTTTTTTCGTTTATTCTGTAAGTGTTCTTATACATCCATTTCTACCGTGCTGAATCGACTGATGAGTAGCTTAGTGATAATCAATTTCACGTGCTGCATGCCCTTCCTCGCCGGCGGATCTTGGAGCGACTGGTCTGTCCAGAGGCAACACTTTCGATAACGTCAAGGTAAGTACAAGCCGTTGTATCAGTATGCTGTTTAGCGTTTGTGCTATAGCTACGCGGGTAAACCCAATGAACATTCCAAAAGCCAGGTTAATTCATGAGTAAAAGAAAGAGCTTCCTCCGACGTGGGAAGTTCAGAACTGAAGAGTGCAGACATTTCGTCCCTCTTCACGTGGCATCTTCCGTATATATTGGAAACAAGAGGTGGCGTGGACCAGTCTACTCATCACGCACGCTCCCGTAAGATAAGAGTTCTTAGACATGTGTCCGGGTAGTTGGGTATAATTCTGGAGCACATGATAGCGCTAATAGTTTATGCCACCAAAAGCGATGCCATGAGCTGACATACACACCGTGTCCACCTCGGTGGAGCAGTGGCTAGAGTGCTCGGTTGCTCATCCGAAGGTCACGGGTTCGATCCCGACGGTGGCGGCCCCATTTTGACGGAGGGGATATAGTAGAGGACCCTGTCCTGTGCGATGTAACTGCACGTTAAAGTGCGCCAGATGGTCAACATTTCTGAAACCCTCCAATGCGCCGTCTTTCGTAATAATGTATTAAGTTTTTTGGACGTGAAATGACAGATAATAGTGTCACGACGCAGACACAGCAGGAGTTCGATATAGAAGAGCTCACTTTAATTAAAAATGAAAGGCGCTCGGAAAGAGGACCGGGCAAGAGCTTCGTCTTCCTCTCTGGCTGTGCCAGCTCTCCTCTGCAGGTCGAATGCGGCATTTGCCTCCCTCCAGGAAGAGCATCGACCCGATGCTCGGCTACAGAATACGCGGTGTATCTATAGTTGACGTATTACGCAACTGGCTCACTGCAATATGGCTTCATCCGCACAACGTGTACGATTTCAGATTTTTGAGCTCGCGAGGAACTGTCAAGGATGACCTCATAATTCACGTCACTTAGGCGCCGTATAACATTGTAGGGACCAAAGTACTTCTTCAGTAACTTTTCACAAAGGCCGCGTCGGCGAATAGGGCTCCAGACCCACACTTTCTCGCCAGGTTGATAAGTGACGTATCGGTGTCACAGGTTATAACGTTGTGCGTCGTAACTCTGCTGTCGGGCGATTCGCACACGTGCTAGCTGCCGTGCCTCTTCAGCTCGTTGGGTAAAGGCTTGAACATCCGTGTCTGTATCCTCGCAGTCGTGCAGCAGCATGGCATCAAGCATTGTCGTCACTTCACGGCCATATAGAAGACTAAATGGCGTGCTCCGTGTAGTTTCCTGCTGCGCCGTATTATAGGCAAACGTCACGTATGGTAGAACGTCGTCCCAATTTTCATGATCCACGTCGATGTACATACTAAGCATATCAGCAATTGTCTTGTTGAGGCGTTCTGTTAAGCCGTTGGTTTGTGGGTGGTAGGAGGTAGTTTTTTGATGCGCTGTTCCACTCAACTCAAGCACTGACTTGAGGAGTATAGCCGTGAAAGCGGTACCTCTGTCTGTTATTATAATTCTAGGAGCGCCATGCCTCAGAACGATATTTTCAATGAAAAATCGTGCCGCTTCTACTGCGGTTCCACTTGATGAAGCCTTTGTTTCTGCGTAGCGAGTAAGATAGTCCGTAGCGACAATTACCCACTTATTTCCAGTATGCGAAGTCGGAAATGGTCCAAGGAGATCCATTCCGATTTGTGCAAAAGGCATGGTGGGCACTTGAACTGGTTGCAACAATCCGGCTTGTTTTAAAGGTGGCAATCATCGTCGTTGACAATCGAGGCACGTGCGGACGTAATGCTTTACAGTGCCTGGAAGCTTCGGCCAGTAGTACTTTTGTTGGATTCTGGCCAATGTGCGCGTGTATCCAAGGTGGCCGGAGGTTGGCTCACCGTGGCAAGCGCTCAGGATCTCATCGCGAATGGATGTCGGGACGACAAGTAAGTGGGCATTTCCGCTGTGGCAAAGTTCTTCTTGTATAGGACACCACTGCGCAAGCAGAATGATGGCAGGCTCCTTGCAAATATCTTGGGAACGCTTGTAGACTGGCCGTTAGGAAAATTGATAAGAGGGAGCAACTCACTGTCTTCTTTCCGCTTAGACGAAGTGGTAACCGCGTCCACCACTCCTAAAAATGCCATGTCCTCATCTTTTGAGACATCATCTTGCTTTATAGGCGACCTGGATAAGCAATCAGCATCAGAGTGCTGTCGTCCCGACTTATAGACAACCGTCATATCGAATTCTTGTAGGCGTAAGCTCCAGCGCGCTAGGCGACCGGATGGGTCCTTCAAGTTGGTCAGCCAGCAAAGAGAGTGGTGGTCGCTGACTACGTGGAAGGGACGGCCGTAGAGGTATGGGCGAAACTTCAGAACTGCCCATACTACAGCAAGACATTCCTTTTCCGTTGTGGAATAATGGGACTCGGCACGGGAAAGCGTCCTACTTGCATATGCAATCACTCTCTCGGCTGAGTCTTGCCACTGGACGGGTACAGCGCCTAAACCTACGTTGCTGGCATCAGTGCGGATCATGGATGGAGCGTCCTCGTCAAAGTGAGCAAGCACAGGGGGTGTCTGCAGGCGCTGTCGTAGACCGTGAAATGCTGCTTGTCTCTCTTCGCCCCATAAAAATGGAACATCGTCTCTCGTTATGCGTGTTAAGGGCGACGCTATGTGCGAAAAATTGGCGATAAATCTGCGGTAGTAGGCGCAAAGGCCAAGAAAACGTCTTACGGACTTCTTTTCTGTTGGCACCGGAAATTTTCGGACGGCGTTGATCTTGTCGGGGTCCGGACGAACACCTTCATGGCTCACCACATGTCCTAAGAATCGGAGTTCCTTGAAGCCGAAATGACATTTGTCAGGTTTCAGCTATAAGCCAGCGGACCGTATTGCTCGAAATACTAATAGCAGCCGTCTTAGATGTTCCTCGAATGTTGGTGAGAAAACAATGACGTCGTCGAGGTATACCAGACACGTCTGCCACTTGAGGCCTGATAGGACGGTATCCATCAGTCTCTGAAATGTTGCTGGAGCTGAGCACAATCCGAAGGGCAAGACTTTAAACTCGTAAAGCCCGTCAGGCGTAACAAAAGCAGTCTTTTCTCTGTCCCGCTCATCGACCTCGATTTGCCAATAACCGCTTTTCAGGTCCACCGACGAGAAGAAGCGTGCATGCCTCAGCCTGTCAAGTGAATCGTCAATACGCGGTAGTGGATATACGTCTTTCTTTGTCACGCGGTTCAGCTTGCGGTAGTCCACACAGAAGCGTAAGCTGCCGTCTTTCTTCTTAACTAGCACTACCGGTGATGCCCAAGGGCTTTTTGACAGCTGAATGATGTCATCATTGAGCATTTTCTGGACTTGTTCTTGGATTGCTTCGCGTTCTTTCGGTGCCACGCGGTATGGGTTTTGTCGAATTGGTCTTGCCGTCTCCTCCGTTATAATTCGGTGCTTTGTCAGTGGCGTTTGATTACCCTCGAGGTCGACGAAAAACAATCTTCAAACTGGCCGAGAATATCTAGAAGACTCTGCCTCTGCGCTGGCGATAAATCTGTGCTCACGTCGACAAGCAGTGGTGTTGAAGCGGCCGGTGTCTCTGCCTGTTGTACTGCGAAGCACTCGCGGAATTCTACAATTTCTTCGAAGTATGCAACTGTGGTACCCTCTGCAATGTGTCGACGCTCGTTGCTGAAGTTTGTCAACAGGACCTCTGCTTGCCCAGACACTACACTGACAAGACTTCTGGCAATAGCGATTCCTCGAGAGAGTAAAAGCGTCGATATTTGTTCCGCGACACCTTCTCCACTATGCTGTGTGTTACACGTGACAGAGACGAGGCGGCATGACAACGGTGGCATGGTCACGTCGTCAATCACGCGCATGGGCTTGCGCTGCAGCACTGCGCTATGGTCCGCTGAGAAGGTCAGTACACCGTCCGGTATATTTATAATGGCACCGTACTCCTGCAGGAAATCCATACCCAAGATGGCCTGTTTACAACACTCAGCAAGAATAACGAAGGTTGCCACGAATGATGAATCCCCGATCTTGATTCGTGTGGTGCACTTTCCGGTAGGTGTCAGCAGCTGGCCTCCGGCTCCTCTAATTTGCGGCCCCGTCCATTCCATTTTTACCTTCTTGAGTTGGTCGGCCAGATTCGCACTCATTATTGAAAAGTCCGCACCAGTGTCGACCAGTGCGGTCACGTCGTGACCGTCAATTGAAAGTGTAATGTCAGCGGTGACAATCTCGTCTTTCGTCGGTTCATTCGAAATGTGCGGCACTTCATGCGGCGGTAATGGGGGATTTTCATATCTTCGGCAATTCGCAACCTTCCTCCCTGAGGTCGCTGCTTTTAGTTTCCCCGGCGTGGACTGGGAGACCTTCCTCTCGCCATGTCCGTGGTGCTGCCCCTATTAGATCGGGGAAAATGACCTGGGGAGGGCGAGCGTGACCGGAACCCAGGAGAAACGTCTCGCGGGATCATCGCGCTCGTTTCAACGTTGCGTCTTCCGTCGAAATAGCGCTGAGGGGTAGTGGACGGAAATCCTTGATACCCTGCACGCGATGAGAACAATACCGCACGATGTGGCCTGCTTTCCCACAATGGAAGCACAGGGGCCTGTAGTCAGGGGTACGCCATATGTCGGTTTTGCGGAGTGGGGGTCGCATCGGCGTCGACGTTTCCCTGTAGTACCAAGGCACTGTCGGCGGCTGTTGCTGGTGGTACTGTTGAGGTGGCGGCACGTTAGATCTAGGCTGTCGACGGAGAATATCTGCATATGTTGGCCTAACTATTTCAGTGTTTGGCTCGGAAAGTGAAAGTGCTTGCCTTATTTCTTGGCGAACAACTTCTGTGACCGACGCAATCGCGCAGTCATTCGGTGTGGCAGCGAGCTTCTTCACCTCTTCTTGTACAATTTCGCGTATCAGGTCACGCAAAGAACGCTCGTCAGGTGTCATGGTTGTCACGGCGGTTGCGCTGATTTGTCCGCTGTTGTTTGGACGGTCGTACTGGCGGTACCGTAGCTGTAGTGCGCGTTCTATGGCGGTCGCCTCCTTCGAAAATTCGTCGACGCTTGAAGGTGGGTTCCGTACGAGACCAGCAAACAGCTGCTCTTTAACATTACGCATGAGGTGGCTGATCTTTCTGTTCTCGGACACATCGGGATCGGCTCGATGAAAGAGACGAGCCATGTCCTCAACAAACATTGCAACAGACTCGTTGGGCTTTTGTATCCGTGATTCAAGGAGTCGTTGTGCCTGCTCCCGCCTTTCGGTGTTTGCGAAGGTGTCCAGGAACTTCCGCCGGAACTCGTCCCACGTTGACCACACGCGATTCGTGAACCACGTGCGAGCCCCGTCTTGAAGAGGGAAATACACGTACCCCAACTTCTGTGCGGCGTTCCACCCGTTAACGTTGGCTGTGCGCTCGAACTCCTCAAGCCAGTCATCTGCGTCCTCATATGTGTTGCCATGAAAGTCCACAGGAGTTTTACGGGTGAAAACAGTCACCTGTGTCGTGCTTGGGCTCGTCATGGTGGGGCAACTGCTTCCCGGCGCGGTCATGTTTTCCGTCCAAGGACCGAACTCTGGGCTCAGGCCTAACAGGCGGCGGCTGGCGCGGTGAACGGGTGTTTCGACGAGCGGAAGTCTTTGTGGACTAGATCCCGGGCTGTTGGAAGGTGTCCTGGATATGTACCCAGCTCCTCCACCAGTGTCACGACGCAGAAACAGCAGGAGTTCGATATAGAAGAGCTCACTTTAATTAAAAATGAAAGGCGCTCGGAAAGAGGACTGGGCAAGAGCTTCGTCTTCCTCTCTGGCTGTGCGAGCTCTCCTCTGCAGGTCGAATGCGGCAATAGTTACATACACACAGTGCCACTGATGCATTCACAGTGCGCCATGAACTTTCCCAACGTGGGTACCTTGTTTGTTTTGTTGGCTTTGCATAACTTCGCACTCGCCACGACGCCTCACGGCGCAAGATTCAAGCCCCAAGTCGATGGAGACGTCCTCTGTGGCGCCAGCTGTTGGCGAAGCGTTAGAACGAATTCTGTGGATTTGTGACGAACACGCGGTGCCTGTTCACTCCCGTGAAATGGAGCAAAACTGGAGCACTTGAAAGAGAAGCTCACGAAGGAGAAAAGTTTCCAGGCGTTGTTTGGAGGATTACGTTTGTAGACTGTTTATATCGCCGAGGCCGGAAATTTTTCTTTTAGGGCTCTTAAAGATCACATGAATGACGTCACAAAGAACGCTGTCTTCAATACACTTGCGCAACACATCTTTACTACTAAACATAAGGTTTAGAGAGTCAACACAAGCATAATAGCTAAAAATGGTTGATTGTGGAGTATTGCGTCCTATATGTGGGTTATTACGCCCCAAAACGACCATATGATTATGAACGACGCCGTGGTAGAGACCTTAGGAAATTTCAGCCACTTGGTGCTCTTTAATGTGCACCAAAATCTGAGCACACGAGCCTAATGCATTCTCGCCTCCATCGAAAATGCAGCCGATATTTGATCCCGCGACCTGCGGTTATACGGCTACGTGCCTTAGCCACTAGACCACCGTGGTAGTGCCACTAGAGAAATAGTTCCTTCCATCAGTTCTGGAGTCGTTTCCCATATAGACCTTGAGAAAAAAAAAGCTAAATAGGAATGACGACATGCTCCCACGGCGGGTGTGCATTGATCTCGTACTAAAAACGGCAGAGTTCGCCAAGTCGAGCCACCGTGAAAAAGGCTTCTTGCGCGGAAGCCGAAACGTCTTCGACATTTTTAAAACTTAATAGGTTTCGCTCGGCCTTGTTTCAATATTCCATTACACATATATCCTCATTAAAATCACATGCGTGACCAGCAGTATTTCGGTAAGGATTCCGTTCAGGATGCCCCGCGCGGTGTTCTAGTGGTTATGGCACCCAACTGCTTAACCGAAGGTCGCAGGATCGAATCCCGGCTGCAGCGGCTGCATTTCCGATGGGGACGAGAATGCTTGAAGCCCGTGTACTTCTATTTAGGTGCACGTTAAAGAACACCAGATTGAAGAAATCTCCGGAGACAACCGATATAAAGCCTGTTCCAATCGCATCCTGGTTTTGGGACGTTCCACCTCAGATATTACTATTATTCTTTCAGGATAGCGGCGTGGATCACACTACTTTAAAACCCAACCTATTTCACTAAAACTGCAGCTGGGATGACGCACGCACGCCGGTGTGGCACATACACAGGATAATTTTCGGAATCGAATGATTGTTCATCCTGCTAGAGAAGCGTAGTCATTTATTCGAGCACAAAAATGGGAAGTCAAAGATTACTATGATAGGAAACAAGGAATAAAGTTCTACAAACAAAACTCCTCCTACGCATTGGTAGCCACGATTCAGCCCACGCTGGCATACGTGTCGTTCAGTGCGCGCGCCAGACTCTCCTTCGTGCGGCTTCGATCGACGCGCGCGCCAGTAATGATGGCGTACGCGAACGCAATCACGATGGCGACAACCAGCACAATCGTGGCGAGTAACAGAGGGCGGGCCGCCATTTTCACGAAGGAGCGCCACCTGTCGGTGTCCATCGACTCGTCGGACTTGCTCTGCGTGGCCGCGCCGTCACCTGCGAAAGTGAAGTCACGAGATTCCTTAAGAGTTTGCCGAAGACCATAGCGTTTTTCACAAACACACCACAGGAAACTCTGGCGCTAGTGTCTACGGGAGCTGCAACACACGGTGCATCAGCCAGCATGGTAATCATAGGTAGTTCAAAACTTTCTCTAATATTCGTAGTTTCTGGTGTGTTTGGCTTAGCGTGGCTTGAAGCTGCTTTGTCACGAGACGACTATCAGCAAATCTACAGCAGTGACCTTTCACCGTCTTAATGTTTTAGGCTGACGAATTCAAATCGGGTCACAAAGTTCACAACCGTCTCTCCTGTTCTTCAACACAAAACCAAAACACAGCAATCAACGAAGCCACAAGCATGTTAGAGGCCCGCAAGAATGAAGACTAGCCAATTTTGTGTACTACCCATAATTCCCGAGGTAGCTTAACAATCACTGTGCTAAAGCCCCCTCTAGTTCATTTCAGGGAACTATATGCCGAAAATAATTAAGAAAAATCGATCATATTCTTCTGTTTTCTTCTCAGTCGAACTTATTCATTCCTACCAACTTTAAAGCTTTCTGCACTGAATTTGATTTCACATAGCGTCCGGGATTGCAGGCAATGTTAGCTTTTTTTCAACTCACGTGGTTTTGTGGTTTTGCAGTGCATCTGAGATCAGCTCACGTTTAACCAAGCCATGAAGTTTCGTGATCACAACGTCGTGTGACGTCATAGTGTCGTTGCAGATTTCCACTACCTTGGACATGATGAAGTAACAGGGTGATGTGAATGCATGGCAATGTTGGTTTTTTTTGCGTTTCTCGTGTTGATGAATACAACGATGGTCACATCGTGTTTGGTGGGGCATTTAGGGTGTTCGCGATTATAAAAAGAGACCCTATATTTCGTGCGCTGATGGTGATGAGACCCATGATCGCATGCTTGACTCAACAAACGCGCAGCTGTGTAACATTACGTCTAACGCTAATTTCAAGAAACTAGCAACAGTTCTTGATATTTCGGTTAAGAAGATTGAAAGTACGTTCATTTGGCTGATCGGGACATCATCTCATATGATACGACCTAACGTGAGCTACGTGAACATAAAAAAAAAACCGCAGGAGAGCGGTCAATCTTGTTTTTGTCGTCATTTGTTCAAAACTTGGTAAATTTATTTTGTTTTATTTTTCATTTCATTTCACTTTATTTTCAATTACAAAATGATAGTAAAAAACTGTTTGGACTCATAGCCAAAGGCTAGAATAGGGTCCAATGATGCAATAAAAAGTGGCACAGTATTCAAACGATAGCATAAGGCAACAATAGCACATGTAGCAAAGCAATAGAACAAAGCATTCAACCTGGCATGAATTCCTTGTGCTAATGAGGATATTTAGGAACACAGTATTTTAATAGGAAAGTTGTTTGTCTGCGTCTGCCTACGTGAGAGGCACAAGTCATGCTGACAGTGATTTCTCCAGTAGAAAATTGTGAATATCGCTTTCTAAAATAATGCATTTGCCGACTGTTGTCTCTGAGAGGCAGTTAAATACAAAAGGAGCATCGGCGTTGTTTTGTACTTGTCTCTATGTCACACTCTAGTAGGTGGACATGGCTTTTGAGCAGAACTGGTGCGACGAAGAGGAGGCGCACTTGTGCAATGTATCGGAGGGCACATTATTTTGCTAATGTCACCATTCCGGTACTGCACATGACGTTTTTGCCAAGTAATTCCTCAACACAGCGTCACACACATGTTTTCTACCATTTTCTTGGCGGTAAAAAACTCCCGGAAAATGGCAGTCATCGTCAGAAAATGTTCCTGTCAACACCATCTTTATCTGCAGCCTCTAGCAGTCGGAACATGCTTTGGACACTTTGCTCTGCTTTTTCACGATTATTAGCCGTAAGCACCACAGAGGAGGAAGAATCAGTGGCACTTTCCGGCGATTTCCGAAGACGACGACGTTGCGCGTCTGCTCTTGGGTTTTGGTGCTTGTGTGCGAATAGTGCCTTGCTGTTCTCGTCGAAACAAAGCCTTGCGTCCTGTCCTTCTCACGTTGCGACACTGGCGGAAGTGTTGGACCTCTACAACTGATGCTCGGGTCTTCTCCTCGGCCCGGCACTTCAATTCCGACACCGCAACGTCGTTGTCTCCGAAAAACTCCAGGAACACCCACTACTTCTTCCTCCTCTGTCCTGCTTACGGCTAATAATCGTGACAATATATATGTCTAAATGCTGAAAACATTCCTTAACCAGGAAGAAATGGCGCTCACCTTGTTTCTGGGCCAGTCGTAGCAGGTCATTGGCGGTGGCATTGCCGTAGAGGATTTGCCCCAGACTTACGCTGCCATCGGATGGTGCCGGCACTAGAGTGGTGTCTGGCGACCACTCGGCACCACTGCTTGCGGTGACCTGCCGCAGCTCCCCTCCGAGAGCCGACTGGCCCACCAGGTCTCGGTGGCAAACGTTCATCATATCGAGGATATGGTCTCTCAATACAGCGCCGCTTTCTAGTTCAGACAGTTCTTCATCCATGACCGCTGGCTTCGTTTGAAGGTGGGTTGGTTGGTTTTTCCTTGATGTCCTGGCGCAACCCACCGTAGCGTATACCGAGCCAGCTGTCTTCCTCTTCTTCTTTGTCCTACTTTTGCGGCATGGCTTTCTGATGAAGGTGACAATGAAGATTCTATTATCTGCCTGATGGCACTTGCTCACAAAGATAAATGGGCCGGAAACCGGGTAGCAGGACGTTTAAAGTAAACTTGAAATTAAATCATAGGCTCCTGGAGTAATTATACACTAAATATAATTATATAAACTAATTATAAATAATATAAACTCCTAGAGTAATTATAAACTCCGGGTGTAGACAGAACTACAGTGTCTAGAAATACAAAACATAAGGCATCGAATAAATGAAAATGCTCCACGGTCATGGGGTCAGACTATCACATGAAAATTATGGTACAAGGGTAGACGGAATCGAAACCTAAAACAGAAATAGGTTAAATTAGACCTAAATATTGTTGTTGCTTTTGCTTAGTTGAACATGGTAGAGCAGACATTCTTTTGAGGACAACCATTGGCGTAAACCATGGGCCTGAGGGGTCAGGGGAGTCCGTGCCCCCCTATGTTCAGACTGCGGGGGACATACCTTGCAATTGTGCCCCCTTGAGACTTGAGACCTTCATGTCTTCTAATTACTTGACACAAGTCTAGCGCGTTCAACATTTTTTAAACGCTATATATTATTAGCGTGTACCTATGTTCAATAACGGTCGCTTGTGTGAAAATGAAATTCAGAAAAGCCGCTCGACCGGTTCAAAGAAGACAGCATAGAACGATGTATATACTTCAGCTCAGACCGTGCTCGTTTTTTTTTTATTTTCTTTAAAAGCATGGTTTATATTCTGATGGAAATTGAAATACAACCTATATTAAAAAAGAAAATTGCTACCAAGATCTCAGTTGTGATTTTTTTTAAGCTTTAGGCACTAGCTATAACCTAATATAGTGAGGCGGAATGAGAAAACTGCCTGAGCACTTATTGCTAATTTTGAATTTTGAAGTGAACCCACAAGGTCTTTTTACTTGGAGACGTTAGTTAATTTACGCTATCTTTATGCATTATTGCAGAGGTAGAAATAACGAACACTCAATGTTGAATTGAGAATTCTAGTTAGGTAAAGTTTCTTTATATCGTAGCAAGACCGACAGCTGGGTTAGTTGGTATGGTTCCATAATTCTTGAAGCAGCGGAGGCAACAGAAAAAAGGGGGACACTCCAAGAAGTGTTCGCAGTATCCACTTTTTGTGCTGTCGTTCGTGCTGGTTTATATAATATGGTTCAATGATATCACTTCCAGTTTTTACGGTTTGCTACACGCGATCGTTTTGGTGAAGGGAGTACCGTTTTACCCGAGACCTTGGACGTGTGGTTTTTCGACAAATATTTCAAAATGCTTGTTTAACAATTTTAGGAATCTCCTCCTGTAACTCAATACTAACACGTGTATAATCGCCGGCTAGTTCAATTCGGTCAGTGAAGAAATATTTAGTGACAAAAGGAAGAAATATTACACACTCAGCTTCTAACTACAAAATACTGCCGCTGAAAATCATAAAAAAATTCTAACATTTCTACTTGATTTTCTTTGGTCTCCGAATCTATTACTTTGGCATCAAAATAAGGTAAATTTTACGCATTTTTGTAGACAGTTGACCGTAACGCGTGTTGCAAAGATTGTTTGATTGTCAAATAGATTTATCAGTATGGTATCTAAAATTATAAGCGGTTTCGTTTTATTTATAGCTCTTGTGAGCCAGCAAACGCTTGCTAACGCACCATCACCGGGCACCGCAGCATTTAGCTTGTTTCCAAATTTGGCACAAAGTATAGCGAATGAACGCTGTCATACGAAAAATGCTCAGGTAAGATGTGGTTGGCGACAAGACGACGTACTTAAAAGTGATATATCGAACACTATTTCGGAGGATAAAATCATGGAGGCATTCTTATTAGGGACGAACCATGACTTGGAGGCTTCTGAACGTATCATTCGTAATCACACATAATCATAAGTATTGCGTGTCACACTTTATCAAACATTGTTCTGCCAGGCTACAAATGATTGATTGATTTGTGGGGTTTAACGTCCCAAAACCACCATTTGATTATGAAAGACGCCGTAGTGGAGGGCTCCGGAAATTTTGACCACCTGGGGTTCTTTAACGTGCACCCAAATCTGAGTACACGGGCCTACAACATTTCCGCCTCCATTGGAAATGCAGCAGCCGCAGCCGGGAATCGAACCCGCGACCTGCGGGTCAGCAGCCGAGTACCTTAGCCACTAGACCACCGCGGCGGGGCGCCAGGCTACAAATGAAATTACTGCAATGGGGCCTATTTCTTTTAACTCATATTTTTAAAAATAAACTAAGAAGAAATAAAATAAATACAAGACGTCTATATTGCGTTATAATAGCTTGACCTCTAACGCTGCACCCGGTATGCTTATGAAACGCTGATAAATCTGGGTACAGCAGGAAAAGAGAACATCGAATTCCGGCGATTCGTGGGCATTGGCAACAGTGCTACTTTCATCACAGGTACACAGACTTTGCCTTTCGGCGGTACAGATTGCACGGTTCTTTGGCCATAGCCGAACCGTACGGGCAGAAGAAGCTGACGGCAAATGGTGCGTACTGAGAAAGCGCCCCGTTGACCCTGGAAACGAGAAACAATCAGGTATAAATGGTCAGTCACTGGTCCACAAGCACGACTGAGCACACATATAGTCTCTGTTAATACCCATATCGTGACATATTTCACTTGGGCGCGCAAAATTGGACTGCTGATAATATGCTCGTATACTGATAATCATCCTAATCGCCATCGTTTACTTTATAGCAGTATTCAAAATTTATCTATAGCCAGGGTTCTCCATAGTAGTTTTATGAATGCATAATTTGACAAGATATTTCATCTCAATTTTATACTCTGAATCGCCCAGTTGTCAACAAACTTCCACATTCCACATCCCACGCAATTCAGAGAAACATGCATTCGGCGACATAGCAATGAAGTGAAACAAGAGGCCCACACATGCGGACAGCCCACACGCATGGATTACACAGGAAACGCGAGGCATGGCTTGCGGATGAGGCCACGCAGAGCCAAGTAGCTTTGCTTGACCATGTCCAGCAAGCCGCCCTGGTCTGAGGGCTCTGCCATTACTGCCTGCATTTATTCTTTTTTCGGAAAGTTTATTCTTCCTCATTTCTCTTCACACATTCCTGGAATTCAGTGATGCAAATAAAATACGGTAGAGAGGGCGCCAGTGTTCTAGCATTGCCACTACAATCGTCTCCCCTCCAAACCACAAGTTCAGACTGCCTTTCACATGACCAGAAGGCCGAAGTTGCGGTTTTCTGGCGTTAAGCACGCGCAGATAATATTTAGTGCTTTCTCACACGTATATTTAACTGGAGTCAATCGGAGTTTGAACGGTATATTGAAAGGATTGAATTATGATCCAGCGCGGTGAGCGGTTAAATGGAGCGGGGAAGTGGAGTGGGCAAGCGGAGCGGTGAAGCGCAGCGGTGAAGAGCATTTCTTCCGACGCGCACTGCAGCGACAAACCTGATCGTAACTTGTCTCTTCCCGTCTCAACAGCGGAGGTGGCTTATACATTGAGGCACCACCCTCATTAGAAAATGAACAGTTGAAAGCAGCATCATTGCAATTACCTAGATGATACTTCCCTACAGGGCCTTTATGAACTGCCCAGACGCGTTCGCTTGGTACAGCTACTGTAGTCTACTGTTACATGGTCATAGCTATCAATCAAGTCTGTAGTCCGGTGACAGCCTATATGAATAAATATAGACTGCAACCACGAGGCCCCGTTGTCATATTTTTGATGCTTCCACCGAGTTGATACTTGACACTTCGCAAACTAGGAACACTATGGAGCGTTGCAAAACACTGCCATTGCTGCTACCGCTTTGGTGTACCTCAAACGCGCTGTGTAGTCATAAATCTACTACATAGCTGCATAAAATGACTAACACCGAGGGTGATGCTGTGAACGTCTTATTAGTTCGTCATCACCATTATGTCATAGCAGCTGGCAGCTATAATTAGACGGGCATAGATAGTGGTACGCCTTACTTTTTGTTCTCAGCCTGTCACCGACTAGAGTTAGAAGTTTCACGTGATCACAAAGTGCATTGAATTGAAAGAGATAACTACAACGGAAAGCATGTGCCTAGACGTGCTACAATTGTTCACCAGTTAAATGCATTCGCATAGTTGAGTGAGAACAACGCGCTTTCTTTCTCTTCAAAAATGCGCACATACAAACTAAACGGAGAGATGGCTGACCTGATTTGCGAAGGAAGGGTGCCGCTCCTTGGCTTTCCGGCATGGTTCGTGTACGGTTCGCAGGACGACTGCGCGATAAAAGTCCTAGTTGCAAATAACCATTGCTTGCGTCCAAACCCCCACATGTATATGCAGCAAGCAAAAATAATTTCACTGTAATTGAATGATTTTAGTAATACCACTGCAATGGTAACGCAAACGGTATGCACTGATTTCTGATGGTGTTGTGTAGGCTTGTGCAAATAGTGAATTTTAGGTTCGAAGCGAATTCGAAGCGAATACTGACTTTGCTCAAAAAAATTGAATTCAAATGATATCTATTACATATAGTATAAAAAATAGAATATTTATCATGACTTAACTAACCTGCACAATACTTCTTTTCAATTGAAATAGGGGTACTATTCAAATGTTTTTTTTCTTTGGTTCAAAGGAAGTTGAAACAACTTTGAGTAGTAGTTTCGGTAGGATGCGAGTGATAACCTGTAAGATACTTAACGTTTTAACATTTATTATGCTTGGAGCATGTAAGCCATCATAAGAAGCTTAATAAAATGAAGAATCGATTTGATGGTAAAATATTCCTTTAGAGAGTCCTGCAACACTTTTTCAAGTAGCCATAGAGCCAGTAAACATGCTTGTTGCCTCACAAATTCACCACCGCAAAGTTTCTAGAATCAGTCCAGTACGAGCGGAGTTCCAAAATTTGTCCCATGCTGCAATTGCATTTTTTTTTTATTTTCGTCCCGACGAAATAGCTAGAAGCTAAGCTGGGAGGAATAGCACGGCGTAAGAAAACAAGGAAATACGTCACACGCACCTCGTGACCTTGAGCACCTTTTTTTTTTCTTCGAATACGCGGCCTTTCACTGCAATCGCGCACGTACTCCTGGACAAGTGGCGGCCTCCCGCGGCGGCCCCGGTAACGACGAGCGCGCCATGCTCAAATCAGCCAATGGTTGTGACTTGAGCCATATATTCCTTCTCGGCTGTGATAGGGGTTTTTTGAGCTTGTAGAGCCATTTGCTGAGGGAAGATAGCTGTTTTAGCTTTGAAAATTGATTGGGAATTACAGGCGGCACGCTGGGCTGTGTTTGCCTCACGTGTTCTCGGCAGCCTCGACTACCGAGCAGCAGCGTTTTCTGACCATGTTCAATAAGTGTTGCAAGGCCCCTTTAAACTTAATGGGGGGCTTCGCGGCAAAGCAATTTTTTTTTAGCGAAAAGTTGTTTGCACGGCTTATCACTTTTATATTGCAATGAAACCACTAGTAGAGGCATTGATAGGCGGATCAATATATACCTATTCGTTCATTGCAAATATTTTGAAAATATTCGACACATTAAATTCGAATCGAAGCGAATTTGAATGCTCAACTATTCGTTCGAATATTCGAAGCATTCGAATATTCGCACAAGCCTAGTGTTTGGCGTAAAAAGTATAATTGAAATGAAATGCTGAGCATTCGAGTGACACGAATGTGTCGCACCACCGTGAATATACATTTACCTGAACAGTTTCTCAGTGTCTTTTTAACGGCAGTGGCTTATCATGTTGTTCACAAGCATTTCGGCAGTTACACGTTTGGTCATTTAGGCTTTCAATGAAAGCTGCCTGTCAAGCAGTGTGTGCACAAACTGCAGCAACTTTACGGAAGAGCCCTTGTGACTCTGATTGCACTGCGAAGCACATAACAGACATTGACTGGCCGAAAAGTGTACAAACTTACCTCGCCTATTGCTATGTTTTTTTTATATTCCTTCTGTTCTACTGCACCGCTGCAGTGGCTTAGTGGATAAGGTACGCGGCTGCAGACCCGCAGGTCGCGGGATCAAATTCCGGCTGTGGCGACTGCCTTTTCGATGGAGGCGAAAATGCTGTAGGCCCACGTGCTCAGATTTGGGTGCACGTTAAAGAACCTTAGGTGGTCGAACTTTCTGGAGCCCTCCACTACAGCATCTCTCATAATCATATTAAGGTTTCAGGACGTCAAACTACAGATATCAATCAATCAATCCTTAGGTTCTACTGCTTTGTGTAAAGCGACATATTGTACAAAAAGGCATTGAAGAATCAAAGGCGCAATCACCTCTACGTAAAAAAAGAAGGCCACGTGCTCCGAATTGTAGGGGGAAAAACCACGTGCAAGGAGATTCGGGTCAGTGGAAGCCGTCTGGCTCAGATTAAGGAATAGCTGTCGAGGAAAGAAATAAGAAAGAGAAGGTCTTACTTCACTGCTATACACTTCTGGTTGTGGTCATTGTCATGCCACAGACTTTGAAAAACTGCTAGTCGCTATTCTTGATCACATCGAATAATAGTCAAACTATCATTAACTCAATGAATACACTTAATATATTTGTCACAAAGGATGCCTTTATATCTGTTATTCACTAAAAAAAACCAACCATTTTAGTTTGCATACTCTTTCAAATGGTACTTCACTGATTCTCACAGGAGGCCTCGACCAGTGATGTCACGAATATGATTTTTTCTTTGCCTATTCCTATTCAACAAATTTGCTTATTACGTCCTGCTAGATAGATTCAGTCATTCTGGAGTTTAACTCCATTATTGTGCAATAAGTGTAGGCAAGCAATAAATAAATAATCACAACTTTTCATACGTTCTCGCACTACTACAGATAAGATAATCCTTGTCACATCAGTGCTCTAAATATTGACATGAAGAGCGTGACTTCAAATCCCGGTAGTGGCAGCCGCATTTCAATAAAGGAGAAAAGCTAAAGGCCTTTGTACTCCGATATAGGTGCGCGTTAAAGAACCCAGAGTATTCGAAATTGTGGGTGTCCTCCACCACGGTGTGTTTTTAATGGGATTGTGGTTTTAGGCACATGGAATCTAAACAAATACAATATTACATTCGTCTTCACGTCTTATACTCAAATACCAGTCACCTGCAGAGCTTTAAGCTGAATTTCAGGGCTGGAAAGTTCAAGTAAACTTTCGCCTACCTCCATATAAGGAGCGAGTGCCAGATGGTCGGCCATGATGTCTTCGTACATCCAGTGCTTGATTCCTTCCATTTTCTGCAAGACCAAGGACGTTCTTTCTATTATTCCCCTTAATGAAATTCAGTGTCCTAGCTCCAGTGTTAATATCATGGACGTAAGGCAAATAATACAAACTAAACGCATTTTTTATATCAACACAAACGAAGGGCACGGATTTACAGCAACTTCGACGCTTTCGGTAAAGGAACTTCAGTTGGAATTTTCTGCAGTGACAGCAAAGCCGGATTAGGCAGCCTAACATGGGACTGAGAAAAAAAAAAATCACGCACCTCCCCGATGTCAACGATGACGATTGGGCGAAACTAGGTACTAAAGTCCATAATGTCTACGTTGAAGTCAATGACTAGTATAAAGCACGTACAGACGACGAACGAAATGACGGACGCACGCAAAGACAGATGAATTGGCGGCAGAAAGCATGGACGGACAGACGGCCATGCGGATGGCGCAGGTAGTTTTTTTCCAACTGTGTAGCAGGTATCGTAATTAGAGTGTGGACGCCAATACATTGATGGATGCCGGACAACTCTAGGCCCTAAAAAGTTTCCCCCTCAAGACAAGCGAAATACGACTTGATACACGCATTTTCTGTGACATACTCGCTCTCTTAGTCCAAAACTTCGTTTTCTCAAACAATCCTTCGTCCTCGCCGTCGCTTCCCTGCAGCCGAGCAGGGAGGCTGCTTTCTACGCCGAACACTTGTATTTGAGTGCATGCTTACACCTTGTTGAGCATGCAATGGGCCACTTTCTTAATTCACAAGTGCGTTTCTCTGCGATGCATACCCGCCCTACTTAAGGCAGCACCGGAAGTGCTTCAAGTGGAAACGAGGTCCCAGCTGCACGTGCTGGGGCTTGCTCATCGGCCGTGTCTATATCGAGACAGCTGAGTCTACATTTTCCACTTCATAGCGCAAGCATACTATGCTCGATCACGTTGTTTTCTGTAAGTGGGTGGCTGCCATTAGTAGGACATATTGCATAGCCGCAAAGTTCGCTTTATGATTAAAGCGAAAATAAACGTCTGCGCTCTGCAAAAGAGTGCAGTAGTGCATATACTATCCAAATGGTCCAAATCTTAATTGTCAAGGTTTGTAGTTTCGTTACACACCTGTATGGCCCTGAGCGTCAGTCAGTCAATCAGCTCACTCGTTCAACCGTATCAGATTCGTGTTTTGTTAGGGTGGCGCTACAGTTGTTCGTTTGGTATGTATTTCCTGGCCATTACGGTTCGTGATAACGAAAAGATGAGGATGAAAATATGGTAGACTGTCTGTTTTAAACGAGATATCAGTGAAAACTAACAGACACTGATGCCAGGGAGAGCATAGGGGATGTTATCAGAAGTAATTGTTATGTAAATTTGAATAGATAAAAGTGCATGAAAAGACAACTTTTCACAGGCAGGCACCGAATCTATGACCTTTGAGTAATATGCCCGATGCTATTCGATGATCACAGGCTCAGTTCCCGCTGGTGGCAAGTTATCTCTTCGTCGTCCACTTTTCTTTCTTTCAATTTATATTGCAATTGTTCTAAATAACATTCTCTATACTTCTCCTGGCAAGAGTCTGGGTTAGTTCTCATTATTACTGTATGTAACAAACGAAAACGAGCGCTTAAATTTACCCTTATTTAGAAGTGGGGCTGCTTCTTTCAAAAACACGCTTGCAAGTGACACTTTTCAGAAGCTTCCCAACGA
Organism: Rhipicephalus microplus; assembly: GCF_043290135.1. Classification (NCBI taxonomy): domain Eukaryota; kingdom Metazoa; phylum Arthropoda; class Arachnida; order Ixodida; family Ixodidae; genus Rhipicephalus; species Rhipicephalus microplus. The sequence goes on along the minus strand of NC_134707.1, from coordinate 36,381,092 downwards.
AACACGCCATAGTGATTTCTTGTTTACAATTTCTATACTAGGAGCATGCCTACGCTAGCGGCAAAAACGTGTAACAATACTTTATTGTAAGTTTTATTGTTCCTTGCTGCTTTACTTTCTAAAATATTTAGAACGTCTCTCCCACACACACACTGGTTTGAGAAGTGCGCTTCCACCATCCAAACCTATGATGCCTAAGTCCTGAATATCAACTGGAATTTTTTTTAATGATTTGAGCTTGCACCCACTCAATATATTATTCTAAAAATAAATTATAGCATCGTCGTATGACTGACTGATGCAAGCAGCAGTAGAGTGACCATTACGTGAATTTTACACTTCAGTACAACGAAAATGTCTCGTTATACGAACAATGCAATAGCCAAATCAGCTGAGAGTTACTTTGAGCCAAACTCTAATTGTTGTTTCCTTTATTTAGACAAACATAATTTATTTTTCTAGTAATAACGATGTCTAACAAACTACTATAGTAAATGTAAATAGGACGACACTTCAGCAGGACTCATAAATGTTGTGCTTCTGAGGTGAACAAGCAATCAACTCCACAAGAATATCCTTTTTAGGTTCGCGGGATGTTTGCAAGAAATGAAAAAATAAGATAGCTGTAATCGAGTTGAAATGTTACCTCGAGCATAATAGGAATAGGGTGGGCTATGTATGCACCCAAGGCACAGTGCCGTCTCGCATTGAACAAGGGCATTCTGTTGGGATCTGGAAAAATATTGACAGCATCAAGAAACGAGCAATGCAAACCATCATCAAAATGTGTTAAGAAAAAACTGGTGAAGGATTTAGAGTACTTTGTATTCTATGGGAGAGCACTAGGCCGTACCGTGGGCCTCTGATTCACAAAAAATCTTTAAAAGAAATCTGTGTTTCAAGGATAAGGGTGGCGTGAATACTGGAGATGCACTTTAATAAAGTCAAAAAGCATAAAGGTTTTGCGGTGACAAAGTAGTAAAAGACAATGCATCTCACTGCAAACTTATTTTTGGTACCCAATAGCAATTGATTCTTTTATCGATTCATTCAGCCACTATACTTTTTGGTTCAGTTAACCACATAGCCACGCGCGTTGCTTATTTTCACTTTTGTTTGATCTGGTTTCCGCCCACAAATCCTGAGACAGTAATTCTGAGCTCAAACTACGCCTCATTGTCCGAGAAGGTTCGCAATCATTGTCGATCACTCTGTTACGATTGAGCCCCGCCGCGGTGGTCTAGTGGCTAAGGTACTCGGCCACTGACCCGCAGGTTGCGGATCAATTCCGGTTGCAGCGGCTGCATTTCCAATGGAGGCGGAAATGTTGTAAGCCCGTGTGCTCAGATTTGAGTGCACGTAAAGAACCCCAGGTGGTCGACATTTCCGGAGCCTTCCACTACGGCGTCTCTCATTATCATGTAGTGGATTTAAGACCTTAAACCCCATATATATTTATATATATATATATATATATATATATATATATATATATATATATATATGTGTGTGTGTGTGTGTGTGTGTGTGTGTGTGTGTGTGTGTGTGTGTGTGTGTGTGGAGCACATTCGGCAAGCACTCTCAAATTACGACAGGTACATTGCCACTATCCCTCAAGAGGAAGGTATATAACAGCTGTATCAAGCCGGTAACTAGCTACGGAGCAGAAACCTGGAGACGTACAAAGAGGGTTCAGTTTAAATTGAGGACGGCGCAGCGAGCAATGGAAAGAAAAATGGTAGGTGTAACCTTAAGAGACAAGAAGAGAGCAGAGTGGATTAGGGGACAAACGGGGGTCAAGGATATCATAGTTGAAATAAAGAAGAGGAAATGGACATGGGCAGGGCATGTAGCGCGTAGACAGGATAACCGCTGGTCATTAAGGGTAACTAATTGGATTCCCAGAGAAGGGAAGCGGGCTAGGGGGAGACAGAAGGTTAGGTGGGCAGATGAGATTAAGAAGTTTGCGGGTATAAATTGGCAGCAGCAAGCACAGGACCGGGTTAACTGGCGGAACATGGGAGAGGCCTTTGTCCTGCAGTGGACGTAGTCAGGCTGATGATAATGATATATATATATATATTATATATATATATATATATATATATATATATATATATATATATATATATATATATATATATATATATATATATATATATATATATATATATATATATATATATATATATATATACATATATGTATATATCAAATGTGTTACGATTGCGCGCGAAACGCGAACACTCGATATTATTCCAGTGTTTGCAGGAGAAGCAGTGATAAAGCTAAAATAGTCAACGCCGCATGTGTGAATACCGAAGTGGTTCGCCACTTGTGTCTTGATCGACGGCCGATGCTCTGTTCACCGCTATCAGTGCCAGCTTCTTCTCTAATCTGACTTTCTTTTTACGTGGTCACAAGTTCGGCCCAATAAACAGTTTACCCTGAACATACAGTCTGCTCCCTTTGTCCACGTCACGACACCATGACTATGGTTCAGCCACCAGTAGCATCGCATAGCACATGACTGTAATGCTTCCGACTGTTACAAACAGTAATGACAGGACCACGTTCGGCAATGCAACGTTCCGGTGGTTTCAATATTGGCATCTTGGATGCTTATTTACAAAAGGTAGTTTAAATTAAAGCAATCTTTTCTTTCTACCGGAAGTGCGCAAAGAATTACAGCGTATCCACAGAGTGAATGATAATGAGAGGGATGAAGCGTCCATCCGTCCTTCCGTCGACCGACCGACCGACCGCCATCTTATCAAACTCATCGCCCCACTCATCATTCACTGCGTCGACATGCTGTGTAGCTGGCTACGACAACCTAGGACGAAGGATGGATTGAGCCACAGCGTAAGGAAGTTCGCTTCTGAAAATCGAAATAAGGAAGCGACGAACAAAACTCCAACCTCACTCGTGCCTTAAAAGAGGGGCTCGTGACAGAACGTCGGACAAGGAAGTCTTTTGATTTGAAGTAGGTAAAAAATACACCCAGCACTAATGCCAAGGTAATAAACAAGCTAAATCAAGATGGTCGATATGGGATGTGATGAAGGAATCACTCACCATGCGCATTGGCTAGAATTCTCGCTGCAGTTCTAACAAGGTCAGGTAACATCTTCACCACGTAAAACTTTCTGAAAACAAATAACAACGACACTTGACTTCATGTGACGTCTTCGAGCAATCATCAATGTTAAATAGCTGTTGACAAATTTAATCAATTCTCATTATTAGGTTACTCGGTAGAATTTTTGCACTCCCTCATTTGCGCACATATCCACACACACACGTATACTTAAGACTATCGTTCATAGTACGCGTATTATGCGAGTCACATTACGCACAATAAAAAGTTGGTAGTGAGTGCTCTTTGCGCGGTGTAGTATACGGCTTGCGGTTGTATGCGTGAATGGGGCTTCTAAGTGGGGCTCAGGCAATTCGTTAAGTTGTTTAGAAAGGTAATCAGCTTGGTACGGCCTAATCGTATCTCGTTTTCCTTAAATGAAGTGTCCATGTTTCTTGTGTTTGAGAAAAAAAGTCGTAGTTTCGTCACAAGGAAAAAGCGAAGAATGGCATTTCTACAAATCGTTAGGCAGATTGGAAACAAATTAGCTTTAAGAAATTTGTATGTTATGCATTTCAGAAGATTGGTACTATGAAGCTCACTCCGTTAGCATGCCGCCTGGCGTATAGGTAAAAAAATGGCACTGTACGTAAACGGGGCTGTAGCATCAAAAGAAGTGACCTTCGCGCTGTTTGTGGCTTTAACGCTACATTTTGCAATGAAAGCATGTCACAGGTGATGGTATAAGCAGCCTTCCAATCCACTCCTAAGTTACAGCGCGCGCAATCGCGTGCGACTATACCCAGCCTGTAAAAATTGTATTTCTTGCCGGAGCCAGGCATCACCCTCGGGCGACTATCCATGCGCATTTCGCGTAGTAAAAACCACCAGCGCGTTTCATCTTTGTGCCAGCCGCGACCGTGAGCAGCCCTCACAGGTTTTTCATGCGCATATAACGCATGATGCTCCGGGCAAAGTTGCCATTGGTGGCTACATTGAGCCAAATAGGCTTATTTCCTACCCGTTTGGCGAGAAAAATTTCCAGTGGGCACCATGGCTGTTGACTGACTAATTTGAAATTTTTGGTGTAACGTATTCAAGAAGATGGTTCTATTTATTCATCAAGAGTAACAAGCCTGTTCGTAATACCCCTACTGTTCTATTTGGCTACGAATTTTGCGATAATATTTTATGGGATGGGTATACTTCGGCTACATTTGGCTTAAGTTTTTGCGCCTTATCAATTCCACCCGGCAACGGGGACTGGAAATAGCTGGCTAGAGAGTCAATGTCAGCACTATCGCAGCAAAAGGAACTCCAACAGCTGACTGTTTCTATTGAGTTATGTATGTCATAAAAGGTTCCTTAATACGTAGATGTCATATTTAACAGCTGTAGTATGATAAGCAGAATGAAGGGAGGAAGTGCCTCAGACAGGCTTTCTGACGTATTGATAAAAGGACCTTTTTTTATGAAAGGCAGCTTGTTGACAAAGAGAGGTCGTCCTATCGAAATGTCTACCAGCCTGTCAGAGGCACTTACTCAATTCGTCCTGCTTATCTCAGAATAAGTTACCATATGTCAGCTCCCAACTTGGTTTTTGAGTTAAAGGCTATATGAAAAAATATAGGTATTAAAGTCATGCGTGTAATCCCCAAGAATGTTTTATAGGGCCACTGTGTAGCGCCGGACAGTGGAATAACTTCCAAACCCTTGGGCTGTATGCTTAACGCGTACATGTATCAAATTGGTTATCCAGATTAAAACTTCACCCCCAAGGAAAGCGTGACCCTGAACATAGAGTTGAACTGTTATAGCCTATAGGTACTACCGTAAATGTCTATAAATATGGCGTGCTTGAAATGTGTTAGACTGTATGAGCAGGCAAGTTTCGCCTGCTTAAATCATGAAGTCTTGATTACCTTAATAGCGGAGGTGCTTGAAAGGCGAGTCCAAAGTAACTGAGTGGTACAACTGGAAAAGAAAGATACCATAAGCTGTAAGCTATTGCTTCTATTTGAAATTTACCGGGGCTACATACAAAATAAGATTGACAAAAAACAGTTGCCCTCGTGTTAAACGACTAGAATAAAGCTTTCTAGCTACACAACTTATACCTAGTATTTGTGAAGTTGATGTCACAGAACCGTTAAGCTTTTCATGCATGCCGCCCCACCGCGGAGGTCTAGTGGCTAAGGTACTCGGCTGCTTACCCGCTGCTTGCGGGATCGAATTCCGGCTGCGGTGGCTGCATTTCAGATGGAGGCAGAAATGTTGTAGGCCCATGTGCTCAGATTTGGGTGCACGTTAAAGAACACCAGGTGGTCGAAATTTCTGGAACCCTCCTCTACGGCGTCTCTCATAATCATATGGTGGTTTTGGGACGTTAAACCCCACATATCAATCAAATTTTTCATGTAGTTTACGTGCAGATATACCAAACATAAGATGGCTCTGGAATAACTATTTTTTGAAAGAGTAGAGAACGCAGAAGAGAGACAAGTTATAACTATGCAATGAGCGTGTTTCAACGCTCAAGTTTAAAAAGCATGGAAAAGCGCAGTGACGAAAAACAGATACGCGCAGGGTTAAGCGTCTGTTCTTCGACTGTAGTTTCCTGATCCCTCTATTTTATCGCGCTTCATAAACACAAGCGCTATCACACTCGGTAAAATAGCCGTCTAGGCCCAAGAATACAAGCTATAAGTGATGTAAGCACTTACAGATAACATTGGAGTATTCGTCGTAGACTACGCTGTACTCAAAGCTGCTTGCTGGGGGATACCTGATAGGTAAAAACGAGCAGGTCAGTTTTCATTTCAGCAAAGTACATGACACAACTAATCGTTGTAGAATTACGACATCAAATTATCAATATCTAAGCCAAAAACTTCGCAAAAGATACGATTGAATAGTGAAAATAAACGCAGTAGTAAGCGCTTATGCACCAGTTGTTATGTTGAAGGATCACTTTCGGTAAGATCATAGGCAAGAAGGGGCTAATTGATTTCAACTTCAAAATTTGAAGTTGCATCATGTGCTCACCCTATTTTCCTACCCATATTCTCAGCTACACAGAGGTTACTATTTTATCATCGAACCAGGCAATTTTCACGGGTCACTTACTTTCGGAATAATGGAGTCGAATTGCCGCTGAGGTAGTACTTATCCAGTCGCAGCTTGTAGGCCTCAGAGTACTGGCGCATGGGATGGTGCTTGTAAAGAGCTCTGTCATACTGGAACGCAAAATAACAAGTAGATACAGTACAAAGTTGAATGCATGCGCACTTGCCATCTCATTTCAATACGTCAAAGCTTACTATATATAGAGGAGAGAATGATGAGGTTGCTGTTGTACTTACGCCGCATTCTACTTCACTCAGGTCAACGCTAATTCCAAGAAGGGCGTCAGAGAACATTATTTCAACTTTCAGGCCGTTAATCTGCAATACAGGTGGCGCAGACAACCAGCACGCATAAGATTTTTTGTTCGTATACTACCCTGCACTGATTATATGTTAGCAAAAGTGCTGTATGATATGCTCCCACGCCTTGGGAAGTTCCCGACATGCTGTTGTTGGAGAAAACAAACCTTTTTGTATTATACGCGCTAACGACTCAACTGAAACTAAATTGTTTTTGACTGGTTAGAACCTCTGATTTTTCGCGCTTACGTCCATCATTCAAACGACGTCGAGAAGGTGGTGCGCTTGTTTTCTGAGACCCCGACACGAGGTACATGCTTGAGGTTCTCCAAACTTTCTGCTCTTATAGCCTGCATTAACGACGCAGCTTCGCCACACGAATTTATTTACGGGTCGAATTACCCCATGAAGCTCCACATGCCCTGTGAGGGTAGTTTTTAGCCCACATCTAAGCAAAGACCGTGACATCCTGCGTCACCCAAATGCGACAACTACGGCCAGAAGATGAACCCGTCGAGGAACCGATAAGTGGGCCTAACGCGTGATTAGACCCCGATTGACAGTTGTGACACGCTGAATGGCACACCGAAAAAAGACACAAAGAAGCACAGGTATAACACATACGATCGTGACATATTTGTCATGTGTCCGTCGAATAAACAGTCGGTTGTACATGGGCACAGGTAAGACACACAGGAGCATGAACTAACAACTAGCCCATACGCCGGGCCTTCTAACTCATTAGATCCTAGTGAAAATAAAAGGACTTAGTTAATGTAACATATTGAAGCATACTGTGCAGAATCCAGCATGCAAGGCTAAATTTTGACGATGCATTTAGAATTTCAAAGACGTTTAAAGCGCCGACTGACGGGAAAAGGGGAGGTGTGAAAACCCCGCAGTGAGTTTTCAAACAGCGCTTAGTGGGTTGGTGTGTGAGGGGGGGTGGGGGCTTCGCTCGCAGAAGCACGACGACCGGGAAAGGAGGAAGGGTTCTGTAATGAGACACCGAATTCACGCACCGTATTTCCCCAAAAAAAGACTTTGATACGGTCTTGGCAGCACACTGTCCGACTTGTATATAAGCTGTGGCGCCGTAGATCTAAGACAACTGCAATTTTTATGCCGGTAAGCAGAGGGTAATGACAATTAGCGTACGATACTCTCCAATTCCGTGGCCTTTTGAGTGCCCAGCCAGGACATCCGCCTTGCGTGAGACGCCAGGGTGTCAATGAATTGCGGTATCCACCAGGAAAACTGCGTGAGGCAAATACAACGAATCATCAGCGTGAACCGCGAAGGAAGTGCCTGGACATAAAGGACTTTCAGGAACTTTCTCGTGAAAGCAGCATCCCATTCTAAAAATGCTGCTCTGTGCGACAGCTTAGCCGATAGCACGACGATTCTTCGCGTACTTCACAAACGCATAGGACAGAGTCATTACTACTACCACACACTCTTGAGATAATAGGTAGAAGTATACATGCTAACTTTGTGGTAGTAATGGTTTATCGCATATTGTTACAACCCTGGAAATAGACGCAGTTAGTTATGGCAAGAGTGGTAACAGTTGCTACTTTTGCTGTTACTACCAGCATTTAGTAACTTTTGCTACCCGAGCCGTTATCAACCAAGGTTAGTAGCTTTTAAATGTTTCAAGAATAGAAAAAGTAAGTGATACTACCCTGTTCATTTTGCCATTTTATTTCTCCATCGCTAACTTTTGTGCGTTAATGTCTCATTACTACGCAACTTCGGATAATCTTGTGCGGACAAGCCTAACGAAAATCGAAAAGAAAGTATATAGATCTTGAAAGTTTACCACGCAGCTGAAATCGAAATAAGCGTGGAGCCCCTACTTTGAAGATGCTTGTCTGGCACAATTGAACACTTGTGTTTCTGGGTAAATTTAAACAATGTGAGTCCAGAAAACTATATCGTGCTACTTGGTTACGTGTGTTTGTAGACGTAGCACAAGACTTTTAATTTTCTTCATTTACACAAAATCGTATGTCATATCTATTTATTGGAGAAGGGTCTCAAAAAGGCATAACGTACAGTAGTGAAAACATGGTACCGAACTCGTTAACATAGTCTCAGTGCATTTGAAACTTTCAAACAGGCAATTTATCGGCGGGTAAAAGGTAATAATCGTTTTGGGGGTTTTACTAGCTAAAACATTGATATTATATGAAAACACAATGTAGTGAGGTCATCATCATCATCATCACCATCATCATCATCAGCAGCAGCAGCAGCCTGACTACGTCCACTGCAGGACAAAGGCCCCTCCCATGTTCCGCCAGTTAACCTGGTCCTGTGCTTGCTGCTGCCAATTTATACCCGCAAACTTCTTAATCTCATCTGCCCACCTAACCTTCTGTCTCCCCCTAACCCGCTTCCCTTCTCTGGGAATCCAGTCAGTTCCCCTAATGACCAGCGGTTATCCTGTCTACGCGCTACATGCCCTGCCAATGTCCATTTCTTCTTCTTGATTTAAGCTATGATATCCTTAACCCCCGTTTGTTCCCTAGTCCACTCTGCTCTCTTCTTGTTTCTTAAGGTTACACCTACCATTTTTTTTTCCATTGCTCGCTGCGTCGTCCTCAATTTAAGCTGAACCCTCTTTGTAAGTCTCCAGGTTTCTGCTCCGTAGCTAAGTACCGGCAAGATACAGCTGTTATATACCTTCCTCTTGAGGGATAGTGGCAATCTACCTGTCATAATTTGAGAGTGCTTGCCGAATGTGTTCCACCCTATTCTTATTCTTCTAGTTACTTCAATCTCGTGGTTCGGCACTGCGGTTATTACCTGCCCTAAGTAGCGTTTAACGCTAGAACCTTATCTAGTGAGGGAAGTCTAGCTCTACTATTCGAGGAGCTAGAGGGCGTTAAATGGGATATAATAGGGCTCAGTGAGGTTAGGAGGACAGATGAGGTCTATACGGTGTAGTGAGGTACTCCGGAATAATTGTGCTCATCTGGGTAACTTTCACCTACTAGTCTTGTTAATTGCCGGGAACTTACTGACTTTACAGTAATTGTCTATTAAAACGCATGTAAAGCTTGCCTATCGTTGACTCGCACTTCTCCGTTTCTACAATATTAGAATGACGCTTACATGTCTGAGTTGCGTCATTTGAAACAACACTTCTTTTTCTTGATCCATGGATATCTCTCCGTCATTTCTCCAATTAAAAATTATATGTCGAGACAACTTCTCTCATAAATATTCGCAATAGGTATCACCTACTATTTTGGATTAGACAGCCAACAGCCGGGTAGAAAGAAGATGGTAACAGGGCAGAAAAGTTACTAACGGCTGCAGTTACAATGTCTTTTATACCAGTTACCAACTGTTTACTAATGTAGTAAACAGGTAGCGAAAAGTTAGTAACGGTGGCAGCTAGCAACTGTTTACTAACGTAGGTAGTAAACGGGTATCAATGGGTTAGTAACCGTCCAAAAAGAGTAGTAAGCAACGCAGTTACAACTTATCTGCTTGCAGCTGCTACCTTTCTAAAAACTTTTTCCAGAGTGTAGACGTAATCAGGGTTCCATTTTGAAGTGGGGATAAGGGTAGGGCAAGTCGCAGCGCCCCCTTTTTTATTATGTCAGTGGCCGGGGCTGGCATTGTGCCCCACTCTTAAGTTCTTAGGTAGTCCCCCACCCTGCGCCCCCCCCCCCTTTTTGCGCACGCCTAAGACTGTTACTTTAGTGTAACAGATGCACCACAAATGTTTTCCTTCTTCAGAAACTTTCAATTTATTGTACATTTGTTATACGTGAGGATAGTGAATCTAATAACAATCACTATCCTCACGTGAGAACAGCAGTGTGACGTATACTCCTCACTGGTCTTCATGGTCGTCATTAATCACTCTTGTATTTTTTTACATTCATTACGAGGCAGAACGGGAGGTGCATTTTAGGTAGAACGGCCCTGCGGTAGCCTATAAAAATACTCTATAAGGAAATTCGCAACCGTCATTCCTCATATATGAACCACTCGATAGCTTATTTTGTCATTATGCCACACGATTAGATTGATGGCGTCACGAAGTGTGACGAAAAGAAGGCAACCGGATGGAAAAAATTACCGTCAAGTTCTTTTATGTATTTTTTTGGGGGGGAGGCTGTATAATGGACCTTCGAAGTATGTAACCCCGCCAAAGTCTACCAGAAGAGCTATCTCGAGACTGTCCCTGACCTCTCTGACGAGGTCCTCGCGAACGTTGGTTCCGGCGACGGCCTGCAGCAGCAGCGCCTCCACGCCCACCGGACAGGTCCGCTCGGCTAGACGCAGGCACAGCTGGGGCCTGGTCGGTAAGCTTCGATCGCGGTACGGCAACCGTACAGCCTGGCTCGACCGTGTGTGACTTTCGGGAAAGAACGCGCTCAGTTCGTCGGCCACGCACAGCGCCATGAAGTTGAGCAGGTGCCGCCTGTGGCACCGGTCGATGAGTGATGCGGCAAACGAAAAACGCTGTCATTGATAGCAGCAGAGAATGTACAGAGGCTCAAGAAAATTATAGGCTACAGTGCCATAGCAAGACACGGAATAGTAGCCTGGGAACTTTTGACCAGCCCTTACGTACACAACTCACGGACCTAAAAGCGACGCTGTTTAATTTTAGTATCACAACTTCTGTAAGCAATGGTTCGCAATATTCGTGTCATGCCGCTACAGATCGGGCCGCTAAACGCAATGTTGCCGTTTTGGCCCTACTGTATTTATTCACCGATATGCCATCGACTGTAGATGCTGTATATCAAAGCACGAATGTAACTTAGCGCTATGTGTTCGAGTTTCAGTCCGTGAGCATTGCACCTATAGATTGAACATGCGTAATTAGTTTCGCAGGTTCAAGCTTATATCGTCACGTGTATACAGAGTCGTAATCAGGGTCGCGCGTGAACAAGCGCGCAAAAAGCTCTTGCTTCCATGTGGGACATTACTGCGGCTTTCCCATTCGGCTTTGTCACTGAGTGTCAGTGGCATAATCAATAGATCATTACTATTATAACTCCCTTTAGCACGCACGAAACACAGAACAAGGAACCGACAAGTGAGCGCTAACTCTAAACTAATTCATTTTGGAAAGGAACAAGACATATAAGTACCCGGGAACCAGCATAGTGCATGCGCAAGTCATGTTTTTTTATTATTTATTTCAAATACCCTCAGGGTACAAACGTACATTGAAGAGGGGAGGGGCAAAGAAGAAAGTTAACACGTAATAATAACTTAAATAATAACTTGGTTATAGTTTTAAAAATACAGAAATGAATTATCACGATGACGCTTTAAACAAATATCAGTTACAAGAACAAAGGCCAATGAACCAAAATGAATAACACAGCAATCAAAACACTGGACTGTCCTGGAAGAATTACAAGATTTTATCATTGGATGCACTGCCAAAAGAGATATAATGAAAAAAAAAAATAATGTACAAAAAGTAGCCACTCGCAAAACTAGAATACGAGAAGCATAAAAAAAAAAAAAAAAAAAAAAAATTAAAGGTATGAAAACAAACACTGAACGATGTTAACTCGAAATGAAACTTTGAAGTGCGATTTTGAAATTATTGGTGTTAGTTATGCTTGTGAGTGATGCAGGCAGATTGTTCCAGTCTCTGGTCGTTGTGGGGAGAAATGAGTGTGAAAAGCCGACGGTGTTGCTGTGTGGAATGTTTACCTTTTGGCGATGGTCAATGCGGGATGAAATGTACGGCGGTGGCTGAAGAAGCATAGAATGTAAATATGAATTGTGGTAGTAGATTTTATGGAAAAGATAGAGTCGAGATAGTTTTCGGCGATGTGATAGCAATGGAAGGTGTAGAATGTCTTTCATGTTAGTAACACTCGCAGTTCTTTGGTAATTGTTTAAAATGAAGCGGACTGAGCGATTTTGTATTTTTTCTAGTAATTTTATGTGGTTCTGATATCCGGTGTCCCATACTGACGATGCATACTCAAGCTTCGGACGAATGAAAGTTGTGTACAGTAGTAGTTTTAATGAAGATGGCGCTTGAGGAAACTTCCGGCGAAAATATCCTAATGTGCTAGTGGCCTTGGTGGCTATGTAATCAATATGAGTTTTCCATGAAAGGTTATTGGTAATATGGACACCCAAGTATTTGTACGATGTTACGCATTCTAGTGGGATGTTATTAAGTGTGTAAGTAGGGGAAGTCACTTCAGCACTGGAAATCCTCATACTTTTGCATTTTCTAACGTTTAATTCCATACGCCATAATTGACACCATTTAGTTATGTTATTAAGATCTTCCTGAATTAGTGAAATGTCTGCGGCATCCGTCACCTTTCTATACAAGACGCAGTCATCTGCAAACAGGCATATTTTCGAAGAGACATTAGTAGGCAAATCATTAATATAGATTAGGAATAGTAAGGGACCAAGCACAGACCCTTGCGGGACACCAGAATCAACAGGAATCAATGAGGAGTTAACGTCGTTAGCGGCTACAAACTGAACACGTGATGTTAGAAAGGCGCGAATCCAATTAATTACAGCTGTGTCGATGTTTAGAACGCTTAGTTTATGAAGTAGCAGTGCATGGTTCACTTTGTCGAATGCTTTAGAGAAGTCGAGAAATATACAATCTGTTAAAAAACCGCCATCTAGATTAGAGTGGAGAAAATGAGTGAAGGCTATGAGCTGAGTGTCACAGGAAAAGTTTTTGCGAAATCCATGCTGCGAAGCTGTGAAGAAGTTGTTATGTTCGAGAAAATTAACCAGATGTGTGTAAATTATATGCTCCATAATTTTGCAAGGCACTGATGTAAGAGAAATCGGTCTATAATTTTGTGGGTCATGGGATGGTCCTGATTTGTAAATAGGGATGACTCTGCCAGTTTTCCAGTCAAACGGTAAGGTACCCGAGTTGTAAGATTGCGAGTAAATATGTTCTAGTATGATTGAGCAATATTCAGCAGTGTTTTTTAAAAAGATTGCATTGATTTCGTCTACCCCGCATGATGCTTTAGATTTTAGTTTCTGAATGATGCTTTTGATACCAGTGGAGTTGAAGATTATGGGATGCATTGAGTGGTATTGAGTAGGATGGATCTCAGGCATCGGACCGGGAAGGTTAGGTGATGAGAATGACGAAGCGAAAGTTTCATTGAGCAGAGTAGAACACATATGCTCCGGTACAGGGCCCCCAGAACTTGTCAGCAGTGATATACCATTTTTATGAGCATTTCCCCGGATAATCTCCCAAAAGCGTTTTGGGTTAGCCTGTATTAAGTTTGGAAGCGTGGATTTAAGGAAGGAGACTTGGCTGATTTTAGTGCTATGAGATATGAGCTTGCAGCGTTTTTGTATGTTAGCCAATGAGACGGTGTTGAGTGAAGTTTAGCTGTGCGGAATAAACGTTTTTTCTTATTGGATAATCGATTCAAATATGTACTATACCATGGTGATTTATTGTTAGCGTAAACAGTCCGAAGGGGGACATATTTGGTTATTAGCTCACCGATTTTATTTTTTAAAATGAACCAGTTAGTTTCGACGGAGCGTTCTAGGTAACTAGGTAAAAAAGTGGCCAGAAACAGGCACAGTTCATTGTTGATGGCCTCGTAATTAGCTTTTTTATAATTTCGAATCTTTTTCCGCTGTCGCTTTATCTTTTGATGAGGTGTTGTAATCGTGAAGAGCAGGATGTCGTGATCGCTCAGCCCTGGCATGTGTGTTACTGTAGAAACTTTATCAGTTGATGTCGTTAGAATCAGATCAAGGAGTGATGATTTGTTTTTTGTTACACGTGTTGGAAGTTTGACTATCTGGGATAAGCCGAAGTCAGAGCAAACTGAAACGAACCGATTGGCTTCAGCCGTTGAGGGGTTAGAAAAAGGGATCGAATGAGACCAGATGATGTCAGGAAAATTAAAATCACCCAAGAGTATAATTTGAACTCCCGGGAAACGCATGGTAACCGCATTTAAACTGTCGTGAATGTCATCACAAAAAGATGAGTCACTTGATGGGGATCTGTAGCAGACACCTAATAATATTTTCTTAAAACTAATTGTTAGGCAACACCAAATAAGCTCTAAATTCGAGTTGATTGGCACAAGAGAACAATTTATGGATTCTTTAACAGCGAGCAAGACGCCACCACCAATCCTACCAGTTCTGTCACTTCGGTAAACAGTATAACGGTTTGCACACTCAACACGTGACACCCAAACATAAGAAGGTAGGGCTAAACAGAATTCAAAACAAAAAAAAACATTGCTACCTACCTGTTAGGGCCCCTCAAGGTTGACTTATGCATTTATTTGTTTTACTGCAATAGATCATTGGGTTCGCGTACTGATGGTATGAGTGCAGCCTTAGGAACTATTTAGTTAGACTGGTACAGAGTGACACTCTTGTTTTTTTCTTCTAATGCATATACGGTCAGGTATTTGCGTTTTTATTTTTGAATATTTATTGTAGTCTTCTGGAACCCACAAATCTACTGTTCTTCCTGTATTTAAGACTTATTTTTGGTACTTATAGTATGAGAGCATAACTTTACTCAATATATGGCCGAACTGTCAGGATTGTTGATGAAAAGTTATTCATCGATCTCATTGAGACATTTTGAGCGGCTGACATAGTTGTGGCTGCTGGCTGCACTCATCTCCACAGAGCACGTCCTTCGACGCCACCTCTGAGATGTGCTTCGGTGAACTGGTACGAAACTGATGCTTCTGGTTCAAGTTAAGTTACTTGCTTTATTTTTGCACTTAGTTTCAGCTGGTGTACAGTCAAAAGCAACTAGACTCGACGGCACACTGGCTCCGTGCTTAGGATCTTCTTATTCAGCTACAAGTGTTCATTTCATGCCTCTATCATATACTGAACACCGATGTTTTTTTTTTAAATCACGAAACAGTAACAAGCAGCTCATTACCAATAAAGAAGGGTTACTTACAGTTCGTACTGACCCATGATGACTGCTATTTTTCGCACGTAGCGCATATTTTCCACCATCACCAGCGAGCTCTGCTCGAAGCTACGGGCACCTTTGAGGGCGGTGTTCAGGAAACTCTCCCACTGCCACTGCAATGGAACAGTTCTGAATTTGGGCATTTGTGAGTTCTTGATTTACGATTCTTTTCTCGCGTTCTAGTCTCTACCATGCTGCTATGAGGTGTTATATGTTCTAGAATTGACTCGTGCGTGAGTGGTATACATATATAAAAGTTTCCTGTGGTTCAGTACGCAAAGCCCTCCGTACAGGTGCTTAAGCATTGAAGTCAGTTCTTGATCTGTGATTCAGTTCTCACGTTCCACTCTTTACCATGCAACTATGAGGTGTTAAATGCTCTAGGGTGGGCCCACGTGTTAGTAATTGAACTTTCCTGTGGTGCAACAAGCCAAATACTTCATGCAGGGACTCAACCGGTGAAGTGAGTTCTTAATTTATCGTTCAGTTTTTGTGTATCAGTCTCCACCATGCAGCTATCAGAATGTTCTAGGATTGACTCGTGTGTTATTTGTGCAAATCTCCTATTGTGCAGTACGCAAAACACTCCGGGCAGACGCTTAGCAGTGAAGCTGAAACGGCTCATCACGGACTCTGCTCTGTGGAAGTGTCCTCCGCTGTGGCTTTTTATTTCTCCATTACCATGTTTGAGATGTGCATGCTTCTAAGTATACGTTTTGTAAAGTATTCTAAATGGTTTTAAGGATACTAGAAGAATTTGAAGGGTTGCGCTTTATGTTGCGGCTGCTATCATCCCTGTAGTAATACATGGTCACAAAAACAGTAGAGAAACTATGTCAGATAAGGAGGCCCTACGAGGTAGTGGGTCCCGGCATTGCTTTCCTTTTAAGGTTTGGGGGCACCAATGGGCTGATTCATAATAGATGGGGACGGCTATAAGCTCTCCCATGGTAGCGAACCTAGTACTCTAAATCGTTAACCACTCTTTCTAATCACACAGTACTTTACAGGTACAAACAATTCCTGTTGTGCATATGAATGTATTTTAGGATATAATAGCAATGTCTTGTTAACGAACAATGTAACATATAAATGTCTTCTGTGTATGTATAATTTTTTCAGAAATAAAATTCTCTTAAACACACTACTCTAAATTGCTTTAACACTTCCTCTATTCACGCTCACTGGGACGGCGTTATGCTCTCCCATAGTAGAGTATTAAGTACTCTAAATCGTTCACTACATTTTTTTCTAAACACGGCTTTTCTGTAGAGCCCTTCAAGTGAACAGCTAAACAGTTATTGCAGCTTGAAATTACTTCGTTTTCAGATGTGTCCTTCATAAAGTATATGCTTTTCACAAGCCCGCTTATCTTTCGTCTCTGTTACCCTTATCTATATTTAAAAGACAAATTCAAGGGCAACACTGGCCCACATACTGCGGGAATTCTCGACTGTAAACTACATATATATCACCAACAGAAACCGCGAGGAAGTAGCCTCGAACCGCAAGGTGCGCAGCGAGGAGGCTTTGCTCAGCTCCGTATCAGAACAACAACCGTTGGCCATCCATCGAGCCGAGCAAGCCGCCCGCGTCCAAATGCTCGCGGCCTATGCCTAGGCCGGGGCTGACACCCCAATTTAACTTCGAGGGATATTATTGTTAGCGTTCTTCTTTTTAAAATGTTCTTTCACCACACCAGAACGAGGTTACAAAGATCGGATAAGTTTTCGTGAGGCCATTGTGACTGCTGTTCATAATTAAGCAATAACGTCTACGCAACGCAACCACCACTCTGTTTTCTGAGCATGGCCCTGAGTACTGAAAAGCATTTTCGGACACCGTTTAGGAAAGATTTCAATGCCCTAACACGTGCTTTGAGTTCACCTGCTAAAGTGCTGTTGTTTTCAGCGCCGCTGCGTACTATCCCACTCACATAATGAATGGGCAGTAGATCCTCCACAGCGGTGCGCACCGTATGTCCAGCGACGACTTCAGTGTCAGCAGACGCCTGGGAAAGAAAGGGAAGAGGCACCAATGCTGAACCCAATACAAACGAGTACAACGATCAAAATGGCTGCATCGAGGATCATTAGCTTTCGTCGTGCACAAGATAGCACGCACCGATAACCATAAGTGGACGCATAATAGAGGGGGTGAGGGGGAGGTATCTGCTTCCTTTAGTCACCTAAAGGAGGTACAGTCATCCCTACAAATTATTATAATGGAGATAGAGGGGCTATGCGATTCTTGAGGAAGGGGAGGCCGACATTTAGCCCCATGCATTGATATCATAGGGTGGCGATGCTTCGACCAACGTTCGCCGACACTGAAGGGGAACCTCTCACGCGTCTATGTCCATAATTACATATTGCCGCCGCCAGGGCTTCTCGTTCTTGCGCGTTTTGATATAATGAAGAGACTATTCCTTGCCCATGTCTACTGTGACACTCTGGATGGAAGCTTTAAGATGTAATGCCGGCGTCACATAAGCGGTAATAATAATGTTGATAATATGCAGGGCATGACATCCCAAAACCATGATGTGAGTATGGGGAACGCTAGTTGTGGAGGGTTCCGGAAATTTGGGCGCCTGGTGTTTCAATATGTGCACTGACATCGCACAGCACATGGGCCCTTAACATTTCGCCTCTATCGAAATGCAGCCGCCAAGGCCGGAATTAAAGTTACGACGTTCGCGTCTGCAGTCGGGCACCGTGACTGCTGCAGAGCAGAGGCGGACAGACTCTTGAGCGGTCGCCAATGACAAAGATCGCTAACGTTGGTAAATATCACTTCGTTCAGTTGGAGCATTGGTCGCGCGTGGGTTTCAGTGCAAAACAAGTGCTTTTAGATGCGAAGCAACTCTTCGATTAGCCTGTGTGACGCTGTCCCTCCATGCGCACCTTGCCGCAGAGAGACGCGCTTGGACGCCGGAGCGAGCGGACGCGCGTCGCATGCGCTCCGCCGAACGTGTGCTCTCGTTGACCGGATTACTTCGATATCGTCGCCGGCACTGTGTCGGATCATCAAGTTTTAACTGTCCTGGGAACCGCACACCCTTCCCGAGGCTGTAGAGCATCTCCATTTTGCTCTATCGCCTTCAGAAGGACCCATGTGAGCGCTGGGCCACTAGGCCTAAGCGTAGACCCAGCTCGCCTGTGCGAGTACGGGTGACTAGGCCTAACGGCGGGACCCCTTCCACAACAATAAGGACGCTAGCACTACGCCAACTGCTGACGTGACTACTACCGGATGCGTTCAACCTGCATTCAGCCCCAACGACACCCATGTTAACACGGAATCTCTCGACCTCGACGAGCTCACCTCGGCAAGCGAAGATGAAGTTGCCGTGCACCATCCTACATCGTCTGCATCGCTGGAACCGGCGAGCGACACCGACGCCAACTGGAAACTGGCGATTTCCCGTCGCCAGCGTCAACGCCAGAAAAAATTCGACAAAGCTCGAGCGGAATTGATGCAGCCGGCCGGTCCTGCAAGCACTCCGCCCAGCTACGTCAACACCGGGGCAGCTGCGGGTGCGAGCGCTCCTGCTGCGCAGGCAGACGCGGCCGGCGTCGCACCGGCGCGAACACCACCACCCGTAACGAAGCCGCGCCAGCTACGAAGGCAGCTGCCGCCGCTTCCACGCACGGACATAAAGATCATCATGCACCCGAAAAAGGGCCTGGCCATTCGGAACTTCACTACGCATCAAATCTCCCGAGCCGTAGCACTGGCGGGCAATTCACGACAACATTGTACTGGTGATCATTTCATTATACGTACTCGCCCCGGGTCGAACATCATCATTGCCAGCACGCCACATGTTGAGACGGCCGAAATTCTTCGTCGGATCACCACCCTCACGCTTGAGAGGAAGACCTATGAATTCAATACCTATGTGGCGGCCCCTGAGGGCACCTTGCGGGGAGTTATTCATGGGATAGACCCTGGCACAACTCCGGAAGAACTCACCGCCAACCTCCGCGTGCGCACGCAGGGAGTGCACGAATGCTTGGTGCTACCAAATCTGCCGTGATCACTTTTGAAGGCCCCCTTCTGTCCTGATATGTACTGTATTACGGTGGGGAGGTGGCCTGCCATCCGTACAAGCCGACGCGACAAGCCTGCCAAGTCTGCTTACAACCGGGGCACCGCTCAAACGTATGCCCCACGCCAAACACTCCCGTGTGTCGGCAGTGTGGTATCCTCAACCCCGTTGACGGTCACCCCTGTGCTCCCAAATGTCACTTGTGTGGAGATGCCCACTTAACGGGCGCGAAAGAGTGCTCTCAGAGACTGAAGGCCCCGTGCCCACGGCCACCTCCTCAACCAGCAGCACCAGCCAGGGGTCGCAACCCCCATCGTAACCCACCCACTCCCAAACGTAGGTGGTTCAGCAAGGAAAACGAGACCTCATGCAGCCACTCCCACTTACGCTCGAGGTCACAGTCCTTCCCGCCCCTCCCTTCTGTGGAACCTGGCCAACAGCAGCAACCACAGCAGCGACATCATCCGAAAAATCAGATGACCAAGGGGCAGCAGCAGGAGCAGCAACCCACCTGTCAACAGTCCCAGCACGCCTCCAGCAAGCATAATGAGAAGCCCAATCCCACTCTATCAGCCGGTGCCGACAATAAGGTGAGCTGGTCAGCAAATGTAGATCCTCCCATCGCTCCACTCAATACCCTGTCCACCGCATACGAACACCTTCTCGCGGAAAACATAAAACTCAAACAGGAGCTGGCGGCCGTCAGGGCACGTCAAGTAAAGGACAGTTCTCAACTTCATGCCCTAATGGCACGTCTTGGATCGCCGCCCGACTCCCCCGAAAAAAAACCCCCAACCTCCCCCAAGAGACAGAAGACCCCTAAAACGGCGCTATCAATTCCTGCTGCGTCGGGCACCACAGTCACACGCGAAGAGTTACGCGAAATGCTCTCAACGCTCGCGCAGCAGCTATCGCAACAATTCAGTGCCGTATTCACGCAGTTCGGAGAACGCCTCGACTCTCTCGAGACACGCTTCGAGGCGCAAATTGCTGAAACAGGCGAAAACATACGCAGGAAGAGGGCCACTCGTAGCTCGCACGCCACGACAGATCAAGGTTACCATAGACTAGGATTGGAATCACATGCATCCGAAATCCTCGCTACCCCCGCATTGACACCCAGCGCCCTCACCCTCACTCCTACATCGGCGTCGCAAGCCGAGATTCCGATACCCACGCCTTTCCACTCAACGAATTAACCATAGGCAGCACAGCCCCACTCATTGGCGAACATTTAGAAGTCTGGCAATGGAACTGCCGCGGCTTCCGCAGAAAGCGGAGCCTCCTCCAACAGTACATTAACACACACCTTGCTCGGCCAGATGTCATAGCGCTTCAGGAGCCCGGAACGCCACCCATATTTTCAGGTTATGAGTCCTATAATAGTCAAACAAAGGGCAAAGCAGCCATCCTGATTGACAAAGCGCTAACCGCAGTTGGCTTAGACAATATCCCAGACACCAACATAGAACATGTGATTGTGGAGCTAGTTCTCAGGCAAAAAAAAGAAAGGAGAAAAGCGAAGTATCATCATTGTCAACGTACATAGCGCCCCAAAGCAAAAAAACACTGATTTCCATGCCCTCGTCCAAGGTGCCTGCCGATTGGCCCAGGGAAAAGAACTCTTACTTACTGCTCGGCGACTTCAACGCTCTCGGCGAACGCTGGGGTTACAACCGTTCGGATGTCAAAGGCAAACAGCTTGCGGCTGCCACTGAAAAATTTCAGCTTGAACTGCTTATGGATCCCGCGTTCCCTACCCGGATCGGCAACAGTGTGTGCAGGGACACTTGCCCCGATCTCACCTTCGCCCGTGGCCGTGCAAACTATAACTGGGACAACCTACAGAAATCCTTGGGCAGCGACCACTTCATTCTCCGCACAAAAGTTACAGAGAGCGCAGCGCGTCGGTCTATTGGAGAAGCACGCATCACAAACTGGGACGCCTTTCGTCGTGAGAGTGAATATTCACTCGACAGCCTCAAAAGCCTCACCGACTGGTGCACCCAACTTAAAGAAATTCTAGAGCGTTGGACCACCACCATTAACAGAACACCTGCACTGCCGGAAGTGGACGGCCATCTGCTACATCTGTGGGAAGCCCGAAGGAGCCTCATCCGCAGATGGAGGACGCAAAAACATAACCGACGCCTCAAGCTAAGGATCGCCACAATCACACTCAGGCAGAGCAGTATGCTACAGAACTGGCGCGACTCAATTGGGCCCAGTTTAGCGACTCTCTTCGAGGCTCATTGGGCACGGCCCGCACGTGGCACATTTTGCGCGCTTTGATGGACCCCACTCGCACAAAAAATGAGACGAATAAGTCAGTCATGCGCCTCATACACGCCTTTGAGGGTACTGACGATGAGCTGCTGGATCAAGTCCGGCGAAAATGCTTTGGCGATTTCTACCCACCCGCATCTCAAGCTGCGTATCATGGACGTGCCAATGACACTCTCGACCGACCAATAACGGTGGACGAAGTTTACGCAGCCATTCGCAGCAGCAATCGCAACAAAGCTGCTGGGGCAGACGGAATCACGTACTCCCTTATCAGGAACCTCAACGACAGCGCCGTACAAGAAATCACGGCGTTTTTCAATGATCATTGGCAACATGGCACGCTTCCTCCTAAATGGAAGCACGCGGAGGTCATAATGATACCAAAGCCGGGCAAAAAACTTCAGATCGAAAACCTCCGACCAATATCCCTCACTTCCTGCCTTGGTAAACTCTTCGAGCGCGTCATCACTAATCGCGTGCAAGATTACCTCGAAGACAATGATCTTTTCCGCACTCAATGTACGGGTTCCGGGCACATCTTTCAACGCAAGATGTACTGCTACAATTAAAAGAAGTCATTGATAACGCCCCCCAGCAAGGAGAAAACATTATCTTGACTTTAGACATTAAGGGCGCATTTGATAACGTTAGCCACCAGGCCATACTTGAGGGCCTCGAGGCCCTTCATTGTGGGCAGCGCGTCTACAGTTATGTTCACGCCTTTTTGTCGGACCGCACTGCCACAGTCGGTCTCGGCTCCATCCGATCAGATGTTATCAAGGTTCCGAACAAAGGCACCCCGCAGGGCTCAGTGATTTCCCCGCTACTCTTATTTGTAGCTATGGTTGGCCTGGCACATGAACTCCACTGCATCGATGGCATCCATCACGCAATGTATGCGGACGATATCACCGTCTGGGCCACGCGGGGGTCCCTTGGAGAAAAAGAATATAACCTGCAGCAGGCAGCCACATGCGTCGAACAATACGCACAGGCACGAGGCCTGGCCTGTGCAACAGAAAAATCTGAGCTTCTACGAATTTATCGACGCAAGCTCCCACCATCGACGCAGAACAACCAAGGCTCCCGCCTCCAGGTTGTCCTTGCTGGCAAACAAATCCCAGAGAAATCTACTATTCGAATATTAGGCATGTGGGTACAGTCGAACCGCCATGTGAATCACACACTTTCCCTTCTCCGCACCACTACACTGCAAGTGGCCCGAATGATATCTCGGGTAGCCACTCGTCGCCATGGCATGCGCGAGGAGGACACCCTGAAACTCATACGTAGCCTCGTGGTCAGTAGGGTGACATACAGTTTGCCCTACCAACGCCTCACCAAGAGCGAACAGGGCCAAGTAGACGCAATGCTCCGCAAGGCCTACAAAGCGGCACTCAAGCTACCACCGGGTACTCCTTCTAGCAAGCTCCTCGCATTGGGCCTACACAACACCTTTGAAGTAATTTGTGAAGCGCAACTCGCCACACAACCGCAACGGCTCAAGCAAACACCTACAGGCCGTGACCTGCTCCTACGCCTCGGCTACATCAGCCAGTTTCACGACGCAGCTCGTCGCAAGCCCATTCCGGACCAACTTCGTGCCACTTATAAGGTCGCTCCCATCCCCCGCAATATGGATCCCCGACTACATCAGGGCCGGAGGGAATCCAGAGTGGAAGCCCTCGAGCGAACTTATGCACACAAAAACACTACGTACTATGTTGACGCCGCCAACTACGACCATGCAAACAATAAGGCTGTAGCCACAGTCGTGGACCACACACTCACAGAACGAACCAGCGCTTCCGTGCGGTGCCGCAACATCACCGATGCTGAAGAAACTGCCATCGCGCTCGCTCTCGCCTTCGGCTACAGACAACGAAGGTCGCTGACAGTTCTCACGGACTCTCAAGCAGCTTGCCGCAACTACCTACAGGGGCGCATCAGCCAACCCGCTCTCAGCGTCATCATGAGCGTTACAGACACTGGCGAGCATTCCATTACACATCCACTCAGAATTTGGCATCGGATTATATGGACTCCGGGCCACATGGGACTGGAGGGGAATCAGGCAGCGGATAGGGTAGCTCGAGGGTATGCGAGCCGAGCACCTTCCAACTCCGCCCCTGAGGAACTCGTTCCGGTCCCTTGCGACTATTCGGCCACCCTAAACCATTACAGAGGACTTAGAAAAGCTTATTCGCTACCACACCGAACACTAAATAAAGAGGAATCGGTCAGCTGGAGGCAAATTCAAACCGGTACGTTTCCAAATTTGCACATCCTGAGTAAAATGCACCCCTCGGCATACTCTCCTCTCTGCCCATGGTGTTCAGTTAAAGCCACTCTGTACCACGTCACGTGGGAGTGTCAGGCCATTACAGCCTTACAACCAGTACAAAATCCAACAGCGGAGCGATGGGAGGAGCTGCTGGCCAGCGAGAACCTGGAAGATCAATTGAGTCTGATCAACCGGGCCCGCAGAGCGGCTGCTGCAAGCGGAGCCCTGGACTAAGGGCCCCCCCACCGCAAGCCAAGCATGTCCGACTACTCGGAGATTCTCCGCAGAAAGTTTCATGTAATTAAATAAATAAATATGTTTCCACCACCACCACCTTGCCGCAGGAGTTGGAGCGGTGCCAAGTAGCTCACGCCCTCTTAGCAGTGCGCGGATACGTCTCTCTCCCTCACCTGCCGCGCGCTCGCAGCGTGTCAGCACTCGCTCCCTCCACCATCTGCACCGCTCGCAGCATTCTAGCCCACTCCTGCCGTGGTCATCCTCTAACCCACGCCACCTCTCTTCATCTGTCGGCGAGAAGCCGCGAGCCGGTGGGTGGGCGCGGCGCTGACAATGTGGACAGTGAGCCGCTGCTTCCTGCGCCATCGCGCCGACGGGCGGGACACCGTCGCGGCATGCTTCCCGCTAGTGGGCGCGTACCTTTCGCGGCTGTCACCGGTGTTGCGATGGCTAGCGAAGCCGATCACGTTCGCGAATGGCGACGTCAGCACAGATGAGGCGCGAGCCAGTGAAACCGAACGCAAGCGTCCGCAGTGGAAGACAAGCGACACCGACGAGGTGCCAGTCAAGAACACCGATCGCGTTCGATAATACAGGCGGCACACGGGTAACACCGACGAGATGTGAGCCAACGAAGCTGAGCGCAAGCGTATTCAACGCGTCCCACCTGCCGTGTCTCCGTGCCTTCGCGATTCAAATAACTGCTTACTCGAGTAAACGCTGCACTGAGTTTTGCTTCAAAATTTTCTTCCATCACCCGCATCGACGCCCGTTTCAACCGGGTCAGTGCCATGCGCATTGATGCTGCTTCGCATCCCATCAGTGTTCCCTTCAGGTAAATGGTTCATAGTCTTTTTGTGGCAAGTCCTAAATATAAATGCGTGGCTTTTCTTGTAGGCTTCAAGAATTTCAGCTAAGCTTATCTGAATGAAGTAGTGCTTTAGTGTGGTTGTTCGAGAGAAAAAAAAACCGAGCACCTGGCTTTCTTACACTCAAATCCACCTGTGGGTTTGTGTTGCCAATAAGTATACTTGCAAGGGCTGTTAGACGTGGCCGTCTATTATATGTACGGTGAAATTCCAGGAGTGGAACGTTGTTGCAGCAGAGTAATTTGTCTAGCAATTTCCTAAACCATCTGACCCTTAAAGGAAGTGAGTGCCTTTGCCATGAAAGGAATAGGTGCTTAGTAAAAATTAATGTCAAGATGGATTAGTATTGCAGTATTGCAGTGCACTGCCTTAAGCTTAGTTAAATGGCTTTGCTGCCCTCTGACAAAGAAGGTGCAGTTTTTATGCTACATGCAGTGTATACAATCTACAGTACGGAAATATAATGTTTATTATTACTATAAAAGTAATGATGATATTGTTACTAATAACACAGATTGGCAGTATCTTAAGCGTAAAAACCATGATATTATTACGAAGCATAACATGGTGGCAGGCTCAAGAAATTTCAGCCACCTGGGGCTTTTTAAGCACCAATGGTCAGGTGCACGGGCCTCTAGCATGACGCTTCCACCTGTATGCAGCCGCGGCAGCCGAGAACAATCCCGTGACCTTCGGGTTGAAGCTAACTATTGCAATAGGATTCTTCTTTATTTACGTACGTCATTCAGCCGAAAAATTTAGAGAACATGGTGTTTCCTGCGCATTGCGTTGTTTACGCCCGTAGGAGAACGTACTCATTGGCCCAGCGTAAAACGTTTACTCAAATGACCTGCGTGGCTGACTAGAGGTTATGGTACTCGGCTGCTGACCCTAAAGAGGTGGGAAGAAATCCCGGCTTTGGAGATCGTTTTTCCGATAGAGCCAAGAATGCTTAAGGTGCCGAAAATGCTTAAGTTGCTTAGAAATTGGTTCTCGTTGAAGCACACCAGATGGTCGAAATTTCCAGAGCCCTCCACTACGGCATCCCTCATGATCTTAGTGTCAGGACAGGAAACCCAAGATATACACATATACGCAAACATTTAAGTTCACGTCTTGGGGCAGAACCGGTAGCCGTGTTGTTCTTCACAGCCAGCCGTACTTGCCTTCGCAATGTCCTTAAATATGGTGAGGGTGGCCTCTATGTCAGTCATTGTCTGCCGTCTCAGTGAGGGCATCAGAGTTCTCAGCGCCCACCAGGTGCTGATGAGGCGGTCCAGGTGCTTGCTTGCATCGTGCACCTCTAGGCGGGGCACGATAGGGCTTCGCCTCGTCAGCTGCATTGGCAAGTGAAATTCGGTCTACATTGTAGTGCCGGAAATTGCGCCTGCAAGCACTCAAGAATCCAGCCGCCAACCCTGGTAAAACATCCGCTGAGGAACTGACAAAATAGCACGAAGGCAAGATGGCCATTGATCGCTAACACTCCAAGTCCAAGAGAAGCCAAGCGCTTGGGCAGAGGCAGCTTGTTCGATAAGCATATGGGATTACAGATCAAGACAAGATTGATTGGCGAAATATGGTAGATACCTTTGTCATGCTATATATGCAGTAAGGCTGATGACGATGATCATGACAATGTCGCCCGTTTACTCGCAGTTTCCACCCTATGCAAATGGAGTTGTTTCTTTTATTCTCTACAATATATATCTTCCAGAGACCACGATGAAAGTGCGTAAAACCTGGCTGTTCCAAAGCTTTTTACTTTTTCTGCACTGCGCACTCAACTGTGATGCTTAATTATCAATTGTATCACTCGTGACATGTACTTCATTCACATAATTGATCGTAATGCACCATGAACAATATAATCTACAGTCGTGGCATTCAACGTCAAACGAAAAAATCATGTGAGAAAACTGGCAATTTTTCTTAAATCACACGCGAAGCGCCCCCATTTTGTTGGGTCATAAAGTTGCAAAATTCTAACACACGAAGAAGAGACTGAAAGAAGATTTCCATTGCTAAGCAGAACTGAAGTGAGACATAATAAAGCAGCTTCAAAACATTCCAAGTGTGAGCAATGAGAGGGAGAACTCGTCGAGTCCATTTCTGTTATCTATACAGTTCTGCAACAAATGTGCACGCACAAGAGCACGCGCCAAATATTTATATCTCTATTCATTGCTTATACTGCTACAGGGTAGACTACATACAGCTCAATCAATGAAGTATTAGTATTACTTAAATATTCTCTCTGATTATTTGTATGGTGTCGAGAAATGAAATACTACAAAATCAAGAGAACGTTGATGTAAATCGAGATGAGCCGGGCAGTCCAGAACATCAGTTCGCTAACCAGAATATCTTGGTACTCAGCGTGCACGTCGGGAAGCTTGAGATGAAAGAAGGGAGCGACGTCCAGTAGCCTCAGTGACAGTGCGATTGGCTCGTCCAGCCTCCAGGTATGTTTTCTGCGCTCCTGGAGGAAAGGAAAGCCTCCAAGTCCGATGGACTCCAGCACGGACAGAAATGTCTCACGGGTGCGAGCAGGCGTCTCTGTGAAACGGAAAGCAACCACCGTGGAACGCTGGGTTAACTGGGCATGTTCTCAATTTTCGAACTCTATTAAACAGCTTAGAGTGTTGGCTCGAGCGTGTTTAATGTGGTGGTTGCTATCGCTGATCATAGAAATTGATAACAATGAAATTCACACCACAACATTAGCCTAGGTTGTCGGTGAACTTGTTCGAGTGAATCCAAAATCTTCGGCTGCGTGGAAAAACGATTAAAATCATAGCGATAATAAAACAACAGGAAATAACCGGTAACGGTTTTAACGTGATGTGGAGAGTTTATTAACATAACAGCATTGAAGCAGCAGAAAAGTGAGAGACTTGCTGCTGGTGGGTACAAAGGCGTCCGCTCGGTTCCCATTCAGGGGAGGGTGTTGAATATTCGACGCCGCCACACTCCGTTTTGGTGAAGACAACTTAAGAGGCAGATTTTGCACTTCTCTCCTCATAAGTGACTACAATGATCCGCAGCTCACCCTCCTGTTCTGTTCCCCCGTGCGCGCGCATTTGTGACAGGCGTGCGCAAGTATCTCTTCCAGATGAGTAGAAGGTTCGTCCGAACGTTCCATTTGGTCAATGTACGGAGCACATTTTGCATCCGCCATCTTTTGATGACTACGGTTGCGTCATCTCCCCTCCCCCTGCCCTGCTCATGTGCACGCTTATGGACACAAACCTACTACATATTTCTTGCACGTGCGTTCACAATAGCGCTAGAGCAGCAGCCATTGCTACCTGCCTATCTCTCAAATATTGTATCAACACAAATGTGTGATTTTATGTATTGGGACTACTGAGAAAAACGCCAGCCGGCCCAGAGACGGGCGCTGTCTTTGTGTTTCGTGTCATTGCAGCAATAATGTGTGCAAGAACTAACCTGGACAGTATTAGTGAGTGCCAGTCATAGTCATGGCACCGCGTGTGGATGCGGAAATGAAGGATTCATCTGGTTATCACATACAAAATTCTGCCTATATGCGAATAATTACTTACGTGGGGACGTGCAGTTGTGCACAAAGGTAGTCACTTCAGTCAAGGCGGTGTCCATTGTGCCGATCCCCTTGACATTTTCTGCCGTGCCGAAACAAGAAAGACACTCTTGTAACAAAGCATTGCCTTCCACGCACTTAGTGGTTCCGAACAGGCTTGTTGGTTTCACTTTCGCTTAGTATCAACGAACAATTATTAGGGAAGTTCTTTAGGGGGTCATCTGCACGTTTGGCCTCCCTCATTGCATTTCTGTCACCTACCATTCTACGAGTTTAGTTGACCCTTAGGTGACTTGACTTTATTGTCAAGCGAAAACGAAAGTCTTCACTCAAACCTAAAGCCTCACTGATATCAAACGTTATGTGAACATGTTACTTCTTCACACCTTTTATACGATAAGTTTTCAGTTGTGTACTTATGTGTCTTCTGACCCATCTTTCCACGCGATAGCGCAACACTGGGGAAAACTGTTGACACCTGTTTATCGCACCTGCAAAAGGCGTACCGACTACCAAAAATTATCATACATTAATGCATTTTCTTTACTTCCAGTGCGGTTATTGTGTGTTTTAGAGGGACACCGAAACAATTTTCACAATATTGTGCAAACACAGTAGACCGGTAGACGAAGTCCCAAGGATTGTTTACAAACTAATTTGAGCTCTCTGTGAAAACTGCGTTATTTATTACAACACTTTAAAGCTGCGAATTGTGGCAGATTGCTGCCTCTCGACGAAACCCATTTTCGACCCATTCATAAAGCGACATGCTATGCCCATTCGACGTCACTGTGGCTCATGATCGTATTGGTTGTGGAATGCGCTGCACAGACTCCGTGAAGGTGTAGCCGAACGTTGTAAGGAAGAGTTGAGGTAGTTGAGAGTGAATCACGCAGTATAGGCGGAGGTCATTTATTTATTTTTCGTGAATCCGTTACTAAAGAATGTTTGGATGGAATTGTGGTGTCAATGATTCGCTCCAGTAAGGATCTAATTAAGAACGTAATGTGAAAAAAAAAACCGTTTCAGCGACCTCTTTGAGTTGTAATCGCTGAGTTGCGACTCGGCAACCTTCTTTCATGAAACCCGCGGGAGGACCGATAAAAACGCGAATTACTTCCCTGCTTCGCTACTGCAAGATCAACATGCTGACTGCACTATCGCCCATGGAATCATCTCACAAGACTCGCTTTCCACAAACGTATACGTCCAACAGTAAACGCTTACAAGGTGTTTACTTCATTGAAAAAATACGAATATCTGCTCTATCACGTGTGATGATTTTATTTTATGTGGGGACTCTACAGGTTGTAACATTTATGCAAAAGTTAAGTTCCCATTTATGCTCCCAAACAAAGTCTGTGCGAGCTTTCTCGACCATTGCGAGCCCTTCAAACTTCCGCAGTGTACTGCACCTTTCATGTCTTCTTGAATCGCTGCGAGATTAGCTTATCTTTTTCTGTCATTTGAGTCATTTCAATCATATATCCGCGCATCTGTTAGTCTCACGGCGGCAGATTCCAGGTCACAATTCGCCCTTTACAAAATGTGGTGCCGCTCGCAAAACATCTCTCGCGTGAAGTACCTCGGACGTAGCGCAGTGCAGAACGGTACAAATATCCGACGCTCGCGTGCTTGTAAGGCAGCCACTGCGGGTGAGTCCGGTTCAGCAGGTCTTCGGTGCACACGAAGCTGTAAAAATCGCTGCACGGTGGCACCTGCCAGCTGAACAGGCCCTGCGGCTGCGCCT
Organism: Rhipicephalus microplus; assembly: GCF_043290135.1. Lineage (NCBI taxonomy): Eukaryota > Metazoa > Arthropoda > Arachnida > Ixodida > Ixodidae > Rhipicephalus > Rhipicephalus microplus. The sequence goes on along the minus strand of NC_134707.1, from coordinate 36,350,578 downwards.
TGAAATAGAAGGCTGAAAAGGACGTCGCGTTAGAAGTTTACAAAAGATGTCTTTACATACTTAGGCAGAATAAACAGTACCAACGAAAGAGAAAACCGAAATAAATAAAACGAGAAAGTTAAATGCCTGCACGGGTGCGGCTTTCAAGTAATGTCGAATAAATCTAACCACATGTTTATTTGTATTTATTTGAATATTTATCTTGTTTATTTTCTGAGACAAATCTAGTTGCTTTAGGCATGTCCTTCGAGCACAAAAGAAAAAGTTACCGCTCTTTTCTGTCCTTTTTTCTTTACTTAGCGTCGCATTGTCACTATTTTGCACAGTACAGAGCAACTATCCCCACAAGGTGTTTTATTGCTGACTGTACAAAAGCTCTTGGGGCCCACCCAAGACTTGCCCACAAGTTGAGCTGCCACTCCGCCTACCAACATAGTCCATGAATAAATTTTCCGTTACGATACAATGTTTGCGACCTTCAGAGTTAAACAACATACTACAAATGTCACCCATTAACGTAAACGCACTCACATTTCCTGTGGAGCCAATTCCCAGCAAACTTCTCTCGCCAGTGCGCTGTTTAGTGGAATAACTACACAGTATAAAATAAATTAGGTATTAAAGTATTTATTCGAGCAAATGTATCTCATTTATTAATCTTAGTATAGTGAAATATGAAAATTATGTAATTTGACCATGTGTCATAAATATTCCAAGGTAGCGTGGTTTCACTGCCCATGACCCATGGAGGCATAGCGAGTGAATTTCAGTGACCTTGATTACCACACCTAATTATTGCCAAGTTTATAAGCACTATTTTCAGTAACTCTTGGGAACCTGCCACTTAACATAAGCCATTTGCGCATACTCATGATCCCCTTCTTTTTAGGGGCCTTAGCTCAATGTAAACTTTCTTCGAAGCACTTCCGCTAGAGCAGTTACTTCCTGCTGTTTTTAACATTCAGACAAGTTTTCTACATAACAGAATTCATGAGTTCCGTTTCAACTAAAGAGTTCTTCGGATAGTTATGTTATTGAAAATTAACATCACATAAAATAAAGGCCAATTAGTTGTCAGTATAAGTAATGAAACTTAATTGATTTCACTTGAAGGGACGAAAAAATCTTTGTTGGTACCAAATGAAAGTAGGAATGGGGCTGACAGGATGGCCCTGGCGTTAGACGGAGACCCGAGGGCCGCAACTCTAGGAGACATGAACTATGTCTAGAAGGGCCACTTGGTGCAGGTTACCGCGTAGAAATTGTGTGGAAAGCAGGCAAAGGCTAAAGGTGCCGTCAGCACTTTTGTTGTTTGTTCCTTTATCTTCCTTCCTCTTTACGCGCTGCAGTCAACTAGCTCTAGCAGACCTGTCTGCCACCCGGAACTGTACGTGTCAATTTTGGCTTTTTTACGACTGTGAGCAGCTGGAATACTTGGCCACTTGGGAGATCAAACCTCAATAAGATGTTACGTGGCGGCCGATGAGGTGGACTCTCGGCAGCGCGCGAAACAGCAAGTTAATCCAAAAAATACACCGACGCTAAGAAACGCCGACAAGCTAGGGCCACTACCAGTAAAAATAAGGAGTAGAATAACCTGCAAATGTTTTATGCTTACATTCAGGCAAGCAGGGCTTGTCCACGCATTCAGGTGGAATACTGATGCTGCTGTTGCTGCTGGCGGTGGTCGTGGCGATGACGTTTGTTGCGTCCACGAATTCGTTTTCGTGGCCTCCGCGTGCAGTGGGAAATACGCTAAGTTCAACCACAATTCATCGAGCGATCGTAACGAACCTCACACATGCTATAACGCGCAAACATGGCAAAGCGTGTGACCGGCTGCCCGAGTGTTCAACTCTTGACACTCTTGTTACGGTCAAAAGTGCATCAGATGTGAATCACACAGTCGTTCACAAATTAACTGATCTCCCCTAAGCAATCATTCATTCAAATCATCTGCGATCGATATCGTATAAGTTTCTTGCACTGAACATTTCACATTAACGATTATTTCTCAGAATTGCCAACTATTGAAGTAAACTCGACTAACCAGAAACATGGCTTAGTTAGTCACTGGTTTTGTTTTGTGTGTTAGGAGCAAAGCTTCTAAGGGTGTTTGTCATTCGCTCGTAGTAGCCATAGAGATTATATACAGACGCTATAGGAAAAGGTCCTCATAGAGACCATGAATTGAAACCTATACCCGCTCGGGTGGCGCCATAATGGAACGATTGTCAGCTTTCGGGTGTCATTCAATCGTGCTTGCCACTGCATGCTGCGATAAAACCTGACATTCTTTTTTCTGTTTCGTGGATTTCTATTACATGGCAGCGAGAGACTGTCACATGAAGTCTAGTTTTTGGTTGACGGCAACAAAAAAGCCCGGAAGACAAGGCACTGTATACGACTCAACCGGCACGCAAACAAGTCGGCGCAATCGGCCGCACGCTGCACCACACCACCCCGCTCTCTACGTTACAAGGATGATGACGCCGTAAACCGAAGAAACCTGCAAATGCTCTTTTTCGTGCTGAGTAAATTGCATAAATGGCCATTGCATATTTCCCAAAAGTAGTTGATAAACGTTATACAATTTTCGTTTATTTTTATTTCGTGAAAACGCTTGTTTACGATTTGTGTTGGAAACATTTGAATGTTTTAAACGTTTAAATTCAACGCTTATCTAAAGTATTGTGATGGCAACGATGACAACGTTCGAAAATTGCAGCGCTTTGGTGGTGATAGCTTTTCCGGTCTAGTTTTTTCTATAGAGTCAGTATATTAAATCTGTGGTAGTATTGGCATGTTGTACTAGTAGCCACTTATAGTTAGTTCTAAGAATTATTCACGTGACAACGTTGTGTGTGTATGTCCTTGGAAATAAAATCACAAGATGGCACTAGGGGTTTTCGTATACAAATTCACGGCATATAGTGAATGATGAGTGGAGTGAAGCATCTGTCCGTCCGTCCGCCCGTCACAGACAGGCAGACGGACGGGCGGACGCTTCGCCCCCTTCATCATAATTAACTCAGTCGATATGCTCTGAATTGTTTTCTTGTTTGTTGTTTTTATAGGGCCCACTTGCAAAAATATATTCACAACAGACAGAAGACTTTTGCAATCATGTGAAGTCATATAATTGTGTCTAGCAAAAAAAAAATTGGCAGCATATCCACGGAGTGAATGATGGATAGTGAGGCGAAGCATCCATTCGTTCATTCGTTCTTGCTTCCGCCCATCCATGCGTGCGTCTGTGTGGCCGCCCGTGCGTCCATCCGCCCGTCCGTGCGTGCGTCTGTTCGTGCGTCCGCACGTCCATCTGTGCGTCCGTCCCTGCGTTCGTCCATGCATCCGCTCCTGCGTCCGTCCATGCGTCCCTTCGTCCATGCAGCCATCTGTGCATCCGTCTATGCACCTGCCTGTGTGTGCGTTCGTCCACCTATTCAACACTCCAAGTACTACCATCTCGCATCTTTTCAGCATATATTCTTTATATAGAAGCACCGTCATCCAGCGGACATTCAAAGGACTGAACGAGAGGAGGTACACGCACACTTTCTTATGGCTTGCGCTTCGTGTCTACTTCCCACCTTTAACCACCTCGAGCTCAAGTTATATATTAGTTAACTGTACTCGTGGTACTGCAGCCCAACGCTCGCTAAACCTTTTTAAAACCAAGGAGGTTACGCCCAGAGAGTACAACGTAGCAACCCTTTCTTGTCTTCTGTGCGTTGTTGAACAATAAAAAATTCGCAGCGTGCGGGTTAACTAAAAGCCGAATTCTTCTGTCTCGCATTCCCCCTCAGCAGCCATTGGCATGTACATTGAGCACTATCTTTTATTGTTCAACAACGCACAGAAGAAATCTCTCCCCGGCACCACCTTGGAGGTCAAAATGTAATACTGGTCACACACTACGACTACTGCTACGGCCATAGAGAACCATAGTAAACGTTATTCTTTGAATAACGTTTACTATGTTCAAGTCGTTCCCGTTGGCCCACAAGTGACCAACGTCGCCTGCCTGTTCCTGCCATCGTTCGTCTCAAACGAAGCTCTCGTCCAAGCGTTATCCCCATATGGCAAGGTGCTCACTGTCACCAGTGGTTTGATGAGCGGGCGACGCGGCGTACTCACTGGAACGCGGTATGTTCGAATGGAGATGAACGCCGCTAATCCTGTGCCGAACTACCTGCGCATCTCCGGTCACCGTGCTACGTTTGACTACCGTGGTCTCCAGCGTGTATGTCGAAGATGCGGCTCAGGGGACCATCTACGAGCCCAGTGCACAACACCGTATTGTGGTCGCTGTGGTGTGCACGGTCACGTTAGTGAAGGATGTGACCGCCCATGTCGACGCTGCGGGGACGGCCACCCAACTGTGGTTTGCCCTGTCCGCCGCTCTTACTCAGACGCTGCCGCTTGTGCCTTTCCACCACTGACACCGGCAATGGAACCAACTACCGACTCGGGGGACGCAGAGGAGGTCACCGACGCTGTGCTGGCCTCACCCCTACAAGTTCCTTCAAACGAAGCGCACAACGAAAGCGCGATTGTCGATGCGACGCTTGGCGCGTCGGCCTCCCCGCTGGTGCAGGAACCGTGCGCTTCGAAAGACGCAACGCACTGCCCTGAAAACGGCGTCGGCGTCTCTTCTTTGACGCCACTTGATGTTCAGTGCACAAATGACCCCAGTTATCAGGCTGCTGCTGTTGGAGTTGGCCCTACGACCCCGGTTATTTTGGAAAACAGTGGCGAAAACACCACAGCCTCTTCTGTTGCGGCCGCTCCGACCATTTCGACATCGCGTCGTACACGTAAAAAATCGCCCACACAAAGGGCGCCTACACCGGACTGCAGAGACGCGGACAGTGCTGCCAGCATCAAGAATGTGGATCCAAGCTTGCCGGCGGCTCAGTCCCTACCTCCTCAGGACACGTCTTCGGAAGACGGCTTCAGCCTGGGACTGGATAGTAGCATCGGACTGTCTAGCCTTGCCGATTTTGACGTTGAAATGGGAGCTCCACGTGAAACAAAGCGAGGGCACACTTCCAGCTCTTGCTCCGATGAACGCAGTGATGGCCGTGGTAAATCCCAACGGTCCAAAAAACCTCGACCCTCTTCTGGAGGGTCGAACAGTGCGTTGTAATTTGGTCGAGCAAGTGTCCCCTGGACACTTTCCAGGACACCGTCTAGAACTATGCGTCCAGGTTAGTCTTTACTTTTTATTATGGCTACTACACTGCATATTATTTCATTGAACGTTCAGGGTTTTCGCAGTCCGGCAAAGCAGGCTGAAGTGATTAGTGTCGCCCGCGCTGCAAATTGTGATGTTTTGTGCCTCCAGGAAACAAATTTTTTCTCGCTATCCGACGTGCTTGCTTTTAAACGAAGGTTCAACCTAGATTGTTATTTCTCTTTTGCTACATCTCGTTTTACGGGAGTAGGTATTATTATTTTTAACCGAGCTCTATTAAGGGATCATCATGCTTTTTACGATGGCGTGGGCAGGGTTTTGGCTTTAGACTGTAGCTACTTTTCTTTCAGATGAAGGATACTGTGTGTGTATGGGCCAGCGCAAGCTGGACAGTCTAATGACTTTTTTAGAGACCTGGATGTGTTTTTTCTTGACGGTCGTGACGTCATTTTGATTGGCGACTTCAACTGCGTTCTAAATACGCGAACCGATGTACAAGGTCCTGGCTGGGGCCGGTCTGCTTGGAATTCACGCGAGCTTCGCCGCCTTGTCCACCACTTTTCATTACTAGACGCGCACAATGTAGTGCACGGAAATACCTTTGTTTGGACATGGCGACGTGGACGATCCTCCAGCAGGCTCGACCGGGCTTATATCCCACGAGCGTTAGAGGCGTTTGTCTCTGATTTATGCGTTCCGTCCTTCCCACCTTCTCCTGTGTACGTATCTGATCATCGGCCTATTGTCTTGAAGCTCGAAGTTCCATTTTCTTTCTCAGAAAAGCCATGGCGTCTTGATGTTCGCGTCCTGCAGGACGCGCGCTCAAGATCAGATTTGTCACGCGCAATACGTGTGTCGCTCACGGCGTCTGGTCCTGAAGATTGGGATGCGCTTAAAACACAGTGGCGCCTGCGCTGTGCAGTAGAGGGGCGTTCGCTTCGTCGACGCGTTTCTGAAGAGCTTGCTGATACCGCGATGAAGTTACGCATTGCTTTGCGCGCCGAGACGCCTTCTCCTCTGATGCGAGCGTGGCAGCGTGAACTGCGTGAACGCTTTCAGCGCTTGACTGCTGCTTCGTCCCTGGCGGCAGCAGCATGGCGCTGTAGACACAACCCATGTGCACATCCCGAGGTGCTGCGCTACGCGAGACATTCCTTTTTTGGGCAATCAGAGTCACCAGTCTCTATGACAGCACAAATACCACCTGCGCAGCGGCTTCCTACGCGTGATCGATCTGTTTTCTTGGCGCATTTTGAAGCAATGTCGTGTTCGGCCATGCGGACTAACTGTGATGAAACACCGCCAATGCTTAGAAGTTTGCCCCGTATTCCTCAAGAAGCTGCAGATTGCCTGCACATCCCTCCGTCGGCTGAAGAGGTAAAGGTGGCACTGAAATCTATGAAACGTGGAACGGCCCCAGGGCCAGACGGTTTACCTGTTGAGTTTTACTTGACATTTTGGGATGAGATTGGTGCTACATTTACCGCGGTAAACCGGCGATGCTACGAGGACGGTGTCTTTCCATCAAGTTTCCGAGATGGACGCATTGTGCTTATTCCAAAGGGTGATGCTTCCTCTGTTAATCCTGAAGATTGGAGACCTATCACGCTCCTCAACGTTGACTATAAGATATTCGCGGCGGTAGCCGTTCAACGTTTGAGGGGTCTGTTGAACACCCTAATAGGTCATCACCAGACTTCATCAGTGCTTGCACGAGAAATACACAGCTTGTCATATACGACACGGGATATCATAGCTTATACTTTGTCGCGATCTGCGCGTGGTATCCTTGTGTCTTTGGACCAGGAAAAAGCGTTTGACCGACTAGAGCACGCGTATATCTTTAATGTGCTCACAGCCTTCGGCTTTTCTCATTCGTTTGTGGAAATGATTAAAAATACGTACACTGGTCTGAAAAGCACACTAGTTCTGGATGGTTGGGAAAGTGCTGCCTTTTCCATAACACGTGGGGTCCGTCAGGGATGTCCATTGTCTCCTGTGCTATTTGTCCTCAGCCTTGAGCCATACTTGCGTGCTCTTGACGCGGATTCACGTGTCCGGGGTCTTGCGCTTCCTGGTAGCGGTGTCGTGAAAGTCACAGCTTTCGCTGATGATATAACCTTGTACCTTTCAGATGAAGATAGCCTTTCACGCAGCCTGCATGTATTTTCCCAGTATGGCGACATTTCAGGTGCAGCGTTGAACATCTCCAAATCCCGGTATTTCTTCATTGGCTCTCCAAACTCCAGGCTTAGCGCCGGTGTTCCCATTCAGCCGGCCGCGTCCCTTCGTATTTTAGGTATTTCATACAACCACTACGGCATTTGCGAATCTGTTTGGTTAAACGCTCTCGAGGAAGTAAGACTGAAAATTCAGGATGCACAGGATTTTGACTTCCCGCTTCTTGAGCGGAGGTACCTCGCGCAGACTGTATTTTGCGGTCGCATTTGGTACCTTTCTCACGTCGTGCAACCATCTTTACGTATCGTGCGATCACTGCAGTCTGCTTTGTGTTCCTTTTTTTGGTCAGGCGGCACTGAGTTGGTCTCTCGCGCGGCACTGGGACAGCAGCGTGCTGAAGGAGGCTTTGCTTTCCCTTCAGTGTCCATACGCTGTCGGCTGCTGGCACTGCGTTTCCTTTTGCGCCTAGTGCAAGGGGAGGAATCTCCCGCACGAACGCTTGCATACAACTTTCTGGGTACTCACCTTCGCCATTTGATGCCTAATGCGCAACTTAACAGGGGGCCACAGTCAATAACACTTCCTGCGTTTTATGCAACAACTGTTGCATTTTTTCGCCATGTCAAGTCGAGCTGTCCTGGCATAGATGTTTTGAACAACCACATAGTTGAGACAACTGCTGCTTTGTTGCTTCCGTTGGTCCCGCCAGCCCGCCGTGCTCGCTGTAGACGGGTGTCTTGGAGCTCTTTAACGGCTTCTTTTCTGCCTGGACACCTTCGGGACTTCATGTGGCGCCTGGGATGGGGTGTACTTCCCACTCTCGACCGCCTCGAAAGGTGGAGAATAGTCCAGTCAGCAACATGTCCGAACTGCTCCCTTTGGGAAACAAATCAGCATTTTCTGAGGCATTGTATCATTGCTCGCGTTTTTTGGAGAGCCGTACATGCTGGATTTCACTGCCTCAGAGTAAATCGCTTTGTTTCTTCTGGGCGTTGTTCGCGAGGCCGCTTCGCTTGTCTTCTCATTGTTGCCGGCGCTTTCTGCCTCTGGCGCAACCGCTGCGAGGCGGTTGCAGCGGGCCGCCGCCGCCGCGCGCTCTACCCGATCCTAGAACGATTGTACTCGGAGCTGCTGTCTGTTTTGTCGGAGGAGCTCTTCTTCCTTGGTGAAGAGGAACTTCTTCGGCACTGGTCTTGCCCTTTTGTGTCGGTCTATGACGGACGAGTGAAACTTGTCTTTCGGCCGGCCTGGTATTGGTAGGCTGATCTGTCGATGTGCCGGCAGAAATGTCTTGCCATTATGAAAATATGCAAAATGTACATATTTATGTTTTATTTGTCTCTTGTTTACCTTGAAGTATTTTGTGGTTGTGTTTGAGTGAACCATCGAATGTACATGTTTTTTCAACGTCATCTCATATCCATGTTCATGTAAATGACGTCTGTCTTGTCATCATCGTTAGAGTATGTCTAAGACGAAAATGTTCTGTTGAGTGTTATTGACGTTTGTGGCAATAAATTTTTTCTAAACACGGCTACGAGGGACGAACGGGTGCCGCTATAAAGAGCTTCGCCCCTAAAATATGTCTCTTTTGAGCTTCTAATGAAAACATATTGTAGCGGGTTTTTTGCTATCCCACATCGCATTCTAGCCTCCGTATTCAGAAAAGCTACTTGACTTGAACTTGACTTGAAATCGCCTTCAATGCACCGCGTTGGCAACGCGTCTGTGCATTTGTGCTCCCTTGGCTCCGCCTAAAGATAGAGCGTTCGAAACGCGTTTGTGCTCCATCAAAGTCGGTAGCAAGTCAAGATCAAATAAAGCAGCGTTTCTGAATACGGGGGTAAGTGTCGTGTCTGATAGAACTGTCCCGTTTCAATTTTAACTTGTACATCTTTACAGGCATGAACTTATGTAGCCCATTTGTTAATGATACTTTTATATAAGAGAAACACCCGTCGTCATTGCCAAGGCGTGTAAAAAATAAGCAAGATTCAAGGAGAGAAACTGTATGACGTACCGGTGTATTTTCTTCCTCGAATGCGTACCTGGGCGTCTGAAATTGAAAAATGAATCGAGAACACAACAAAATACAGACAACACTGAGGAACGAATATAGGTAAACTAAGATTGGTCATGTGGGATAGGCGCCTGACAAACCGATACTGCCCATCGATGCTAAAACATTTCAATAACTTTTCACCAATTAGTTTCTTCGGCAGCGTTTCCGGACTGCTTGACACCGCAGCGGAGCTTAAAGAGATATAAAATAATTTTGTGACGTCGCAGCAGAGTAGAAAGCAGCAAACCTTCCTTCCATATGAGCTAATAAAGCCAATGTGAGCTGTATGCAATGTGAGTATGCGCCAATAGAGCCTTATGTGAGCTAGTTTCGGTTTTGGATTTGATCCATTTCGAAGAAAAAGCTCCTCATCAGTACCTTGCCTTTTCGCACACTATAAGTTTGCATGAGCACATCATGCATGTGTATTACCATAAAGCTTTCCTGTCCTCAGACGGGTTGTATTCACAAGACAGTGTACGTGTGGATGCATTTGCATATTCCTGGCAACCACTGTGGTTTGGGTGGTCAAGTGCAAGCCGAGAAGGGCAATTAGTGAAGAATCTAACGTGTACAACAAACAGCGCGTCTCCGTAAGTAAGCCGTCGGTTGCCTTATTTATAAAAACAGTAGGTTGGAGCAGTAGGCAACTGCAATATGCTAAACTGCGGTTCTACTGCTGTTCTTGATTCCTTGCTTCTTTTATAGCTGCAGAGCTCGTTATGCTACAGGTATGTCGAGTGTCGTACGTACAGGAATCTTTACGAACTGACAGCTGTTCTTTCATCCTCTATCTTCTTCGTCCTAATCATGTCTTGTTTTTCGCACATAAAGCCTTGGATATTATGAATACTTCTCTGGAATATTTATTATGACTATATAATATTATTATGTCCTTGATCTCTTACTTCACTCCCTAAATACTTGCGCATTAGTTGAGCGTGGAATAAAATAACTTTAATGGGTCAGAAAGTGAGCAGGGACAAAGAAAAACAAACAAACAAACAAACTAACCAAGAAAGAAGCAGGTAGAAAGAAAATAAGATAAAGAGATATTCTCGGCAAGCAAATCATGCCGTTCATCTCCTATCCAAAGGCAAGTGTCTTAATCGCTCGAATATACAGGCACTCTAGCAGAACACTGCGTAGCCTTGTTAGTATAGTATAGCGAAAGGATGGGAAAGGTTGTAGAGGTTGAGGAAATGGAGGAAAGGATTAAGGAGGACGAAAAGCAGTAGTGTAGAAAAAAACAGATAGAGAGAGAAAGCAAATAGAAAAGACAGAAAAAGAAACTGAGAAAGAAAATCGAAGAAAGAAATAAAGTGAGAGGGAGATAAGAAGAATGAGAAAGCAAAAAAATAAAGAAAGAAGTGAGAGGGGAAGAAGAGAGAGAAATAGAAAAGAAAGAAAAGAAAAGAAAGAAAGAAAGAAATAAAGAAATAGAAAAAACAGATACAGAAAAAAAGCAAGCACGTCATTGTACAGTTTAGAATAGCATGACGGGGGAAAGAAAGCGTTAAAAAGGCAATAGCCTAGTTAAGCCCGGACCAGAAATGCCCACCAGTTCAGCTGTGACCAGGCCTTGAACGACTTGGTGCTATCTGCACCATTTATTTTATTTGGAAGAGATGCATATATGCTCTTTTTTGCGTGGACATATACATTTCTGTCCTGTCGAAAAAAAGATCAACTCGAAGGCGGTGCCGCTCCTTCCTGCTTGAATTGCGTCCTTGCAATATTTCGCGGAGTCTACCAACATTATGAGTCAGCAAGTAGATTAGACAACACTCTTAAGTTCATGAGCTTGAATAATTTTAGTATTTGAGGTTTTGCGTCCCAAAACCACGATATGATTACAATGGACGCCGTAGCGGAGGGCTCCGGAATTTCCCGCCATGTGCAATTCTTCAAAGGTGCGCTGACATCGTCCATTATACGGGTCTCTATTATTTCGCTTCCAGCGAAAGCCAACCGCCGACGCCGGGACTGAATTCTCTCCTTGAACGTGAACTTAGAGATTCTTGAATGTTGAGATAGCCTTGAATTCGGGCTTACCAGCTGATCACGTTGTTTTCAGCGGCACGATATTGTCTGAAATGCACGTACACATGACCGGACGGGGATCGACTTGCTTACGGTAAAGTGTACTTCTAGTACACTGTACTTACGTGGCGAGCTGACGAGCACCGGAAACAAGATGGCGGACACGAGCAAGAGGGCGAATGTGGCGAGCAGGATGAGCGCAGCGCAGACGCCGACGTGGGAAAGACGGAACCTGCAAGCGATATAAAACGTCTCGATGAAAACGTGGCGATATTTGACGTGAAGCATCTCGCCGCAAACACGCATGCCGGCATGGAATTCGATGAGAATCTCAAAATTTGAAAGACGATAGTCTTTCTTCGGATTCTTGGACGCAAAATTTTTGTCTGTCTGTCTGTCCAATCGTATGTCTGTCACACGATTCATTCACCCAGCCAAAGTTTAAGCACTCGCTCAACGCCCAGTCATATTCAACTGGTGACTGCGTTCATACTTGAAAATATTGTCGATCAAAAAGCGATTAAAACGCATATCTGAGGCGCAACATCTATGCATCTGTATTAGGTGGCATGTTTCACTACTAAAATATACGCAGATACGTAATTGTAAATACCGCACTGTTCTTGTTTTTTTGTTGTTGTTTTTTTTGCGCTGCGCTGAAAATGCAACGCTAAGCAAGAAAAACACTGCCGAAAGAAGACTATCGTCTTTTGACGCACGGAGCTTTCATGTTCCCTATTTTGACAACAAGCTCCCTATTTTTACAACATTAGCAGCACCAAAGACAATTACTTAATTCGTAAACTTTGCATGGGGGTCAACGTGCACTCGTATCGTTACACCACTGTCACGGTCTGCACAGAACAAGAAAACGTCAGGAGAAAAAGACTTACATGTAGAAGTTTGGAACTCCATCCTCCAAACTCGGTGCTCCTGCGATGTCCAACAGACAAAAAATTACTTGTAGTTCCTTTTTGGCTGTGCACTATATCTATTTTCTCATTCGATGGTTATAATTTACACCGCAGCACTTATGTTCAACGCAGTGATCGCAACTGGCTTGGACCACACACCACAGCGCACATTTATGGATCCGGCCGCTTCGACTACTAAGAACTAATACAGCCATGTATCCATAATTAGTGATGGCGGGTGGTAGGTGGAATGGGGGCATTTAACTATGTTTTATACGTTTTCATGCGTACGTTCCTATTACGCATGTTATTGTACTCGTGAAAATATTGAAACTTTTCGAATGTGGTGGTGGTGAACTCCCACTAAATCTCACCTTGGCTAAGCCCTTCCGCTCTTACTTCACCCAGAAATGAAGGCGCGTAGCATATTATAGACTACCGATGCCTGTACTGTTAAATCAAGTGCTCAAGAAAAATTGTGAATGCTTTAACGCATTATACGCACTATAATATAACAGAGCCGTGAGCTGTGCTGTGGCTAAGAAATTCAAACAGTTCACATATTGTCCTGCACTCCGAAATCTCAGCGATTTGTTCATTGTATTACATAGTACTACATAGGGCTATGTAGGACTTTACAGTACATTTGGAGAGCGTAATGCAGCTGTCCGAAATTTTGCGAATGACTGTTTGCGAAATTCTGTTTCCTGAAGCCTGCTTGTTCAGAATGCACAACTCCTTGAAGCCGTGTGGCCTTAACAGTGACTGATGTTTTTTGCTGTTAGATAGCAAATTAGAATAGCAAGTTGGCTCCCAGTAAGCGAGGCCGCTTGCTAAGGTCCGGACAATTTTAGAAAATCACCATTTTTTTTATTTCTGGTAAAATGCTCCGTCCATCTGAATTTTGAGATGGTGGATGGGACTGCTAAACTGAAAATAGTGGGAGGTGGGATCGCATTCTTGTCCCGGTGGTGGTCATTCAATAGAAATAAAATCCTGGAGAGTTCTGTTTTTTTAACAAAATACTACAGACTAAAAGGCACACATTAAAAAACACAGGATGTTCAAGATTTTGAAGCTCTTTACTGCTCTGTCCCCATAATATTTAGTGGTATTGGGAAGCAAAAGCCCAAAATTTATAAAGAAACACAATTACTAATTGTGTGAAACAGCAACATGCTCACCGACAGGTGGTCGACCGTGCCGGAAGTAAATAGGGTGTGGCTCCGAAACACGGCAACATGAAATGCCTTCGTGAGCATGAGAAGTTCGGTGTCTTGAGCTCGATCTCATTTTGGCCTCTGTCTGTCAAAACAGCGTCTGCCGATTTCCAATTCCAGAATACGAAAATACTGCAGGAACTGCCAACGAAGTTGCAGAACTGTGATGGAAAACATTCATATTGAGTATAACGGTGAGCCCTATGGACAGTCAGGGGCATATGGATACACGCAAAACATTGTATACCTACTTATTGATAAGAAAAAAAGATAGCATCACTGCCAGCCACCTCCATTTAGTTAGGTCAAGTTGTTTGGGAACGCAGCAGTGTTTCACTTTGCAGGGAAATAAGGTCAACAGTTAAATTGGATAGTGTCGCTACTAGAGACGGTCTCTGAAGACGCTGATAAGCACAGATGACATCGAATACCCAGTGATGCATGAACAATGAAGCAAAATCGCTGACGGCTATGACATAGGCATTACCTTGAGTCACTTAGACAGACGACAACTGTAACGGTGGGAAAATGAACATCGGGAAGCAGCTTGCATACTAAAGTAAACTAAGGATGTATGGTTACGTTTTCGGCGCAGGTCACACAAAGTTTCATAATACTCACTTTGTCTTTACGGTGACTGGAACACTTGAATCGAGGTGGCTTTCAGTGCTTCTTCTTATTCACCTTCTTCTATGACTCACACCCACTGTTGGGGATTGGGCAGGAATCGGGGAAGCAGCACCGGGCAGTGATTATATTGATAATGAAGCCTGGCTCGTTCGTACTCACTCAGGAGGATTCGCCGAGAATTCATTACATGATTTTTTAGATACATTTCAAGTGATAAATATTCAAAACAAGAAGGAGGCAGAAAAAACACATCTTCAATATTATTATAGCAACAACAAAAATTAAATAAAAATTTCTGTTTAAAATTACCTCCTTACAGCTATATTAAGACTTTGATTGAACCTTCTTTTTCGTTTCTTCAAATGCACATATTCAAAGAATATGTGTGTGTGAGAAGAGGCTAGAGCGCTTAGAAAAGTGGTGAACAATTTAGAGCACTCGGGAAAGCTCAGCCCGCCAGCCTCAAGTGTGGTCATAGTTACCGATTAGTTATCTTTGTGTTCGGTACTCGCCTTCAATAGTGACTGGTATTTATTGCGCACGTTTCATTTTCTGGTCCCAACTCATTTAACTTTAATCCGACCGATCTCGGTTCCAGGACGCAAAGGAATAAAAATGAATAAAATGGCGGACGCTCTGATGAAAGCCGCACTCAGTGGTCCGATACTTCCAATTATTCCCAAATCAGTACTCCTATTACGTGACAGATGTCGAAGGCGTGCCATAACTGAAGACTCTGGTAAAACATTAATCACTCACCTAAACGAACATTGATGCCTTTTGTTCCCTTGGTGTGGGAAGTTCTGGTGAACACGCGAAGAAAAAGTTATTTTTAACGAAATCCCGCTGTATAGTTCCAAAACTAAATTACTACATGCTTAGAGCTGGCCTGGCTCCTTCCCATCTTTGCTCATTCTGTAACAAGGATGAAACATTCTAGCATTATATTTGATCGTGTGCTGGCTTCAAGTCACTGAGGAAAAACAGTCTTAAAGCGTCTTTTAATCGTATTAGAATGAATTTCATCGATTATAATATTCTCTCTTTGGGAGCCTCTTCATTGGGTCATTGTCACCGGGATATCTGTTCTGCTGTACAAACATTCCTAATTGAATCAAGACGGTTTTAATTGCAAATATCTCAATTAGTCAAATTTGATTTGTTGCAATCATTTTTAATTCATTAGATTTAAAAGTAATATGTAATCAACTATCTAAAGGATCGTTTTTTGACCAATCCCCCAGAATGAGTGTGAGCCGATCGTTTAGGTCATGATCATCATCATCTTACTCTACTATGGGATAACATTAGGACGTCTTGTAAGCCCCATACTTGTTGAAGTGGAAAAGTGAGCATGGTCACGAGCGTCTTGATTCAGATCCCCACGAAAGCTGCTTTGGCGAAAGCCTAACCACCGAAGCTGAAGTGTTCCGGCCAGGAGTTCATAAGTAGGTTAATGCCAACAATTTGTTAATACCTTTTTCAACTACAGGTTACGTCTTTTCAGAAATGTCCATCGGTGTTTGCTACCTCTGTGTCCGCCTTCACTTTTAGCTAATCGGTGATTAGTAGCAGGAATCATCCAATTTCTGTGGAACGTACACGCTAGATATTCTTACGCACAAAGGATGGACGAACCATAGTTTAGACTATACGCGTATACAATATCGCTGTGAAAGAAAAAATATATATGAATGGTAATAGCTCCACGAGTTTATTTATTTATTTATTTATTTTCAATTACTGCAGCCCAATGCAGGGCTATTGCAGGAGTGGGGTACATACAGTAGGAAAGAATATGAGAAACATCAAAACAAGTTCATCAGAACAAATCACAACAATGATTGCCACATTCTAAGCACAACTGGGTACATAAATGAAAAAAAAAAGAGGACAACAATGTCATCCCAGTGCCTCCGAAAAATCTGACATATTCATTTCACGAACCGAACCTGGTAGTTTGTTCCAGTAGACAATAAAGTTCGGAAAGAAACTGTATTTGAACATATTATTACGCGCGAAGATTGACCTTATGTTAAGATTGTGACCACGTCTAGTTGGCAGAGTATTAGCATACACGATGTAATTATCATTAGAAAGCCGGCATGGTGAGTGAACATAAAAAGTGCAAAAGTTTCAAAGAATCAATATCACGCCTAGCGTACAATGGTGATAACTTCAAAGATTTCATTGCAGATGAGGGCGAAAAATCATGGTCATAGCGATGAAAAATGAAGCGAACAGACTTCCTTTGAACAGATTCATTTTTATTCACGTCACCCACTTTGTATGAATTCCACACACACGAAGCGTACTCTAATATAGGGCAGATGAGTGTTTTGTACATTAGTAATTTGGTCGATTTTGGCGATTTAGATGATGTACGTTTTAAATAACCTAACTTTTTATTTCTTTAGACGTAATGTGGTCTTTGTGATGCGACCATTGCATGTTGTGTGTGAGCATAACGCCAAGGAATTTGTACGTCTGTGCTCGGGGAACTGCGATGTTGTTGAAGGAGTATGCATATCGCGATGGTGAATGGCTGTTATTGAAGGACAGAACTACTGTTTTTTTGGAAATTTATGCGCATCTGCCAGTCCGAACACCAAGAACAAAACTACAAGAAAGAATCCTGAAGTATGGCATGATCATTAGGAGAACTAATTACCTGGTAAAGTACACAGTCGTCGGTGTACAGGCGAACTTGGGACCTAATATTGCTGGGACGGTCATTTATAAAAACCAAAAATAAAAGTGGACCCAGAACGGAGCCCTGGGGGACACCAGATGTGACTTTTACGGCTGAGGACGACTTGGAATTGAATGAGACGAATTGAGAGCGCGAGTTTAGAAAGCTTGCTAACCAGTCAATCAATTGAGGATTATTTAAAATTACCTGTAGTTTACCTAGAAGCTTGCTGTGTATGACGGTGTCGAAAGCCTTCGAGAAATCTATAAATAATGCATCAATTTGATTACCAATGTCTAAAATACTAATAATATCATACGAAAATTCCACCAGTTGCGTTATTGTGCTGAAGCTGCGACGAAATCCATGTTGGGTGCAGGACAGAAGATTATTTGTTTCATGAAACTCAGTTATGTGTTTATGAATGATGTCTTCGAGTAGCTTTCCGGAATTTGAGGTAAGTGATATGGGTCTATAGTTGGAGAGGAGTTGTCCGTTTCCTGATTTATGCAGAGGCAGGACCTTGGCTAACTTTCAGGACTCGGGAACTGTACTTGAAGACAAAGATTTGTTAAAAATGATGGTCAAATAACGTGAACACCACAGAGCATATCGCACCAGAAAGCTATTCGGAATATTATCGGGGCCAGTGCACTTCTTCGTATCTAAACTGAGAATCAAGTTTAGGATACCATCTGTGCTAATTACCAGATCGTCGACAGACAGCTCTGTATTTGAAGTTCTAAGCGAAGGGAGAACATTAATGTCGTTCGTGAACACTGACTGAAAATAGGTATTGAACGCATTGGCTATCTTAATGGGGTCCGAAACTGCCTTGCTGTCTCATATAAAGGAAACTGTATCGGTCCTAGCGGGGTTAATAGAAGGCCAGAATTTGCGCGGGTTAGATTATAATAACGCTGGAAGCTCAATTTGAAAACAAAAGTTCCTAGCATATTCCATTTGTTTACGCAGATCTATCACAGCAGTGTTAAAGCCACTGGCAACGTCCGGATTACCTGTCTTTTTCAAACGGCGCAGACGACGAACGCGACGTGAAGTTTGCAGCAAGCTGCAATTCATCCAAGGAATCTGCAGATTTCTTTTTTTGGTCTTTAGAGGAATGAATTGATCAATGCATGGCTTCACGACAAGCTCAAGTGCGCTAACTAAAGTGTCAACATGACCAATACTACAAATTGCCTGAAAAGAATAAAAGTTCGAAGCTAGCACATCTGTGATAGAAGCGTCATCAGCACGAACGAAATCATGAAACGGCGTAACGCTAAGCTGCTGTTTAATTAGACGGGAAGGAAGCGATATGTGCACAGCTTTGTGGTCAGAAATGCCATCAATGACGTCACACTGAAATGCAGTTTGAACTAAATGAGAACTGAGGAAAACGAGGTATAAGAGAGCGTTGTGGCAAGTTCCCACAAATAGCCTGCGCATGACGCCATGGAAGCAGTATAGGTGACTCCAACATGGTGGTTTTTATGCCGCCAAGGCAGTATATTCGCGCGGCGAAAAGCATGCATCAGTGTTAACAAACCATGTTTTTTTCTCCACCTCAGTGAAACAGTAGCTATGGTGCTCGGCTGCTAACATGAAGGTCGGGGGTTCGATATCACTTGAGGCGGTCACATTTCGATGGAGCTAAACGATGGAAGCAAGAGTACTATGCAATGTCCGTGCACGTTAAAAAAACAACAGATGGCTGAAATTTCTGAAACCTTTCAATACGGCGTCTCTCATAATCATATCGTGATTTAAGGACGCAAAACTCGTGATATTGTAAAGCGAACAAAATGGTTCATTAGCCACCATTGATAGCCTGCTCGGGATGTCACGGGTGCATTACAAGGCTCCAACATAACCTCTCATACAAGGAATAGACGCTATGCTGGGAAAGGAGAGGCACTTTACTTTGGCTCTAGCTGTCCTATTCAATAGTGCCACAAATTATTAAGCCTGCCTTCTGAGAGAGGGCGTAAGTAGGGGTGTTTGATGACGTGGACGGCGGGATTGTGACATTGTTCATGTCGTGACCAGCGAGTCGTATGATGGCGCCGAATTTTTCAAAGCATTGGTGTTTAGGGACAGTGAAGGCAAAATAGACTTTAAACGGGTAGAAATAACCAAGAGGAGGCCAACTGATTCGTGGCTACAATCGAGGCGCGAGTGAAATTCAATCCCTAAGCACACAGTGATAGTACTTAACTTTATGACTAGGTGGTGCGAGCCACCACCCAATTTAAAGAGCACAGCCGGATACATCCATCCATCCAACTTTATTCAAGAAAGAAATATGATGGCGGAGTTGTCCACTTAGGAACACGCTGCCTATGCGGCTGCTTATGCGACGGCATATCTATAGCCACGTTTGTAAATCCTTCATAGCGTGTCACTGTGCTGTGAAAGATAGCATGATCAGCATGTATTCTTGCAGTCAGAGAGGTTTTGGGTAGGACACCAGCAGACGAAACATTTTCGACGTCATTTCCGGGATGGAAATACTTTTTTACCAAAGTCTTGGTGGACACCGGCACATAACATGTTCCTGTTAAAAAAAACTTGTAGAACGTCGTTTAAGGTAATATGTTCGGATAGGTTATCGCAGTGCAAGCTGCCTAGACTAAAGCCCTTATCTAAGAAACACTTAGTAACACGTGGCCGGGATCGTACCCAAGACCTTCAGGCGAGCAGACGGCCACAATCGCCACTAATTCAACGCGGCTGACCCACACACCTGCTCATCTGTTTAGGCCATTCCCACCTCCTCCTCCCCAGTGAATGCCGGTCCAATCACAACAGCATGCACCGCTTTAAGCCATCGTTAAATATCGTCAACATAATATGTACTTGGTTGATTCAATTTATTTCGTCTTCATCAGTGAATAACACAGTGACTCGGGACGAAAGTGTTTCATATCATTTGTCGTTGCGGTAAGGTGGAAATGACAATCATAATTAATTTCTCAATGTTTCCTATTTCCCAGTTATTTTCACTCATTTTGATGAAGTGTAGTCAGAAATAGTTAAAGAAAACGTTGTAATATACACGTTCATTTTTAGAATAAATAGGAGCTTTGTTGCATAGACAGATGTAGACAAGTTTTGCGCGTGTCAAGATAAACGACGTACGTGTATGGGTTGAGATAGTTTAATAGCCGTTGACACTGGAATATTGGGTATCAAGCAACACATATTGTTGTCACTGCAAAAAACCTAATTCATATTCTCAAATATAAGCTACATCGCAATGTTGAATCACGGCTATAAGAAGGTTCGTGTTTTTTTTTCTCTCTCATCATTTTCTGTAGTCAGTCAATACGTTTCGTTTTGCTATACATGGGTTCTGATGGATGAAACCTGTACTAGCCGAGTCATCGATGCACGAGGGGTGGTCTAACCTACACCGCATAATGCACAAATATGGTATTATGAGCGAAAATGTATACGTAAAATGAATGTTCGAAGCAATCCTCCAAACTTACAGTGCATTACACGCGCTCGTCGAGTGCATGGGGCTTTCCGCTTGGCATTGAAAGTTCTCCGCAAATGGCCTGAACACGCTTAAAGGGAAGTTGCACCAGGAAGATGCGCTGACACCTGTTACACTGCTGTCACTATCTGTTTTCTGAACGCACCCGATGAAGCACAGTGTGATGAAGAGCAGCTGCACGGGCGAATACTCTTTGTAACCAGCGCTGAGCTTGGGCAGTCCAGGACTGGACCGGTACGCATCGAAAGTTAGTGCCAGGCTCGCCCAGGCTTCATAAAGCGCGGACTTGTCATTTTCCGCCAGCGTCGCTGCCGTCACATTCTGGCGACGCTCAAACTCATCTACCAGACATTCTACCGTCCCGTTGTTCCCGCTTTGCCCATTGGTCAAACGATCGCGTTGTTGAGCATTGCTGTCGTCAGTCTGACCCTTGAGGTACACAGCTGACGCGACCTGACGAGCTACGAGGGAGCCCAAGGTCCCGTAGGTAATGCTCTCGTAAGCGTCATCCGGAAATACTACTTTCGACATGTACACGTCTGGCACGACCAGCCTGAGGGGCCTCTCCTTAATGCTTAAGTTATATCTTGGATGATATGTCCATTTGCCACTGCTTTGGTTCCCTTCGGCGTTGTATCGCTGTTTGAAGAGCGCCCACACGTCGTTAGGCAGGTTCCTCGCGTTGTCCAAAAAATTGGTACTCTCGACTGTGAAGTTCTCGCTTGTAGCATTCGCTTCTCGTAAAATACCTTCGAATACGAGTGGCGCTTGGCCTATCCTCTCGATTAACTCGCCTCTGAACTGCGCAGTAAACCATGTCGCGTCTCGGATCCCTGCTATGGAGGAAGCAACAACCACGTCGGCGACTTCTTTGACCTTATGAATGCGTTGGTCCTCAAATAAATATTCATTGCCCAGAGCTGCAGGCAGGGCAACGTCCACCAGGTGATAGCAGTACGTCCTCTGATACTTACGGCCCACCGCCGACGCTGCGTTGTATATAAGGGCTGCCAGACCGGTACTCGCGAAGCGTCCGACTACCTGGACGATCGTGAGGCCGATAAATGTTAGAACCTCCTTCCTCGGCTTATTTTCTAAAATCACCGTCAGGGCTTTCAAGTAAGCCGGGTTGTCTACTGTAACCGGAGTAGAACTGAGGATGGTTTCGCCTTGACGAGCATGAGACGCCACGACTCGTATCCAACGCTTTCCCGGGATACTCGGAGTCGCTTGGGCGGCGAACTGGTAGACGTTTGCATACGATGTCTCATTGGATTCGTGAGAGTGCGGCTCCAGCTCGGTGAGCACCTCTCTTTGAAAGCGAGCCAGGTCATTGCACCACTTAGTGTGGTTCACCGAGTCCCTGTCACCATTTGCATGATCTGACCCTTTGTTGAGCTCGACGTACAGAGCGCAGATGTAGCGACTGTGGTCCTGCCGTGACTTGTATTCGGCGAAGAGCGTGGGAAAGTCCAAGCCCACTGAAGAGTCGAGGAACGTGAGCTTGCTGGTGGAAGAGGTAACCTGGGCGTAGAAGGTGTAGAAAAGCACTGGACATCGCCACTGGAAGGACAGGTCGAGAAGAATTCCAATGGGATCGACCCTCTTGTTGACTTCGGGCCATGGTGATCCCATCACCACGTCCAGGAATTTTCTGAACGAACCTGTTGCACTCTCTCCCACGACAAGGCAGCTATGGTACAGCGCAACGGCCTTCTGAAAGCGGTTCTGGATTCGCGCGGGAACTTTTGCATTGGTGGCATGTTCAATGACCTCGTCTTGTAAGGCAAGCATCGCGTCTTCCAAGAAAGTGCGTCCTCCAGCCTCTGAAATTGCAAGATAATTTTTTATATTGACTCGTCAGTGTTGCCAATTGATTTATCGAGTTAAAGAGCAATCGTCTGCCAGCGAATTGTTTACGTCTATTAGTGGTTGCCTCTAAGTATGTGCTTTTGTTTCGGACACGCGTCTACAAATGAATAGTTGGGAAAAAGATCATACATTAGCACCACAAAACATCGTAGCTACCGGCACACATTCAGAAAGATCACAAGGGGGACGAGCATCTAACAATTGTGGCCATTTAGCTCTTAAAAATGTGTTTGCTTTTAATGAAGTAAAAACTAGATGATACTTTTAAGTGGTACTAACCAGACACGAGCATTTCAGGAAGCTTGTACTCTACAATGGAGGGCTTCTGATTTCACAGTCAGTTCACAGAGAGTGTGCAATCATTTACTGTCAAAGAATTCAAGTACAACGTTTCAAATACAAATATAAAAATTAGGGGCACTTGCAAAGGGTGTGCCCCTTAGCATGAACGCACACCCCGCCCCCCCCCCCAGCCCAGCCAGAAGGGGGGTCAGAACCCCCTCCTGCATTATTTACGCCACTGATCGTCCCTCAGACCACCGTGGCGGACAGATGCTGAGGGTGCTTGGCTGTTGAAATAAAAACGTAAGGCAACTCTATTTAATTACTGTGAAACCTCAGAAAGTGCATCGCAAGGGCCCCCCGTGGTCCCCTTTCGTAAAGTTCAAACTGCACCGCTAACCAATGTGTCAAAGACGCCAATGTTTGAGCTAAGAAAGTAGGATTTCCCCGCCACGAGTTTAAATTCGCTAAGCAGGTCTACATACTCGATGTCCGGCATGCACGCTACTTTTCTCTGACCTTTATCCAACAAGAGCTTAATTTGGGCAAGTTGGTTCATCGTGATTATGTTTTATAGTAACAGCGCGACAACTTCAGGAAGAGACAGAAAGAACAGGAAACAGCGCTCTTTCCTCTCCTTTTTGTGTCTTCCTGAAGTTGCCGAGTTGTTACTACAACATAACCCTTTATCTAGTTTCGTCAGGTTGTTTCCCCCATCAGATGTAGTCACGCAACGAAGCAGCTCCATGCCAGCGCAGTTCCGGTGCAGAGGCGGCGCAGAGAAAGGAGCATTCGCTTGCTCGGCGGGACGGTGGTGTCTAGAGTTTCTGTATATGCTATCGTAGGTAGCATACACAGTAACTCGAGTGGTGCCCTCTCTCGAGCTCTGCTGGACTGCACGCTAAGGGTGCCAAATGTTTTAGCACTTTTAAGTAAATGCAGCGGTTACTTCTTAGCATATCTGTTAAATATAATGCTGTACACTTTGTTCATTTTAACCCATGTTTGGAAACTGTTACACATCTTATGGCCTCTAGTTAGCGCATTTCTGTGAGCGTGATCACGTCACATTAGATGTATTAAAGCCAGATTCCTGAAGCGCTCCACACATAAGTCGTGTCGTCGCTGCCAGGAGAAAAAAAACTCCTCTTGAGTTCCGGAAAACTTACATGGCCATGGTCAGACCCAGCCATTTGTGTTCTCTCATTGTGCGTCCAAGCTCAGAATTCGGGCTCAGTGCATTCTATAGTACCTACCTGGCTTCCAGCGAGAACATACGAAGGCGTAGAAGTCTTGGCACGGGTCCCGAGTGGTGTCCATGGAGGCCTCGAGCAGGTCCATGAAGCGTCGACACGATGGGGATCTGCAGGGTTCGCTGATACTCTGCGACACCCGCGACCGAGTCAAAAGGAAGACGAACACCACCAGAAGGATGGACACCGCAAGTGTCGACAGCAGCAACGTGGCGATCCTTCTGTACCACTGGCGGCGGCGATGGTCAAGCCGTGGTCCCGAGACGAATGCAGGTGACTGCGGCAGAAGTGTTTAAGCTGTTTAGTGCAGTAGTTAACTTGGTTGCACATATTGAATATATACAGGGCTAGAAGGCACCGCCAGGAAAGTAAACACTAGGGATAGGCACATTTATGGCCTTATTCGGGGTCGTGCATTTTCTGCATCATATATATTTAGCCATTAACTGTTTGCCATTCTCGTCAATATCATCATCGTAGTCGCTTGCAACGACAGCAGGAGACGGAGCACATGTTTATCGCATGGCCAATTCATACACGAATTATCGTGTTCACCACACCGCGTCTATTACGTGCAAGGTCATCACTTAAATAAGGCAGCTACACTCCCTGTCATCACCCCTGTGTTCAGACATGTCCGTTATCTGCTCGATGCATTTCATGCCCCTTGCCGTCCTATTTTTTTTTTGCTAATGTCCACTCCACTCTTGAAGTGTTGATTACTCACCCGATCCTGGAGTGTCGACTGGGTGTCCACTCTCAATCATCGTATGTGTCATCTTGCCTCCTAATGTTACGCCAAACACTTCTCTATCCGCTCTCGGCGATTTCCTAAATATGATAAATAATTCTGCACAATGAGACTTCCACGGTTACTTTCCCGTACACAAGGTGGTTGCATGACAGCAGCACATTGATACGTGTCGCTTGCTGATGCGGCTCGGTGGGTCCTCCACTGTATATCTGCATCGAAAGTCAGAATGACCAGGAACTTTGATTGATTGATTCATATGTGGGGTTTAACGTCCCAAAACCACCCTATGATTATGAGAGACGCCGTAGTAGAGGGCTCCAGACATTTCGACCACCTGGGGTTCTTTAACGTGCACCCAAATCTGAGCACACGGGCCTACAACATTTCCGCCTCCATCGGAAATGCAGCCGCCGCAGCCGGGATTTGAACCCGCGACCTGCGGGTCAGCAGCCGAGTACCTTAGCCACTAGACCACCGCGGTGGGGCCCAGGAACTTTGCAGGCAACCGAAAGCGCCGTAGGTGGTCATAGAGTGGACATTAACGATATCATGGGCACCTGCCACGCAGTCACTTTCATCAGTGTCACTCGTGAACCTTCTTCAACTAGGGCGGAAGTCATTTCTTCTCATTATTTGTCTAATCTGCTCCCGGGAGTTATCTGAGCAACGAAAGGTAAGAATAAAATTTCTGGAATTACTTTAAAGGTATCGTATCATCATTACAATGCACTTGACCGTGCTACAATAGTATATATATGAATATATACATATATATATATATATATATATATATATATATATATATATATATATATATATATATATATATATATATATATATATATATATATATATATATATATATATATATATATACAAGGGAAAGAAGGGCTTACATAAGGGCTCGTTTTTTCGTGTTTTTGACACACTGGTAATCAGATCTAACAGACAAAAACGCCAACGAAAGTATAGGGAAAGTTATTAGAACTAATGTAATGTAAATAGAAAGAAAGAAAAGTGGGTGAAGAAATAACTTACCATGAGCAGGGATATATATATATATATATATATATATATATATATATATATATATATATATATATATTGTTATGGTTAAAGTCGAAGGGTGTTTGTTTATTAGGTGGGCGCGAGGTTGATGGTCATGTAATGGCGTCGGTATCTGCACCAATTCACGTCTTCCTCCTCTCTTGACTCATACCCGTCTCGTTTCCCGGCTCCCAGACAAAGCCACTGAGCGAGTATGAATCACTCGGAATGTTTAGGGTCAAACCGTTTAAGGCGAGCGGAATCTACCAGCTGGGTCCAGTTTGACCAACGACCAGCTGATGTCAGCCGTGCTACCACGTATGTCAAATCGCTCAAGCGATCAACAATGACGAATGGGCCACTGTACTGGGGTAAAAACTTCTCGCATAGGCCCCGTTTACGTTGTGGCGTCCACAACCTTACAAAGTCTCCTTTTCAGTATGCGACAAACTGATGGTGGCTGTCATAGCTTTCCTTCGATCGGTGTAGCGAAGCCACAGTACGAAGACGAGCTGCTCAATACGCCGGACTACATGTCTGGTTTTGCTAAGCAATACATATCTGGTTTTGCTAAGGAGGGGTCGTAGCAAATGTTAGGGGGGGGGAATGTAATGCCCCCCCCCCCCCCTCTGGTTTCTAACCTGTGGGGGCACCGGCCCCACTGCCACCGTGGTTCTGGAGCTCCTGCATGCTTTCGACGTATTCGACTTCGCACCAAGCGCGTAATGGCGTTAATACTCACGACAGGTATGGGCCCTTCGACGCTTGGAAACGTCAGCTCCATACTAATTAAAACTAAGGAGTTCCTCCTTAATCCAGCGGACTCGTATAGTGTCCCGGTTGCAGGAACAGCAGCTGCCGGTGTTTTCACTCTTTTGGGAGGTTGACGCTTGGATCAGTCTACATCCATTTTCTTCTTCTTCTTCTTCTTCTCCTATCGTTAGTGGCGCATACCCACTGTGGGGGATTGGCCAAGAATCGAGTGGCTTTAAAATTTACTGTTCAGATTTAGAATGATGGAGGTATAACAGAAAGATTACCGATAGCCTATAGGCTAGTGTGGTGCTTAATGTAATGCATAGAAATATTTACATAAACAAATTTATTCTTAGAATAGAGCATTAGTCTGATTTTATACGTATATAATTAGGTGAACATGTTAAGATAATGAAACTGGTTAATTAGTCAACCTATTAGTTTCATCAATATAGTCCCGGACGGCCGCGCATACTGTGCCATTACAGAAACCAGAAATGGAAGCTCCAAAAGACAAAATGACAGGCAGAGATAAGTCCATACCAATGCCACGCAAAGGTATTTCTAATAGGGTTTTTCGTAATGTGTTAAACCGCCTGCAGGTCAAAAAGAAATGGTCTATTGTTTCCAGTTCATCACAGAATGCACACAGTGGCGAAGGTGCCTGAGCAGACCTGTGTTTATAGAAATTTAGATTTGGTACCCGGCAACGCAGCCTTGTGATACCTACTTCTTGTTTTCGAGTGCGGCAAAAGTCTCTTCGCCAGGGATATAATAAATGGCGATATTCTGTAGAGTTTGTTAGTGCTGAACCTTTAAAGACTTGCATAAGCGTACGTCTGCGGAATCGAGCAGCAGTCACATAAGCGGATGATGGACAGAGCGGTAGAATTGGTTCGCTGATTGACGACTTAGCTAAGGAATCTGCTATTTCATTAAGAAACAAACCCTTATGTCCAGGCACCCAAACTAATCGCACTTTTCTTAAATGCGCAGGTACTAATGCACGGAACGCCTTTGTTACGTGATTATCAGCACCAACAGAAAGTGCCGCACAAAGAGATAGGGAATCTGTTATTATGACAGCTGATGTAATTGCTGTATCTAACTTGCGTAAGGCGAGCACTACTGCCAGAAACTCAGCCACAAAAACGGGTATGAAATCGGGTAGTCGAAGGGAATAAATCCAATTTAAAATAGGGCTGAAAATACCAACCCCTGACTTTTCGTCGTATTGCGATGCGTCTGTAGCAATAATAACGTTCGTTGTAATACGGCGCAGGTGATCTTGGAGTAAACCATCCAAAATATTATGGGGAAGTAATTTGGCATTACTAGGAAAAATGTCGTCGAATTGAATTTCTACCGGGGCTGAATTATAACGACTCGGCATGATGTCGCATATACGTACGTTTAGAGGCTCCAGTAAATTTTGCACAAATATAATTTGTGGCGTGTGAAATCGCGGCCATCTGGCAGCAAAAAATGATTCCGGGGTGGAAATAAAGGCTGTTTCTGAATGTCGTAATGGTGATTCATAAATTCTTAAGAATGTCTGAACAGTCAGAAGGCGAATTCGACAAGAAAGCGGAGGGACCCTCGATTCGAGATATAACACATTGTTGGCGACTGTTTTGGGAAGGCCAAGGCATAAGCGTAAAGCTTCTCTTTCCAGAAGAATTAGAGGCCGCAACTTGTAAGCTGGAACTCCAGAGAAAAGCACACAACCAAATTCCAAAATGGGACGAACATACATGCGATATATCATTAATAATGTGTCTCTTCTCATACCTATGCGGTAGTTACTTAGCCTACGTAATATGCCAATGGCCCGCACGCCTTTTCCGGCGATATATTCGATATGAGATCGCCAGTTGAGCGATGTGTGATAAATTACTCCAAGGTATTTAACAGATTCCACCTGTGGTATATCCTCATGATGGTAAGACAGAGAGATGTTCACAGGGTATTGCAGCGGGAAAACAAGGAGGGCACATTTACTTGGATTAAGTAAAAAGCTGTTGCCATCGAGCCAGCTCTCCAATATATTAAGGTAAGTCTGCAGCCGTTCATATAAGGTCCGAATGTTATCTGCCATTGCAAAAAATGCGATATCGTCTGCACAAACATAAGTTGTTATATCCTGTTTACGTGGGATGGTGCTCATTAGTAAATTAAATAGCACCGGGGAAAGCACCGAGCCTTGCGGTACTCCCCTCGTTTGGGTATGAGTAGATGATGAAAACCCATCTTTAAAACAATAAAATTTCCTGTCTGCCAGAAAATTGTGAACCCACGCTACTATGTATGATGGAAAATCAAGGTATTCTAATCGATCTATCAAAATACAGTGCTCCACGGTATCATATGCTTTAGCGATGTCTAAGGTAACTAAAGCAGCATATTTTTTATGTAGCCGAGCTAATTGAAGCCTACTTTCTAAGTCAACGTGGGCATCCGAAATTGAACAACCAGCCCTGAACCCAATTTGACAGGGACTTAGAATAGACCTCATGGTAATAAGTTCATTAATTCGTATATTGATGATTCTCTCAACCAATTTCACTAAGTTTGATGTCAGTGCAATCAGCCTTATGTTATCCAACGTGTATGCATAATTTTCATTTTTTAGCAACAATACAATTTTGGCAAGTTTCCATTCTGGAGGTATCCATGCATTCCCCAAAGAGTAATTCACTAGTTCTAGCAAAAGATTAGGCGATTCCTGGAGTAAACATTTCAACATAGAGTTCGTAATCCCATCTGGTCCGGGAGCCGTCCTCGGTAAGCATAATACTGTCTGATTCAATTCAGCTAAAGAAACTTCTGGAAATTCATGCAAGTTTACCAGAACGGACTGAATAGCCGAAAAATTCGCAGTGAAGCGGCGTTCTAAACCTTGCGCTATGTCTTCTAGAGAAGTGTTCATTTCTACCGGCGTCAAGACACATGACTGCAACGTTAAAGGTGCTGGTAGTACTTTTCTTGTCCGAAGATAAGCGAACAAAGCACGCTTATTCTTTGATTTAGAAAGATAATCAAAATGTCTACTCTCGTATTCTTCTTTCGCGCGGTTCACTGTACGCTTAAATACGCCAGCAAGGAATTGATAGTCTTTCCAGTTTGTTGGGCTCTAATTAAGAAGAAGTTTTTTCCAAGCGGCTTTTCGTCTTCTATAATCGCGCGTACACTCATCATTCCACCAACGAGAGGAGGATCGTTTATTGAATGGAATAGAAAATTCAGAATTTTTTCTAGATCCCTCCAGCATTGAACCTATCGTAGATGCAATCTCCTTAGTACTGGCATTTCCAAGCTTGGAAATGGCAGAACGGAGGCAGGCTTGAAATTTGCTTTGGTTGATGTATGTGCGTTTTGGCTGATCTAAAGTTATTGTTGGACAAGTAATGTCAAAAACTACAGGAAGATGGTCACTGTTAGTTGCCGAATCCAGAACAGCCCATGACAAAATCTTGATTGCATTGGAGCAAAACGTTAAATCCAATACTGAGCTAGTTTGTCCTCGGACAAATGTTACATGATCTTTATTCAGACAGGAGAGGCTGTGATCAATAGTCCATTCCCACAGTCGCCTACCACAAGAATCTGTCCTTATACCCCAAGACAAATGGTGTGAATTAAAGTCTCCTGTGAGTACAATTTCCTTTCTACATGCTACCAAAACGCTGTCAAGATAACGCGTGCTTTGCGCACCGGAGGGGAAGTAGCAATTTACGATTGAAAAAGGGTGGTATCCGGGGAGACACAAGTCTAATGCTAATAATTCGCAATCGAAGTCTAACATTCTGAAAGAAATTTTCGCTTTATGGCATAATTTACTTGATACAAGGATCATTAAACCACCACCACGTGATGGGCGATCTAATCGAAAAGAACGAAAACCTGCAAGATGGAAATTTTTATCTGGTGTAAGCCAAGTTTCTTGGAGAATTATAATATCAAGATTAAAATTATTGCAAAAGTAATGTAAGTCGGTTGAGGCTGAGAATATAGAACGGCAGTTCCACTGCAGTACCCTCAACTGACCTATGGTGTTGAGCGCACCGCAGAGGCGCATGTCGCACCCTTGTCAGCATCTTCACGCGAAATAGCTGATTCATTCCGTTTAGATTTGGACTTGAGATCGGTGAAGATAGGGGATCTGGTACGTTTATTAGTTCTTATATCGAGTTCCATATCTGTATCAGTACTTGTACTCGGCCGAGGCGAATGTCGGTCCAAGTGCACCTGTGTTCCTGGCTGCTTAGCCTTGCCTGCAGATGCAGAAAGTTCGTCCATCACTACATTGCGCAGCTGTGTGGCGTCACTAGTAGTGTGTAATACTGCAGGTTCTGTACCAGTCTGTACTGTTTGTCCAATCTGGCTTGAAAGAATTTGCACTAAACAGTCGGAAAGGTTAGATATTAGTTTAACCATTGCCTTACTCACTGCCTTTTCCACAGCAGTTTCAATAGCCTGCGATAGGGTTGAGTCCATACTGGAAGTGCAGCGCGCTGTTATACCAGAGTATCCAAAAGCCCTGTCTCTATGTCAATGGCTTCCCTTCGTGAACAGCGGCGGCGGTCAATAAGTTCCAGGATTTGAACCTCTCGGGAACGAGCGGAACAGTCGGAGTTGTCGGCGCAGTGACTGCCCCCACAGAGACAACACTTTTCCACTGTTGCAGTACAATTGCTTGAAGGATGACTCTCTCCACAGGTGCGACAACGAACGTTAGATTTACATCCTCCCGCACTGTGGCCGAATCTCCAGCAGTTCTTGCACTGAATCGGACGAGAAGCGAGGGGTTCTACTCGGAAGATCAGTGGCCATAATTTTATTTCTGATGGGCATTTTGTGCCCACAAATGTCGCAATAACAGATTCGGTTGGTACCCTCTGGTTGTCGACTAGGCGATTACACCGGTAAATTAAAATACGCCTGCTCCAGAGAGCCTGTCTAGGGTCTCAGCTGGACTCAGCTTGGAGTCGACTCCCCGTACAAGGCCTTTGGTACATGCAAGGTGAGGCGGAATGAAAGCACTCACCGGGGTAGCAGCAAAGGAGGTGCATTTGAGAAGATCCTGCACGCAGGTCTGATCAGGCGACCTACACAAGATACCTCCTCGCCCAAATGGGCGCACATCTGTGATGGTCTGGAAATGATTTGAAGTTGTCTTGAGTTCCTTTTGAACCACCTGAGGGTTTGAAAGTCTGATGAAGCCTCCATTTGTAGGTACCAGTGCTACGGGAATGCTGTCGATACCACTGCGGAAAAAGGAGTCTAGTGGTAATTCATTAGACGGCAAGGACGCTGACCAGGCGGATCGCGCCAGGAGAAGTAGTCCATTTCAGTACATCCATTTTCAGTACGTTCTTCTTGCTTGCGAACGCTGACGCATGCCCACTACGTCAGAAAATTGTCATAGACATATCCGCAACCATATTCTGTGGAACAGGATCTTGAGCGCACAGCGTTCTTATCATGTCAACCTTTTTATCATGAGTACACTTAAAACATTTGTAATCTTTTTGGCATAAACATTCAGAAAGAAGATGTGTTTTCAAAAATTGTTGACACGCTGTATGGGACGGTTTCCTTTACAGTGGGGAATAGCCTTGCCGAATGTGAGCGTACTTGGTAAGTAAATGTAATTTATCAATAAACTGAATCGCACCCAAAGCAAACTGCAGGGTGTGTACAAAAAGAACAAGCACGACAATTGATTTATTTGATTGATATATGGGGTATATCAACCCCAAAACCAGCGCATGATTGTGAGAAGTGCCGTAGTGAAGGACTCCGGAAATTTCGACTAATTAGAGTTTTTTAACGTGCAGCCAAAAGATAGTACACGGGCCTGCAGCATTTCTGCCTCCATCGAAAATGCAGCCGTCGCAGCTATGATTCGATCCCGCGACCTGCACGTCAAACAAGCGTGACGTGTTGGTTACCAAACCCGATTGATCAAGTTTGCTTTAGGTCCAGCTTTTTTTTTTCTACTAGAACAATAGTTTTGACGTTAGTTTTGTGAAATGCAGTTTTTTTTCGGCTTAACAAAATACAGCAATTCCAATCGCAAAACAAGCCTTTCTTCAATTTTTCCAAGTTAATATTTCCGAAACTATGACTTCAAGGTCATGGTTTCAATCGCATAACAACAACTGTTGGCGTTTAACGTCGCGAAACACCGGCGTGATTCTGAAGAACGCCGTAGAAGAGGGCTCAGCAAATTTCGATCACCAGGTATTTTTAACGTGCTCCTAATTCACGTACTCGGACCTCAAACATTCTTGCTTCCGCCGAAAATCGAAAATTCGGCTGCCGCGGCCTTGATTCTACCCCACCCCTTGCTCTCCCACGCCAGCCACCGGGGCAGCTAAACTCGTTTGATCCCGGCCATGGCAGTTGAATTTAGGTGGGGGCGAAAGGTCACTTCTTGTTCAAGAATAGCCGATTTTTGACCATCGGGAGCCCTCTAATACGCCGTCTCTCTTGATCATATCGTAACTTCGAAACGTGAAACCCCAAATATCATTATTTTCGACATGCACACAATGGCCGCGCCCGGCTGCTCTTTCCAAATTATCTCGCAAACGTGATAGTTTTGAAAGTGGAGCGCATGCAAGCTACACGTATAACTAGATTTATCGAAAAGGAAAAATTTGTCGTTCCATGATACACTATCTTTGTCTGGTTACTGATGTCACAATCTATGCTAAAGTTTGTAGATGCGCTGAAGTTTTCTATCTGTGACCAAGTATTCAAACATGTATGTGTGCCGAAAAATTCGGCTATCTCTTACTTGCAGAAACGTTTTACGTCACGAAAGCGATGGAAAGAAACTGGTTGGGTAATTTACGCTAACTATTCTTGTATGGGACGGTAATAGTTGTGGACGGGGCTACCATTTATTTCTCGGTCGTGACCGAGTACACGCGCAACTTTGTCGGCTGCGGGAGTAAAGCCTAACACGAACGAATGGACAAAGCTGAAGACCTCTGGAATCTTAAGAGAACCCGCCAGCGGTATGGTTCAAACAGTGAGTCACCACCTAAGAACCCGAAACGAGGAAGCGATGGGCCAGTGCTTTTTACCGGCGAAGGCATCGAGGAGATTATGCAGACATATTTTTCCGAGAATACTGGCACCTTGGAAACCGTGAAGGTGAGCGCTGTGGCCTCAGTCGTCTACCACGTGATCTATAATATTTTGTAAGAATGGGATGTGTCACTATCTTAGGTGTAGCATTCCGCACGCCAGCGCTGTGAATCCGCAACTGTCGTTAATTGGGACCAGGACAAAATGCAGTTGAACGGCTCGCTTCGCAGAAATTCAGTTGTCAACGTCATGGGTATTGCGCGAAAAATTGCGAAATATTATTCTGAGCCATTGGTTGATTGATTGATATGTCGGGTTTAACGTCTCAAAACCACTTTATGATTATGAGAGACGCCGTAGTGGAGGGCTCCGGAAATTTCGACCACCTGGAGTTCTTTAACGTGCACCCAAATCTGAGTACACGGGCCTACTACATTTCCGCCTCCATCGGAAATGCAGTCGCCGCAACCGGAATTCGATCCCGCGACCTGCGGGTCAGCAGCCAAGTACCTTAGCCACTAGACCACCACGGCGGGGCAATCTGAGCCATTGGTACGAAGGCAGAACAGAATTCAGGCCTTCTGCAGCGTTCTGTCACTGAGTCATGTCAGGTGTTAAAACCTTGGGCAACATTTAAGCTGAACATCATATAGAATGGCAGTGATATCATGTTCCACGTGCATACTTCAACCACTTAGAGCATACCTTTTGTTGTATGATGTTCCAATTGCGCATAACTTCAATGTAATCGTTGAAGTTGAAAGAGGCTTGTGTCGGTGAAGCTTTCTTCGCATATGGCTGCATTATGCACAATGGGTAGCATGTTTTGAACCAAGAACAATTATGATCCTCAAATCTTTTCTAGCTCGCTCTACACTCGCTACGTGGTCGTAAGGGTATGCGCGGAAGTAGTTTTGTGCCTTTTGTAACGGGTAGCCGGCTTCAAAATGCCAAGCCAATACGATAAGCACATTTTGTGACACACGACGGCAATATACGCTTGTATACCACGCAATATAAACGCGATCTTACATCTATTGTGCGAGCTGCTCCCAAGATGCGTGTGTTTGTAAATCACGCGTTTTTTTTTCACCGCATTTCCAAGCAGATTAGGTTATTTCCAAGCAGGCTCGTGGCTGGTTTAATAGACCACCTGATTGTCACGCAAACGGCCTGCATTCAATCCTCACTCAGAGAAAGTAGTATTTATTAATTTTTTTACTTACGTCACTTTTTAGGTGATGGACAAAATGGTTTTTCGCTCGCAACCAAAGACGACGACACCGTAATTTCTGCGAAACGAGCTCTTTAAATGGGCCCTGCAACACGTTTTTAGGTAGTCATGGAATCAATTCATTAAAAAAGCTTATTTACTCACAAATTCATCACCATAACTTTTTTTATTTGCACAGTACGAGCGGAGTTACAAGATTAGTAACACGCTGTGACTGCATTTTCTCTTCTCTCACTCCACGAAAGCGCCGTGAAGATAAGCAGGCAAGGACGGCACGGACATAGTTTCTTAAAATTAACTAGCGGGGACTCTGGCACTGCGATCGTTCAGCGACCATGGGAATGATGGGTAGTACACACATTCGCCTTTTCTTCGTACTTGCAGACGGCGAATCGTACTTGCGGCTTCCTTTATTGCTGGTTATAGTTTTGTTTTGAAGGAAAGAATGAACCCTTTTGAAATTCGTGACCCAATTCAAAATGGTAAGCCTAAAAGAATAGGCTTGAGAAGCGCGAACACTGAACATTTGCTAATTTATTTTTCGTAAAAAAAAACTGCTGCCACACGAACACACACGGAGCCAGGCGCATGCCAGAAGTACGAATAATAAACAAATGTGTGTCCAACCTATCATTTCTATGCTCGCTGAAGCACCGTGCGTTGCAGCTCCCAAAAACACTAACGCCAGTGTTCCCTCTAGTGTATATTAGGAAACTCTATGCACGTGGGGAGAAAATATGCCACGTGTGCCTCCTGGCCCTTGCCACGTTTTCTTTGTTTGCTTTCTTCAACCGCAGCCTTTACCGCAGGTTTCTGTAACGGCCATGCTCACATAAGAAAATGGCCCATACAAAGGCTGAGATGGGTGATTTTTTATCTTGTTCCGTCATTTGTCTGGAGAAGAAAAGTAATTTTTAGCTTATTTCGAAAATTTATTGTGAATTCCAGGCCACGGTGAAGCGCTATAGTATTTGGCTCGCATGTTCTGTGGAACCTCTAATAAACACTGGCAACGTTTTTTTTTCTTTTGTCCATGCTCATGAAGGGTTGCAGGGCCCTTTAACGCTGTTGCATCAAGAACAAGCTAACCTCGTATAGCCGCATCAAGGAGTTCAAGTTACTGTCAGTGATTAACAGCATAACCAAAACATCAGTCAAGGATTGCAATCAATACAGTGCTATCATTGCATGTAGCACGGGAAAAACAGATACGCTAATTTTTTAAATAGATTTTTAAACAGTACACTGAACTCCCTCGCTTTCGATATGGAAGACTTCTATCTTGCGGCCTATGTATCGAATATCCCTCGATAATTAGTCTCATCACTTAACGCGGATTTTCAACCACAGGTTCAGCAGTGCGTGGAAAAATATGTTGTTAAAAAGCGATCCCTCGGAAGCAAGGTAACTGAAGTCTATTTTGCTTTCGGTATTTCCAAAGATCATAGTCTTTCTTGCCATACTTCAACACAGAAATTTTTAGTCTGTCTTTCTGTCAGTCACATTATTCAGCCACCCGGCCTATGTTTAAGCACTTCCTGAACGTCCAGACGTCTTCAAGCAGTGTTTGTGTTCATATTTTTCAACATTTTAGATCAAAAACCAAATATTACGAATATCTGAGGGGCAGCATGCTGTAGGCATTAGGTAGTGTGTGCCTTTACTAGAAAAAACAGATACGTAATTTGAAGATTCTAGTGTTTCTTAGGCTGAGCAGAAAAGGCGACGCTATGCAGGAAAGAATGCCGGCATACGATTATCATCTTTCGACGACATTTGCTATGGAGCATGCCGATACGTTTCCAATATTTTTTAATATGATCCCTTACCAATATTCAACGCTAGTTACGTTCAGACAATACCAGAATACACATGGTAGCAGGACGTCACGCTAGGGCTCAGACACTCGCTGCTTTTATAGTAGCTTTGGGAAAGCGTACGCAAAGCTTTGGGTTAGTGTATCGCGCTACGGTGCATGCGTCATACGCTGAACTCTTCCGAGCTGCTGAAGGAAATAACGGACGAGTGAAGCGAGGGCTAATTTAGTGAACGCAATTCTAAGGCTTCCTGGCGCAGCATGCATTGTGGCCCTGCCTCGTTTTAACCAGCTGTGACAAGGCGAAAATGTTGTAGGCCCGTGTGTTCAGATTTGAAGGCGCGTTAAAGAACTCCAGGTGGTCGAAATTTCCGGGGCCCTCCGCTACAGCGTCTTTCATAGTCATATGGTTGTTTTAGGACGTTAAAGCCCACATATCAATCAATCAACCTGCTGAGACAAGTGCGTTGCCACTTTATTGGAATAACAGTTTCTTTGAGGTCACTACACAAAGCACGTACATGGCGGCCTTTTAGTTGCTGCCGTTCCCATAGAGGCACTTTTACCTCATTAATGAGTTCAAGTTGATGCGCATGCCTGGTAGCTTCGCGATAACGTTTAATGTCGTTACTGGAGAAATTGTATTCATTTTTCCATACTCTTTCATTAGGTTTTGTTGTCGCCTCGTTACACTCTGAATATTATTCAGCGTTAACTGTGCCTACAGTGTTCGAGAAGCTTTTGGACTGTGGTAGATCTTTTTGTTCAGAATGCGCGTGACGCGAACATTACAAATTATTCTCGAACTTACGTGGTCGCTAGCAATAATGCTACAGGAATATTCGACTGCACATGTATAAATGCCGGCGTGCTTCACCGCTTGTCAGTTAACCGAGGGCCGAAGCTCTGTTCACCACTATCAGTGTCATTTAGTGCACTGCTGTAATCGGACTTTCTGTTTACTGGTCACAAGTTTGATCTTGGACATACTGGCTGCTGCCTTCGTTAGCATCACGAGCCACGTGACGATATCGAGCATCGCCGACCAAATTGAGAATAACCAGTGCAGCTTACCCAACTTTGTCACTGAGTTTCAACCAATATCCTGACGCCATGAACTCCCTTTACGCTGTTACTTTCTTAATCATATTCCATCTAACTATCGGTTTGGACAGATGTAAGCCTTAGCAGGTGCATTTGATACATATATGGCTTGCAGGAACGTCACTCAGATGCCCACATTGGTGCACCGTGGTGTGACTCACACTTTGGCAACTACCCTTAGTGCCATCAGTACATCGCACGCTGGTTCTCTCGCTATTCATGCACAGAGGCCGAGCGCCGTTTCAGTGACGTCGCTATCACACTGAGACAGGTTGATCGAGGCGTGAATACACTGCTTTGACGTCATCCAAACTGCCAGGTTGGAGCCATGTTGTGCGCCGTGACGTCATGTGCAGTTAATATGAGGCTTCCTGTACTGTGATCACTGATGACGTCCATTGAACATCGCTAGTAGTGAGAAAGCAATGCACATGACGATGTGACATAATAAACTTCCGGTTAAAGTTCTACCATTTTTTACTCTCTGTTCCTCCGTGCGATCTTACATTTATCAGCATATAGAGAGAGTAGCCTTAGCTCACTATAAGGTGGATAAAAAACTGCACGTTTAGGAAGCCCCAAAATAAATACCATCGTGATATATTAATGGGCTTATTCTGTTATTGAGCTACTCGAGGCTACTGAAAACACTGGCGAATTCCGCACTACGCGGCACAAAGCTTGAAACGGCGAAAACGGACTATTGTGAAGTGTGGTTGCTTCTAAGCTGTTTACATTCTTTAGCCTGGGGATGTAGATTGTTTCTAGGCCATTGCTAGGTGATCCTCGGTCTTTTTTTTTACGTTGATTTCCAGCGCATACATGTTCGAGTTAAACCAGAGACAGTGATAGCCGCTACAGATGTCCAAACGGCAGATATTTAGCTGCACGTTAAGCAACCCCAAATGGTCGATGTTTATGGAGTCTTGCACTATGGCGTCTTCCGTAATTACTGTCGTAGTTTTGGGCGTAAAACACCATCATTTGTTGTTATTAGATTCAGTGGCTCTGTTGAGATTTGATCCAATGCGTCAAAGTGAAAATTTTCCAAACATGCATAATCGAATGTTCACATAGCTGCACAAGCTTATCAGCCAACTATGCTTAAGTGTGTGCAGGGGGGGGGGGGGAGGGGGGCTTGCTCTTCTAGTCACCTAAGATGCGGGGGCTAGAAGTTTGCCCCATACACTGACATATAAGAAGGAAGGCTGCCTTTAGGGTGGCGTGGGGAGTGCAAAGTCAGGACCATACATTGACATATATAGTAAGAAGCGTGCGACGAACCTTCACCCCGTCTGAAGGGGTGAAGGTCCATAGATGAACGCATATGCATATACGGACTACAACTCGGGCGACAATGCTCATAATAAGCGTGTCGTCTGTACGAATTGGTGCAGCTGATTTGGGAGCCTCCATTCAACTGTTGACAACTGTTTTTCGGTTCATTGTTTTCCTACTCAGCATGAGAAGTATAACTGATCATAGGCTAACAAAAAAATAAAGGCTGTATTCATAGAGTGAATGATGTTAATGAAGCCTGCTCAAAGGTGCACTGGACGATTCTTGTTAAGACCATTTTTGTTGGAAGGCTTCCTAATGACACGGCTC
This sequence comes from Rhipicephalus microplus, assembly GCF_043290135.1. Lineage (NCBI taxonomy): Eukaryota > Metazoa > Arthropoda > Arachnida > Ixodida > Ixodidae > Rhipicephalus > Rhipicephalus microplus. The sequence continues at coordinate 36,311,304 of NC_134707.1, read as the reverse complement.
ACGATGTGACGTTGAAGGCAGCGTGTCATACTCTGTGCCATACTGGCCGCTGCTCTGGTTCAAATGTCTGACCCTCGAAAATGGCAGACGTACAGCTATGAGGCGTTCTACAATGGGGTTGAGAGTCGGCAGGTGAGGCGGCTTGGAAGGATATCAGTGCCCGTGCATAACACTGATCGTCGAAACTTGTGACGTCCTACCGTGCCTAGGAAGCGAGGAGAACGTAGTGTATTTAGTCGTGGGGAGGTGTGCAAGCAGGCTTTAGAATGCCAACATGGATGGATGGATGGATTGATATGGCTGTACCCTTTAGATCGGACGGTGGCTAACGCCACCAAGCCGTAATTTTAGGCCATGATTGGCAGCGCGCGATCTAATGAGCATTGTTGGAATCACCGGAGAGGACACTCGAGCGGTGACCAGAGAAGGAAACACTGGCAACACTGGTGTACACGCCAGCGTCCACCGGACAAGGCGCGAGCATAACAAGCATACCCAACAAGCTCCTTAAACATAAGTACCAAATTGCTAGCCATCTATGTTCACAGCGAGCAAAATTAACTGTCTAAGCGAAACACAAAATTCTGTTTCAGGAAGAACAACCACGGGAGTATGCACATCAACTTCTGGAATGGTTTACCGGTGTATCACAGTCTGCAAGCCGAGAAATACAGCCTCGCAACCTGTGGCCATCGAGTGGAAACACTAAGCCATGCACAATTAGCAGCAGTCCCGGTCAGGATTGTAACAAATCAAGTACTCGGGGTAAGTTTCGTGTAATGAATCACAGTGCTACAACCGCGGTTTGCTTGGCAGTATTCTTGCACTGCATTAAGTATCATTTCTGGTGGAGTGGTAAACTGAGGCATCTGCTTTCAGAAATGCAACAAGAAAGAGCTCCAAAGCTTGAACCGGAATGCAACCATTAGAAAGTTGTCAACAATATGATCGTATAATTTCCATCAACCCGCATAGGAAATATTGACCCAGTGTATTATTTCGAGCTTATTTCACGGTAAGGTGACGCAGTATCGTACAAGGAAAAAAAAAGATTCAGATGTTACAATCAGATGAACTTACCTTAATATGGAGGATGGAATAATTTTTACATCACTTTTTTTTGCTTTCAATGCAGCGGTGTTCATCTGACTGCTGTGCACGTGGGCTAGTACTCCTAATACGGTAATTTTGTTTTTTCACAGACACAATAAATTCGTTCGCCCCCCTTTCTGTGATACAAGAAGAGTCGACTTCTCCTGTGGCCTCCAGCTCCGAGTTGAAGCCCGTTGTCGACAGTCGGAGACACGTTTTTACAGAGAGCGAACACGACGTTTCGGAAAAACATTCTGCCCGCAAAAGTGACGTTAACGCATCGGGGGCACATTCGCACAAGGCGTCGACGAAGGAGCTAATGACTATGCAAGAAGATTGCACAGGACCCCGTTCAGATGAACAGGTTGGCCCTTCAAGAGAAAGGTATTTCGGTTTAATGAAGCGGTCTTCGATAATTGTAATTCAAGTGAACGCAATTTTAAAACGATTATTGAACAGCGAATAGTTCTGTTTACTTTGTTGGTGGGGCTTCAACTTTGCATTTATATATATTTATTATAAGTAGGAAATGTTTGTGCTGCCATGGTGGCCCATAAAACTAATTGAAGGCAAGAAGACACGTGAAACAATAGGCGCAAATTATCAGCTGCTGCTTCTTTGCGCACGCGTCATCTGAGGCTGTGCTAAGAAACATGTGTGGCGAGTAGTAGCTGGTGTTAGCTTCCCACTTTGACTGCCCATCATATTTTCGCGTTAACGCTGATATGTTCCGCAAGAAATAATTAGACCATAACTCTTTTCGGTGGAGCTTTTTGAAGAACAATTCATATTGCTTTGAGCCGGAAGGGATAATCATTTCACATTGTGTACTGTGAGCGTTACAACAACCTGCGTAGTCGAAGTTATTCATCCACATCATCATCAGCTTGACTACGTCCACTGAAGGACAAAGGCCTCTCCCGTGTTCCGCCAGTCAACTCGGTGATGTGCTTGCTGCTGCCACTTTATACCCACAGACCTCCTAATCTCATTTGCCCACCTAACTTTCAGGCTGCCCCTAACCCCTTGCCTTCTCTGGGAATCCAGTCAGTTACCCTTAATGACCAGGGGTCCTCCTGCCTACGTGCCACATGCCCGGCCCATGTCAATTTCCTCTTTTTGATTTCTTGGTTAGTCAGCTCAGTCAATTTGATTAGTTTTGTTAGTCGATTCCCTCCGAAAGCCGTACACTTTCTAATAATATTGTTTCGTAGGTGCTTAAATCATTTTAATCAATTTGAACCAAGGCATCAGATTAATGGTGTGTAGAAAATTATAGGTATGCAAACAGCGATGCGCACCCATTTACGAACTCTCGAACACGTGCAGGCCAGGAATTCATTCACACTCAGCATCACAGCTGCAGTGACAGACTAAATAAAGTAGATGAAAACAATCTGCTCAAGTGTTCGTTGTGGGCACCTATGACAAGAGATGCGGTCACATCTTAGGTAGGGCTGGTTATTACTTAAAAGAGAGATTTATCTACCGATACTGTTTCACTGTTTTTCGTACAAAGGTTATCTATAGCTGTTTTCTCCCAACGTTTCACACACAATAACGCATTCTACCTAAATTCCCATAGTATACACACCGAATGTCGAGGAATCAGCCAATCTAGTTTAACTCAACCTGTATATGGCGTGTGGTAGCGGGTATGTGAAAGCATCTGCTGTGGGCACTGAGCTACGAAACAGCTGTGAAACTCTATGCACGCACTGCCTCGCGGAGTGAATAAAGAAATTAACTGAGCAGCGGTAGAATGCTGACGCAATAGGGGAACACAAAGTGACCAACTTCAGCTGCAATACCTTCCATTATGCCTCGATAAAGCCTATGAAACAATGCATTATATATCTTTCGTAACCAGGGGCGTAAGCAGACTTTCTTTTCCAGAGAAGGGATGGGGGGAACTGGCACCCCCTTCAACTTTTCCTTTTTCGCCTTGTATGCCAAGACGAAAAAAAATTTCAGGAGGGGAGGAGAGAGGGAACAGGCCTGACGTGCCACCGTCTGGCTACGCGGCTGTTCGTAACAATAATTTATCTGCTGATATACCACTGCACGTTAGATCACGTAGTTGGCTGACTGCCTGCCTGGCACTTTCCACTCCTCCTCGTCGCTTGGCACGGTATAGCTCATAACCTCAATTTTTTGGAAAATTTATATTGTCTGCATCATGAGAGGTGAATTCATTGCTGGTAGAGGCACCACAACATAAGTGCACACTGTGCAGCTATGTGACGGCGAGCGCGCCTAAATAAACGACCGCCGTCCGGCTATTCAATGAAGGAGTCACGACGTCGTTGCTTTGGACTCCAGTTGGCTGAGTGGCTTGGCACACGCTCACGAAGAAGACTGTCTGCTGAAAAGTTCGATAATACGCTTTTTGATGTGATCGCACATCGAGCATTCATTTTCAGGATTTTCGTAAGAACTTTTACATTTTTTTCAGTATTTCTTCAATGTTTCCGCCGTAACATGACGGCCCTCGACCATTGCTGTTTTGCAGTTCTGGCGAACAAAGCCGCCCGAACGAGCGCCTTCGCCATTTGCGCTCTCGATGGCGAGCGGCGCAGCGAATCCTAGACGATATCGGCGCTCGGTTAAACGAGCCTGCTGGACCACGTGCACCGACGGAAGTGCCCGCCGTTCAAGCTTACAGGTAAATGGGAAATGACGGGTTTCACTGGTCTTACGAGCGTTAAACTTTGCCTTAGAGATGTCGCGGGGCTGCGTTCCTATGTACTTTTTTTAATTGTTTCCTTTACCGAAAATGCCTCGAGGGCAGAGAATAGATTAAGTATCCTTGAACATGAAACGCCACTGGAGACAAGGTTTCTACAGGCCTGACGATAGTTATAGCGCGGGAACAAAACGACGACAAAGACACAAGAAGGAAACGAAGTGCACGTGTTCTTTGTGTGATTCTTGTCTCTGCGTCATTCTCTTCCCGCGCTATAACTATCGTCATGTCATACCAACTAGCCCAAGCTGCCACACTTCTGCAGGTCGTTTTCTCTTTTTCATAGCTATCTTCTTTATATAGTCTACTTTTCTCCTCACACGTGGTTTATGTTTCGCATGTTTTTCACCTCGGATTCAAATTTAGCACATTGTTAAAGGTAAACTTCCAGGAAACAAGGATGCACGCGTTTTTATTATTCTCAGTACTAATGTTTGCCCGTGTTCGGCGTGCCCATAGTGCCATCTGCCCCGCAGGGGCGTCTGCTAAAGCAGGCGTTTGGTGTGTGGCAACACCCTGGACCCGAGCCAACTAGGGGGGAGGGCGAGGGGGAAGGGGGGGTTTCGACCTTCTTCCACGCTTCGGCGTGTGTGGCTTAGCCGTGTGCGGGGAAAAGGGAATCCTGCGTGTTGAGCCGATGCTGGATGATTGGACCTTTAAGGCCCCCCGGCAGAGGCAACACACCCCTTTGGCCCCGGCTTCACGTATACACGACACCCCTGGGCTGGCCTAGCCAGGGGAAATCGACAGTCGTCTTTTCCTATCTCTCTCTCCCTACAAGTTCGTCTTTTCTCCTCTTTAAATGTATCCTGTCATTTTATCTTTTCTATTTACTTCCAAATTTCCTGGCGGCTAGGCTTAACCTTGTGTAATTGTTCAAACTTGAATAGTTACATATGGCGATAGCAGTGATGCATGGCTGACGTATTGAATTGTTCTACCTTGCAGCGTCCCCATGTTGGGCTGGGTGGTGGGGGGTCACCATCGCCGCCAAACATTATGTTTTATGTATGGCACACCTCCCCTCCCACCCTGATTACCGCCCGAAAAGGTAGCGCACCGAAGAACATGTACTTTTCAAACCAAAGCAATCCTTCCCAAAGTATCATGGCATAGCCAGAAAGAAAGTAAGACGATCCGATCAATTTCACATTTTCTTGTATCAAAAGTCCTCGCGGAAGCAAATGGCCCAGGATATGTTGTCACCAAGATGGGAAGCGGTGACCTTCTTCTGGAGGTCCGCGACAAGCTTCAGTATGACAATCTCTCAAAACTTGTAGCATTCGGGGACGTCCCAGTATCAGTAGGCCCACATAGATCAATGAACACAGTCCGCGGCGTCATTTCTGATTATCATCTTTTCGAACTCTCTGAGAGTGAACTGTCAGAGGGCTGGCAAGACCAGAATGTAGTCAAGGTACAGAGAATTATTGTACGACGATACAAGAAACACCTACCAAACACATAGTTATCACCTTCTCTATTGAAACCGGCTACTGTAAGTTCCGTGCAAGGCCATATATCTCCAATTCTCGTCAATGTTTGAAGTATCCGCTTTTCAGGCATGGATCGCAGAGTTGCAGAGGGCGCGCCAATTGCGCAAAGTGTGTATCCATTCAACACATATGCGATAACTGCACCTCAGAAGCAACTCATTGTTCGAACTGTGAAGGAGATAACCCTGCCTACCCGCGATCGTGCCCCACGTGGAAAAAGAGAAACGAATAGTAGAACTCAATATCAAATTCAATCTGTCAATTCAAGAGGCACGTAAACGCTTTGCACGGAACAACTCCTCTTATCCCTCCTTCGCAGATGTGACGCGCCGGGGCGCCGCGCCACATGTTTCTGCACCCGCGAATGTCACACAGAGTGTGGCCACGGTCGCGCCATCAGCGACCCCACCTGGAGCAGCCTGTTATGCTCCGCCACCTGACAAACAGGGTCGGCAGACTCCCGTGTCTTTTGAACCATGGACCACTGCAAGCGCCGTTAGGTCCGAAAGTTTTGTGAACGTGCCTGCCGAACTGGCACCATTCACCACCTCACAAGAGGTGATGGATACAAGTCCCACTCTTCCGGCGACTAAGACGCAGAAGGATATGCGCAACTCTTGGGAGCACACCATAAAAAAAACTCGGAAGTACAGGGCCCCCAAAAGACCCTGTAACCTAAGGCAACACTTTTTGTACACACAGCACCACATAACTTTAAAATGACACAAATACTACAATGGAACGACCAAGGGCTGTTGAGGGACCTCGACAATGTCCAGGAACATTTACACTAACATACACCAAATGTGCTGTGTGTGCAAGAAACACACTTAAACTCAAAACACGCCAAATTTCTATCAATTACATTAATTTTTCAAAAGGACCCAGATGATGCGGTCACGTCATCTGGTGGTGTTGCCATTATTGAAAAGAAGAGCCTATCCACATTTACTGCTTCAAACATTTGAGGCAGAGGCTGTTCGAGCTGTTATATTCAACAAACTAGTGACAATTTGTTGTACCTACATACCTCCGCATTGCTAACTCAACATGAATTCTAGTCCCTAATTGATGAACTTCCAGAGCCGTATCTTCTCCTTGGAGGCTTCAGCGAGCATAACAGTTTATGGAGAGTCTCGTGGAGTGATGCGCGAGGTCATCTAATCAAACAACTGCTGTCCTCTTCTGGCACATGTCTCTTAAATCTGGAAACATCCACATAATACAATATCACGAACAACAAATACTCGTCTATGAACCTTAGCTTTTTATCTCCATCGCTTTTTGCGCTCCTCCAATGGAAAGTTATCAACAATCCATATGGAAGTGATCATTTCGCTATAATTCTAAGCACTACAATTGCAAATGAATGCCCTCCGCAGGTTCCCAAGTGGCTCACCCAAAAAGCTGACTGGGAACAGTTTCAAAAAGTGACTCTCCTAACCTGGAATGAGATGAGTGTGTTAAGTATAGAGGCTGCTGTGGATTACTTCACTGCTTTTTTGGTCGACGCTGCAACCAAATGTATTCCACAAACAAGCAGACTGTCAGGCAAACGACGTCTTTCATGGTGAAACGATGAATGCATGGAAGCGTGGAGAATCCAAAACAAAACGTGGGGTAGGCTGCGTGAATCTCCAATGGCAGAAAATCTCGAAAACTTTACGAACATTAAGTCCTAGGGAAGGACAACGCGCCGACAAGCAAGACGAGAAAGCTGGGCAAGTTTTATATACAGTATCAATTCTTACACTGATGAAAGGAAATTATGGAATAAGGTGAAAGGAATTACAGGGCAGCAAACATGTATGTTTTGAAGAGCAAGCTATCTTCCTTTTCGCACATTTCGAGCACATATCCAGTGCCTCGCACTACTCCATTACATTCCAAAGATACAGAGCACAAATTAAAAAAAAACTAAAACTGGAACGGAAATTTGTAAAAAACAAAGCAATCAACCATTTGGCTTAGCACAACTGCAGGCTTCGTTAAACAGTTGCAATAAGACTGCGCCAGGTAAAGATCGGGTACTGTATGAGATGATGAAGAATTTACTAACGTGGTTGCTTGGGCGAGTTGGTACGACATGATTCACATAAAAAAACAGGGCCAATAACGAGGGACAAGAGAAAGAAAGAGACAGACAGCGGCAAGAATTTACCCCTCGAAACACACAAAAAAAAACGTTCCTTTCCCTTCAGAACATTATATGGCTTTCCGGTGAGATCCAATCTTCTTGGAAGGAGGCTAACATAATCCGAGTTCTCAAACAGGCAAAAGACCCATCCTGGACTTCAAGTTACAGACGAATATTACTGGCAAGTTCCCTTTGTAGAGTGTTTGAAAAAAACAATCAACTGCCGTTTACTACATTTTCTAGAGTCTAATAATTGCTTGACACATACCAGGGTGGCTTTCTAGAGGGTAGATCAACCACCGACCATTTCATACGTATCGAATCGCAAATCCGTGAAGCTTGGCTTCACAATCAGTTCTTTTTATCTGCATTTCTCGATAAGAAAAAGGCCTTTGACACTACGTGGCGATTTGGAATATTAAGAGACCTCTCACACTTAAGCATAGGAGGCCGAATGCTAAATATAATCGAAAGTTATCTGACAAACTGCACATTCCGTGTAAAGGTTGGAAATGTTCTGTCGCGATTCTTTGTGCAGGGAACTGGAGTGCCATAGGGTGGTGTACTTAGTTGTACTCTTTTTGCGTCTGAGTACCCCACGAGCTATGTTTCAATCTACATATGTTGATGACATCCAGATAGCATTCAAATTATGCAATTTCGCGATTTGTGAATGGCAGGTCCAGCTCGGGCTGAACAAGGTGTCTGAACGAGCAGATGAGAACGGGTTCACTTTAAATCTACAACAAAAACGCACCTGAGTTTTTTTTTTTCCTGTAAGACAAGCTTCCACCCCAATCTCGAAATTAGCATACATGGTCAACAATCGACTGTAGTAGCGGAGCATAAACTTCTAGGCCTGATTCTGGACGCAAAGCTCACTTTTGTACCGCACGTTAAATCTCTCAGAAACAAATGCATGAAAACTATGAAAACTTTGAAGGTACTCTCACCCACTACCTAAGGTAGTGACAAAAAGTGCCTACTAAGTTTGTATAGAAACCTTGTACATCTTTGCCTTGATTATGGGGCGATAATTTATAAGTCTGCGACACCCAGCATATTGAAGATCCTTGATACAACCACCATCAAAGTATTCGCCTCTCCACAGGAGCCTTCAGAACAAGCACTGTTGAGAGCCTTTGTGTACAGTCTAATGAGTGGTCACTTCACTTTCAGAGGACTTCCGCAGCTCTTGTGTATTTTTTGAAAGTAAGTGGAAGCAAGGCACATTCAGCACATCCGACCATAAACGATATGTTCAGTTCTCGTCTGTTCCATCATCGCCCTGCAGTGAGAGAGCCGTACTCACTTCGAGTTAGAGGCCTGGCGGAGGAAATGGATATCGTACTTTTAGGACGTTTTCTCATGGCTCCTGCTGTGCAGCCTCCACCGTGGCAGTGGCAGCTTGTAGAGTGCGATTTGTCTTGTGTAGAAGTTACGAAACACGCCTTTTGCGCGTATTCACATGTCATGCTTAGAATTACGGCACAAATCTTCGTGTCCTGAATTTTTCTCTAATGCATCTAAGTCTCATGATGGTGTGTCTTACGAAGCCATCGGATCACCTCTCTCCCATGCCGGAGTTTTGCACCCAGAGACAGTCATATGAACAGCCGAGGCCTATGCAATATTGACAGCTTCTGAAAGAATTAAATATAACTAGGTCGACCATATACAAGGACTTTTTAGGCGTCGTAAAACCCTTAAACTTTCACAAAAACCAAAAGAATCCTGTGAATATATCTTTTTATTCTCTTCTGTGCACCATTTACACTTCCGATCAACAGATAGTCATATGCTGGGTGCCAGGACGCGGGGAGGTTGCAGGCAACGTGCCGGCCGACCGTTCACACAGACACTGCCACTTCTTCCGCGGCTGTCGGTACAATGGATATTAAGCCGTATATACGTAAACGACTCATAATGTACCGGCAACGCTTGTTGAATGGCCAGACACAACACAAGCTCCATCTAATTAAGCTAGTTATTGGTAACTGGCCATCAACAACAAAGTATAGGTGAACCGTTATAATATTTACCAGACTAAGAATTGGGCACACGTATGGCATACACAGTCACCTCTTGTCTGGTGCAGATCCTCCAGTGTGCAGTAGATGCGGAGAAGCACTCACTGTGCTCCATGTCCTGCTACAATGCTGCGAGTTAGAAACTGAAAGGAGAAAGCGCTTTTTTAAACTATACCGTCAAAAAATTCTGCTTCATCGTGAGTGAGTGAGTGAAACAACTTTATTCGGTCCACAATAGACGCGAGTAAACTCAGCGTCACCTAGCTAGGCCCACTCGGGGACCATCAGGTTAAACTTGACGGCCCTCGCGCGGGCCCTCTGGACGGCCAGGATTTGAGAGGTCTGGTCCTGGGCCTTAATGAGTCGCTTCATTTCCTCTTGGGTGAAAGGGGGACCGGCAGAGACTTCATCGTGCGGTGTTTTTAGGAAATGAACCACTCTTCAAACAAAAAAGATACTTCGAAATTTTTGAAAGATGCTGCCGCATTAAAAGTGACAATTACAAGGAATTCGTAGCACATCCTCTCAAGGAGAGTTCTGCTTCGGAATTATATCCGAATGCACTACACTGCGAACCCTTGCTTGCAAAGGTTCTTGAAAGGCCATAGTGCTTTCATCTGGTATCGGCGGTTAAGCACACTGATCAATGGCTCCATTTTAAATCACTAAACCTCACCGTCATAGTTTTACTAAATCTACAAGTTTTAAGCACCTTTAGTGCACAAGATTTTATGCCCTTACACAGATGACATACATTACCATTCATCATTATCTAGCTATAGTCCTGGCGCCCTATGGCCAACCATGGCCCTTGCACAAGTAAACACAACACATCATCATCATCATCATCATCATCATCACCATCATAGTGCCCTCTGCCTTTGTCTCTGCCTATGTCTTTTTTTCGTTTCATTAAATTACCTAAACGCATTACATATCTGTTATTCTTTTCTGCCGTCTTTGTGAAAGTTTCAGCACTGCCATTTTTGTTCATTATGTTCCCACTAGCCGCTACATGAGCTCTTCTAGTGAAATACGGTGCTAACTTAAGTAATACAAAGGGTCACACGAATCTTATTGATCATGTGCGAGGGTCACTACCAAACACCAGACCTCAAGGTAAATTACTTCTTGTGCAAACTTACGTGAACAATGGATGAAACAGACATGGAGAGGCGCGAACTTCGAAATGACAACCACAAAATTTGTTTTTGTTGACTAGAGTATAAAGTTGGGCATGTTGGTAAGACATAGTGGTCGACGTAGCGCGTTTAGAAACATAGGACAAGGGAAGGGACAGAAGGGAGCGCTTACTTCCAACAAAATTTTTATTTCGAGGAGCGTACATATATATGCTCACGAAATTCGAAGACAACGGATAAACAGATGAAAAACCCTCTATTTCCATGCGCTAAAAACTTATGATCTCAAAAACGACGATTCTTTTTCACAAAGACAGAGAGAAGGAGTACTGACGCAGTTCAGCCCTAATCAACTAATCTTTACTGCTTCAATAATCTCCCTTGTCACCTTGTTTCCTTTTTTCTTATGATTACCACACCATGAAAAAGTGGTTTGCAGCCACACGTGCTGCAATGTAGTGCAAAAAAACCATCTCGACCATTTCTTACGTTCGCTCTCACTTCTGGCGATTCCCTTGGCCCTATGTTTCTAAACGCGCTACGTCGATGAACTTTGTTTTTGTTGTTTTTACATATTTTGCCAATTTCGCTGTTTCTCTTTAAATTACTTGGTGCACTTCCTTTTTTTTCTACCTAATGTTGGGCTGCAGCGTTATTTATTTCTGCCGCTTTGCAGCCTATGGGGCCTTCAATAAAAGCCAGCAGTATATGAAACAAGATGTATAGACAGAAATAAATTGATAATAAATCATGAGCTATAGTTGACCATGGAGTACTAGCTATACCCAACCATTGCCTCGTTCACAACCACAGCTAAGGATCAGGGACGCTTCAAGTTTTTTCGTCACCGCAAATACATCATTGCGCTAGAGGGTGCAACTGCGATTCGCGCGATGCGCAATCTTTCAAAGTGACTGCATTTCTTCCCCCTCTTTCACAGGGAACAGTGGTGGGATGATGTCCAGCACAAAAGCAGGGCTCTTTCTGAGTCAAAACCGTTCGCACCTGCCCAGACTCGCGGACCACCGCAATCACGCTCCAAGCCTGACAGCCCGGTGGAAGAATGTCCTGGAACTCTCACGCTGTTTGATGGTGTGTTCAAGCGGCCACTGCCGGTGTCCAGGAGGCCTCGAAGATTGCAGGCGCAGCGTCATGCTACGAGGACTAAGCCTCAGAGCTCTGCAGCCAAAACGAGCACTGTGCACAAACTGGAGCATATCGCGAGCGTTGGCCGGAAATCACCACCAAAAAGTGCACAAACGGTAACACAATCGGTACTTATATGTTTAACATAGAGATACAAAATACTTGAAATGAAAATGATACAAAATACAATAAAATGAAAATGAAAATGAAAATGAATTGAAGTGAACAAAAAACGCCAAAGGCAATGGAGCTCGTTTAAAGGGAAGGGTTTAACGCTCTTCAGGAACACTGTCCAAATTTAAGGTAATCCAGTTCTAGCATCCTGAGGCAGCCAGTCCGCAAATAAGCTCTTAGAAGCAATAAAACTTTCATTTTCAGTTACTTTTGCGGTGTAAGAAGCCCGAGAACGCTGGCTAACTGGTGGTATACCTTGCTGCCGGGTATAGGCTTTAGCAAATTGGTCCAAATCAGCCTCATTTTTCTGTGTAGCCACCATCCGGCAGCGCTCTCACTTCTGGTGATATCTATAGACTTTCCGCAAGTCCAATTGGCTGTTCATCTATCGAGCATTATGACATAGACTTCCGATAAATGACAAGCGAGTGTCGTAGCAAGGTATTGAGCCGTTTTCTTGTTGTGGCTTGTAATAGTGGCTGCCGATGTACAGACTCTTCAACCGTCGACCACAGAGGCGACTGTCACGCCCGATGCGGCTACCTCAATCGCATCTCGATGGAGGTGAAATGGTATAAGGTCGTGTACTGTGCAATGTCAGTGCACTCTGTAAAACACTGAACGGTCGCAATTTCCGCAGTAGTCGCAACTAGTTGTTAAAACTGCATAGCAGGAGAGCAAGCTTTACAATTTAAAAAAGTCTCTTATGACCTTCCAATCTACCTGGTACTAACCTTCTACTATGTGCAGGCACCGGTGGCCTCCGTCTCACCTCAACTGAAGAGATTCTCCCAGTTTCTGCACCATAAGGCGCCGCGCGTCTTTCCAGAATGGCAAAGCTTTGGGCATTTCGTACTCCACATTCGTCGTGTCATTCAGGAAGTTCCTGCGAAGGATCTGGACTGGTGGTGTACCAAAACAGAGCAGGCGCCCTGCTGGCTCCTAAACTTCCAGGACGCCTTAGCCAGATTGTTGCTTCGATATGACATCGAGATCGCGGAGATTCATCTTGGAACCTTCTCGCTGCATCATGTCGACAGAGACTTTCCTAAGAGAGCCAACGCAGAGGCGATTCGTGACAGGGCGCGTAAGATGGACGTGGAGTCCAAACGTAAGTGCTGTACATAATAGTGTTTGAGATGTAGTCCCCGACACTAATAGGAACTTTGAATGTATACGCAGAGGCCCAATGTTAGACAGGCCCCGGGGACGTTCACAGTTAATCATAAAATAGCTTCACCAAAGGAGCGGACTGGCGTATGAATCAAGGAAAAACATTTAAAAATCATTCAAGTACTAGCGTTGCGTAATTAATAAGATTTGCTGCATTCTTTAAGAAATTTCTTCCTCCGCACTGGCACACAGCTCCTCCCCGATGTGCCAAAGCTGATCGCCTAGTTGAGTGCGGTGTTTATTCTGGCAACAAGTCGAATGCACTGACAAAGTTGATAACAATTACCTTTTCGCCACTGGCTGCTCAGTGCCGCGATTACGGCGCGTAACATCAGGGAGGAACATTACGCCGATATTCTTTTCCTTGAATACGTAATTTTGGAAACCGTGATTAAACTTTGCACTGGCATATCTCGGAGCAGACAAGCTAGAAAACATTTTTCTCTTGGAACTGTGCAGAAACACTACCACCTTCGACTTTTCATTACAAACATGCCCGCTTGCGGCTGCGACTTAAGAGTTCATTATTGCTTTTAGTAAATTTGATGGCTTGAAGTGACGAATACTGTCTCGCAATATATCCCCCTGGATACATATTGTTTTCTTCTGAGGTTTGTGTACTTCCCAGTGCTGAATGTCAAGATGGCCATTACACTGAATATGAAACAGCCTGAATTCTCTGCGAAAGGTTTAGAGCAACCAAAATCGCAACCTATGGCGATACCAAAGTTGCCGATTAGATTTGGAGTGATCATGTTATACTTTGCTAAACTTCCACGCTGATGCTTCCTGGGAGGGGTCACGTGTGAAGATGTGCAAAAATTCTTGGAACTTCGAGTGTCAGTGGAGCCAACGTTTCAACAATCAATCTAGTTTTCAGTGTTGCATCTTCAATGTTTCAGCCTCGAAGAAGACAGGGTCGCTTGTTCGAACATTCACTTCCCCGATACTTCACCCATTCAAGCTTTCATCTCCTTACTGGACGGTTTCAGTGTCATCGATTGGTCATTCATTTTAACTACGTGTATCTATAATTGTAATAGAAGTTTCAATATAGGATTTTTTCCGGTACGACAACAGTGTCGCGGCACTGTTCTCATCACGAAATCAAAATGCCTCTACAGCTCTGAACACGTGTCCTCTTGCAGAGTTCCTCTACGAGCGAGAGTGTCTTATCACGTGGCTTCTGCGAGTGCACCGATGCATTCGTCGAGTGCGCCTTGACCTCACCGAGGTGGCCCAGTCTCCAGGCGCGTTCTGTCGGGGATATCGCCTCCACGAAGACTACAAGATTCTCGAACTGGGAGTCAGTGGGAAAACCCTGCCTAGAGGGCGCCGCCTCTTTCTGTTTCTCGGTCACGTGACCCAGCTCACCGAGCTGTCACTCTACGGACTGTACCTGATGCACCCAGACGACCATTGCCGCCTCGCCGCGCTAGTCGCAAGCAACGTGTTCCTGAGGAAGCTCACGCTAAAGAAGTGCCATATCGCCGACAGGTAATAACCGTAGTAATTGCTAGACCTTTACGTGCCGAACCCATGATGTGACTACGAGGGACGCCGTAGTGGGGGGTCCTGACAGTTTCGACCATTTGGGGTTCTTCAGCGTGCACCTAAATCTAGATTCACTGGCCTATAGCACTTTGCCTCCATCGAGTGGCAGCCATGGCAGAGATTCGATACAGAAACCTTTGAGTCACCAGACGTGTGCCGTAACCAGTATATAGACCACAGTGGTGAATGGTTGCCGACAGGTTACGCTCTTTTTTTCAGTAAGGGCATCTATTTACTGCGTACGGAAGGTTGGTCCAACTATATCTTATCCCTTCCTTCTTTCTGTTTAATTCTCATTCCCTCCTTCCCTGCGCATAACTGTTGAGGTGCCCTCCATTGAGAGAGGCAGTAACGGGACTGCGCTTTTTTCTTCCCTTTTCCTCTTTTCAAAGCCACTTCAAACTATAGCGTCCCCCTGGCTACCAACGACTAAACTGCATTGTTAATGTGGCTTTGCAATGCTTTTTTTATAATGAGCATAAAATACTGCCAATCGGTAGTCGAGGTTCTGGAAAACATGTGAACCAAGTGTTAGGATGCCACACGCGGCATGAAATCAACGATTTCCCTTTCAGGTATATATCACACTGTCTTTTTTACACTAATGCCAAAAGTCAATATGTCCACTTGTGAGGACAAATATTGGCGCACATTGACCATTTATGGTGTATGCGTAATTAGTGCTGCCCCCATGCTATGCATCGACATGCGTGCACTGAGCTCTATAGCATCAGAGTTGCGCATAATATAAAAATACATAAAGTGTACAATAACGCCAGCACACTCATGATCGAGAAAGTGCTCAAATATCGAGAAAGTGCTCAAAGTCATTACGTGCACTGAGGAACAGACGTATTTTTTTCCCGTGTCATTCGTCCCTGCGTCACTTTCAGCGTGCTCACAGGCACACATGGAAATCACTCATTTAGAGCGTGCGACACGGCCTTGCTATATATTCTACTCGTAGAAGACATACTTTAAAAATGTTCCCGGCAATCTATTCAAAAGGCAATAAACTGCAATGACGAATTCTTTGAAAGAAAGCGGGGATGTTGAACACTATTTGCCTAAGTGCACCGTGACCTTAGGAAAGATCGGCAAGGTTTATTCGAGTAACTGCAACATTTAGGGTTGCCGTGCGGTAGCGTGACTGATATTGTGTTTCCGTGTTGTCACAGGATTTTCGGGAAGGAGGTGTCGTGATGTCTCTTGAAATTTTCGAATGCTACAGACCTCGCGTGTGACTAGTGATGAGTGACAATTATGTTCTGGGTGTGGTGCAGTGAGTTCGGAATACCAGCACAATACTGCATGTGGAATAGCACAGGAGGCCACCAGCTTATGCAGGCTTACGTCGTCGTAAGCGCGAATTTTTAGGGCCTGCCTGTGCTTAGTTAGGAAACAAAAGGAAATTACATTAAATTAGCAATGAGGAAACCGGGCGGGGCAATCGCCTGCAAAATATTTAAGGCTAGATCCGTCGGCTGCCTACAACATTCTAATCCTAAGTCATTCAAAGATTAGTTCGAAGAGTGTTGCAGGTTGGCTCTGATTTATCAAAGGCACAACTCATTCACGAAAGAGAGAAGTAAATACTGTGGTTTAGTAAGAATATATTGTTATTCTAACTAAAGAAATTCCAACTACTCTAACGTTATTATTAACTAAAGATTTATGCGAATGCCTCAAAACAAAACTTTGGAAAAAACCATTTGGTGAAAATCGTTTTGAGGACTTTAAGCGCATTCGCTCGGTGAGGTGCGAAGCCGCTCTGTGCACCTCCAAGTAACTGACCAACTCTAGACAGTCCAGCAACCCCATGCAGACATAAAAAGGCAAGTCAGTGGCGTCGCGACATGAAATACCTGAGCCAGACCCATTATTCTGTCAAACAATCGTTAATTTTTTTTCATCTGGTCATTCACTATGCATTAAGCTCCTTAGAAAATCATAACTTTATTGGGAAGATACATTCAAAAATCAGGGTACAACTTAATGAATCAATACTCTGGATTTGGCTGTTACCATGGTTTTCATAGGTTGTGACAAAGAAAGTGTCTGGTGGTGGCGAGTTTGTCACAGTGGAGTTGTCTTAAATTAGGGACAAACTCTGCTGAAGGCTCACGACACGACGGCAAAATAAACCTTACTGTCCTGACGTAGACGCAGCCTGCGTCAATTTAAGGGTCACTCTTCAAGACCTGCACAAGCCTTACATACCGAAACTGTGATAATCAGGTAGACCATAATAATGAAATACTGCTTTTTCTACATATCAAGCTCAAACTACATGTGGTCTAAGAAAAATATATCAATATTTTTAAACGGTCCTCATGGCATCTGAAAGGTATATTAAATTCATTTTCAGAAACTTGGACGGACTTATTGAAGCGGCTAAGGGTCTGCCGCTCCTCGAGTGCTTCTCCATCTCTCTGCTTAATCCCGGATTGTGGTTCGAACGAAGCCAGCAACTGTCCCGACTCCTGGTCAGACCCGGGTGTAGGCGTGTCAAGCAGGTTCACTTTGACGTTCCATGCGACCTGAAGCTCATCTTTGAACGATTGGGTGAAAACGAACAAATCATCGGAGTCCAGATTTGTCGGAAGCTTACCACTCCTTCGGAGCTCATGGCACTCTGCGACCTAGCAAACGCAAACACTCATCTGAAGCACCTTTCTCTGCCTATTGACATGGAATCGACTCTTCCTACTCGCTATTATCAGTTCGTATTGAGCAAGTTTGTAGAAAAAGCCCGAATGGAAGTATTAAATTTGCAGAATTCATTCATCACAACGCGAGGCGTTAAAGCCATAGCGGAAGGCCTGAAGAGAAATGGTGCTAATGAGGATTCAGAACCCAATTTGTCAATACGGGCCACAGAGAATGAGCTTGTTCGACAACGATATCTAAAGGTACTACATATCAGAGGCGACCTTTCTTGCGAGCACCTTGATATTCTTGTGGACGCCCTGGACACCAACAGGACCCTTGAAGTTCTTGATGTCGGTCGAGTACTGCCTTCGTCATCAGTGAGTCACGCTGACGTGACGAGGAAGATTGTCGACCAAGCCTTGCGACAGCGTCAGCTCTCTGTATGCTCGCAGAGAACGAGCCCCGTGGCCACAGTACGTGTTAACAAAGTGTACTTCGGCGAAGACTTTCATCTTCTTATCATTGCCGTCCGCAACGATGTGGCATTCCGCAAGTTGAATCTCTCGTTTGGCGATTCCCTTACAGAAACGTTCAAAAGTCACTCGTTCGACTTCAGCCACCTTCTAGCACTGTTGCCCTTTTTCGCAGTGGCAGAGACGCTGGAGACATTGGAAATAGAAGTGTCTGTGCCCGGGACATATGACGTCGCTTTTCTGGGTGTCTCCCTTCTCTCAGAGACAAGTAACAGCCTGACTGAACTCAACGTGACTTTGGCGGACACGTGCTGCGAGTTCGTCTCCATCCTGTTGCTCCACGGGCTCGCCTCCGACATCTCGATTCGCTCGCTCACCATGAGTGGATGGTCACTGAAGCATCCGGTGCCGTTCTGGTTCTACCGCTTCTGCCTCATGAACGAGAGTCTGCGGAAGCTTCACATTCATGTCACCGATCTAAAATCCGACGACAACACCCCATTCTACCGACTCTTGCCCGACGCTGTCGCGAAGTGCCGCTGGCTCGTGGATTTCAGGCTCACGTGCGGAAAGTTGTTCGAGCCAGTATTCATTCCCGAGGTTCTATCCATTATTAGGAGAAACAAGCGAGTGCCACCACGGGTAGTAAAGCTGGTGGCAACCGCTGACTGCGCACCCGAACGACTCATTCAGGAGTTCAACAAGGATCTCACTCTCGATATGAGCGTCAGGCTCCGCCGTTCCATGGACGTTCCCGATTTCAAGCAAGACATTCTGGAACGTTGCATGTGTTCCACGGGTACGATTAATCGGGCTATAGAAACGACTAAGAGATTGGTGTCTAGCACTTTGGGGCATCGGTCCAAAGTTCACCGCAGGATCGGCACACTGAGTCCTGATTCGAATGTCAGGGACGCAGTCCGAACTGGTCACATGGATGAAGCCACTCAGGAACGCCTTTTCAGAAGCGTGCACTTTCGTGACACTCAGGTTTTGGATTTTGGTGGTGCGAATGTCGATCATTACATGATGAGAATTTCAATAGTGAGTCATAAGATGAGAACGATTTACAGCGAAGAGCAAAAACGCAACGAAGACTCCTTGAGCAAGCCCCGAGAATCACTCAAAGACATTATAGATGTGGAGCCGCTATGAAAACGTGGTCAGAGTTGCTTTCCTGTCCAGCGACTCATATAGTAGGACGAACGGTCTTGTTCCATTCCCACAAATATTTCATGATTGGTGCGTCATGATATGTATATTAGACGAGCTAGGGATGGTACGTTACGTTACGTTATACGTTACGTAATGTGAAGATGCGTATGACGTGAAGGTGCATATGACTTATACGTTACGCCCTGTGAAGGTGCATATGACTTCGTAATTGATTGTGGCTGTTACCTTGCATACAAAGGGCTTGGCTGTTCATTAGGTTGGGAAGTAATGTTGCTTTTTGTTTTAAAGTACCAAATAAGCTTGATTCTAAGGCACCATAAAGCTCACGTACATAGCTGCTTACATTCGTTTTATTTATCATTAGGTTATATTTATTTTATGCATGACAAAGGCTTCTGCCAGCATTATTCTTCTGCCCATATCTTGCACGAACTCATTCCATCGTGTGGTTGCAATGTGGTTATTTTCCCTTTTCTCTTATATGGGTGGCACTGCCCACTTCACAAATAGTGTTTTACAATATCACTGATACTTACATACAATACATAACCGTCCATGCTGACCCCGATTGGGCTTCTTTTTATAGCACTTTTATTTTTTTAGACCCAGTACATTTTCGCTATTTTGTAAGTTTACCTATCATGTTCATGGTAATTTTATTAGTAGGCGTAGGTGAAAAATCTTGACGACCAGCGACGTCTGGCAGACAAGTCTAACAATAAAGCTTAGGCCCACAGTTTCCTGCACCAAGAATGAAGGCAACTGGACAACTTTGCCACAGGCTCTGTCTTTTGAATAAAGTTTATTTCTCATATCAATACCTTCTCGGGAAAGACATTCTTCTTTGTTGCATTTTATGCACAGCATTGTTCAATAGGAATGTTTCATGACCATCAAAAGGCTGTGATGTGTGGGCACTAGAGACTAGATCCTATATATTATCAGTATGAGGGGTTGTTTTACTGTAAGATATGCGAAGAATAACTTTCAAGATTCTTCAATCCTGGTCACTGCTTTGATTTTTTCACTCCTTTGTTGGAACCCTTAAGCATATAGGAAGTGTTTTGACGTATATATTTTTATTGTGGGTCTCTCACCTAATGATACGGAGGGCACAAGCACGCCATAACTTAGTAATAACCATGGAGCTCAACGCTCGTTCCCTTTTACTTTAGTTGGTCGACGCTAGATGTTCGTTGGTGTTGGTTAATGTTGTTAAATTACTGTGTATTTAGTACAGCTACGGGGATGTTTAATATCTGTCTGGAACGCCGCTGCTGGCTCTCTTCCTGCCTCAATTTTTTCCCTCTCTTAAGAGTCGACTTGACGCCGCTTGAAGCATTGGCAAACCACGTCACCTGCAGTGGTATGCACCACCAGCAGGAGCCGTCTGCAGTAATCATCTAGGTGCTGGTTCTTCGTAATGGCTTGTCGTGCCATATATTCGACGCTGGTCTCATGATCCCCGTATTCATTCCAATGCTGGCAATATTCGAAATCTGTATATAATATGTGTGCGCTTAAGATCTTGGCGCCTTTTAATATTGTTGTGAGCATTACCTTCCAAGTATACACAATGTGGGATATCCCAATAAAAAATAAAATACTAGGTGTGACAATCACTTCTACATTTAAAACAATCGCATGTTCGTCGTTTTACGTTAATAACTTTTATGCGCATCAGACTGTTCGTTTTCGTGCAAACCTTTTAATGTCCACAGTTGATTTATGGCAGCATACACCAAGTTCCAGCGAACTCTAGTCAGAATTCGCGAATATGCCGATGCGACCAATTGCATTTCGCTGACCTAAGGAAGTTGCGAGCATTATGTTTTTTATAAATTTGAAAATGGTCCGCTTAGATGGAGTCTATATTTGTAACTATTTAGCACTAGTGTTTTGTATTGTTTTTTTTGCTTGAGATACCCAATAAAAAAAAACTTGTATGATCTCTGTCAGGAGTCAGTGTAACACGAAAGTGAAACGTCTCTTCACAGAGGTAGTTGAGCGTTTTTTGTGAAGTTTCACCATCAGGTCGGACGAATGTATGTTATAGCAATAAGTGGTAATATGAAGCGAAGAACAGAAAGCCACTCGAAAACTTGCAGCAAGCTCCTCAAGCAGAAATAACGAACGAAAAGAGCATGCACTCGGACGAGCACGAACTAACAACTCTGAGTGCTCTAACACAAAATACGCACGGAACGAACGTACGAGTATCACAGGACGAGCGCTAACGTCTGTCAATCGTTTCTTCTGTAGAAGTAGTGCGCTCATTTTGCAATCGTGGTCAATTAAGCAGCAAGAGTTCTTCGTACAGTATGCACTTCCAGCGCACACTTGCGGTGAAAACCCGAGGCATACAAACAACCTTACCGACGTACAAACGCGCTTGGCGACAACCTTCAAAGCACGCCCTCCAGATCCTTCACGCCCTCTCGCCAGTGGCAACACGCTGAAGACCCGAGCCTAAGTATAACCAGTGGTAAATAGCATTCATAAATAATCCTTCGTTAGCAACCTAATGATTTACGCTTTGTGGCGGAGTTGGTTCACGCCGCAGAGCATGAGAGTGTAGGAATGACTCCCTGTGGCAGAACGTTTTTTTTTTAGTTTTTAGGTGCGGAGTTTATTAGGCCGGCGCTTCGCCAACGCCGCTGGCCAAAATACCTAGATCCGAACAAGTGCGCCAAAAAAAAAAAACAGGTGTTGCTACCGGCGAGTGCAGGCACGGCGTCAAATGACACGTGCTTTACCGCGATGTTCGAAACTATCGCATCACCGCGGTCGACCGACCGCTGGTTGCTCCGTTCCCTGGTCTGACACGTTGCGCACGTTGTCAACACTCTCCACATCCGCTTCACACCTTACGGCCTTCGTGAAAGCTAGCAGCGATATCATGGACGTAGTCGTGCCTCCATACGTGCAAAAGAAGCCCACGTCTGCAAGGCGCATCGGAAGTTTCTCGCACAGAGCACTCGTCATCGGGCAGAGCGTGCAGGTGTGCAGGTAGCTCGGGTTGTCCTGGGGCGTTCTAGCGAAGAATGTGATACACCGGGCTCTCTGCAAAGCTGACGTATCACTCTCCAAAGCTGAATGTTGTAGAACAACAACAAATCTTACCTCGAATTTCCTTCACGCCCATTTCCCGTCTCACCAAGCTAGGAGGACAATACGGTGTCAAGGGAGACAATACGTCAACTTGCTGGTGGAGGTTCAAAAGATCTGCGATGACTCCCCGCGTAACATATGAAAAGATGCCGATGTGTACGGCAACATCAAGCAGTTTCGCGCCTCTAGCCTAATTTCGTGGCAGGCCATTCTGATCAAGCCCCTCGAGATACCCCCGCACAAGCGCAAGGCAGTCCTCCTTGTTCAAGACCAAGCGAAAGCCAGAATTTTTTAATTGCAATCTCTTTATTAAACGGTTTCAAAACGCACATATAGCCGTTGGCGCCCCCATTTCTGCGGAGCTACGCTCATTGGTTGCATTCGTACAAGATCTATCCAGAAATCTGCAGACGTCCAACACTTGCGGGCTTTGATCAGATTTTGTCCGAGTAGATCGCATGCACTGGCACAGCTCCACGTTACGGGATGACGAAGACGTTACACCGTCAAAGTGGGACGCTGGACTAAGCAGTACAGACTTGATAACCCGAACTCTGGACAGTTCGACGGGCCCATGATGAGGCTAGTGTTATGCCACAGACATGGTCCTCGTTCGGGAGCGTTTCTTCCCACGAGAACGAGCACTGTTCCGGCAAACTCTCCCACCTCCCAGGGCCCCCTTCCACGCAGACAGCAGCGAGCTACCATGTAGTTCCGGGGAAAACGGCGCTTCCTCCGCCGAGCCACGTCACAGAACGCCACGTGCAGTTTAGAGGAAGGCTTCTCCTCCAAGCGCCGGGAACTGGTCTCAAAGAAAGGAAAGAAAATGTAATTTAAGCTGTGCCGGCCCCATCTTTCGAAGGATTTCCCCCTAGCCGACGTCTTCGTACTGCCCAGCTTTGTACAAACTATAACCTGCTGCAGTAAACGTTCTTACCCGTTCCTGTTTTCACAATTGCCTCCCCACTCCGCCTCTGGGCGAAGGCTTTAGCGAAGTATAATCGACTGCTCCCCGCTCTAGGCTACCGCTACAATCACAACACAGCAAATTGTCAACAGTGGTGGCAGCGGTGAGATGCCATTGAACCCATATTTATAACAGTGGTTGGCAGCTTCGGGATACGTGACCCTACCTTTGGCAAGTCTTATCGCATCTCTGAGCACGAGGAGGACCGCCGTGAAAGCGTTTGGCTACGCTGGGACTCGCAATCCTACGTTTGACACGTCGGGTCGATCCCCTGGAAGCTCGAGCGCGACCAACCTGATATCAGCGTTTAGATACGCAGGGATACGTCACCCTGTTCTCATCGTTCGGCAAGCTGGGAGAAGCTACCCCGGATCATTGGCAAGTTGGACCGGATCCCTGAAAGCCAGAGGACTCCTACGACACTGTTCGAAGACAGCCACGACTTGGACCGTACTCGGCTAGTTTCGCCGGGTGAGTGCCCAACGTTTACTGTTTATTTCGCCAGACCTTTCAAGTACAGGCAGATGCTAGGAGAGTGTTTTGTGTTTTTGTTGGTTATAAACTAATATTCACTTCACGTGCTTTAAACCATGAGATTCGTTTTAGAGTATGGTGAATATCAATAGTAGAGCATCCCGATGGACGAGATCGTGATAGAGCAGCAGCTTGTGCAGGATCTCCTTGAAATTTATAGAGCCATGGGGATTTCCGCAAGGTCCGCTAAAACAACGGCAGCGATTCCCGAGGTGGTGCGAGCAGAGAATGTGATGGCCGAGGAAGCTGACAAATTTTGGGAGCTCATTTGTGAGCAAAAGCAGAAAGCGGAGGAGAGTCGCGAAGAGTGAAACACCGAGAAATGCCGTGAAGAGCTCGAAGCTCAAAGACATGAACACAGGAAGACCGAGGAGAGTGGAAAAATGAGGAAATATTCCCTCAGAATGGAAGAGCTTAATCGTAAAATTGAAGTGATTCAGCGGCAGCGAGCACAATACAGAAGTGAACACGTCAAAATAGACGAGAACATTGTGTCTTTTCTCATCAATTTTGAAAAGATCGGCAAAGATGTTGGTGTTAGGCCAGACTTTTGGTCGGAAAAGCTTGCCACGTAACTTCCGTGCATCGCAGGCATATTGGAGCGCTTAATCACGGAGGAAGCGCATGACATTGATAGGCTTAAACACCCTTTGTTCGGCCACTATGCTGCCCTCAGTCCTGTCGACTGCGAAAGTCGAGAATACAAGTAAAGCACTGAAGCGCGCAGCAGAGCGCTAAAAATCTAGGCCCATCGCAAAGCGTAGGATGCCGACGTGTGTACGAGAGAGCGAGATGAGGCGCAGCGTAAGGCAATGGAGGTGGACGTGCGTGAAAATTAGGCTCGCCGAAGAACGCTAGAAGTAGAAGCGCGTCAATAAGCGCGTAAAGATAACGCATGCTGAAAAGCTATGAAGGCTGAGGCCCGTCGCGAAGCACAAGCCACTAAAGTGCGCAAGAGAGAGCGGGACGCCGAGGAGAGTCGCGAGGCGCCTGAAATTGAGGCCCGTCACAAGGTACAAGACGCCGAAGTGTGTCGGACAGAGCCAGACGCTGAGGTGCATCGCGATAATTTAGGGGCTGAGGGCCATCGCGTAGCTAAGGACGCTGAGATGCATCATAAAGCGCTAGAAACGGAGCTGCTTCGCAGCGCACGTGATTAGAATGAATGACGTCAAAAAGAGCAGGAGGCCGGCTACGAAGGCCTAGGAACAGGGGCTATCCTGGAAAGGGAGACCGAACCTTTACGAACTGAAGAGACACCTTCAGGCGAGTTGGTTGACTTTAAAGGCATCGGAAATCCTGTTCTGTCGCAAGAAGAGAGAGCTATAAACGGTCCCGAAAAAGAGATAGCTAACCAGTTTAGAGCTTTGGCAGTGCCTGTCAAAGGCATTGCACTTGAAATTAAGTGTGTCCACATTGTGTATTATTCCCGAGATACGTTGCTCGTGATGCTATTTGTTTTTAGCTCAGTTTAATCTGGAGGAAATATTCTCGTTTCTGCCAGTGTGGCGATTTAATTGATCAGCATTTAGATGGCGCTTGCTTTGGCCAGAGTTGTTTGGCTTTGTGCTCGACTCCATCGTTCCTGGGATGCTCTGCGGGGCTGTAAAAGTCACCGCGGGTGGAGAGAGCAGAACAGCTACAATTATCAACGGTCAACCTGCATCTCTCCTTGCGAGCCGAGCTAAACGGCTCGAAACTCCGGATGCATTGTCTGGCGGCGGGAATGCTGTTATGGCACAGACATGGTCCTCGTTCGGGAGCGCTTCTTCCCACGAGAACGGGCACTGTTCCGGCGAATTCTCCCCCCTCCCAGCGCCACCTTTTACGCAGACTGCGGCGAGCTACCGCGTAGTTCTGGGGAAAACTGGTGGTGGTGGTGGTGGTAGTGGTGGTGGTGGTGTTTAGAAGAGGAAAAAGGCACCTAATTTCTGCAGCCCAGTTGAGAGCACGGCGCAGTGCATGTGCTTCCTCCGCCGAGCCACGTTACAGAACGCCACGTGAAGTTTCGAGGAAGGCTTCTCCGCCAAGCACCGGGAACTGGTCTCGAAGAAAAAAACTAATATGTTATTTAGGACCTTGCCAGCCCCATGTTTGTAGGGGTTTTGCCCCAGCCGGCGTCGTCGTGCTGGCCGGCTTTGTAAAAAGTATAACTTGCTACAGTAAGCGTTCCCCCCTGTTGCTGTTTTCACAACGATTGCCTCCCTACTCCGCCTCTGGGCGAAGGCTTCAGCGAAATCTGTTCGACTGCTCGCCGCTCTCGGCTACCGCTACCATCGCAAGAAAGTGAATTCCTAAGAGTGGTGGTAGCGGTGAGATCCATCATACCCGAATTCTTAACAG
Organism: Rhipicephalus microplus; assembly: GCF_043290135.1. Classification (NCBI taxonomy): domain Eukaryota; kingdom Metazoa; phylum Arthropoda; class Arachnida; order Ixodida; family Ixodidae; genus Rhipicephalus; species Rhipicephalus microplus. The sequence goes on along the minus strand of NC_134707.1, from coordinate 36,285,358 downwards.
TAATGGCAGCGGTGGGATGCCATCAAACCCGAATTCGTAACACCAGGCTATCTGTCTCGACGTGGGAGCGGCCCGCTTCTTGCTAGTTCATGTCCCGACGTACTACAGACACTGAGCATTCCTATCTATCTATCTATCTATCTATCTATCTATCTATCTATCTATCTATCTATCTATCTATCTATCTATCTATCTATCTATCTATCTATCTATCTATCTATCTATCTATCTATCTATCTATCTATCTAGCCGCCTACGTCCAACACCCCCTACAGATTCCTAAAGGCTTCTCGATGGTTGCAGAACATCACGCCCTGTGTCCACGCGGGAGTGGCGTTCCGGTATTCCTGAGCGTCGAACTCGCTTCTACAGGTGTTGTAAGAGGGGGGAGGTGATTCCTAAATAAAAAGAAGACAAAAGTGAGCCCCGTAACTGTCTCTCAGGGGAAGGACACCTCAACAGTAGCTCACGAGGGAGGGGGATAAAGAAGGATTAAAAAAAGGATAGGAGTTAAATGTATAGAGATAGAGAGAGGAGCAGGAGGAGAGAGAGGCACAGGGATAGCCACATACGAAAGTAAGGTGAAGATAGGAAAGATTGACACGGTCGCAGAATTTTGAGGCACCACTCAGCGAGAGCTCTTGTCGGCGGCAGGAGATGGCGTAGGTGCGCCAGTCGGCCAGAGCTGCGCTGTCGTCGAAGATCACGGGGACACAACCAGTCGGCATGAAATCTAGCGAGCGAGTCCCAGTTGTAAGCGTCTGTAATGAGTGCAATGTACTATGTCATGTGTTTGAGAAGCTTTTCCGGGCACAAGGGAAGCATTCTGCAGGTAGTTTTGCTCTCGTAAGAAGAAAGTATACGACACCAGCTAAGCTTTAAACCTGCGTGCGCAAGAAAAGAAAAAAGGTAGTTGTTTTAAAGGTGGTACATATGAAACACTTTGCGTAGATATACCTTCTGAATAGCTGTCTCTTCATTCTTATGTATACGTGGTATATGATGGCCCCTCCACGCTCCCGCTGGGCCTGCTGGCCCACTCAGCTGCTGAGCTATTCCGCTCTACTGTCAGAGATTATTGCGCAACCAAAATTTGTGCTGCAGATCTTGACAATTCCATAGCGTTCTAATCAGGTGTTCTTTTTGACCGTATGTGCGAATAATCAGTTGTGTTCTTTTCACGTTTTTGCACTGTGCGTTGTCAATGCAAGTTGAATAACACAAGATGGTGAAAATTTACGCAGCCCCCCCCCCTATGACGTGCTTCATAAGGAGATCATGGTTTCGACACGTTAAGCCCCATGGTATTAATAATGAAGCGCGATAAATATCCAATAAAGCAACGCAACTGCAATTATACGCTAACATACCGCAGCGCCCTCAGGCGTGCTTCGAGCAAAATAGCATATATGTTCAGCCTATCACCACGGCACTTCTTTGCCGTGTGCGGCCGACAAAATTCTGACGCATTGCAGCAAAGTCTATACCGAGGGCTGTGCCCCCTCATTTTTCTACCATCAGCGCCCACGCTGTTTCGCTAGAAACACTGTAGCGGTAGATAAAAACGGTGTTCTAATTTGACGGCACATCTAGCCTTGCGAGGTGATCAGACAAACCCGCCGCAGTTGTGTAACGGTTACGTGGTGCTCGCTTGGTGATACGAAGGTCCGTGGCTTTAATTTCATACACTCTAAAAAACTGCTGACTAAAACGAGTGCGTTTTTTACAACAATAATCATCGTCTGGCTTGTCATAATATTTCTTTCTTGAAAACGTGGCTCTGGCCACTTCCCTGTCAAAAATGTTATCACGCTGATAACACGCATGACACTCAGTGCCAGAATAGGCCGGGCGTGTGGCAATATATCAAATAACGCAAAACAGATAAGATTACTGTTGTGGCAAATAATTACACCCTGTTTCTCGATGTTTTCATATGATGTAGTAAAATTTGGGGGAGCTAAACATCCCAAAACAAAGATGTGGTTTTGAGGTGTGCTGTAGCGGCAAGCTGCAGAAATCAGACCAGCTGGGGTTCTTTAGCTGCACCTCAATCTACGTGGACGAGCTTCCAGCATTTGAGCCTCTGTAGAAAATGTATCGGCGGCTGCTGCTGGGATTTGATACCATGACTTTTGGGTCAGCAGTAGGGTATAACATAACCACTAGAACACCACAGTGAATGCGTGTTTGATTCCGGCCGCGACGGTAACATTTCGGTGCCGGTGAAATGCTAGCAGCCCGTGTACTGCACAATGTGTGCGTATGTTACACAACACCAATGCCAAAAAGTTGCGGGGCCCTTCACTACAGCTTGCTTAGTAATTATATCAGAGTTTCGGCACGTGGAACCCGAGATATTATTATCGAAGATTTGCAGACAATCACCCTGCCCGGTTCCTCGTTTAAGGTTACTTTTAAAACGTGACAATCTGTTTTAGGTGAAGCGCATGCAAGCCGTTCGAAATACTGGACTCGTCAATTAGGCTTTCTTGCCGTTCCATGACACAATATATCTTTGTGCCGATGCTGATGTCACAATCTGTGTTAAAATTTCTTGGGACGTTGAAGTTTTATATCAGTAAACAGCGATCTACACATGTGCCCGTGGCGAAGTTCGATCGCCTATCTTTTTCATGCCGAAGTGCTTGACGTCACGAAAACGAACGAAAGCGATTGGTTAGAGCATTTACGCAAACTATATCTGCATAGGAACGGCGATAGTTGCGGATGAAGCTCCCATTTATTGCACGTTTATATTCGAGTACACACGCAACTTTGTCGGGCTCGGAGTTGCGAAGCGTAATACCGAGGAATGGACAAGGTTGAAAACCTCTGGAGACCGAAGAGAACCCGCCAGCGGTATGGTTCAAACAGTGAGTCACCACCTAAGAACCCGAAACGAGGTACCGACGGGCGAGTGCTTTTTACCGGCGGAGGCATCCAGGAGATGATGCAGGCGACTTTGTCCGAGATTACTAATACCGTGGCAACCGTGAAGGTGAGTGCTGTGGTCCCAGACGTCCACAACGTGATTTAGAATTTCTGAAGAGTGGGAGGCATAACTATCTTCTGCGTGGCTTCCGTGCGCTACAGCTGCGAACCATCAACCGCCGTGATTTGTAGTAGTGGCATAAAGAAAATACCGTTTAACAGCTCGCTTCGCCGAAACATTCGCATGTTGACGTTGTGTGTGATGCGCACAAAAATTGGTAAAAATATCAAATAATCAAAACCACTGGCCCGAGGAAGGTATTATCGAGGTCAGCCCTCCTGCTGGGAAAACAGGTGCTCTTTCATTGAGCTTGCCAGCTTTTAAAGAACTGGGCTACCCTTAAGCTTCGCGTTTAAAGAGACACTAAAGGCAACTATTAACTTAGAAGTGTGGCAGCTTGGGCTAGTTGGTATGGCATGACGATAGTTATCGCGCGAGAACAAAACGACGACACAGAGTCCTTCTTGTCTCTGTGTCGTCGTTTTGTTCTCGCGCTATAACTATCGTCAAGGCAACTATTAAGTCGACGTTCATTGTTGAAATAGCGGTCCAGAAACCTCGTAGTATTACTTTTGTGCCAAGTAAGGGCCTATTTTGAAAAAAAATACGTTTTAGTGGTCCGCATCGGCTTAGCGCACTTCGAATTGCCCGCCTCAAGAAGCCGACCGACCGGATTGATTCACGTCACTGTTGCCGTGCACAACGTTGCCCAGCTGTACTGCGCTAGTAGCAGCAGATCGAAAGCAGCGGGAGCCACAGCAGCAACAATGCCATTGATGAATTTCCCGCCATTAACTTCGAGATTGTAGACGTTTTTTTTTGTTTGTTTGTTTCAATTGCACCCCGCTACTCACGCCATTTTCCATAGTAACGTCCGGCAGTTTTTTTCCGCGAATCAAGCAGAAACGAACAAGCAACATTTTATTGCATCTCTTTATGCACGGAAGTTTTTTTATTTAGTGCAGCTACATTAATTACTAGTGGCTAATTCTAGGCGGTTTGTCTGATGCCATCGGGATCATTTTGAGAATCTCCTACCACGGTGCATGTACTCTTGTGTGTTTCCCTTAAATTCTGGGCAAGCAGGGCTCTGTTGTTGACAATACCGTCGTTTTGCACGTTGTAATACATTGAGCATTCACTCTCACGTAAATTGTTATTCGACTTCAGTGTCCCCTTGAACCACAAAGCCATTAGATAATCACATGCTCTGACACCCGACGGTGATGTACGCGCGCTTGTTCCACGCAGTATACTTACTGCGATATTACAGCACAGTATTACGGCGAAACCTGTGTACAGCACGTGTGTTTGTAAGCCATTAGTTTTCAATGAATTGCTAAGCAGATGAAGTCATTTCTAACCAGGCTCGTGGCTGCGTAGTATAACACCTGCTTGCCACGCAAACCACCTGCGTTCAATCAAGACTCAGACCCATAAACTATTAGTATTTATATACTGATAGTTTTCAAGTTTTCGGTGATGGACAAGATGATTTCTCACTCACAACCAATGATGCCTATGCCAACGCCGGAATTTTATTCCAAAGCATCTTTTTAACACTGTCGCGTTAAAAACCTATTAACTTTGTATGACCGCACCAAACAGGACATGTGACAGCGTAACCAAAACAACGCCAATCAAGGACTTCAATCAATCAATGCAGTGCTATAGTCACCTGTAGCTGGTGGAAGCATATCCGCCAATTTGTTGTTAAACAGACTGATAGATGAACAGTTAGTGCATCCAACTCTCTTGCTCTTTATATGAAAGGCTTCTATTTTGCGGCCCGTGTATCTACTTGCTTCGATAAACTGTCGCATCATTAAATGTGTGTTCACAACCACACTCAGAAATCCCGTGGTATTGGAAAGCGATGACTCATGTTTCCTTGGTGACAACTCAGGAGACAACGCTCTTGAGGACGTCGTCTGTACAAATAGGATGCAGCTGGTTTGGAAGCGTCTATTACAGTGTTTACAACTGCTTTTCGTTTCGTCGTTTCTGACTTAACACATACGGTAGAACTCACCATAGGCTAACACAAAAGACGTAAGTACCAAATGGCTAGCCATCTATGTTCACAGCTGCTGACATGAACTACCTTAGGGAAATACTAAACCTGTTTCAGGAACAATTACCTCGAGAGTATGCACATCAGCCTCTGGAATGGTTGACCACTGAATCACAGTCCGAAAGTAGAGAGGTCCGGCCTGACAGCCCACGGTCGTCGAGGAGAAACCTTAACCCATCGACAGTTAGCAGGAGTCCTGATAAGAATCGCAACAATGCAAGTACTCGGGGTATGTTATCTTATGAATGACAATGATACGACTGTGATTTGGTTGCCAGTATTCTCGCAGCACCTTAAGCATTATTGCTGGTGCAGTGGCAAACTATAACATCTGCATTCAGAAGAGCCATTTATTTTTTCTGTCGCTTATTGACAACAGTACGTTACCATCGCAGATCTAAGAGGTAAAGAGTTAGGTCCAAGTGTGAAAGCCTTTCGAAGGTTATCAACAATGTTGCCGTGTAAACCTTCTTCAATCATGCAGCATAGTTAATATTAACCGAGAGTATTATTTAGAGCTTATTTCTCGGTAAAGTGACAGTGTCACCAATGGGAAAAACGTCATCGAACATACTCCTGCCAGTTTCAGTAGATGAAGGGTTGAAGTTAATGTGTTACTCGACTTTCACGTGAATTGAGCGGACCTTGAAATAAATGATTAAATAATTTCTTTTTTAATAAGTTTGCTTTAAATGCAGTGTCGTTCATCTGCATGTTGTGCGTTTGGGTTGGCACCCTCGTTTACGCTGTCAATTTTTGTATTTTTTTCACTGAGTCAGTAATTTCGTTCACCCAACCTTCAGCGGTACGAGAGGAATTGACTGTGGCGTCCGGCTCAGAGTTGAAGCCCGTTGTCGTCAGTCAGAGTCGCCTGGCTACGGAGAACGGAAACGACGGTTCGGAAGAACATTTTCTCCGCAAAAATGGCGCTAATGCATCGGGGACACGTTCGCACAAGACATCAGCGAATGGGCAAATGACTCCGCAAGAAGACTGCACAAGACCCCATTCAGATGAGCAGGTTGCCCCTTCGAGGAAAAGGTATTTCGCATAATAAAGCAATCTTTCATACTTGTAATTGCAGTAGACGCAATTTCAAAACGTTCATTTAAAGCCGATTACTTGTGTTTAGAGTGACAGCGACTCTTCAGTTTTGCAGTCACATATTTGAATCCAACTTACAGAAGTTTGTGCTTCACGGTGACCCAAATGATAATAGAAAGAAAGACGACACGTGAACACCGGTCGCACTTCGGTGGTGGCGAAATGAGAGAGGCCTGTGTACTGTACAATGCCCATGCACGTTAAAGAACACGAAATGGTCGAAATTTCCGGCGCCCTCTAGTACGGTGTCTCCCACAAACAAAACCTGATTTCGGGACGTAACACCTCCTATACTTTATTAGGAGGACACATCAACGGGTACGTGCAAATTATCAACTGCGCTGAAAACTTTTTTTTTTGCACGAAATCTTTTTGTGGTGAGTGGGAGCTTGTGCTCACGCTACACTTAACTTGCCATCGTAATACCCCCGTAACGCTGATGTGTTCCAGCAAGAAATAATTAAATCAGTAACTCTTTTTAGTGGAGCTTTTTGTGGAATGGTTGACATTGCTTTGAGTCCTGAGGGATAATCGTATCGCGATTTGTATATTGAACGTCATAACAGCCAATGTAGTCGAAGTTAGTCCATGTCTCCAAACTCAGTACGGCTTCTGATCATGTTGCGGCGTCGGGTCTTGAATGTGAACACAAACTTCAGATGAGTGTTGTGTAGAAAGCTATGCGCACCCATGTGCACTATCAAACACGTGCAGACCAGGAAAGCGTTCACGCTTGTAGCAGCAGCACGTGCTACAGAGATAAACGAAACAAAGTAAACCAAAACTTTCTGCTAAGGTGCACGTTGTGGGCACGTATGAGCAGGGATGTGGTCACATTTTAGCTATAGGAATGCTTATTACTTAGAACAGAGGTTCGTTTACCGAGAATATTTCACTGTTTCGTGCAAAGGCACAATATATATGCCTGTTTTCTGCCAGTGCTTAACACACAGGTAATCTTTGCGCATAAATCCACAAATGCGCACACACCAACTGTGACGAGGTCCGCCGATTTTGATTAACTCAACCTGTAAGTTGCTCGTGAAAACGTGGGTGTAAAAGCAGCTGCCATGTGAACAGTGATATGAAGCGGTGCCTCGACGCGCAAAAGAACGAACTGCGCAGTGGTTAAATGTCGACCGCATAAGAAAACACAAAGCACTTCCTCGGTCTCCCACTCTTCTTCTTCGCTTAGCACGGGAGGCTCGAAAACTTAGTGAATTCACCGCTGCAGGTGACGAGGGACGACAACGTAGATGCATACTGTGCAGCTGTGTCACGGCAAGCGCGCTTCAGGAAACGATGGCCGGCTGGCTGTCGAATCTGAGATTCACGAGCTCCTATCTTGCGTTGGACAAGTGACTTGCTGTATATGCTCAAAAAACGTCAAAAACGTCTTCTTTTTGATGTATACTTGCACACTGAGCATTCATTTCCAGTGTTCTCGTAAATTCTTCAGATTTGGATTCAGTGTCCTTTGTTTCTGCCGTAACAGACTATATATCCTCAATGATTACTGCTTTGCAGTTCTGGTGAACAAACCCGACTGAAAGAGCGCCTTCACCATTTGCGTTCTCGATGGCGAGCTGCGCAGCGAATTCTGGACGAGATTGGCGCTCGGTTAAACGGCGGGACTGCTGATCCAAGTGAACAGATAGATAATCCCGCCGTTCAAGCTTACAGGTAAACGAGAAGAGATGGTTTTGCTTGTGAATGTGTTAGACAATGCCTTAGTGATGTTTCGGGACTACGTTTGTGTGCTTGTTCTTAATAATGCTACGTTACAGTGCTTGTTCTTGTTTATTTGTTTTACCATAAATTCCCCGGGGACCGGGAATAGATTGGGTATCCTTGAACAGGAAGTGTCGCTGGAGCAAAGTTCCCTAAAAGCAGTTGTTTCCAACGGTGTCTCTGTGTTGAAGAACTCGAACGCATTCGGCTTCAATGAACGCTCAAGGATTTTTCAAGTATATACCTACATTCTCCTCACACATGTTTTATCTTGCACATGTTTCGTCTTCAATTCTAATTTTGCATGTAAAGAAAAGGGTGCTCGCGTTTTTACCATTCCTAGTATTCATGTTTTCCCACGTTCGGTGCGCCTATAGTGCCCTCTTGTTTTGTCTCTGCCAATGTCTTTTTTTTTTTCGCTCGACTAATTGAACCAAAGCTATCTACTTTCTGTTGCTTTTCTCAGACATCTTTGAGAAAGTTACAGCTGTGCCTCTTTCATTCATTATATACCAACAAGCCGCTACACAAGCTCTTCTATCGAAACACGATGTAAACCTAAGAAATACAAGGGGGCAAAAGCCCTATTGGCTTTGTTAGGTTTGTTACCAGACCTTGAAGCTTAATGTCAGCTGGTTCTTTCGCAAACTTTCTTCAACAGCGCACCAAACAGACACAGACAGCCGCAAACTTCCAAACTACTACCACAGGGTTTGTTTCAATTTGTTTTTTTTTTGCCAATTTTACCAATGTCATCGTTTCGCTGTATATTACTTCAAGTACTTATCTCTTTTTATTATTCCCCTTGGAAGCAGAGCATTTCTTAGTCGCACGATGTCGCGCTTCGGCGTAGCCGTCCACAACCCCACTGTGCATGCTCGCGTCTCGTGCGGGCCCAGGAAGACACCCGCAAGACTGTCGCTTCAGGAGCCATCAAAGGATAAGACACCACCATGCGTTCAGCAAGCCGAGCATGCGCAGTGAGGGTGTGGACCTCTCCCCGTAATTCTCTCTCCCTCTAACGTGGTTAGTGTGTATATAAGCGGCGGAGCGCGCGTTCGGAATTCAGTCAAGGACGTCTTTACATGGCTTTCGCTTGACTTGACGCTTTGCTTCACTCAAGTAGATGTGATGGAAGAAACAGTACTTTCAATTAGTAGCGGGACAGAACCTAACATCAGCGTCCCACCACTCGTTGAAAGCAACGCTTCTCCATAATTGAATAAATAAGAGTAGCAAAGACGCAAACACAATTAGGCGTTCCCAAATTATACCCAATTATGCAATATTCACGTCATACCCCACCCCACCCCCACTCTGCGACACATTTACTCGAGGTCCGCCTGTGAGAAGATCGGGGCGGCTTTTTTTTTTTTTGAGCTTGTGTTGTGTTGCTGCGTTATGTGTTTATGCCTCCCGATCCTGCCTAAGGCCTTCATGGAAGGCGGGAAATGTGTAACAGAATTATTGCAAATATATTGATCGTCATGTACCAGCCAACTGATCATGTACTACCAACTCGCTCGAAACCACACCTTGTTCAGACACCGAAGCTAAAGATCAGGGACGCCTCAAGTTCTTTCATCGCCGCGATTCAGAACTGCACGAGGTGGGCTGTCGGCAGCTTGAGCGATGCGCAATCATCGTAATGCCACTGGTTCATTTCTTTCGTTTCTTCACAGAGAACAGCGTTGGGGTGATGCGCAGCACAAAAAGAGGGCACTTTCCGAGTCTGCACCATCCGTGCCTGCCCGGACTCGCGGACCACCGCGATCACGCTCCAAGCCCGACAGCCCGGTGGAAGAAAATCCTGGAACTTCTACACTGTTCGACGGGGTGTTCAAGCGGCCACAACTGGTGTCCAGGAGGCCTCGAAGAGCTCAGTCGCAGCGTCACGATACAAGGACCAAGCCTCGGAGCTCTGTAGTCGCAACGAGCACTGCGGACACACTGCGTATCGCGAAGGCTGGCAAGCAATCGCCACCAGTAAGTGCACCTATATATACGTAAAATAAAGTTGTGGCGAAATTTCGGGACCCTTATCGCCTTTAAGGCTTCACCGTGATAGCGATATTCTGTTCCTTGTACGTACTTCAAATACAGGCTACTCATTAAAGAGAATGAACTGGGGACCAGATATCGCAATCGCGTTCAGTATTGCGTTCAACTCGCAAAGGTAAAGATTCAGAGTCCGTAAATTTTTCTCAGTCGTAGAATTACTAGCACCCCTCACACGTGGCCTATTACCTACAAAATAAAATACATGAAACTCAATTGTAATACGAAAACTACAGCGAAAAACATATCACTCTCGGTATAGCGCCACAAGAGCGCCCGAACAAACTGTAGTATACTTGTAGTCATTGCGACCCAATGTCCAATATCTTGGACATTGCCAATTTCAGAACGTATGCAAAACACTACCACATGTTTTGCTCATACATGAACTGGTCTGTGTGCTTCAACTTCTTAAGAGCGTAAATCAATGCTCAAATACGCTTTAGGACATCCAAGAATGAATATTTATAAAAGCCATTCATGCTCAATCTCGCCATTTTGAAAGCTCCCGAGAGGCGGGAGATGCACCGACTTCGACCATATTCACTAGATGGCTGCACGGGTTTTACAAGCAGCCAATAACATGTTTTCTAGGAGCAGGGAAGCGCTTTCAAAGCTGTGGCACGCTGGATCCCTATGCCCAAAATATTGGGCAAATTTCTAATAGAAGGGTCTCGGAAGTCCATAGACCTTATTAATGAAGAGGAGGATCCTCTCCTTTCTCGGTTATTGCGCGGGAGCACAAAAACTGACATCACAGCCTCGGCAGTGAATTTCTGGACGTTTATGCATGTTCACCACAACAGCCCGGAGAGATCTAGGGCAGCACCCAGTTATCCTTCTGGGAAAAGTTCTATAGTTTTCTTTTTTCATTGTTCATTTGCTCTTTTATGTAACACCTGACGAAGCAGCAAGCCCTTTACTTGATGCCCATCCCATCAGGCCGAGTTAGATACATGCGACATCAACCAACAATGGCCTTGCAATCAAACCGGTACAAACCTTCTCCCATGTGCAGGCACCGGGGACCTCCGTCTCGCACTACCTGACCGGGTTCTCAGAGTTTCTGCACGAGAAGGCCCCGTCCGTCTTTCCACATTGGCGAAGCTTTGAGCGTCTCGTACTGGACGTTCGTCGAGCTATCCACGAAAAGCCTGCGGCGGAGCTGGACTCGTGGTGTTCTCACAGCGAGCGACAGCCCTGCTGGCTCCTGTCCTTCGAGGACACGATAGCCAGATTTGTACTTTTATACGACATCGAGATGGCGGTTATTCATCCTGGATCTTTTTCGATGCATCACGTCGACAGAGATTTTCTCAAGAGAGCCAATGCAGAGGCAATCCGTGACAGAGCGCGTGAAATGGGCATAGAGCCCGAGCGTAAGTGCTGTACAGTATAGTGTTCCGATATGTAGTCCCGGGCAGTTACACGAACTTTGGATGTTCACAGAGACTCGGCTTTAGATGAGCCCTGGAACGCGTTCTCGAGTAATTATCGAATGGCTTCACCAAAGAAGTAAACTGCCTCGCGGATCAAGTAAAAATCATTTTAGGATCCGTGAAGTACGAACGTAGTTACAAGGATTTGCCGCATGCTTCCTCTCTCAACACTTGCGAAATGCTTTTCCACGATGTGCCGCGACGGTTGCGTGCATCGTTCAATCTGACAATGCGTTGAAGGCATAGGCCAAGATGACAGCGGTTACTATTCTACTACCCACTGGCGGTACCGAAAAATGACTGCGCGTCACATCGGGGTTGAACAATGCAACAATCTTCACGGCCTTGAATGCGTAATGACGCAAACTAGGATTAAACTTTGCAGTGACATATCTCGGAGCACAAACAAGCTCTATTTTGAATACCCTGTTTTATGGTAAGATGTCGTAGAGGGTACAAAAGCACAACCTGCAGTGATCTAAACCAAAGCTGCGAGATATGTTTGAACCAGCCATATGTCATAGGTGTGAAAAGGTCAAAAAGTCTCGAGCGTGTAGTGTCGTGGATACAATGTTTAGACAAATGGCCTTGTATTCTTCAAAGCTGCGCCTCCGAATTTCCACCCATGGAGAAGACCAGGTCACTTGCGAAAATGTTGACTCCACCGACAATCCATCCTTACTGGCAGATCTATGTCGTATATCTATGCTTGATCATAGTTACGCAGATGTAATATGAAAATACAAGTCTGAATGTTTAAATTTTTTCCGGTACGACAACAGTGTCGCGACACTGTTCTCATCACGAAATCGAAATGCCTCTACAGCTCTGAACACGTGTCCTATTGCAGAGTTCCTCTACGAGCGAGATTGTCTTATCACGTGGCTTCTGCGAGCGCACCGGTGCATTCTACGAGTGCGTCTGGACCTCACCGAGGTGGCGCAGTCTCCTGGCGAGTTCTGTCGGGGATATCACCTCCACAAAGACTACAAGATTCTCGAACTGGGAGTCAGTGGGAAAACCCTGCTTAGAGGGCGCCACCTCTTTCTGTTTCTCGGTCACGTGACTCAGCTCACCGAACTGTCGCTCTTCGTACTGTACCTGACGCACCCAGACGACGATTGCCGCCTCGCCGCGCTAGTCGCAAGCAACGTGTTCCTGAGGAAGCTCACGCTAAAGATGTGCCATATCGCCGACAGGTAATAACAGCAGTAAGTTGTAGAGCTTTACGTGCCGAACCCATGACTACGAGAGACACCGTAGTGGAGGGTCGCGACAATTTCGACTATCTGGTGTTTTTTTGACGCGCAGCTAAATCTAGATTCACTTTGTCTCCGTCGAAAGGCGGCCGCTGCAGAGATCCGATTCAGAACCATTCAGTCAGCAGACGTGTGCCGTAACAACGTAACGAGTAGTTCGGAGCAGGTTGCAGTGTATTTTGAGTATGGGATTGTACTTACTGCGTTCAGTGGGTCTGTTTCATTGTGGCGTCCCCCTTGGTTACTTACGACTAAAGTGCATTGGTAATGTGGCACCGCGACGTTTTTTTTTAATGTGGTCGAAAAGTGCTACCGGTACTAGAGGGCCTAGAGAAAACGTGAATCAAGTGTTAGCGTGGCGCCTACGGTATGGAATTCACCATTTCAGTGTGAGAAATGAATCACACTCTCCTCTGTAAACGTATGTCGTAAGCCAATATTACCACGTCATAAGCACACATACCTCGCCAATTGACTTACTTTTGGTATGTGCAGTCACTCCGACCACCGTACCATGCTGTGACGTGCGTGCACATGAGCTCTATATTGGTAGAATTACGCGCCATACAGAATTACAAGTATACAGTTACACCATCAGGGTCTTGATCACACCGGAAGTAAGCCGCTCGTTCCAATAAAAGACCCAAGAAAGTGCTCAATGTCATGGCGTGAACTAGCGAACGGATGTAACTTCTTTTCTCCTTGTACTCCTTACGTCGCTTTCAGCGAACTCGCAGGTACGAAATGAGAAAGAAATCACTTAGATAAAGCACGTGAAACAGCCTTTTAATTGCACTCGTATTAGGCAAGTTACAAAAATGTTCCGGGCAATCTATTCAAAAGTGAAATATACAGCAATAATGAAGTCATTGAAAAGCGTTGCGGGGAGACTTTCGTATATCAAACGCGCGATACAATCACAGAGAGGTAAAACAAGGTGGTTTACTGTGGTTTAGAAAGCATTGGCTGTTAACGTGGCAACTTTATCAATAACTCAGAACTCATGTGAACACCCCAAGAAGAATCTTTAAAGAACACCATACGGTATCGATTGTTTTGGGGGCTTTCACCGTGTTTTCACCGTGAGGTTAGGTCCGTGAAACGACGCAAAGGCAAGGCTTTGACGTCGTGGCATGGAAGACCTGAGCGCGGGCCATTATTCTGCCAGACAATTAATAGTTTTTTGTCCATATTCAATAAAGATATTTCATTGAATCAATATATCGATATGCACAACGCACCAGGCTCGTCAGAGCTCGAGTGGTGGCTCTAAGATTATTACGAAGAACTGAAATGAATGGAAACTTTATTAGCAATATGTTCAGAAAACTACATCATACAAATCAATTAATCGTTACTCAGGATGATAACTTTCAGTGTTATCACTGACAGTTATCATCCTCATCAAAGAGAGAAACTCGTGGAGGCGAGTCGTTCACAGTGGAGTTATTTTAAATAAAAGACAGGCCGTCCAGAAGGCCCACAATACGGCGGGACATTAAACATTACTGTCCAAAGTGGAAGTCACCTACGTCAAACTTATGGTTGCTCTTCAGGACCTGAACAAACTTCATCATACCAAACCTGTCATAATCAAATAGCTCATGATAAGGAAATAACGCTTTTTGTACAGGCAAGATAAGAATTAACATGTCCAAGAACGTCGATATAGAATACTTGTTCATTGCATCTGAAAGGTACACTGAATTCATTTTCAGAAACTTGGAAGGCCTTATTGATGCTGTTAAGGGTCTGCCGCTCCTCGAGTGCGTCTCCATCTCTGTGCTCGATCCCGAATCGTGCTTCGAGCGAAGCCAGCAACTGTCCCAACTCCTGGTCGGACCCGGGTGTAGAAGTCTGCAACAGGCTCATTTTGATGTTCCATGCGATTTGGGACTGATCTTGGAACGATTGGGTGAAAATGAACAAGTCGTCGAAGTCTATATCAATCAGCAGCTTACTACTCCTTCGGAGCTCATGAAACTCTGTGACCTAGTCAACGCAAACACTCATCTTAAGCACCTTTCTCTACCTATCAACATGGACTCGACTCTTCCTAGACGCTATTATAAGTTCGTATTAAGCAAGTTTGTAGAAAAAGCCCGAATGGAAGTATTAAATCTGCAGAATTCGTTCATCACAACACGAGGCATTAAAGCCATAGCGGAAGGCCTGAAGAGAAATGGCGCTAAGGAGGCTTCAGAACCCACTTCGGTAATACAGACCACTGAAAGCGACGTTGGTCGACAGCAGTATCTTAAGGCATTATATATCAGAGGCGACCTTACTTGCGAGCACCTTGGTATTCTTGTGGACGCACTGGACGCCAACAGGACCCTCGAAGTTCTTGATGTTGGTCGAGTACTGCCTTCGCCATCAATGAGTCACGCCGACGTGACGAGGAAGATTGTCGACCAAGCCTTTCGACAGGGTCAGTGCTCGACGAGATCCCAGAGAAGTTCCGTCGCCACAGTACGCGTTAACAAAGTGTACTTCGGCGAAGACTTGCATCTTCTTATCATTGCCGTCCGCAACGATGTGACATTCCACAAGTTGAATCTCTTGTTTGGCGATTCTCCTACAGAAATGCTCAAAAGTCACTCGTTTGACTTCAGCCAGCTTCTAGCACTGTTACCCTTCTTCGCAGTAGCAGAGACGCTGGAGACATTGGAAATTCAAGTGTCTGTGCCCGGGACATATGACGTCGCTTTTATGGGGGTCTCTCTTCTCGCCGCCACGAGCAACAGCCTGACTGAACTCAACGTAATTTTGGCGGACTCATGCTGCGAGTTCGTCTCCATCCTGTTGCTCCACGGGCTTGCCTCCAGTATCTCGATTCGCTCGCTCACCATGAGTGGATGGTCACTGAAGCGTCCGGTGCCGTTCTGGTTCTTCCGCTTCTGCTGCATGAACGAAAGCCTGCGTAAGCTTCACATTCATATCACCAACCTGGAAGCCGACGACAACACCACATTCTACGAAGACCTGCCCGACGCTCTCGCAAAGTGCCGCTGGCTCGTGGATTTCAGGCTCACGTGCGGCAAGTTGCGTGAGCCAATATTCATTCCCGAAGTGCTATCCATTATTCGCAGAAATAAGCGAGTACAAAAATGGCCAGTTAAACTGGTCGCGACCGCTGAAGGCGACCCACAAAAAGTCGTGAAGCATTTCGACAAAAATCTCACACTCGACAAGAGCGTCAGACTCCGGCGTTCCATGGATGTTCCTGATTTCAAGCAACACGTTTTCGAACGTTTCATGTATTCCACGGATGTGATTGACCGAGCTATAGAAACGATCAAAAATTTGGTTTCTAGTACTTTGGGCCATCGGGCGAAAGTTCACCGCAGGGCCACTACACCGGGTCCTGGTTCGAATGTCAGGGACGAAGTCCGGACTGGCCTCATGGACGAAGCCACTCAGGAACGCCTTTTCAGAAACTTGCACGTTCGTGACCTTCGTGGTGGGAATTTTGATTTGAATGTCGATCATTACATGATGCGAATTTCAATGGTGAGTCACATGATGAGAACGGTTTACAACGAACAGCAGAAACGCTACGAAGACACGCTAGGCAAGCTCCATCAATGAATTGAAGACATTATAGATGTGGAGTCTCTGTGAAAATGCGGTCAGCATTGCTAATGTGCTCATCTTATATTATAGGACAAACGGTCTTGTTCCCTCCACATAGATAAGTCATCACTGCTACGTCAGGATATGTGCATTAGATGAGCTCAAGATTTTCGTGGCGTTTTAAACGTTGGGCCCTGTGAATGTGCACATAACTTTGCAATAGAGTGCAGCTGTGAACCACTTTCACATGAGAGTATTAGACATGAAGAGCATAACTTTGTTTACTAAGTCGGCAAGCGATATTAGTCTTTGTTTTAAAGTACTAAATGAGCTTGATTCGAAGGTATCGTAAAGCTCACGTACATAGCTGCTTACATCGATTAAATTTATCATTAACTTCAATTTATTTTACGCATGACAAAGGACTTTGTCAGCGACGTCCTGCTGCCTGTATCTTGCCTGAGCTCATTCCATCGTGTGACTGCAATGTTAGTTTTTCCTTGTCCCTTGTACGGGGGCACTGTCCACTTCAAAAATGATGTCACAATGTCACTGAGCCCTATGTACACGACCCTTCCTGTTGACCCCGACTGTGCTTCATTTAGTTTCACTTTTAGTCAGTACTGCGTGTTCTGGGGCCTGCACAACTTTGTTCTTATATCTTACTGTTAACAAAAATGCAGACTAGCCCTGATTTGCTCGCTTGCCTACATCCAGCTTTGCCTGTTTACTTAATTCGAAGATGATTTTGGTTCCTCTATCAGCTGTCTGTTCCTCATGTTCTTAGAGTCAGACTGTTTTAGTCATATCTTTGCACTGGTATTCAATAACCACTGTATACGCTTTGTTACGCCAGCGGAGAGGAGTTGGTATGTTTTAGTCCCCACCTATTTTCATCGTTTTGTAAGTTCATCTATCATGTTCGATGTAGTTTTAGAAATTGACGCAGGTGAAAGGCCTGGAGATATCCGTTCAACGACGTTTGGTAAGCAAGGCTAAACATGAAGCCCAGACCTACTGTGTCTTAAACTAAGCAAGTCGCGAACCTTGGATGACTTTGCCGTCAGCTCTTTCTATTGAATAAAATTTATTCCACCTACTTGTACCCTCCCTCGAAGGGAAAGCTTTGATTTTGGCACTGTATACTACGCCACATTTCTTTCAGTATCAGTGAATGTGGTTTTCTGTAAGAATTGCAATGAACAGCTTTGCAGATTGTTCAAGCCCGGTCCTTTCCTAAATTTTCTTTGAGTTCTCGATTGAAAACGCAACTTATCCAGGTAGTGTTTCCATTTATATATTCCACGTTGTACTCACATTGTAGCTTATGGTGCGATAAAGACAAGCAAGCCATCACGTAGTTAATACTACCGGAGCTATATGATCTTTTCTTTGTACTAGAGCTGGTTGAATTTAGACGTTCAACGAAGTTTGCTTGTGTGGTTATACTGTGGCGCATTTGGTACAGGTACGTGGAGATACAGCACCAATCTGTAACGCCGCTCTCATACTTCCCCCTCTCCCTGCCTTAATTTCCCGCCTGGTCTATGAGTCACCGGCACAGTTTGGAACATGAAGCGACATGCACCGTCAACGGGAGCCGGCTGTAATAATCGGCTAGGCGCCGGTTATTTTTAACGGTGTGGCATGTTTTATTCGACGCTGGTCTCGTAATCCACTTGTTCATTCCCATGCTGGGAAAATGTGAAATCTATATATAATGTGTATGTGCGTGCATTTTTGCGCTTTTTAATCTCATTGTATTCTAAGTATACGTCATGTGGAATATATCAATAAAATCTGAAATACTGTTTGACAATCGCATGTACATTTACAACAATTGCATGTTGGTTGTGTTATGCAAATCACCTCTTATGCATGCGTATGAGGTTCTTCGTTCTTGTGTAGCCGTCTTTATGTTCACATTTAATCTAAGGCAGTGTACATGAAACTCCAACAAACTCTAGCCGGATTTTAGGAATACGCCAATGTGACCAAATTATCTCGCTGACAGCAAGTAGTGAGCTACAGTCGTTGATAAATTTGAGAAATGGCCACTTAGACGCCAATCGTCTTAGTAACTAGTGAGTACTAGTGTTCTGCTTTTTTTTGTCATAGCAATCAGCGTAACACAAAGGTTGATTGATTGATTGATTCGTGGGGTTTAACGTCCCAAAACCACCATATGATTATGAGATACGCCGTAGTGGAGGGCTCCGGAAATTTTGACCACCTGGGGTTCTTTATCGTGCACCCAAATCTAAGCACACGGGCCTCGACATTTCCGCCTCCATCGGAAATGCAGCCGCCGCAGCCGGGATGTGAACCCGCGACCTGCGGGTCAGCAGCCGAGTACCTTAGCCACTAGACCACCGTGGCGGAGCATAACACAAAGGTGAAACTTGTCTTCACAGAGATAGTTGCGCGTATATTGTGCATTGTTTCGCCACAAGGTTGAAGGAATGCTTGCTATAGCAACTAACTGTAATGTCACGCGAATAACTACAACCCGCTCGAAACTTGCTGTGTACATTACTCGAGCAGAAAGGACACACGAAAAGAGTATACACAACACAAGCGTGAACAACTGTCAGTTGTTTCTAGTGTAGGGGCAACGTGCTACTTTCGTAAGCGTGGCCACGTTAGCGAAGGACACGTCCTTCGTGTTCGAGACGTTAATCTCGAGACGTTGGAAACCATCCCACCCAAAGATTAGGGTGGGTTGCACGGGAGGCCACGTCCTGTGGATGCGCGCGAAACGACGACATTTAAGGCGCACCCTCCAGATCATTTGCGCCATCTCGCCAGTGGTAACAAAAATACGCTGAAGCCGCCACTCTCGGAGTGCCGCCAGCGGTTAATGTTTATAAACAGCTCTCCGTTAGCAAGCTGAAGAAGGTGCGCGTTGTGGCCGAGTCGTTTCGTACAGCGCCGCTGAAGAACGAGGTGCGGTAAGTTTGATTCCCAGCGCCAGAACGTGTGCTTATAGTTTTTGTCGCTGCCATTCCTTAGTATATAATTTACAACGTGATATCCGTGACGGAAATACCTTGGTAGAGCCGTACTGGAGCCAGACGCAAAACACTTTCGTTTTAAAGAATGGCACTTGACAGGCCCACTTGCGCGTGTTATATTCCGTGATCTGTGATGTTCCGCGTACAAACGACGTGGTACCTCACGGAAAAAACATACAGACGATGCGGATATCGCTTGTGCTGCAGTATAAACAACAGACCGTCATCGCGTAGCCACCACGAACCGACCAAAGTAAAATATATATATTGCTTTCATCGGTTATATATATATTATAGACAGATTACAGGTTATCGATAAATGCATCAGACTATGTATACGTAATCTGACGCGTTTATCTCCCGCTATGGTACCTAAGAAATTTACTAATATTTCCAAATACTTTTGCAATGTTTTCTTGTCCTCCAATATGAAAGTATCATATCGTAGATGCCTTGCACTCAGGTCACTGAAACAGGCCCATTAGATCCCCAACATGGTGTGACGCAAATTTTGTGGTGTCGCGTGTTTTTCAATACATCGTATGCTGGTTCACTTGTTATCCATGCAAGGAGACCTAATAAAGTCCGAGTGGCATCTTGATCACAGTGAAGAACGTTGATCACAGCGTGATTATACAGTCTTCATTCACACCATTTTATGCACCATGTTATAGTCGTGGACTGCTTCTGTGACGTCACGTGCAGTTATTGTTAGAAACTCGCCGTGCGTTTTTGTCTGTGAAAGAATCTTTTCATACATGACTAAGAAATCTTAGCGCCACAAAACGGAGACAAAAGAAAGAAACGTAGACAACACGAGCGCTAAAAGCGCTCGTGTTGTCTACGTTTCTTTCTTTTGTCTCCGTTTTGTGGCGCTAAGATTTCTTAGTCATGCATCGTTACCAACCCGCCCAACTCGCCGCACTCGTCAATCTTTTCATAACTTCTCTATTTGTATATTTTCACTGCGACGTGTGTACATGAGGGAATGTTATGACATTGTACACTTTACTGAGGTCCTGCCCAGCGTGTCTCAGTAGGCAATAGACTGCTCCCACGTTGGGACTGGAAGGCCACAGGATGATGGAAAGAACTTTATTTACATCCTCTACGGCGTGTCGCCACCTGCCTGGCTAATCCCAAATCAGGACAGGGAGGTCAAGTCTCCTAGACCCTTCATGGGCGTACCGGACAGCCAGGACTTGGAGGATATTGTCGTGAGACTCAATCATCTCTGTAAACCATTGTCGAGAATTGACAGGGCCAAGCAAATCACACTTTCAGAAAGTATGCTCAAGAGTGCACATACTCTTTCTTTCTTGCATGCTTTGCCAAGAGCATCCACATATTTTATGTCGAACCAATATTTTCACCCTGCCGGAGAATATTATAAGACTGTGCCTGTCTTTGCTTAAGGGAGACTACTTGTGCTCTGTTTAGTCAAGCTCTATATGACTAGGAAACTTCGTCCTTCCTATTTTCGGAAGGAAAGATGGGGGCACTCCATCCAGTCTCAACGAGTGGGCCCACAGAACTGCGCGAGGAGTTGTCGACCGCGTAGCTACCGAACGGCGTGGCGATGAGGTTCTGAACGTTATGGATACCTCAAGCGCGTACAATAAACTCGCAACATTTTTTCCGAGAAGACAAAAGTATCGCCTTCCGCACAGTAATCTGAACAGAAGCTCAGGCACTCAGAATTTGGCAGAACGGCGCAAATTACAGTCCCGCACTCTTGCACACGTCTATTCAGAAATCCAGACGTCTAACACTTGCGTGCTTTGCTCCTGGATGCCTTCGTAATCATCTCCTCAACTTGGGGTAGACCAAAATGAGCATGGGAGAGTAAGATGGTTTGACGATTGTGGCTGTGCTGTCATGACACGAATAATGATAAAATCCCGACACCTACGACCTCAAAGCCTTTCCTGCAGACACGTGTGGCACATAATTGCGGGCGGGTATGCGTCACAGTTGTTTGAACGTTGATATCGACCGAGAAACGGCGAGAACAGACATTGAGAAAAACTGACATCGGCCCCGCTAACCCGACGAATCCAAATATATATATATATATATATATATATATATATATATATATATATATATATATATATATATATATATATATATATATATATATATATATATATATATATAATTGTTGTGGTCACCGCAGACATCGAACGCAAGCATTCATACAAACACACATAAATGTGTACTACATACGCACGCACGAGCATACATGAAGTACTTAAACCAATCCCCTTCTCACCCACACTGAATGGCCCAAACAAGCCCCATCTACCGTTTTCGGGGACTGAGCCTCGGGAGTGTTGGGAGGCTGCTCCGTGATCCTCGCGACCGAAACACTAACTTCGGCTCGTGGACGGTGCCTTTAGGGTCACTGAAGCCACGGCTGATATGGAGGCGCGCGCGACGGAGCGAGCGGGCCCCTCCAGACCGGCCATGCCGAAGCGCAAGAACTTTCGGCCACCTAGCGGCCCAAGGGCCCATTGTTTTCTTTTCCCTTCCACCCTCTCCTTCCCCTCACATGACCCATTCTCGGTGTCGATATTTCTTCCTCCTCCTCCTCCGAAAAAATGTCTGGCTACGATCCTGTAAAAGGCAGTCACGTGGTCGATAAGTAATCACTGCTAAATTTTGTGCTGGCCGGGGGTTCGTGCGGCTTCTACTCGCGGTGGGCACTTCGCATTTTTGCGCAGAGTTGCTTGGATGACCGATTCACCGATCGGGCATCTGCGTATTGGCATGGCAAGCTGGCGGGCCAGGTGCCGGCCAGACAGTGCGAACAGTTCTGCCAACAGTTCTGCCACTGTTATAAGTGAAGGTGAGCTATGTGTTTTAATATTTTCACTGGAGGATTCGTCTTTCGACTGTAGCGGGTAGCAATGAAATTTTAGTTCTTCAGAGTACAGAGACAATACTGAAATTTTGCATTAGCACAAGAAGCCGTCAATTGTGGGAACGAATCCTCGCGTTTTACGTGCCAGAACCATGGTATGGACGGATATAATCACACCCGTCTAGAGCAGTGGAGCACATGGCTCTCGACACTTTTGTTGGGCGCAGTTTCTACCTCGCGTTAGCTACAAGCTTCCGTTCATGCTTGAAGTAGAGCCCAAGGGCCTAGCATGTGGCATGGCCATGTTTGGAGTCGTTACGCCTTCTGTCTTCGCACACTTCTGCCGAAAGTACCAAATGCAGCAGATGGCTGGGAGCGCTAGACCAGGAGAACGGGCGAACAATTTAACAGCGAATAGCTATCCTCGCTGGGAATAAATAGGATGACTATGACATACTAGTTCTTTAGGAACTTGTTGCTGCGCTAGTTGGCGATTCTCAGGTGAAGACATGTAAATGGGAATCCAACTGGTTTCAACCGGTGTTAACTGGTATCAACTTGACCAGTTGGGAACTAGCTGGTCAGAGTTAATTTCAGTTGCAACTGGCCCTAGCTAGCAGTTCGTGTCAATTACAACTGAACTGACCACCAAAAGGGTGACCAGTTGAACGGGAAGCAGCTATACTTTCTCCTTTAGACGTCATCCCCTACGCTTATTTATAATATAAACAGTATCACCTGATCTAATATGTATTTATCATCGTGGATTATTCAGTTGCGCAAGTGGGCCATACGCTACGCCCTCAAGATAGCTAATTAGTTATTTAAGCATAAACACATAGCACATTCACACACCCAGCCAGTGTGTGGGTATGTGCGTCACGTCATTGATGGCTGGTTATGTGTATGAATGTGCCGGCTGTGTGCGCTCAAGAACATTTTGGAGAGCACAGTCTTGTTACTCTTCCATTTCTTTGTTTCCGCGAAGAACTTGGAACGCTTCTTTCCGCTCGACCGGCTTCCGTCGACCCCTAACGTCAGGGGCGTAGCCAGGGGGTGGCACACTACGCATGTTCGCCCCCCCCCCCCCCATCAATTGTTTTTCTTCATTGCTTAGAGTGCAAGAAATGATCATTTCAAGAGGGTGCCGCCCCAATAATCAAAGATGGCTCCCCTCCTCTCTCCGAAAAAAATATCTGTCTACGCCCCCACTAAACTTCGACTGTTCATTTGAAACAAGCCACCAGATATATCTTTGCATACGTGCATCGATATCAACAATTATTGGCCCCAATAGCGTATCGAAGAGCTGGTTTCTTTCGAAAAGCTGGTCACACTCGTATCAAAGAGGTTTCCTTTCGTCATTGCATGTTCAAAAGCGCGCCTAACCCAAACCTGCTTTACGCCACTTCAAAAAGAAAGAAAAAACTGCTTCAATGAGAAGCTGCCTTGATTGTTTGCGTCTTTTATGTTGCAAGTTGTTTTAAAACTTTGGTTGAAGTAAGCAATAATTATTAATCGAAACATCAATTTTACTCGTGCGTGCACTTGTATTCGGTAGAGCGGCGACTTTATGAACGGCTGGTTGTTTTCTTTTTTGTCATCCTCGTCCGTTACGGCTCCAGCGTGATCGATATGAACGTTTAAAGCGCGCGTAGAGTAGTTGCAGCATCTCTCGTAGGAAACAAATTTAAACGGTAAGTCATTAGCCGTGACTCTCATAAGCACTGTTAGAACGCACTGTCGTGCTCGCAACGGCGCTGAACAATGTTACTTGGTAACACTACCGACGTGGTTGGCGTCGTTCGTCCCCTGCCATGTCCCGTGATGCGACGCGCCTGTGTGTTGGCATTTTCGTTTGCAGCGGTATCAAATTGCCTCCTCCGGCTCTTCCGTCTTAATTGGGGTTCAGGGACCTCCCTTCGCGCGTGTGCTGCGACATTTTGCCCACGCCGGTTGGCGTGTTTCAACGCACGTTCACGCGTTGGATGAAACATCGAGAAGTAATCACTCCCGAACGCAGCGTGGAAAATCACACCGATCATCTGGTGAAGAGTGTGAGCTGTTTAGCGATTCAGAAGCTTTACACTAAATCTGTCTGTTCGTGACAACGGGTGTTTATAAATGCGGGCCTGGTAAGCCAACCTACGTTTTGAGCCAAGGGTTTGGTTCGCATCGTAACTTGTGATCACTCGCATATGTGCGATGTTCTGTGTGTTCCAAGGCACCTAGGATGTTTAACGTTTCGTTGAGATAGCTTAGTATAAACTGTAACCTTCAAGGTTGCCTTTTTCCAAAAAAAAAGCGTTTTCTTAAGGTTCCTTAGGTGTGGCAACAACAGCACCTAAGAAAACAGCTGACGATTGCAAATAAACATATCATTTGTATCTCTGCTCGTCGATCCATGTGGAACAATTAGCGCCTTCTTGAGACACCACTAGCCTAAATACACTCATAGAAGCAGTGATAGCACCTGTTGCAGCTTCGAAACTGCGTGGAAACGGCGGAAATGTTGACGCTGTTTTTTTTTTCCGTAGTGGATATGAGCCAGCCAATGGAATCCGCGGCCCGAAATGGAGTAAGTAGTCCACGTCTTGAACAGTTTTGTGCATGTTTTTGGTCGTTGAAATGCCGATAAAGGTGTTCGTTCCCCAGACTCGAAGATATATATTGCTTGTAGGTCGCTTCTAGGGCAGCCGCTCCGAGCGTGAAGTTCCGCGAATGAATTATTGATCCTGCGATCAGACGACTATCCTTGTATTGTAATTTTGACGTTCTTGAAGACTGTGCCGATTCTTTCCTCAGTGCGTGAATTCGTACCTTCGGAAACTCCTAGGGCCGTCTAATCTTCGACCTTTTTTGATCGCGTTATTTCCTAGCTCGTCTTCATAAACGCAATTTGTCACTACTAGCTGTCGATCTTTTGTAGGCTGAAGAGTTGGCAGCTGTATTAGTTTGCACCGTAGCAGTTTAATCTGGAATGTGAGCGAATCCGCGATCCGAAGGGTCGTGGGTTCGATTCGGACAGTGGCGGTCACATTTTGTTGAAGTCGAAATGGTGGAGGCACGGGTACCGTGAGATGCAAGTGCACTCTAAAGAACACCCGATAGTCGAAATGTTTATAGCCTTTCACTCTGGCATCCCCCATAATTGTGATTTTCCGGTTGTAAAACCCCGTATATTGGGAGCTTGCATTGTGATGATTATACCTCTCACTAATAAATTTAATAGAGTGAAATTTCACTGCATTTAAAATCTGTGCTTCTATGTGGCACCACTTGCACTGTTTTAGTAAGAAAATCTCTGTGTAATCACCAAAAATTTTGTGGAACTGAACATCACTTGAAATTTTGTGAAATTTTGTGCAATGTGTGTGGTTATGCTGGAAACTTTATTCACTGTGGGGAGTCACAGGGATGATATAGTTGTTTCACGCTAAGAAATACGCACACTTATGCAATCCATAAGCTTGAAACAGCAGGCACAGGCAATTGAATGATTCAAGGGAGTAGAGAGAGGGTACTGTCTCAAAAAAAGATACTTTTTTCAAGTGCCCACACTAGAGAGTTCCAAGTTTGGAACACATCTGTCCGTGCGCCGGCACTTCCTACATTGTAAGCAGCTGCTCCAACACGTGAATGTCACTGTGGTTTCTCGAGACAAGTATCTGCACCACCAAGTGTCAGGTCTGGGTGACAGTGACGGAGAGTAGCCACAGTGCTGACCCTTGTGGTAAACATCAGTGGTGGTTACAAGCATAGTCTCCTAATAATACTCTAGACAGGAATCTCGTGCTAATGTCTACGGGAGCTGCAACGCATGATGCCTTGGCCTGCATGGGAAGGATGGTCACAGATTTGTCTGAGCTTCATACTTACAGCTCTGTGTCGCCTGGAACTGCTAATGTCCATCAGTTCTACTTCTCCACCTTAACCTTTTTATGCCTACAAATTCAAATTGGCTCTAAAAGTTGTGACAATCGATTTCTTCTCTGGAACAAGCACCAAAGTACAGTGATAAACAACTCCAAATGTGCATTCAAAGACACAAAAATGAAGGTTAGACAAATTCGTGTATTACCCGTTATTCCTATGGCCTCTGTATAATTGGAGGGCCAGAATTCCCTTTAGTAAGTATTGTAGAAAACGCTGGGGTTACAGGTAGCAGTGTCAAAAAATCGGGACGCAATGACAACTAGGCCATTTTAAGGAGGGCAGATGTGATTTGTAGAAACTTTTGTGTGAGTGCTCTAAATAAAAATGTAGGCATTGAGAACCACAGAGTATCGTTGTGCTTTTGAACATCTTCAATGTATTTTTAGGGCCACCGTCTTGAAAAACCACTTCATAATTCTGATATCCATTGGGCGATTTCACATATGTCAACAGTGACATAGGCATAAGTCTAATTAGGACAGCAGTCTGTGACCTACTAATATTGTTGTGCATAGGCAACGATTAGTAAATGTGAGTCGCATACAAAACACAGTTTGCAAGCCCAGTAAGTTGTGTTGACTCGTCACTATAATGTCCGTTGCAGTGGCACTGGGTTGCAGATGCTGGGCAGTGAAGTTGAGTCATGCTACTGTAGGACTTTGTATTATGTAATACCTCAATTACAGGTTTGCCCCACCGCGGCGGTCTAGTGGCTACTTGGCTGCCGAACTGCAGGTCGCGGGATCGAATCCCGGCTACGGCGGCTGCATTTCCGATGGAGGCGGAACTGTTGTAGGCTTGTGTGCTCAGATTGTTGTAGGCTTGTGTGCTCAATCAAGCTAAATGCTACTACAATATAATAATCCACGCTTCTCTGTACCTCATAATGACATCTGCAGTTTGAAATCCCTAAACCACGATATGATTACGAGACTTTGGAGGGCTCCGAAAATTTTTACCACCTGGTGTTTTTTTTAACGCGAACTGAAATTGCACAGTACACTCTAAGCCAAAACGGAGCAACAGGGGTATAGGGGTTGCTCCTTTCAGGGAGCAATTGCATTGCCACTCCCATTACTCTCCTAAAAGGAGTAACTGCAGAGGGAGGAACCGTTGCTCTCCTTTCAGTTCCTCCTTCGGGGGATGAACAGTTACTCCCTCCAGTTCCTCCCTGACGACCAACAGTTACTCCCACCAGTTGCTCCCTGCCGACCAACCATTACTCCCACCAGTTGCTCTTCTAAGAGCAACAGTTACTCTTTACCGTTTCTCCCACGTGTTCGCAGTTACTCTCTGAAAACCAACTGCACATGCTTCCAGTTGCTCCTTGGGGAAATGAGTATTTATCTCGAGTATGCTTGTCACATGCTTAACACATGGCGAGAGCTCCTTGGAAGAGCACTGCTTGGGTGCTTCTAACACAAAAAGTGGACAATATTGAAAGGAAAATAAATGCTTTATTGTTCTTTTTATGAGGCGACGTGTGACCACACGTAAAAGTAGACTTCGCCACACCACAGCCAGCACTAAACAAACACCATAATACATCAAAGGTTTTCTGCGTCATCCGTGGAAAAACAATCTTGAATTTCTATCATTGGGCAGTCTGTGTCATCATTGGTGAGAGAAGGGCAACTTCTCCAATTCTGAAGAACTCAAGTTTCGCAGCTGGTGTTTCCATCAGGCTAGCGCAGCAGAACGTCACCGCAGGCATATGTGAAGCATCTCATTGCTGCAAGAAAAAAAATAGAAGTGTGAGGTTAAACATGGCAGAATAAATTCATAACAATGAGTCACAAACACTGCAGCAGCGCTTACATTCTAGGATGTCTACTGCAAAACGAAATGTGAAAAAAAGGAAGGTTCGGCCAAACGTTACTTGGCAAGCCATATAAATGCTGATGTGGTAGACGCTCTTCACATGATGTCTCAGACAGCAATATTCTGGAAGAAAATGTGCAGCACCTCAACAAGGCATATTTGTAGCAGTTAAAGATACCCTTAGGTTCAGTTAACTTGTTTCCTATACACAGCTGAGTGACATTTCTATGAGCCCATTCACCAATGGGCATTCTAAATGAGGTCATGTGTGTGGCAAATAACACGTACTGTCCGCTCATGTTAAAATACATGTTAAAAGCTCGTGCACATAGTTGCTCTTGATTCTACTGTTCTATCATACGCTGCTGCGTCTTGAATTGTGCAATACCTGTAGGCACAAGCCAAGCATGCAAAGCCTGCTTGAAAGCAACCATTTGCAGAGGCTGCATGATAATCTTCAGTATATTTCTTTGTACCTGACGCAAACGGCTGGACAAAACTATAGACAAATAAATGTAGACCGTGCTACCTTCAAAAAATGCTTTAAATTTAGAAAACTAGGGTGCATTTGTTCACTCGGTTGACGAGTCACAGCCACGAGATATGTAAACGAAGCAATATATCTTAAGGCATGCACAGATATTCTGATTCTTTGTTTGACAGTGTCACAGATAGCTTGCCAATACATATATATTTGAGAGCAACAAGATGTGAAGCTTTTATTAGTTCAACGTCTTGTTGGTTCACAGCCAAACAGGTTACTGCTTGTTAGACAAATTGGAATAAGCACACCATGGTTTCCAAAAAAAAAAAAAGCATTATTAGAAGTTAGCTCCCGGTGTGAATGTCTGCCTATTTATTTTGTACTGCCTTCTACATGTGCCACAAAGACATTTGTTGAGGATGTGCTGCCAGTCAAGCCAAGATCGCATACTTGGTCAATGTGATGGAAATACAAACATTAGAAACACTGCCACCTCTAGTAAGAGCATAACACTTCAGTATCTTGGACTAGCAAAGAGGTGCACAAGAAAGTAAAGCCCACTCTTGCGGAACTTTGAACGCGAATATTTCAGAGTGGGGGAGGTCAACATGCTGTGGCACTTTTAAACCCACGAAACATCTGCAGAAAACAGGGTAAAGGCAAGTCAAGAAACGCTGTTATGAAGGCCTGCGCATGGACAGCTTTGTGAATCTAGGCCCAAGTGTTATGCTTTGTGCAAGCCAAAATCCATGTAAATAGGGAAAGCATACTTCTAGGAGTACCAGCGTAAACAAATCTTGCCAGTTGGCTTTTTAGTACAAACAGCAATCCATGCAATGAAAACATAAACATTTTATCTTAACGGTAACAGTGTGAGCACACACACGGGCCAGCGGAGCCATGTCGAATTGTCAGTGCCAGTGTAACCATGTGGCATAATGAACTATTCTCTGGCCAACACATGCACAGTTTGCCCCTAAAAAGCGATGCTTTCATATACGTAGTACAAAAAGTCTGCACTTACCAAAATTCACTTGCTTTCTGTACTTTAGCATCGTTGGGAGCATCTTTATCTGCAGTATAACCAAATTTGTGTCATATCCCTGAAAAAAAAGTAAAAGACATGCATCAAATATTGTTTCATTTGGTAGCAGTGAAGTCAGGTTAAGAACAGCCAAGTGGGAATCAGCCTAATTATGTGCCAGCGGCAAATCCCAAACGGCGTTATTGAGGTTGTCGAAATTTTCGTCGATTGGTATTAACCTCGATATGTGACTTCAACGGCATGCCAAGTTTTCACAGCGCATAAAGATTTCATAATGCAGAATAATGACAGCGCTAACGAGAACATACAGCATTTATGATTGTCTTTTACAATATTCAGTTTTGCTAAGGTTTTGCATCACTAAAGAAATCTGAAAGATTTGGGTCATTCCTCCTCCAATTGTTCAGTCAATATGTAAACTGCTCGCTTGATGGTGCGCTTATAAAATAGTACGTTCAGCGCAGAGGTGAAGCAAGTGACGCAGTGATGTGGGCAGATTTTTTTTTTTTTTTAGGCGTGCGGGGAGGGGGGGGGGGGGGTCCGCTTATCTGAATAGGCCGGGCAAGCGAATATGGTCGTCTATTTGGGCTCCCTACGCCCGGCCTAAAAAAATTCTGTGCGCAACCGCCTGGCTATGCCAGTGAAGTGATGCGACAATGATTTGTTCACTTACTGATTTACATACACTTTACATCTCTAAAAAATGCGGCCCAAGGCCCCAACACTCAGCCGTTAACATTACATAAAGCCAATGGTAGAAAAGTGCCAGTATGAATGCAGCTACAACCCCGCCCCAATGTTTTTTCAAGCGAGGTAGTGTTGCGGAAATGAACTTTTAACTGCAAAAGTACACCGGCACTGCAGTGGTGACAGGGGAAGCAAGAGAGTATGCAGGCGGTAATAGAGGTAATTTAGTCCGATACGGCTAGCAATGGATACGGTGAATAAGAGCAAATCATTTCTCTTTCAATAGCGCAACCACTCAACAATGTATTGTAAGAGCATTAAATGTTGCTGCAAATGCCACTCACCTGCACGCTGATGCATGCACAGTCCTTTGTCCGACGAGCGAACAGGCTTGCAGATAGCTGAAGACGTCTTTACGATGTGTTTGTTCCACCCAGCAGCAAAATCCACAACTACTTCGCGCTCCATAAAGATAAATATACACTAACCTTCATCACGAATAAGTATAAACGCAAATCTGCGACACACACACACGATCAAAACATAGCTCGCAAGCTCACACGTCCATGTGGTCGCCAACCACAGACCATATGTAAATGAGTAAGTAGTGCGAACGCGAACCTAGTTGCGCCGAAAAAAAAAACGTCGAGCAGTGGCAGCACAGGCGTCAGCGCAATAATTTCAGTGTATTCTCCTAATACAATTATAAAAAAAAACTGAGGTACACTAAAACTTATAAATAAATATAAAAAGTTGAGTGTAATTTTTTATTTAGTGCTAGTCAACATAAACACTGAATAAAAATTACTTTGTAACTTACATCGTTTGCTACACTAGCGCCACACTTGTCGTGCGGGCGCAGATGGCGCAGATTTGTCATTCTGCCCTCAAACTACAAGGTGAAGCGTGCTACTAAGTGTATGGCTGATGAGAAGCGCGTCTGGGTCCGCTTTTTTTTTTTTTTTTTTGTCCGATATATTTGGGCGGGGGCTCCTTATGCACGTGTTTCGGTGCTTGATCGACTTTGACGCCCTTGCTTCGCGGACGAACGGCGTGTCTAGGCATTTTTTATCGTTGTTTTGCACGTGTTTCGGCGTTCGGTCCGCTTTGACGTGCCAACTCTCCATTCTGCTGCTGCGTGTGTTAGGTATTTGCCGTACTGTATTCTCAGGCCTTCTGTGTTCAGCCAGCGCTGCTATCTTATTATCTACGGATGCTAAAATAAATCACTGTTTTGGTTTGGTGAAGTTTGGCACACAGAACAAACAATAATCTGGCCCATGAATATCAATGTGGGCGGCATGCATATTTGTGTGCGGTGTCCTGCCGGGGAGTAACCGTTGCGTGACGAGAGCATTTACAGCGGTTCCTCCTTCCGTTGCTCCCTTACAAACTTAAGATGAATACAGTTGCTCCCCCATTCTCGAACAAGTCGGCCATCTTGTTCCGCTTGGTCTTTTCGGAGAGTAACAGTCGGTCTGAAGGAGTAAAAACAGCCGTTGCTCCCATTTTGGCCATTTTTGGCTTAGAGTGTACTCGGGCCTCTACCATTTTGCCTCTACCAAAATGCGACCGCCGCAACTGGCATCGAACCCACGATCTTTGCGTCAGCAGCCGAGCAAGGTAGCTACCACTTCCCCAAAGTGAACGAGATTTCGTCGTCTCCCATATGAAGACAAGAGCTCAATCCAAAACCGGTGGGACAGCTTGTTTACCCTGCGATGACGCACTGCACGACTTCGTAGACCCCGGTTAATGCACACGAAGGCCAGCTATTTGCGTAACGAGAGCTGCCAGAACGACACACTGCGCCGCCGTATTCATTTTTTTTTTAAATCAGGAAGTGGGCGGGCACGCTTTTCTAGTAGTCTAATCTTCCGACCAGGGACACAAGTATCATTACGAAAAACCACCTTCTCACACCACATTGCCACAAGTTTAGCTCAAATAACTTAACCTTACCCAGCACAGAGCTACCAGCCGCCGTCAACATTGACAGTGTTGACTGGGAATCTTCATCTCCAGGTGGTGCTCTTTTCTTAGTCTTACTATTACGGTGACGGATCCACCCAGGCTGCTGCTCTTCCATATTGTATTGCTCTTGTGGTTTAGCAGGAGCAATGAAGAAAGGCTTACATTCGCGCGAGGCGTTTATTATTTGCAGGCTGAGCATGAGCAGTTAACTCGTAGGTCTTTACGCTTTTTGCCGTCTTGCGCAGTGGCGAGTAAAACAAAACCAGCCAGACTTGCGGGGCGTATCATGCAGATAAGTTAGTAGATAAAACTGCAAGCAAACTGAAAAAAAATATTGAAATAATACGAAAAGAAAGCTCGCGATGAGGCTATGTGACCACGGGACAGTTTGCTTTTACGATAGGCGAAATAACACACTAGGGTAAAAGGATAAAAAAAAACTTTCATTTTACCTCCAACCAAAGTCAATAAACAGGCCAAAACCCGATGTCTCGGCACCGTGTGTTTTCGGACATGCGCCTGCGCGGTTCAAACCTCGTTATGCAGCATTTCAAGGATAGCGGTGTGCTAGACAGGCTAAAATACGCTAATATAGAAAGTGCCCGCAATTCAAAGCTCTAAGAATGAGGTTCCATTCCTTCCTTAGGCTTGATTGTGATGATGTCTCCTAGGCACTCGCGCGATGGTCAATAACCCCATGCTTTGACGGGGAGTATAGTCTGCGTGCATGCCGCAGAGAGAGTGTCCCAAGGGGTGTGTTTGAAGCTTTGTGCCATTCGCTGAATGTTTCACAACACGAGTAGTGATCTTCACCGCCAGTTGGTCTCACTTTCCACGTTGACCATGAGTTCAAATAAAGTTGCATTTGTGGTCAAACGTCTCGGATTGTTCGGCGATGGCAATGCGCTCTTTGTTCAGCTTCCGAACGTCGTTGACGTGCTGCCTGAGTCATGCAGGTAGGTTTTATGTCTCGCCATTGTACGATGACGAGTCCTCGGTGCACGGAATTTTGTGTACGACACCGGGCTCCCTGTCAATTGTTGACTGGTCTTTGAGACGCGCAAGAAGCTGGCACAGGTAGCATGAAGGTACGTGCGCTATGTGCAGCACTTTTTTCTGTTTTTTTTTTTTTTTTTTGAAAATCCAGGCTCATGGTTTGCTGGGTCCTTGCAGATACGGGACTGGCACGCGTTTCGGAGAGCTTTCAGTTAGTACCGAATGAAAGTTGCGTAACCACTTTTGTTCGCGTTTGAGCAGTTTTATTTTTACGTGTTTACGTCCCTTTGGTTGGAGATAAAATAAAAAAAGTGTTTCTTGGTTTATGTACTCAACAAGACCAGGCTTCTTTCTAATTTTACCTTCTCCGTACACGACATGCACCGGAAATTTCGATGATGAGTGCTTGTTTGAGTGATGCACAAATGCCATAGTCGCTCACGACAAGTTCCAAGGCTGGCAGTGTAAGAATACCTCTGTAGTTATATGAATACTTCGTGCCGGCGGCAACAAATAAAACACAAATTGTTGAAGCCTTCCTACGAAGACTTCGTTGAAATATCACTTGGTAGTGAAATAAAAACCACACGCTCCACCCTTTTTTTTTATTCTTGATGTCCGTATCGCTTTACATGTTCGGCTTGCCCACCCTCGTTCTCATATCACATAGTCATGCAGTGATCGACACAGGCATAAAACAATGCCTTCAATTCTGAAAAGCATGGCGAAATATACTGGCAGGATCAGAAATAATACGAGCTAAAGCAAAAACCACCAATTAGTTGCAATAGTTCCCGTAATATCGCGAGAAACACTTGTGAAACATCCGGATCCTGCCCGCACCCCTGCGAGAGATGGCGCCACTGCGTACGCAAGCACGCCATCAGTGAGAATTGGGTTGCACTACTTTCTGTTTTTCTAAAGGACAGGACGTATGGCAGACCTGGAGCATTACACATATGAAAAAGATTCCGACTTCAAAATTTATGAATGTTTAATGCCAGACTTGTGTTTCAGCAGTAGTGAGATGCACACTCTCGTTCTTTATGAAAGGGAACACGTGAACGCGTGGCCTACACTCTGCGGCGGCTTCCTACAGCACCATCAACCGACAAGTGAAGAAAGCACGTTTGGCTTCGGCGTCATCTATGGCTAAGCAAGATAACGAGTCATGGCCGGTAGACAAGCGCTGCCCGATCGCGCGGCCAGTGATATCGGGCGATCCCTGCGCAATCACGCCGATTATGTAAAAAAAAACATCTAGGTAATCGTAGAACCTTCCGATGCGATTATGCGCGCAGCAAAAAACATTACAGATACCTCTGCATGTTACGTAGCCGCCGGCGATAGCACTGAAATGTAAGACAGTATATGTATAAATACCAATGCGCGTTATCACATGTCATTTGATGACAGTAGACGCTCTCTTCGCCGCTGTCAATGCCAGAATTTATCAGTATTCTGACTTTCCGTTTACCGGCCGGAACTTCGCCCGAACAAAGAGTTTCAACTAAACACCCCGTTTGCTCGCTTCGTCCACTTCACAATTCGAAGGCAGTATTCTATGAAAACTGTGTTTTCTTGAGCTAGACGGCATGAACACACGGTGGAAAGAACTGCCCAAGAATAGGTAGTTTTAGAATAGCGCATCGCGAACCCTTGCGGTGCGGTCGCTGCCACTGCGCATGCGTCGTAACGCGAGTCGACGTTCGCGGACCGCACGCGAAAAATCCGAAATTGCGTGTGATGATAGCGTCCCGCATGTGGCCCGCAAGCGCTGGTTTCGAGGCTACGCTGTCGCTACGATCGTGCGCTGCGGATCGCAGCAGGGAAAACGCTATTCTAAAACTCATGTGGCGCCCGCTACGCCCGCAACGCCCGCAGCGCTAGCAAACGGTATTCTAAAACTCCCTAATATCTTTTTTTTCCTTTGCGATGCAAGGTGTTGCGATGAGTTATTACCTTATATTTTTTATTATATTCTTTTCTCGATGATGTAATTTTCTCTGGGATGAAGGAGATTGCCTTTACTTCCTATATTACTTTAATTTGTTGCTATCATCAACAGTTTTGTGAACAACGCATCATTTTGTTAGAGCTGCAAACGCGTTTTAAACAGAGCTACGGCCCACTTCTAGGTAATGACTCTCGTGAATGTCGCCAGAAACACGGTGGAAAAAACTGCCCAGGAATATCTCTTTTCTTCTTTGCGATTCAAGGTGTTGCGATGAGTTATTACCAAATAATTTTCTACTCTATTCGTTTCTCGGGGATATACTTTTTCTCTGGGGTTTGATATTGTTGCTGTTTATGTGTCTAGTTTAGTTTTGTTACCGTCAACGTCACTATGAGTGACTACAGTGACGCGTTTTTCTTCTTTAGGGTAGGTGACCACCTTCGATAAAAATTTTCACAGTTATAGTCTGAAAGATACAACTGCACTTTCGTTGTGTAAAGGTTAGTTATTTTCAATGTTTAAAATGAAAAAGTTGCTGAAAATGAAAAATTTTTCATATAAAAATGAAAGTGTGTTGAAGTATGCGTGTTGCCCCAACAGTCATAAGTTAAACTTGGTCGATGCGATATAAGTGTTACTTGGCGGGTATGTAGTGAGGACAACAGCCTGTGCATCTAAGCACCATCATCACCTTATCTCAAAGCCGAGGTGCGTTATCATAAAAAAAACTAATAAGAACGATATCCGGCAGGGTTTTTTTTTCCCGCACATGGACATAGCATGAAAAGTTACGGCTCGTTTTCATTAATTATGCTTGACCACACAGCTCTAGATATAAAAAAACACCACACAAAGTTTTACACGAAAATATTTATTACACGGTGAGTTATCACTATTCGCGCAACTGCACAAAGCAAAAAAGAAAAGCATGTTTTTAGAAAAAAAAAGGGTTTACTGATTTCAAATGAATATTTGTGTAATAAAAAGAAAAACGTCATAAATGCCTAAAATCCACCAGGCTCATAGCTTGGGCCTGGTGGATAAACCAACGTGAATGAAAACTAGGACTACATAAGGAAGCCAGTAAAAGCCGGGCTTTGAACTTGAACAAAACAAACCCTTTCCTATGAATAATTTGATTGATTGATACGTGGGTTTTAACATCCAAAAACCACTATTTCATTATGAGAGACACCGTAGTACAGGGCTACGGAAATTTTGACCACCTGGGGTTCTTTACCGGGCACCCAAATGCCTATGATTATTTTCAACCGTGTGGATAAAATATTCCTTAATGCAACGCAGATATTGCGAACCTACTACACCAAGTGGTAAAGCATCCACTTCGAGATAAGCTATCTGTGTGCTGGATGTCTTCGAGGCCGTACCACTCTCGTAAAAACTGTTCTACTCTGCGAGAAGATGGCAGCACCCCTCAGGCGGGCTTGCTTACTTTGACCTCGACGCGTTATTTTGAACTCGATGCGATCGGCTCACACGGCAAAGAATGCGCCCTAAGAATAGCTACCTGGGTGCTAGATGTCTTTCAGGTCATACTTATCTCGAAAGAGCTGTTCTACTTTCTGAAAAGATGGCAGCACCCCTCAGGTTAACTTTCTTAGTTCGAACTTGGCGCGGTAATTTGAACTTGGTGCGATTGGCTGAGCCGGTAAAGCATGCGCTTTTAGATCAACTTTCTTGGGTCTAGAAGTCCTCGATGCCATACATATCTTGGAAGAACTATTCTACTCTACGAGAAGGAGGCAGCACTCTCAGGCGAGTTTACTTATTTAGAACGCGGTGCGATCAGCAATGCCGATAAAGAATGCGCCCTGAGATCAACTACCTGGGTGCTGGAAGTCTCCGAGGTCCTACTCATCTCGAAAGAGCTGTTCTACTCTCTGAGAAAATGGCAGCACCCCTCAGGCGAACTCGCATATTTTGAACTAAGAGCGTTATTTAAAAGTCGGTGCAATCAGATATGCCGGTAAAGCATACGCTTTCACATTACCTTTTTTGGTGCTAGAAGTCCTTGCTGCCGTACATATTTTGAAACAACTGTTCTACTGTGTGAGAGAAAGGCAGCACCCCTCAGAAATATTTGCTTATTTTGACCTCGGCGCGTTATTTTGAAGTCGGTGCTATCGGCTCATCCCGTAAAGAATGCGCCCTGAGATCAGCTACTTGGGTGCTGGAATTCTTCGAACTCATACTTATCTCGAAAGAACTGTTCTACTCTCTGAGAAGATAGCAGCACTCCTCAGGTGAACTTGCTCATTTTGAACTCTGTGCGGTAATTTCAACTTGGTGCGAGCTGCTCAGTCAATAAAACATGCGCTTCGAGATCAACTATCTGGGTTTTGGGTGTCTTTGAGGCCATACCCGTCTCGAAAAAGGTGTTCTTTTCCGCGAGAAGATGGTAGCACTCCTCGCAGTAATTTACTATCATGAACTCGGTGGGGTGATTTGAACTTAGTGCGATCTGCTCAGCCGGTAAAGCATAGGCTTCCAGATCGACTATCTGGGTGTGTTATTTCCGAGGCCATGCCTCTTTCCAAAGTACCGTTTCACTCAGCGAGAAGATGGCAGAACCCTTCAGGCAGACTTGCTTATTTTGAACTCGCGTGTTATTTTTAACTAGGTGCGAGCTGCTCAGCCGTTAAAGCATGAGCTTCGAGATCGACTATCCGGGTGCTGGATGTCTACGAGGCAATACCCGTCTCGGAAGAACTATTTTACTCTGCGAGAAGCTGGCAGTACTTTCTGGCGTACTTGGTTACATTATAGTCGGCGCGTTATTGTGAAGTCAGTGCGATCTGCTCAGTTTGTAAAGCATTCGCTTCAAGAGCAATAAGCAACAGAGGAACCATAAACATTTGTTGGGGAGTCCTACGGGTTCAGCCCTGTTGCAGAGTTTGAATAGAAATGAAATAAAAAAATAATTATTCAAACCATTTGCAATATTGCAGCTGCAAGCGGAATGCGGCATCGAACGTGGCGCCTAGCTTCTACAATGAAGAATTTCGAACCTTTGCTGGCACAGCAGATGCCACCAAGGCCAAATAACGCACCGAATTCAAAGTAAGGAAAGAGCTGGAAAAGTGCTTCCATCTTCCATCCATGTAGTACAGTTTTTTCTTGAGTTGTATGGCCTCGAAGACTTTAAGCAGCAAAATAGCTCATCTCGAAGCGCATGTTCTACCGGCTGAGCAGATCACGCCGAGTTTAAACTAACACGCAGAATTCAAAACAAGCTAGTCTGCCTGAAGAGTGCTGCCATCTTTTTGCAAAGTAGAACACGTTTTAGATGCGGAGCATCTAATACTCGAGGCTTGTAGTGCGGCGCCGTCCGCAAGCTTCCTCCTCCTTCTTCCACCATCTGTGCATCCCTTCCTCCTCTACACACCGCGCGCGCTTCACTCCTCCACCATCTGTGCACCCTTCCTCCTCTACACACCGCGTGCGCTTCTCCTCTTCACGAACATTCGCTAGCTGTATAATGTAGCGCGCATGCGCCGTCACGCTTCGAGAACATCGGCAGCTGACGCGCGTGCATGCGCCGTCGCGCTTCGAAAACATCGGCAGCTGACGCGCGCGCATGCGCCGTTGCGCTTCTCCCCCTTCTCGAACATTCGACAGCTGACAGTGCATGCGCCGTCGCGCTGTATATATACTCAAGGTCGGTGCTCGCTCGCTCAGTTGCCGCTCGTCGGTTGGTTTGTACGGCACGTCGACGTCCGAGGTCGCAATGATCGACGTCCCTTCGACCAGCGCCGGCCAAAGTGTTGGCGGAACCACAACCAAGTCGTCGTCTGAAGACAAGGCAGCGCGGAGAAGAGCTCGCGACGCCGAACGTAAACGTCGGCGTCGAGCGGAAGATGCTCAACTTAGAGAACGTGAAGCCGCTGAGAGACGTCAGCGTCAAGCAGCAGCACCGGATTTGGCCGCTTTGAAACGTAAGCGTCGACAAGAGGACCCGGACTTTCGAAAACGGGATAAGTGTCGTACGTGTTCACTCATTTAACACCCCTCCTACAACCACGTTAACCAATTTAGCCATCGACCCAAGTAAGTCGCACTTTAACACCCCGTTAACCAATTATATGCTCCGCATCCTCCTCAGTGTTCCCCCGAGGGAAGCTGCGGGCAATTTTTTCCACACGAGTGTGGCCTTAAAGACTTCTAACATCCATATTATTAATCTCGAAGCGCATGCTTCACGACTATGTGTAGCAGGCTTGCTACCATTCACTACTTTTGTTCCCGCGTAGTCATAAATAATAGTAGGAAAGAACATGGCTTGTTCAAGTTCAAAGCCAAGCTTTTACTAGTCTGCTTTGTAGCGTCCCATTTTCATTCCCAGTGGTTAAGTCCTCGTGCTCCCGTAAATTACGCTACTGTAGTGCGACAAGTCACAATGCATATTTGACAACGGTTTATTTGACACCTACGAGCCTATCATTAAATGTTTATTTATAGACATGATTCTCAATGGTCTTGAGAGATAAATGATTCTCTAGGCAGATTGAATTTCCTCATGAACAGGCCCACATTTCCAGGAAGTGACATCCACAGTAAAATGCGAGGACCATAAATTTCGCCTTCAAGTGTTGAACGCGATAGCGATAACCTGTCTATAGTGCATACGTCAAACCCTCGGTGCATGAAAGTTATTCGAACTTGCTATGCACCCACTAGGTGGCCTCAAGTGAATAGGCAGAGTAACGTGTGTGCCTTTTAAAGTTGATTGATTGATTGATATGTGGGGTTTAACGTCCCAAAACCACTATAAGATTATGAGAGACGCCGTAGTGGAGGGCTCCGGAAATTTAGGCCACCTGGGGTTCTTTAACGTGCACCCTGCCTTTTAAAGTGTGTTACCGACTTCAAACCACGAACTCATTACGATAATCACATATTTTTGCGTCTGATGGCAATATGG
This sequence comes from Rhipicephalus microplus, assembly GCF_043290135.1. NCBI lineage: Eukaryota > Metazoa > Arthropoda > Arachnida > Ixodida > Ixodidae > Rhipicephalus > Rhipicephalus microplus. Next base: position 36,245,400 of record NC_134707.1, on the reverse strand, counting down.
GCGCTTGCACAACATATTATCACTGCAGTAGTTCATGTTGTATTTTGTAGTAAATATAAAGGGAACATTTGCTTGTAAAGCACAAGATACATTCACTTACATTCACGGCATTTCAAAGCAGAAGAAGGTATTCTCACGGGATTGGCAAGTTGATGCGTGGCTGTGAGGTAAAACATTCGCATACCATGGAAGTGACCCACGTTCGAAACCAACTCCAACCCCTCCGTGCCATTTTGGGTCACCATAATGACCTAAAATTTTTTATTTTATTTGCATCTTTTTCAAATCCTTGGTCGCACATAGCGTTTTGATTGTTCGCTGGCAATCAACAACGCCTATACCGACGCTGCATTTTCTGCGAAATGACCCCATTAACGCTATCGCTTTAATATGCGCACCTGATGACATGGCTATAACGTTCATGCATAATATTGCAAGAGTTCCAATAAACCAGGAATCAAGTTTACGGATAAAGTACTATTGGATTTAGTGCAACATAAACGGCTTCATATTATGAAAACAAGTGATACGATTCTTGTGTTCTGGGTTTTCGGTTTCGGTTTCGGAATGACATGTGAGGATGCCAGGGGGCGCCACTCGGGCATCTAGGATTTCAAGGCGACTGTAAATAAAATCAGTGTGTGTTGGGTAACCGTGGAGTGCTTTTGTTGTTCTTCTCTTTGGCGCTGCGCGCCAACCCGCGTGTTCGGGCTGGTCGGCGTCGCCGCCGGCCGCGTACGTCTCCGTCGGCCGTCTTCTGCTTCGTCGGGACCAGCCAGCCTCCAACACAGCAATGGCAACGAGGATGGGATTTGCATACGGACTGAAATTGTCCGATTTTTCCGCACGCAAGACAAGTGCGGTTTCTCGCGGGACACTTCGCAAACTGGCTAAATGCCGAGCCGATCCGCAACGAAAGCAATGCGCGGTTGCTCTTGGAGAAGAAAATTGCAAACGCGAGTTAGGAGCTCGGTGCTGTTCCTGAAAACCAGAATTTGGCGGGATGGGGTCGCCATATTGCCGGCTTTCTCGCCCCCGCGACGCAGAGAGGCCGCCATGTTGGCCGCCACGGTAAGACTGTGCAGGCGGGCGTCCATGTTGGCCGCCGCGCCGAGACGAAGATGAAGGGCCGCCATATGCACGCGTCCCGTGAAACAAAGAGCCGCCACCTTGGCCCCCCGCAGCAGAAAGTTGCTGCACTGAATGTGGAGCGAATTGCTCCAACTGGAAGCGAATAAGCTCGTCCTCTCTCGCAATCGAGAGGGCTTCGGATAATGAAATCGAGGAGCCCTTTTGAAGCATGCGGCAGCGGACGTTTTGCGAGGCTACCCCGGTGAGAAGCTAATGGCGGATCATATCGTCCTCCAGCGTGTCGAAGCCGCACGACGCGGCGTGCGTTCGAAGAGAAGTAATGAACTCGGCGACTGGCTCACCAGGCAATTGTCGCCTTTCTTGGAATTTTACGCGTGCGAGATAATCACACGAGACATCTTTAAAATGCTCATCGAAAAGAGCAACAGCATTCTTGAAGGCATCGCCCGACGCTGGCGTCGGCGACGCGTTGGTGGCTTCCAAAGTATAGAAGAGCTTTAACCCGGCAGGGCCCAACGCGTTGAGCAGCAGGGCCTTGCGACGCTCGGGCTTGCTGGCGTCCTCCCCGGCCGCGTCTGCGTAGGCCTGAAACACCAATTTCCAGTCCACCCACGGAAGTGGCGGGTCTCCGGGCGATTGAAGAAATAGGGGAGGTGGAATAGGAGACGCCATTTCAAACAAGAATGGACAGGTGCAGACGAGATGAAAATGATGCCAGTACACTGTTTGAAGAAGACGACTGAGGCGGCATAGCTGAATGAAGAAGGAATGAAGCGACGCAGCACGCAGCAGCCACCTTGCTTGTAACAGAGCGTCTAGGGTTAGCAGGGTAGGTCCATCAGAAGCAAGAAAAAGACGAACACGGAGAACGAATATGAATGAATAGCATAGGCACAATGATGACATTCCTTGTTCAGGTGGATACTGGAAAGCCTGATGCGATTAGGCAAATATAAATAGCCTAAATGGGGACTAATGCAGTATACGATTCAGATGACGTTCTCTCTTTTATGTTGTTATCCCCTATAAAGCCCTTTCCTCTTACGATAAAATCGTTTTTTTTTTCATCACCGCTGCTCTAAGGGAACTTCTGCGAGCCGATGAGCGTGATGAAGTTTTTTTTAATTCCGTAGTTTTGCCATACTGGAAGCGTCAAAAAAGTTTCCTCTTTATTCTTCAGTCCACCTGAACACCCTTGCAGCGATGGCGGCAGCTTGCATCAATGTGACGAACAAAGTAGTGAACTCGAGCGTAGAAGAAAACTGTGCTCGAGTACAACGGTGCTGCCTTTACTTTATACAAACTTACACCTTGTTATTGCAGTCAACATGCATGGTGAATCCGTTATTTCGAGTCTGTTATGGCCTCCAAGGCCACAAAGAAGTTTGCGTGAGGACCCCAGCCATTTCCACGCACAGGTAAAGAATTCTGCCAAGTATATATATGTTATCGGCTGAAAGAACATGAATAAGCCTGCCTGAGAAGTTCTGCCATCTATTTGCACAGTAAAACAGTTCTTCCGAATTTGTTAAGACCTTCGAGACCCCAAACGAGGCCGTCTGCAGAGTGCTGTCATCTTCTCGGGCAGTAAAATAGTTCTTCCAAGTGTATTATAGCCTCCGAGACCAAAAACAAGCTTGCTCGCGGAATTCTGTCATCATCTTGCACTGAGCAACACTTTTTTTCTTTCAAGTTCAGCATGACCTCAAATGCGACCAGCAACCAAACTATTAATCTTGAAGGACATGGTTTAGTGCGATTACTTGCAGGCTTGCAACGATGCTTTCGAATTCCCGAGTTTTAGGTTTTGCTGCAGACGTAAATGAGGTTTGCAGTGACCCGGCTTGCTGAATGTGAAAGCCCATCTATTGGTTGTTTGCACTGCAGTCCCACGCCTCGACTCGATGTCTCGCCCATCTCGAGAGCGATGCGGGAACGGACGTGGGGAGATCGCGGTACCACTTTCAGAGACATCACACAACACTACAGATTAAAGACAAGTAAATATCCACAACTCCACGGCGAACTAAAGAAGAAACGCGAGGTTGCCTGGAGACCGTTATAGACTCCCACGAACCTGATCCCAATGATCCTACGTCTCTGTTACCCAGATATCTAAAGATCTGCAGACCATTATGTATGTGGTGCCAGAGCGTAGCTGAAGCAGGGGCTGCGAGTGAGTACAGGTAGCGAGCAGCAGTCCTCTACGAATCGGGTAGACATGGCAGTGTCTAAACACGATGCGCGATGGGAGGTGGTTCGTCTCAGCCGCGACCTGACCAGTCAACTCTGGGACACCTGGAACGCCCATGAAGGTGCCCGTATCTATTCACTCGAAGCCGTCATCTAAGCTGGGGTGATTGTAGCCCCGTCCCACTAAATACCACAACGTACTTAAAAGAAACCTTTTTCCTCACCTTGGCTAACCTCCCTGTCCTTCATCTTTCAATCCTCCTCCTCCTCCTTTTCCCCCACCTATTGCATGTGGTTGCGAGAATTTTTTAGACTCTTGGGTGCTTTACATTTTAGACAAACGTAAAGTTTTGTGTCTACAGTACATTGGTCGTTCCAGGGCTCCTCCAAATTGCAATCCTGCTTTCCGTTTGCCGGGATCGAATGGAAGTTTGACAGCTTTCTCGGAAGAAAGGACAGGTATTCTCACCGAACGCTGAGAAGCGAAGAACCAAACACACTTTGTGTCGGCTCATCATAATACGACGGATATGATGATTACGTTGTATTAAATTAGCTCTAGTCTTCAAAGGCACATTAACCAAGTCGCGCAGAGGTGGGCTTTTAGGTTTTTGCGTGGAGATAGTGCGTATTCATATTACAGCAAAACAATAAAGAAAAAAAAACACCCGCTCTAAACGGGCTACGAATATGTATTTTAGGGGCTTTGATGACCCCCGAAAGACTGGTTCGAATTTAAGGCAAACAATCCACCAAGCGGAAGCCATGAATATGGCGCTCGGCTTTTCATGAAAAGGTTGTGGGTTTGATCCAAACTGCATTTTGATAGAGGCAATATGCTAGAGTTCCGTTTTATGTGCGACGCTGTTCGATGTACACGCCCTAAAAAGTAACGAATTGGCTAAATATACGATCAACGCGTCACAGCAGCGTTTTTCCTATTTATATACAGGGTTTGGAAATGTAAAACTCCACGTGTTATTTCATGTATAGCTGTTGGCGCAGACGCTCACATAATTTTAACGCCTACGTTTAAGCGCACCGAAACGTAAATACAAGAATGTTCTGTGATTGCACTAGCACTTAAATGCTACCTTTACGGCATGCAAACAAACCCACGTTCTTGACTTTTAACGCACAGGGCCTTAACTTTTAAGCTACTGCAGTGTGTTTTGTGGGAATTGGCAGTCACCACTGGCAGGTTACCTTCTGACCTGAACCGAAAAACTAGAATGATGATACAACCATTTGTTGGAACAATAGCGGTGTTGCTTAGCGTTAAATTATACAGAATTTATTATGAACCAAAGCTTTTCTTTAACTATCTAGAATGAATAGACACTTGCCATGTTCGCAGCCGATTTTCAGGTCGATCCGGAAAGGTTTCGCCATGAATTAGATCAGTTAGGAAATATCCTTTGATGAAATATTTAAAATAACTTTTCATTATTCATTTTAGGGTGGTTGTTCATATCGCAAAGTTGTTCTACGTCAGAATTTATGGCAAGCCAAATTTTAAAAATTGAAAATATCTTGCGTGCTTTGGCAGATCAATTGTCAAATTTACAGACCGCGGTGCCAGAGAAACTGAAACTGACGCTCCTAGTGTGTTAGTTACGATGCACTTGGGTGAGAAACGTTTCTATAAGCGTTTCCATGTGAATTTATGCCAATTTCCTAAGGAAGTCTTTTAAAGGGAAAGCAGCACGAGTAACATTTTTGCTCATTCGATATGTAAGGTCTGCGAGGGTTGAGCCCTCTTACAATGGCCCCATTTTATAGTGTTGCCGCATGAATGACCTGGGTGGCGAGCTTTCTCTGGTGCGTAGGGCTCTTCCAGAAAGAACGGCTATCTACTAGGATGGGGAGACATTCGTTATTCTTTCACAGAAATATCCGAATGCTGAGGTGCAAGAATACTGCTCGAAAGATTTCGAACATGAATGCCGCTACCCGTATGTTCCACAACTCCGTTCCGTAATCCACATACCAATTACCTCGCTGACAGCATCGAGGCGGTTCAAAATCGCTCGGCACGTTTTGTCATGTCAAACTACCATCGCACGTCCAGTGTTACCTCGATGAAAGCCAATCTTCACTTACCCACTCTCTCACTGCGGCGTAAAATATCTCGCCTTTGCCTGTTCCATAAGATCTTTCATTGTATTCCGTCTTTTAGCAACACTCTTTTCCAGCCCCCATCGTACGTTTCCTCACGCAACGATCATCAGTTTAAAGTGGGCGTTCCTAGCGCCCGCACGAATTTATATTTTGAATCATTCATCCCGAAAACTGCAAATGAGTGGAACCACCTTCCCGCCCCTATCGCTGCTATCACTGACCTCACTTTGTTTAAAAACTCCCTCTCTAGCCATTTCGCGTAAATTCGCCACTTAAGTCACGCTGTGTTTTCTCTTTTTAGTTTTTTGGGTGCGCGTGTCATTCAAAGACGCAACCATGTTGAACATTGTTGTTACAATCACCCTGCCTCTTCTTCACATCACGCAGTCTTTCTTTTCTTTTATGGTTTTCAGATCGCCATTGTGCGCATATAATTTTGATTTGCTGTATTTCCTGATTTTCTGTACGATGTATACCCGCTCCTCTCTGTAATGCTTCGGCCTTGAGAGTAAATAAATGAAATGAAATGAAATGAAACTAAGTAGTCATTCCAGTACACTTCCCTTAAGGATCATGCGAATCTTTTTCTAACTCATATCTAATCCCCACTGAAGGTCTTACGTTGTGCCTCACATATAATTTTCAACTGGTGGGCCCAATTTTCCTGTGAATGTCACGTGGTTGAAATGTAGGGGTCTTCAGATAGTGAAGCAAGCCGTCTCTAAAGCACCTTTCAGCCTTGAAGACCATCAACAATTTCCCGGAGAAATAAACTTTTTGACTATTGGGCTAGTAGGCGTTAAATTTATATTTTTCAAGTAGGTGGCCTCAGTCGTCTTCCAAATATAACTACAAGTGGTACTCACACCTCTGCGAAGAATAAATTACTCTGCGTCAAAACGCAGGATTACAAAGCAAGGCAGTGAAGGCTGAGCCTTCAAATTTAACAAGCCGGCGTCTTGACCAAGTTTATTGACGTTGACCTAAGAGAAGAAATCATGAATGGTAACGCAGAAATTGCAAACTTACAACTCAGTGCACGAAGCATGTCCTGCGAGATTGACGATTTGTATGCTAGTTGTCTTTGAGGCCATGACAGACACAAGAGAGCTGTTCTACTGCAAAGAGAAAAGATGGCAGCACTTCTCAGGCGCCCTGACTTGAAAGGGGGAAGGAGCAGGATTATCTTGAAAACGCCGCGCTCGTTGATCTGCAGTTAATCGACAATCTTGATATATACATAAGGCGCGGTGCTGTCTGCAGCGCTACGCATCTCGCCCCGATAAGCGTTCGCGTGATGGTTCTGAAACATACTTTTTCACCTCTTTTTCTTTTTTTTCTGCATTCCGCGCCGCTGTTGCTGGGGCACTTCCCACCTGATGTCGACTCTTTCTATTTCGCTTTAGAGAGGGCTACAGCAGTCCGTGAAAGTACAAAAGATAATTTTTTGGTGGTACAGTCGCGCAATTCCTTAAACAGTGGTCAAGTTCATGAGATTGACGTAGTGCAGGGGGTACATTTTTCGAAATGGTAAACCTTCAGCACCTCCCTTCTAAAGCGAATGAAAAAAAAAAAACGTTGCTTGGTTGAAAACCTTGAAAACGAAAACGCGTGCCTCTAGTGACGCGCGCGTCACAGTAACATCAATGGTTCCTAAATAACAGGGTAAATAAACAGCAAGAAGAAAGCATGGAGCAGCAAAATTAGCAGAAAGCATATAAAGCATTTTCCGTGAAAATAATAAGTAATAATATATCGCAATACTTCGTATCGCGAGACATAGACACACACACTCGTGGAGATAACTGAATGCAGGAACAGCGCAACCTAGAAGTAGTTACTTGGTAACTACGGAGGCGAAAAAAAACAAGGACGGAAAACAGCGCTGTTTTATGTCCTTGTTTTTTACCTCCTTCCGTAGTTACGAAGTAACTACTTCTAGGTTGCGCTGTTCCTACATTCAGTTATGTCCTACCAACTTGCCCAAGTTTCCACGCTTCATAACTCGTTGAGAGTTTGTCGCACCAGAGGATTGGCTGCATTCAGAAGCGCCACCCGCGAGGAAAGGGGCGAAACTCCGTTTGAAACCCATTTGCAGATAGCTCTCAAATGAAAATGTATCGCTCTTGCGCAGAATAGTTGACTGCTCGAACAAATTCAAATCTTGTCGGAAGTAAAAGCATCAGCGGTGGACTGGAGCACAGCTTCCCACTGTGCTCAAGATTACTACTTTATTGATCACCTTGTTGCAAGCTGCCGCCATCGCTGCCAGGGAACAAAGAAAGGCTCGTCAGGTTGATCGGAGACTGAAATAAAACCACCCTTCCCTCCCCTTCCCTCTCTTTTGCGCTGACAGTACGGTAAAACAAAAATCAATAGGAAAAACTAAACTTCGTCAAACTCATGAACCCGCAACAGCTTCTACAGGGAAGCGGGGATGTTATTCGTTTTTGATGAAAAAATAAAACAATTTTCTGAAGCAGGAAGCTGGTTTGCTGAACCCGTGTTCAAATCATTGATTATTTAAACTGAGGCCTGTTACAGTAGATAAGAAGCAGGACGAGGGATGTAATGTCTTCGGGATAACGCTGCTCGTTGACCCTTTAGAAAATCTATCTGGAGAGTGCTGCCATCTTCTTGAGCAGCAAAACAGCTTTCCCGAATCTCCCGTAACCTCCAAAACCACCTGCCTGAGGAGTGCTGCCATCTTTTCGCATTGTAAAGAAGTTTTTTTCGAGTTTGTTAAGGCCTTCAAGGCAACTAGCATTCAACTGCAGATATATCGGCGAGTGCGCCATTTTTCAAGATAACGCTGCTCCTTTTGTTTTCAAACAAGCCTGCCTGAAGAGTTGTGCCATCTTTTGGCTTAGCAGAAAGGTTTTTCGAATTCGTTACGGCCTTGAATATTTGTAATATTTACATCGTCACTCTCGAAGGATATGCTTTACTGATATGAGTTTTTGGCTTGCAATATCTGCGTTGTCATCCACAATTGTTTTTTTTTTTTTGCCACATACGTAATGAGGTTTGGCAAGGGCTCGGCTTGTTGAATATCTAAGCCCAGTTTTTTCTGACTCGTTTTTATAGTCCCGCGTTTTCATTCACGGCAGTTGAGGGTATGCTTTGACCTAAATAACATCCGTATATATATTGTTTAACAATAACTGAGTTCGCGCATTTCAGAGCGAGACCTATGTCACAGGCACATTTTTTGCAATTCATGTGAGCACTAAATGTCTGAGAACCATTTCCGATTTATCTGATCAGCGCAGCACTGCGCTAGCGACTTGAGTAGGCCTTCGAGACTAACGGTGCTGGTTGCTGAATCTCGGAGGCGTGATTTTATTGGTTTTTATTTTAGTATTTTTTAGAGGCACGAAAAATTGATTTTCACGCGGATGTAAGCCTGGTGAGTACGACAAAACTTCCATTCGTGTTATGATGCCAGCAGCATCTGACAGCAAAAAGCAGGTGTACAGGAGCGACTGGTTCTCAGGGATAGCGTTGCATGGACACACACACAAAAAAACAATAGTAAGTTTTCGAACAGTTTTGGGGCCCCAAATAAGTAGCATCAAGGCCACTGCACATACGCAAAACCCAAACCGCATATAAATGTCGGGTTGGGGACCCCATTTCTCAAATTTAGTGGGGGACCCAAAGGTTGCCCCCAAAGCTTTGGGTCAGACAAACGTGACTGCAACCACTGAAGTGATGGCTTTCGGCCAAAACCAGAGTGACAAAGAATAGGGAGACTAGAGTGACTTAGAATATGGAGAGTGTCCAAAGCACCACAGACCCTACTCGAAAAATCATCACTCCTGCTTGACCTAAAGCGTCCATACGCAAAGGGCTTTGGGGCCCCTATTCGAAAACTCTCTATTATTAGGTTGAGCTATGTGGTTTCGTGGTATTCTCGACGCAGCTATCTTCGTCGGACTACTCCGCATGAAGCTGGCATCTGCTAATCTTCATTAGCTCTTCTGTGCCCTTCTCGAGGTGATGAAGGGTGATCCAATGGTCACCTTAATGCGGAAACGCTGCTGGAAACACGAAATACTTTTTTTTTTGCTAATGTAAAAGGCCGTAAATTTTCCCAAACTGCTCACTCTGTATAAAAGCTAGCAGATGTTGGCCAGTGTGAACAAAATAAAATCTGTCGCTGTTATATATCCCTTCTGTGAAATCTGTGACAACAATGAGTGACATGTTAAGACTACCTCGCCCCCTTGAAGGTTGCTGCGTAATCATAATTTTGTTTTCAGAAATGCGACAGGCAGTTGGTGTGCTAAGCTTCAGTGAGTGAATGTGAGTGCATATAGCACAGCAAAAACGAGCCTTTTTACACGGATGTTTTCATAAACTGATTTGTATGGTTTTTTTCTTAAGACGGTACGTTCACTATTGACATTTCAAAAATTTCTTGTACTTTATTCTGAAAAGTCATCGGTATACCAAGTGTCCACAGAACAGCACTGGGGCTCCAAGTCAGACGCATGCCAAGGCTCTTCATTTTTAGGAAGCTGCAAATAAAGAATACACGCTTAACAATTAGTTAATTATATCGGATTAAATCCACCTATATTTATCATAGACAATTCCTGGATACTTCACGCGGAAATTACAATATTTACTTCTGTCAAAAATTTATCCCACGCGATGTATATTGTAGTGTTCCTACTTAAAATAACGGAACAGCATTAAAGCTTCAGTATGGAACTGGCGTCCATCTTAATCTGCTTTATCTTTCACTTCATCCTCCTCTTCTTTCCTGCCCCGGCCCTCGCGCTTCTTCATCTTCTGTCCAAAGGCTCATACCGCTTCACCCTTCCCGCTTTCTTTTAATTACCCCTCCTGGGGTAATACTTGAAGACATTCCCAATTGAAGCACATTCAACAGATCCACGTTCACCAGTGTACCAGACAGTCTTCAAAATTCCGTTCTGGGTGGCTGTCTTGGTCACAAAGTAAGGCCCATAAAATTTGGCACTGGAATCTCTTATTCCTTTTCTCACTAGTACGAGGTCGGTGACTTGAATGTCTGGCATGTCTGCTCGATGCCTCTTGTCGAAATTCTTTTTCATTCGTTTTCGGTACCTCTCCTCCTGTGATTTTTGTTGCCTCTCCTCGACAATCTTGAGGTTTTCCAAGAGTCCCAACTCACGGTCTGCCTGCAGAATAGGGGTCTCTCCTGTAGAAGCGTACTGTGGACTGCACCCCAAGCCACTGGTGTAGGATCGGTTATGATGTTTTACGGCTGCTTCTAAAGAACATTTCCATCCCCCAGGAAAACTATCGTACATCTTGATGTATTGTTTCACGTCCCGTATGGCACGTTCTGCAAGCCCATTCGCCGCAGGATGGTATGGCGCACAGAACTTGATCGATACATTGTGATCTCGAGCCCATCTTACTAGCTTTTCACTCTTGAACGCGGGGCCGTTATCGCATACGATTGTCCGCGTAGTTCTAAACATGTCCCTTTCGAGAAGGGTTATGACGCTATTTGCATCTTCTTTTCCTGCTCGTGCCGCGACCATCCTGGTGCATTCATCTATGGCCAGCAGAAAAGCTTGCGTTTTTCTGACTCCTTCCCGTTTCTTGTTAAGTTCGGCGAAATCCAGGTGAACTACTTCAAAAGGCACGTTCGAGTGGCAAGGTAGTATCATGGTGTCCGTAGGCTGTTTATACTTGACTTTGTGTACTTGACACACATGGCATGAACGAACGTACTGACTAACGTCTTTCTTCATGTGAGGCCACGTAAACCTCTTGACCAACTTGTTGTAGGTACGCCAAAAGCCGTCGTGTCCTCCAGATTCTGGGCTATCGTGGTACAAGTAAAGCACTTTGGAAACAAGAGTTGGTGGGACTTGATACCGACCTTCCGTAAAAACCAGTTGTTCTGAGCCTTCCCACAGCTTCACTTCATTGATTTCTTCAGATTTTTCTGTGTTGTTTTGTACCATCAATCTTGATAGAGCATCTGCATCGGTTAAAAGCGGTCCTGGTCGGTGCGAGATGGTAAAGTCAAATTGCTGCAAGTAATTCACCCATCTGGCGATACGCCCTTTAGTTTGGGTCATATTCAAGAGATGAGTGAGTGCCTGGTGATCGGTGAACAAAGTGAACTTCGTACCTTCCAGGTACGTGCGGAAGTAGTCAACGGCCTTCAGAACCGCCAGTGCTTCTTTTTCCGTAGTAGTGTAGTTTGTTTCAGACGGCTTGAAAGTGTAACTGTAGTAACCGACTACGTGTCGCTTTTCTCGGCCAGATGCTTCAATACATTTTTGATACAACACTGCACCAGTCCCATAATGTGAGGCGTCAGTGTTCAATTCAAAGGGTAAAGTGAAATCTGGTATACGCAGAACGGGGTCAGAAGAAATTCTGTGCACCAAGTCACGGTAGACTCTCTCACATTCGTCACTCCATTCAAAGGGAACTTCTTTCTGCGTTAAGCGCGTGAGGCATCTAGTTTTGACAGCAAAGTCCTTTATGAAAGATCGGAAATGTCCTGCCAATCCCAAAAACACACGCAGTGAATGGACGTCATATGGTTTCTTCAACTGGGAGATCTTCTCGACGGACTCTTGTTTTGTGCTTTTGGTGTTCCCATCGAAGACTCTTCCAAGAAACACCACTTTTTGTTGAAAGAATACACTCTTCTTAAAATTAACCTTGAGATGTGCCAAGCTCAAGGCGTTTAACACCTGAGACAGATGGTCCTGATGCTCAGCCTCTGTTTTGGAGAAGACTATAATGTCGTCTATGTACACATTATTTTTAGGAAGCTGCAAATAAAGAATACACGCTTAACAATTAGTTAATTATATCGGATTAAATCCACCTATATTTATCATAGACAATTCCTGGATACTTCACGCGGAAATTACAATATTTACTTCTGTCAAAAATTTATCCCACGCGATGTATATATCTCCAGGTAACAAAATTTTCGAGAAATAGCAGTGACACTTCCTGTGTAATTGCAGTTATTTTTTTCACTAACTTACGCAGTACTCCTTGATATGATTGCAACTTCCAACGCCGCGGTGGGCCGAGCTCAAAGAATACGTCGTATTGCAGGTAACACACTTATTGAAAGGTGAAGAGCCTGTGCCCCATCCGATGTCAGTGCACCTTAAAGAACCCCTGATGAAAATATTCGTAGCCCTCTACTCCGGTGTCTCTTACATTTACATCGTGCTTTGTAGATGTAAATCTTCAACATATTATTACTACAGTTGCATAAAGATGCCCACAAAAACATCGGCATTGCGAACACCAGAAACGGTAGGCTCATGTGTAGCGCTTGTGCATGCGAGTTTCCACGATCGACCTGCCTCGTCGAACGTTTGGGACGTTTTCGTGTATTTGTGTGTTGTCGCTTCCGTCCCGTTCTCCTTCATTCCCTTTTCCTTACCTTTCCGTCTCTCATTTCGTCTATTTTTCCCTTCCCCAGTGCAGGGTAGCAAACCAGACACTTGTTTTCTAGTTAACCTCCCTGCGTTTCTCCATACCATCTATCACTTCTTGTGCGTTCTATCCATGGACAGTGCTACGTAAACCAATCATGCAGATATATATATATATATATATATATATATATGTATATATATATATATATATATATATATATATATACCTCTATTTATAGCACAAAGGTTCTACGACGGAGGACATAGATATTGCTGCTACGCGCGTCACTTTCTTTCTATGTTTTATGTCGTTGGCACACCGCACGAGTACATAATCCCTTACGCAAACCACGCAAAATTGACTGAGATCATTTCATATTATAGTTCAGAATTGTCTGTTAGGCACGACTACGCACGCGGGAAGAACGGCGTTCATTCCCGAACGAACGTGACCATTGCTGATAATGTTCGATGTTCGAGTGTTCGCTGTGACTAGCATAAATGCTTATGCGTCTTGCCGCAGATCACATTATTGACGGCCGACGCTCTGTTCTCTGCTATCGGTATTGGTGTGTATTGCTGTACGCTGACTTTCGGTTTGCCGGCCCCAAGTTTGGCTAACTAAAGGGTTTCTTCTTTAACACGCGGACTGCTTGCTTCGTTACCGTCATTACCACGAGACAATATGTAATATTTTGAAAGGTAGTTAGCTAGCACTGCAAACAGGATAGACGTTTCACCAGCATTACGTCTGCAAATGTATGTTTTTTTTTCAAAGCAGCTTCGAAAGCTTTCGTGGTTCTGGCAGGCACCAAAAACTGAGCGCTAGTTTCGGCTTCAAAGAACATGCACGCTCGTAGCGGTTGCCGTGAATCTTAGGGTCCGGTTGAATGGAGTGAGGTTGATGTAGGGTTGATGCGAATGTTCGCGTTTTCACTTCATTTCATTACATTTATTTACTCTTAAGGCACTGGGCATTGGTTTATTGGCTCTCAAGGCCTTGGTTTATTGGCTTTCACAAGTTTTTACAAATAAAAAAATGAATACCCCTCTAAAGAAGTTCTCTTTTGTTTACATGCCTTTTTTATTTAATAATTCGTGCAATAATAAATCAGGCGAAGCGCGGGAAGTGGTTCACTTGCGTTCGCCTCCGCCCCTTCTCACGCCTCGCCTAGCTATATCAAAAGTTGGATCGCGCTCACCTATCTCACTTGGTTGGCGTGTCAACTACGGGTAAGATAAGGACAGCTGGTTGTGGCGGCCAGAGAACGGAAGCCGCAGTGGGCGACGCCGAACAAATCAAGCATGTATTTGTCGAAGAAGGCTTCATCGGGCAAGACATGTTTTACGCGGCTCTGTGGTGTGCCAACCCGGGGAGTTCTAGCTTTGCGAAGATTTTTCAGCATTTTCTAAAAGCAACGGGTAAGTTTGGATCCATTATTTGAGCAGGTGTTGATTTTTCGTGTGTACGTATGAGTAAACCAAGTTCCATGCAAGCTTGACTGGACTGAAAGAAATGCAGTGTCGCTTGACTAATTGGGAAAGACGGCAGCCAAGCTCCTGTCAGGAACATTCGTTTATTGAAAGGCTTGAACTAGAGTTTGCTGTGCACCTACAAAGTTTTAGTTTCTTTGATTTTCGGTGTAGTTCAAATGATGTCATGTCATTATAGGCTGCTTCCTGCTCATAGAATTCTTGTAGTCTTTGGGGAGTCTTTGCTTCTAATAGTGTCACTCAAGTACACGTGATGAATTAAATGCTTCTATAAATTATTACAGAGAAAGTCGGTGGAGTTAACGTTTTGACAAGTAAACATTTTTAATGTGAAGGTAATAACCAACACCTCGGCGACTTTATTTTTTTGAAGACTCTTTCACAAATGCAACCGTCGAGATAATTGACACCAAAAACTGAGAAAAAGCACGTCTCTGTAAATTCAAATATTTCAAATTCACGATTTAATGCATCCAAAACAGTTTCGATCTAATACATTCAAAATAGTTTTTAATTTTATGCTCATAGAAATTCAGCTCCTGCTATTCACACAAAAAATAGAGAAATGATCATTAGGTTTCAAAAAGCGACACCGCCAAACAAAACTGAAGTCACAGCTGTTATAATAACTTATGCTATGTAATCCTGCCATCATGAAAAAAATGGGGTGGTATTAACTAAACAAGACCTTACTCTATCGTATCTTAATTCGCTTCCTGTTCAATGCGGATCGCCCACTCACTTGTGACGCACATACAACTATCCTTCTTTTTGCAATACAAACTCATAGTGCTTTTCTTGCGCCCTGTACCCCATCAGCTATAGAAGCTTCTTGTTTTCTGCCGTCGGAATATCTAGAAAGTAGTCATCTGATTTCGGCGTCTTCAAATGACTTTTCCTTCCCATTCATTCGTCTCCCTAAGACCCCACATGTAAACTACGAGAAAAAGCGGCTGACCGCCATTTGTCACTTGTTCAGGTTTCTTGCCGGAAAAAGTTGGGGAGTGTCTGTCCAGTTTATGCTACAGATGTACAAAGCTTTATTTATTGGATTCCTGTGGTTCAGCCTACCTGTTATATCTAACACGTGCAAAACAAACCTGCGCACACTCCTAAATATTCAAGCCCAGGCTCTTAGGATATGCCTTGGTTTACCCCGCTGTGAATCGACAGCTGAAACCATTGCCATTGCACAGGACTACTCGATCATGAAGCACATCAACATTGAAACGATGCGTACGTACTTTAGGTAACATCCTAAGAATCGTTTCCACCACTTGGCAACCCTCGCTACTGAGAGGCCCTGCACGAAATTGAGTGCAATTTTCTGCTGTGCGCATCGTACATCATTTGCGTCAGGTTTTACGCCTGCGGAAAAATTCGTGTATCCTCCGTGGTGCCTGAAACTTTCGCAAGTACGCCTTTTAATTTCAGGAATACAGAAAAAAAATCAAATTTGCCTTCATCAGCCCTAAAGCGATTGAGCTTGCACCTCTTGCACGAAATGTGCAATAACTACGTGCACACATACACCGATGGTTCAACCACAGCGTCTGATTCTGGCAGTGCGGTGGTGATTCCAGCTAGAGGAATCACTCCGCGAATGAAGTTGTCACACGTCACTACGTCTACCGTGGCAGAACTTGCGGTGTTGCGTGGTGCCCTCGAGTACATAAAATCCCAGAGACCGAGTAAATGGGCTGTGTTTTCCGACTCAAAACCAGCCTTACAGAGCATGCAGTCAGTGCTTCGGCAAAGTTGCCACGAACAGTTAACAAACGAAGTTGTCAAGCTTTTTCACCACGTCCCAAAAACAGGCCACGAGGTCAATTTTCAGTGGCTTCCTGGTAATTGGGGGTTTAGTGGCAATGATTACGCTGAGAACGCGGCTCGCACATCCCACCAAGAAGAGCACTTCTTTCCGATTCCTACGCGACACGGGCTTCAACAAGCGACTGTAACAGCAACATCACACACCACGAAAGACAAGACTGCACTATGACTGAGTGTGCGCGCGTGTGCTGCTGAATGTGCTGTGTTTCTCTCTTCCCTCTCTGCTCTATATTTTTCATCTCCCCCATCCCTCTCCCATGCGCAGGGTTACAAACCGGCTGCCTATAGGCTGGTTAACCTCCCTGCCGTTCTTTTCCCCCTGTTTTCCTTTCTTCCCTTCCGATTCCCTTGTGAAGGACAGACGTTGCAAAGCAACTTCGTCCCCTGTCACGTAGTCTATCTCTGCTGAAGTGGAACACCCCAAGCGTAAAACATGCGATACTCTGCCAAATAAACCCTCGTCTGGAACTTCGACCTCCATCCGGATTTCATCGACGTGAAGCTTTGCTTCTTTGTCGCCTTTGGTTGGGAGTTGCCTTCACAAAAGTATTTTGTCACAACCCTCACTAGATTGACCAACAATGCGGAATGCGATGTCTGCGGCACCGAAGAAGACATTGACCATTTGCTATGCCGTCGCTCTTCATTTGCCTCTGAAAAACAGAAGTTTTCTGACAAATTGCGACAATTGGACGATCGACCACTCCCTATGCAGATGCTACTCCAGCACCATCCTCGTATTTCGTCGGCTCAAAAGGCAGTCAAAGCCGTCTTAGGCTTTCTGAGGACTACAGAACACCTTTGACTTTTGTGTAGTGCCACCACTGCATAAGCGCCAGCCCATTGACTAACAATAATTTTTTTCTCTTTCTCTTCTCTTTGGTCTTTCTCATTTTTATACTCCCCCTTCCTATTCCCCCAGCGTAGTGTAGCAAACTGGACATGTGCCTGGCTAACCTTCCTGCCTTCTTTCTTGTTGTTTTAGTCATCCTTCCCATCCATCCCCCTCCTCCCATTCGTGTCATGTGACGCGTGACACCAAGCGATTGATTGATTTGTGGGGTTTAACGTCCCAAAACCACCATATGATTATGAGAGACGCCGTAGTGGAGGGCTCCGGAAATTTCGACCACCTGGGGTTCTTTAACGTGCACCCAAATCTGAGCACACGGAGTGACACCAAGCGAACGAGCACCGCTGGTCCTTTACTTGGCTTAGGTGGAAGCTTATTGAGGCCGTCAACATTAGGTAGTGTGTGCTTGGCAAGGTTTCACTGTTTTTATAGGTTGTTCAATTTATCAAACAGGTGTTCGTTTCTGCTATGTGGCAGATTGTGAATTTCAAAATTTTGACGGTGGCTACAATGCTCTAAGTAGTTGAGCTGCTGTCGTAGTTTTTGAATTTCCAGAGGGTCACTGGTTGCTTCAGCCCTTTCAATTCTTTTATTTAGAATAGATATTTTAGGTTATTGATTTCTAATCTCGACAAGTACTTGATCGCATTGCGCTGACAGGTGCTGGACTGATTTTTTCATATTTTCAAGTGTGTGCTTCGGCTGCATTAGTTGATCCATTTTACAATTTGATGACGGGTATTTCTGAAAACTTGCGTAATTTCTGCCAATATTATTTCAGTGTCCGGTGCCTGCTGCAATATACAACTTCCCGACACCAGCGTTCCGATACCAGCGATTCTTTTCATTCGGGTTCACGCTGCGCTTGTGAGTTTTTGTTTACACTCTCGTATTTAAGTAAATGCCTGTCCTCACAGTTCCTGGTTATATATACCGATCTACTGTAATGCATACCTGCTTACTGTGGTCCGTGGTGTACTGGTATGAGCTACACTAGCCTGGAGCGATGATTTTGAGGACGTACGCGATGCGAATTCCACTTCATTATTGTTATGATCAAGCAGTCATATTAGTCCGATTCTTTATTCTCTCATACTAACTTTTGTCGATCTCAGGTATGATATATTATGCGTATGGCTCGCTCGCCCTAAGGAACATTGGCCATGGAAGGAATAATTAAAACATAAAAGCGGTCGCACATAAATTGTAACCATAACAAATTCAAAATAGAGTTGAAAGAAATCGTTGACGCTAATTTAGACCTAAATTGAAACCCAAACTGATTGGATTATTTTTTTTATTTGTTTACAGCGGCAGATAGATTGTGTCAGAACGCAGCCTCTTCGTTTGTAGATTCCCAGCAAACTTGCGCAACTTGTCGTCTGTGCTCTACATTTGGGCTTGATCGCAAGACTATATTCTACGTGTTTTCAATCTAACTCTGCCGGAGCTAAGAACGATGTCACCCCTATTGAAAACGGCAAGATCGGAAAGAGTCGGCTCTCCTCTCTACGTGGCAGACATGAGTCCTTCTGTTCTGACGGCCCCCTCGGTTGGCAGAATGACTTGGAGTCTGCTTACGACTGGGGCCTCCCACTGTTGTATGTTAACGTATTTTCCATGTTGCCTTGTCCACTCTATCGCAAGTCTTGAATGATTTATGTCGACACTTTCTTGACAATACCTACACAGAACTGAGTATTGCTGCGGGATGTTTTAGTGATAACCAACCGAATTCGGGAGAATGTTTTCTTCTGCTAAGGGAGCCATGCCCTGGCCTGCTGCTTGCTTAGCGAGGTGCGTGGGCCCTTTCTATTCGGTAATGCTTTGTGATTTCCTCATAACTTACTACATGTCCTTCATCGGTCACTGGGCTTTGTGCTGCGCCTCCTCGGACGACCAATTCTCGAGTCAGGTCATGCGTGAGCTTGGTTGTGCTTGAGGAGTGGGCAGGCTCCCATAAAAAATGAACCCGCTCATCTCAAAAGCTATTCTAACGGTAGAGTTTCGTGTGACGTGCTAAGAACTCTAGGTAACGTTGCCGGCATTGACGCACGAAGAAAGCATCGAGACAAAGCCTGACACAGCCGGACCAAAATGTGCAGCATGAATTCTACAAGGCAAGCGTCATGCATGCACATTTTTGCCACTTTTGAAAACTTGAGAACGACTAGAAACGCAAATGTGTACAGAATGACTTTGGTGACCCCAAACGTGTGCGGCAACAACATGCTAAAACGCCGACAAAATTACGGCATTAATCTTTTTTCGAAAAAATGGCAATAACACAAGATACGTACTCCGTAAACTCTTTGGGGCGCGCACCTTCGAAACCAGTCCAGGAATCATTCTAGAAAAAAAATGGCTGACAATAAGAGCTATGCCAAATATATTTAATGCAAATACCTTTAGTTGTTGTTGTTCATTATTGAAGGTTCTAGATAAACATGAAGTGGTTGTTACTGTTCATCGCTTAGAAGATCGTGTCTTAAAGTTATTCAATTATTTTAAAAATATTCACTTAAATAACTTTATTCAATTTCTGTATTTAATTAAAATTAAATACAGAAATGCAGCAACCTTGTACTTCTAAAGAGTAGGCGCTGTATTAACGGTATTTTATAGATATACAAATGCCAGTTTTACACGGGTGTGAAAGCGCCACTCAGTGGAAGATGTCGAGAGCAGCCTGGATGTAGGACTTAGTATGAAGCTGCATTTCTTGCCTACAAGTCCCGTAAAAGGGCCATTAAAAACCTCCAAATAAGCGAATAAAGTAAACAGTTGATATGTAAAAGCCCACACCAATTTTTAAACACTCACTTGCGAATCGGATATTCGGACCCTGTCAAAAAAAAAAGAAATATTTTTTAAAGCAGTGCCTTTCTCTATTATGTCTAGATATTTTTTACATGGACTGCGGCCACGAGCTTCTCGGCATGTGGAATTCAAAGGCATCGTAGTTTTTGCTAGGGGACAAAACTACGCATGGGGAAAATGCATCCACATGGCTATGCAACACAAAATTAGCGATGCCTCCTTCAGAGTACAGCAGATTCGACGGTCAAATAGAAACACTGATCAGCCAAGTGGAGCACATGAAACGCGTGAAATTGAGAACGGAAAAGAAAGAGATAAAAATAAAGACAAAAAAAGTTTTGCCAAATTCTGCAAAACAAGAAGACTGCAATAAAAAGAAAAATGATAAGAATTAACTCGATTCAAGACACGAAAACATTGAAACATACGAATAAGCAAAAGATGAAAAGGGAGAGGCGTAAGCAAGAATGCTGCTGTGTAATCAAGCAATTGAATTTGTTACCTAAGCAAGCATCATCAAACCCCTTTGCCTGCATTAAGGGATCTATTGATGCCTCAAACAACCCACAGCCTAACCTGCCGCTCGCAGTACGATGTATATTTTGCAGGTGGAATGCACTTAGAATTAGTGCTACAAAAAATAAATAAAACATCTTCGGTAAGTCTATATCACGCTTCAATAACAGCCACCCTAACATCTCACCTTGGAAATATCCAAAAATATTCGATGACTTTGTTTCTCGCTTCAGCATAAGTGCAATAAGCTTCACAGCATACCTAAATAAGCTATAAATACACATTTTATAATAGCTATTGTGCAAAAAGAAAGATATCTTAACATTTGCTCTAAAGTGCTTGTAAAGCCGGAACATTGACTTATGTTCAGAAAACAAAGAACAGCGACAAATACTCTACTGCCTTACGCAAATATTGAGTGCTATTGCTCAGGTGTTTTGAGTTTGCTATAAATAGAGCTAATGTGTCTGCGCTAAGGAGGCGCTGCGCGTCGCAAGCGCGACCTGAGAAAGCTCGCTTGTTCAGTCAGCGTAACGTATTGAATGTAGCGTCACCTAAGGGCCTGACATTGCCTAAGTACGGCGTCCTATCGCAATGGAAAGGTTGGATACGCGGCTATGCCAGGCAGAGCGCAATGTCTCTCTATACGAAGACGGTGCCGCATTAAAAAGCCACGCGCTGATTCGCTGCAGGGCGTACATATGGCCAGGGCTTAACTTAAGCCACCACTGGCTGACGCGAACGCTCGGTGTGGGACGCCTACAATGTACAGGGTGGCGTGCGCAGCAATGGACTGCGCCGCCGCGTCCAAAAGCCACGCGCTGACCCGCATCAGGGCGTACATACGGCCAGGGCTTAACTTAAGCCGCCACTGGCTGACGTGAACGCTTGGCGTGGGACACCTAAAATGTACACGTGGCGTGCGTAGCAGTGGACTGCGGCGCCGCGTCAAAAAAGCCACGCGCTGACCCACTGCAAGGCGTACATATGGCCAGGGCTTAACTTAAGCCGCCACTGGCTGACGCGAACGCTCGGTGTGGGACGCCTACAATGTACAAGGTGGCGTGCGTAGCAATGGACTGCGCCGCCGCGTCCAAAAGCCACGCGCTGACCCGCATCAGGGCGTACATACGGCCAGGGCTTAACTTAAGCCGCCACTGGCTGACGTGAACGCTTGGTGTGGGACACCTAAAATGTACACGGTGGCGTGCGTAGCAGTGGACTGCGACGCCATGTGAAAAAGCCACGCGCTGACCCGCATCAGGGCGTACATATGACCAGGGCTTAACTTAAGCCGCCACCCGCTGACGCGAACGCTTGGTGTGGGACGCCTACAATGTACAGGATGGTGTGCGTAGCAATCGACTGCTTGCACACGCAACGAATGTTTGATACGATTGCTAACAGCCAAAACTTCCAATGCAGTTTGTGTTGCGCCGACGTGAAGCCCCACTCAGAATAAACATTAAAAGTATGGTTATCATTGGTGAATATTTTTTTGGAAAGAAATAATAATATAACAAATGCAAGCAGTTAAAATTTAGCGCTCTTTGTCTCTTACGTATGCGTCTGTCTTTAAAGTCACAATAAATGCAGTTGATATATATTTTCGCAAGTTGATTTCGAGATTGCTGAGCTAAGAACGCAGGTCCAAAATATCAGCGGGATAAGTGGCTTACAAATGATGCGGTTACGGTATTAAGTTTGCTCACTAGCTGGAGAGGGGAGCAGCGATAGCGTAGTGGTTAGAGCATCGGCCTCGCATGCAAAAGGTCCGTGGTTCAAGTCCCGGTGCCGCGCAGTTCCCAACCGGATAAAAAAAAATCCGCGTAGTGATGGAACTGCATTACGAGGCCAGGGGGGCGGCCTCACCGGTAACCACCGCTGGGAACGCACTCCCTCGCCAGAGAAGGATTGGCCACCCCGGTGCAGTATCTGGCCACTACCTCCCACATGCATGCGTCAAATAACTCACGGCCCTCAGTCCCCAGCAGCTGGGAAGCAACTGACCACGGCGGTGGTCAGATCTGCAACGCAGCAGATGGTGCTAAGAATCTCTTGATCCGGACAGGCCGCCATTGGAACCTGAACTAGGCAATGTTTAACGCTAGAACCTTATCTAGTGAGGGAAGTCTAGCTGTACTATTCGAGCAGCTAGAGGGTGTTAAATGGGATATAATAGGGCTCAGTGAAGATCAGGAGGACTGATGAGGCCTATACGGTGCTACAGAATGGTTTACTATCGGAACTTGGCTGATAGAAGAGAACTGGAAGTGGGGTTCCTAATTCACATAAACATAGCTGGCAACATAGAGGAATACCATAGCAATAGTGAAAGGGTGGTAGGTATTGTAATTAAACTGAATATGAGATACAAGATGAAGGTGGTACAGGCTTACGCGCCTACATCCAGCCATGATGACGCTTCAGTTGAAAGCTTCTATGAAGACGTGGAATCGGCAATGAGTAAGGTAAAAACACAGAATACAATACTGATGGGAGACTTTAATGCAAAGGTAGGGAAGAAGCAGGCTGGAGACCAGGCAGTAGAAGATTATAGCATCGGTACTAGAAAATATAACATGGAGAGAATCGAACACGCTCTGAAAAATGGAGGAAGCGTCAAATCAGTGAAGAGAAAACTTGGGATAGGCAAAAATCGGATGTATGCACTAAGGGACAAAGAAGGCAAAATTACTACCAATATGGATACGATAGTTGAAATAGCGGAGGAGTTTTACAGAGATCTGTACAATTGCCAAGACAACCACGACCATAATATAAGAACTAGCAGTAACCCAGATGACACCCCACCAGTAATGATAGAAGAAGTCAAAAAAGCTTTGGAGAGCATGCAAAGAGGCAAAGCTGCTGGTGAGGATCAGGTAACATCAGATCTGCTGAAAGATGGAGGACAGATTGTGTTAGAAAAACTAGCCACCCTGTTTACGAGGTGTCTCCTGACGAGAAGAGTACCATAGTCTTGGAAGAACACTAACATCATCTTAATACATAAGGAGATGACAAGGACTTGAAGAATTACAGGCCGATTAGCTTGCTCTCTGTAGTATACAAGCTATATACAAAGGTAATTGCTAACAGAGTAAAGAAAACATTAGAATTCAATCAACCAAAGGGACAAGCAGGATTTCGAACAGGCTACTCAACAACCGACCACATTCATACTATAAATCAGGTAATAGAGAAATGCTT